>NC_138504.1:28211386-28935959 GCF_964252035.2 Podarcis erhardii
CAAAATACAATTCAGCCCAAATAAAGCACTTTTAAGTCCTTTTTATTTCAATGGAATACCTGTTGACTTTTCTGGGGCGGGTTGTACAAACTGTACAAGCAAAACAAAGTCTGAAAATTAGGTAACTGTGGCAAATTGCAACAAGTTGTTTTGTACATACAATTCCTTGCTTATTTAAAAGAAGGTAGAGATTGAATGTTTCCCTCAAGAAGAATAACTTTACACATGATCTGAGACAATACCAAGATCCACAGGCAGAATCCACACAGAGCTTGAGGACATGTTTAACTCTCCCATAGCAAACAGATCAAATGTGCTTCATTTTGGCTAGATGGTACCCTATTTGCCTTATGATATTGAGTAAGTAAAACAGTGGTACTAATTGTAAAGAACTAGGGAAAGCAAGGATGGTGAACCATTTACAGAGTCACATTCTCTTCTTGCAGGGCTGGTAGTGTTGTGCCACTGGTGAATGGGGCCTGAAAAAGTAGACAGAGCAACAAATGTAAATTGTGCCTTTGAACCGTAGGCTTGTGTCTACATACACTCACACACCACTCTCTATTTTTCAGTTTGGCAATCAAGAGGCATTATCAGAGATCAAGGACACCTTCCAGACAGGGTATGGAGCAGGGCTGCTGAGGGTTGTGGCTTAGGAGAGTCCTGAGGGCAGCCTGAGGAGAGTCTTGAGGGCCTGTATTAAAAGGGTTTGTAGAATGGTTAAACAATTTAGGACTAGTTCAAATAGTGCATCCCACTCAAGTCTTTATAGCCACCTATAAAAATGTAATGCAGACATTGCTATTCTCATTGGAGCACTGAGTACATCTATAATTACCAGGTTTAACTGCTAATTTTTCCACAATGTGTTAGAGGGCCTCTTCAACAGAAGCACCAAAGTGGGGGATCACCCTCTGAGGTATAACTTGCACCAACTTTGTACAGCTTTTGTCAACAGGTCAAGATGCACTTCCTTGCCTAGGCTTTTGGAGAGGTGAGATGGGGTGACAATCCACTCTTTCTGCTGCTTCAATGTGCTGTTGCTTTTAGTGTATATTTTCTGAAATTTTAAGGTATTTTATATTTGTGTGTTTTTACGTATCCCATCGTGGGGCTCCTTGGATGAAGAGTGGGCAATAAAAGTGATACAGTCACCTGCCCTGCTCCTGGATCTGATTGGTTCGGGTGGAGGGGCAGGAAGTGCTTCTTGCTCCCCCACCCTCCACCCAAACCAATCATATCCAGGAGCAGAGGAGGAACTACTCTTTTTCAAAAGGCAAGACAGAAATAACCTATATAACAGTTTGCTAAGAACTATAACATGAAGAGCCCATGCTTGAGCTTGTTTTTCCCTTTCCCTGCCCGTTCATTTCCCCTAGTGTGTCAATGTCTTGAGCCTAAGGACAGGAACTGTATTAGTACTGAGCTTGGTAAATTGCCTTGGGAGATTTCCCCCCTCCCCTTAAAGGGCAGGGTATAAATACAACAAACAAACAAACAAACAAAGTTGTAAAAGAAATATTTAGACATAGAAATGAAGAGATGGAAGGGACCCTGAGGATCATCTAGTCCAATCCCCTACGATGTAGGAATATGCAGCTGCCCCATATGGGGATCAAACCTGCAACCTTGGCATTATCAGCTATAACCCACTAAGCTATCCATGAATTTGTTTATTTTCAGTTAATAAAAATTAAATCCTCTTGATAGTAAGAAAACCTCTGTGTGATTTACAAAAATACAAATATATATATATATATATATATATATATATATATATATATATATATATTTGCTTTCGTAGATTTTCACGGGTACAGGAATGCAGGTTTTGGTGTCCTCGGGTGTCTTCCCGTGTAAAAGTTGGGGTGTCTAGGCGACGTTTCGACGAGGTCTCACTCGTCATCTTCAGGCTGGTGCTTTCGGCTTCTTGTTACTGGAACAGAGCAGGATCTCCTATAAATACTGTAGAGGGGGTGTGGTGTATAGCCTCCAATGTTCTGGGCAGAGAGGAAGTTCCCAGGCTAGTGTGCCTTTTCTTCTTTTGTTCCTTAATTACTTGAGAGATATCTTGAGTGATTTCTTGAGTGATATCCTGAGTACCACTTAGGTGGGTCATTAGGTGTGGATTAGTTGTTAAAGTCTTTGTGTCTTGACCTCTTGAACTTTGTGAAGAGTTTTCCTGAGAAGATGGCTGTACTGTACTTAGTTGTGCTCTGGCTTGGCTTCGTGTATAGGGGCGAGCTGTGGTTTTGTGGCTTGTGTCAGCCAGATCTGTGATGGGATTGCAGGGGGGTGCAGCATCCGGAGGTGCCACCATGGATTGGCTACTGGATGGTGTCTGTAATTCATCTGTGGAGAGGTGTCTGGATTCTCCACAGATGAATTACAGACACCATCCAGTAGCCAATCCATGGTGGCACCTCCGGATGCTGCACCCCCCTGCAATCCCATCACAGATCTGGCTGACACAAGCCACAAAACCACAGCTCGCCCCTATACACGAAGCCAAGCCAGAGCACAACTAAGTACAGTACAGCCATCTTCTCAGGAAAACTCTTCACAAAGTTCAAGAGGTCAAGACACAAAGACTTTAACAACTAATCCACACCTAATGACCCACCTAAGTGGTACTCAGGATATCACTCAAGAAATCACTCAAGATATCTCTCAAGTAATTAAGGAACAAAAGAAGAAAAGGCACACTAGCCTGGGAACTTCCTCTCTGCCCAGAACATTGGAGGCTATACACCACACCCCCTCTACAGTATTTATAGGAGATCCTGCTCTGTTCCAGTAACAAGAAGCCGAAAGCACCAGCCTGAAGATGACGAGTGAGACCTCGTCGAAACGTCGCCTAGACACCCCAACTTTTACACGGGAAGACACCCGAGGACACCAAAACCTGCATATATATATATATATATATATATATATATATATATGTTTAAAGCAGATGTTGAAAACATTCAAATGCTTATTAAAATAAAAAAACCTAAAAATAAATGAAACACATGTAACGTCTACATTTCTGAATAGGTTTTCCCAAACAAAAATGTATTTGACTGACACCAAAAAGAGAACAGTGAACTGGTCCCAAGCTATTAAGCGACTACTGTAATTGGCCTGGTTTCAAATGGGATACCAGTGCAGATCTGAAGAGAAGTGTATGCAGACAGGCTCTAACTCCTGTAAGCAACCATTTGAGAATTCTTCACAAACTGTAGCTTCTGGATCAGGTGCCAGGGAAGCCCCACAAAGAGTGCACTGCAGTAATCCAACTTTGAAGTCACCAGTGCTGGAACTATTGTGGTCAAGCTCTGCAGGTTGAGGAATGGCTGTAGCTGTCACCCCATTCACAGTTGGTAAAAGGTGCTTCTAGCCACTAAGGCTATTGGAGCCTCCAGTGACTTGCACTGGATCCAGAAGCATTTGCTACACTGTGTACCTGCTTCTTCAAGGGGAAAGTAAGCATGTCAAGGAACGCAACAATAGCCCATATTCTCAGCCACAGGAACCACTCACCCAGTGCCTCCATCTTGCCAGGATTCAAGCTTAGCTTATCTCACCTCATCCCAACACCAGTCCAAAGCCTACATGACATCTCCTACTTCAGATGTTATGGAGAAATAGAGCTGAGTGTCATCAACGTACTGATGGCACCTTAACACAAAACTCCAAATGGCTGGCCACAGTAGCTTCATATAGATATTAAATCACTCTGGGGATAGAATGCTATTTTTTATGTAGAATATTGTGGAATGCTCTCCACAAGAAGGATTGCCTGCCACATTTGTTACAAATCTTTAGGCGCCAGGGAAAACATTCCTCTTCTCCCCAATCTTTGGCTAGTTAAACAATCTATGGCCTTTTCAACTGTGTGTTGGTGGTGGTGGGATCATTGTTTTTGTTTGTTATTATCTTATGTATTTGTTGTGTTTTTATATTGTTAACCGCCTTGTGATCCTCAGGTGAAGGGCAGTATAAGAAAGAAAGAAAGAATAGTATTAGGGGTACAACAGTGCCCTGCAGCACCTAGCGTAACTGTCAAGAAGCCAGAAAGCACTCTACCACTACTATTTGTCCCCTTAGGTAGAATTTGAACCACTAGGACACAGGGCCCTCAATTCCTATTCAACTGAGTCAGTCCAGAAGAATACCATGATCAATGGTACTGAAAGCCACAGAGAAATCAAGGAGCACAGTCACACCCCCTTTATTTCTCTCTATATATAGTTCATTATCAGAATGGTAGAGCTGGAAGGGACCCAAAGGGTCATCTAGTCCAACCCCCTGCAATGCAGGAATCTATACACATACAAACTACTACTGTCAAGAAAGCGAGAGTATGCAAGAGTGTGTATCCTGGCACTCTCCAGAATATATGTAGACATCTGTATTTCAGTCAATCAAGACACAAACATGAGACATGCCAAATTTTCTGGTTTAGAAATACCTATGCGTATTTTGTTTTTGTTTTTTTCTGAACAGGTAAAACAAGAACAAGAGAGAAGTACCGTGTAGTTTACACGGATCATCAGCGATTAGAACTAGAGAAGGAATTTCATTACAATAGATATATTACAATCAGGAGAAAGTCTGAACTTGCTGCAAACCTGAGACTTTCAGAGAGACAGGTAGAGTATGGTTTCCAATACAAAAGAGGTAAATTACTGGACCAAATTTGGGTGGTGTTAAAACAAAAACTGCAAAGCTTTCAAGGGAGGTATGTGTAAAATGGCTCAGTTCAACTCACTGTGACTATTCACTTTAATAATGTTTTATAAATAAGTGGTCTAAATGTTTTTATTATTTATAAATAGACAAAAATTGCCATGAACAAGGTATTAAGCACACCTTATTGAGTCTTTGCTCAGATTTTGAAAAGGTGGTACTAAAGGTGACTCTGTATAGTTATTTTTAAAGTTTTAAGCTTGAAATGGGAGTGAAAACTTGTGGAATGCATGAAGTATGCTTTAAGAAAAGCTAACTAGCATGCTGGCTGTGGTTGATTGGAGTTGTCATCCAACATACCTGGATGGCATCAGGTTTGCAAAGGCTACATTAAGGTTGGAAAGATAGGAATGTACCTTAGACCAGGTCACACTGTTTATCGCACACTTTACCCTGAGAGGCAGCAGTAGGGGACTTTCCCATCACTTGCCACCTGTGCCTGGGACTGAATCTGAGCCTTTATGCATGCAAAGTACATGCTCTGTGCTGAACTACTTACTGTATGAGTCCCCCTCTCCCCAAGTTCTTGCCAGCTTAGCAGAGAAAAACCAGCACAGCCTGCTCCTGTCTCTTTAACAGTAGTTTGATATGCAGTTGTCATTAGATGAAGCTTTTCATGGCAGGCATCTAAGATATCTATCAATATTTCAAAAATGGGAAATCTATTGTTTGCTTGATAACAGTACTATTCTCACAGTAAGAATTAGTGGCACACTACATACCTGCCCCCTCATTTTAATATCAGGCAATACTGTAATTCTCTCAACTTCTGATTTACTTGGACTTAGTTTGTCTTGCCCGTATAATATCTCTCACAGAGCCTGGGAGGCAAGAGCAGTGCTTTTTTCTGGGGGTACGTGGCGGTACGCATACCCCTAAACATTTTGTGAATCTATGTTTGGCCTCATCAAGGAGCAGTATTTCAATATGAGTAGGAAAAAACATTTTAAAGGAAAAAAGCACTGGGCAAGTGTATCCAGTTGTTAAGACACATGAACAGAAAGCATATCTAGAAGTGGTGCCATCTTGGTGGCACAAGCTGCCACCAGAATTTGAGTAAGTTCACTCAAAAGTTAATGAGGGTGGTATGTGAGGGTACCAAAGATGGCACTGCTTGCTTTCACAGATACACTGCACACAACTTCTTAGAAGCACACTGTATGTGCCTTTCTGTCTGATGTCACAGAGTCTGTCAACAAATGTAAAGGGTGGCAAATACATCCATTTTGTTATTTTGCTGCCCCTCACATTGGACCCAAATGTGCAACACACACCTTCCCAGTGATTTAATTAGAGAAAGGCATACAAAGAAGGACATATGCATTTATAATTTTGTGGTAAGCAACTGAAACCATTATATTATTTGCCCTTGTAGGTAAAAATCTGGTTCCAGAACCGAAGAGCCAAAGAAAGAAAATTAATGAAGAAGAAAATGACAAGTTTTGATGGCAGCAGCCTCAGTTCCATCCAGAGTGACTCTGGTTCAATGAGTCCCATCCCAATGCCTGACCCACAGACGCATTCAGAAATGACTGGAACTTTATTCCCACCACCTCCACCACCTGCTCCTCTTCCAATGAATGGCTTACAGCACAATGGAAATCTCCAGCAAGTTGTGGCATCTCAGTAAGGTCATTGCGTTAAAGGAAGAACATGATAAAGCATGGGTACATGGAGCACTACAGTTCACAACAGGAACGCCAAAGCTGTTTGCAAGAGACCCAACTCCCCAGCCCCAGGATCACAACAGCCATTTGTAAAATACTGAGAACTTCACATCACATCAAGGCCTGGGAGAAACAGCAAAACATCTTTTGGCAAGGTCACTTGTGATATGGCAAAAGCTCTTTGGGAACCTTGTGTTCTTGACTGCAAAGGCGGTCTGGAAATAGTGGCTGAGAGAAAGGGGGTTATGGCCGGAAAAACTTTTTTGGAATAAATGCCCCAAATCTGCAGCGCCATACTTTGCTTGATTTGAGACTGAATAATTTTTACACAGAGCAATTCCAGTAATTTGTTATTTCTAGAATGTTTTTATTCTGTTCTCTTAACAGGGTGAATCTAATGACAATTACAAGGAAACGAAGGGTTACACTGAGTCAGTGTAGCTTGTTGTCAGGACTGGGCATATGCTGTGTTTCTGCAGAAGTACAGGAAAAGTAGACAGTGCAGTATTAGGCACAAAATTCAGCTTCCTAAGAACAACTTTCATTTTAAACAGAAGTTCCTAGTCCTTATGGCTAAAAAGTTATGCCTGAAGGTGCACAGGCAATGCCTGATAAAATTTCAGAACCTAGACACATAGCTAAGAAAGATTTCCAGTGCTTGAGGGCAAACTCCTTGTTCCTTGTTATGACCAGCAATAAATTTTGCAAAAGAAGGACACTGTGCAAATTTGCTGAGTTTGCACAATGGCTTGTCCAAATGCAGATGTTGTTTTTTAGTGTGGAGGTTACACACCAGCCAACTTTTTGCTGATTGGATGTTTCCAGTGTAAAATTATTCAAGTAAGTTCTATTCAGAGTAGACCCACTGAAAGTAATGTAGCTAAGTTAGTATTGGGTGTACCATGAGCAGGGTTAGCACTGATTACCACCCTGTGTCTCCTACAGTCCTCCACAATGTGAAGCAGACATAAAGCATTCATATCCATAAACAGAACTGTGACAAAGCAAAGAGGGATATTACATGAATTTTAATCAACCTATTTTTCTGAGCCACCACAATCAGTTTCTGTTTCTTCATATTTGTCATTGTATTTATCATGGACTTCTAAAAGCTGAAGGTTTGCCCAGGTTGAAACAAGCTTATCTATCCTTTCACATGTCATGGGGAGGGGAAAGGCTTGGATGGGGCAGGTAGAAGAAACAAAACTGTTTTTTTTCCCCCTGGGTCTTCACATCTCCAACCTGAAGCCATGAAATAAGTTTGATGGCACATCACCAGCTTCTGTTCCATTCCATTGTTTAATTCAATATTCCTGTGGTTTTAATTTTGTAACTTATTTCATATCTGCACGGGAGCTTATGATTTCATGTCTTGATATTCTCAACTAAATGACATCAGGATTGCTCTGGACACCAGAATTAATAGAGAAGGGGAGGTACTCTTCAAGTTCTGATTTTTAAATTATTGATTAACTAAAATCTACTTCTAAAATTCAGTTGAACAGGAGAGACTCTTGTGCAAAAAGGGGTTGCACATACCTAGTTATATGCACCTAGATGCAGCAGCTGCCAAAAGGATGTGTATTTCCAATGGAACCTTAAGACAAATGAGAAGCCACATTTTCATCCATACTTTGCAGTACTAAATGTGATACTCATCTGCACCTAATCTGCACCCACAAAAGCTGAGTTCAGATTATCAGTTTTAAACTATGGCTTAGATCAGGGATGAGGAACCTGTGGTTTTCAGATGTTGCGGGGTTGCAACATTCATCATCCCTGACCATTGACCATGGTGGCTGGGACTCATGGGAGCTGGATTCCAACAATGTTCTCTATCCTGGTTTGGAGGGAAATTAGCTGCAGTGAGATTCCAGTATCCTTTTGAATGCGAGAGAACAAGAATGAAAAGTTTTATGTTCTGTTTTGACTACACCAGTTTCTTGTTACATAGAAACTTAGGGACCTGCCGTTCATTCTAATTCTAGTTAATAACAATGATCAAACCACAGTTCCCTGGATTTCGTACATAATGAGAAACTATGGTTTCGCCAAAACCAAGAGCAGAAGCTTTCACTCTGTGAAAGAGGAGATGCCTGTGTGAGCTGTGGCTTGAGCTATATCATCTTAATCATGTTTAAAATTAGTATTTGAAACAGGCCAGTGTGTCGGAAGCTGCATGTTCAGTTCTCAGTTTAATATTAAAAATATAAGAGCTTGACTGCTGAATCAGACCAAAAGGCTGTCTAGTCCAGCACTGTGTTCTCACAGTGGCCAACAAGATGCCATGGGAAAACTGCAAGCTAGAGTACAACCCCCCCTTCCCTTAGCTGTGGTCCACTGACCCAATTGTGGGGTACTCACTGGTGGAAGAAGAGGGGGGCAGGGGAGCGCCCTGCCCCCAGCAGTGCGATCCCAGTGGGGTTCCATCTTGGATGCTCCCTTGCCCCCAGAACACGCGCCCCGCCCCTGCGAGCGGCACGCCAGCCCCACCCCGCCTGCTCTCTGCCCCCGGTGCCAGAGCACGAAGCTCCGTCACTGGGGGTACTCTATCAGTAACCAGGAAAAGGACATAGTGCCAGGCTCCTAGTAGCGTATCAGGCCTGGCAGTACCAAAGGCCTGCTGTCACTTAATCTCAGGGCTGATGCTGAATGCTACTATTTCTTTCTGTATCTGAAAAAGGTTCTGTGACTTGAGTGCACCTAATCCATGGTACCTGCCTTAGACCATGAGTTCCCACTTCAAGCCTGGACATATCCCAAATATTCAAGAACCATACATTCCTCATATCATGATTCATTTGAGACATCATGCCAAACTATGGTTTGCACTATCATTTGGAAACTTAACCAGGATTTGTGTGCTAAATGTAGACCATACAATGTTACAACCTGTTAGTGTAATCCTATAAATAGTAGCTGTCTACCGAAGAAAAATCATGGATCAGGGCTGTAGGTGTGCTTTCACATTCTGTCTGCTCAGCTTCATAAATTTACTCCCCACTCGTAGTGCAGCAGCTTCTGGACAAAACTGTCTTGCCATTTCAGACACCACACAGAAACAAAAGCACTGCCTACAGAGAAATGCTGTACTCAGAAGGAAATCACTGTTATGGCCACTTTCATGTCGCCATGGAGGAAACACATAATCAAATAAGAGGGCACAGATTTGCATGTTCTGATTTACATGTATAGATGCAAATTAATAAATAATTATAATTTAAAATACAACTCTGGCGCATACCTTCATAGTGAGAAAGTGTGTGACCAGGTGATCTGTGTTCCTGCTCAGTCTGTAGTCCAAGCCTTGCATTCCTTTCTAATGGTATCTTTAAACAGATACATTATTTTATCCCCTGGAGTTAATAGTTTTATGGTGTTATCTCTCTTTATATGCACTCCTTTACCTCAAAATGTGATAAGGCTCCCTTGCTGCATTTGAGGGCCCTCCTGCTCAATCTGCTGAGTGGGGTCCTGTACCTCTGCCCCAAAATCTGGCCCAGGTGGAACCACTGACCAAACATGGATTGGATAACCCCTTGAGACTGCCCTCTATAAAGTATGAAACATGAGGACCCTATAAGCACCATTATATTCAATGGGATTTACTAAATAGGTATAGGATTGCAGCCTCAAGCTTTCTTCACCATGGTTTGACATGTTATCTGAATTGAACCTAAGTTAAGTGCATGTATTTGATTTGTTAAGATGTTACAGAGGAAAATACTTAAATTTGATATACAAGAGCAGATGAAATCAGTTTCAAATTTACCAAAGTCTGCCAAAACGTTTGACTTAATATTTGCACACATTTCTATGCAGGTTGTTGATGGAAGAAGCTTACCCTGTTTGCATCCAAAGCCATCTTCAAAACGTCATAGGTTGAGGTCCAAAGTAGAATGCCACATACTTACCTGTATCATTCTGCTATGCTCAAAACAAAACAAAACAAAACATGAGAAGTTTCAAGTTGAAATGGAGGAATAATGCAAGAATGGGCTGCTTGACCTTTTTCTCCTCTAGCTATTTTTATTGTTAGAAGTACACTACTCTGGGACAAAGGCAGCTTGAGGAGAGCAATTATGAGGAGAAAAGTTAGAAGATAGGAAAGAATTAAACAGCTGGGGTCCAACCCAATAGCCCAGTCCACTCCAACAAGAGATTATTCTTTTTTATAAAAAAAAAAAATATTATTTTACAATAATGGGGCCAAACTACCAAAAACTATCACGTCGGGCCACCCAGATTGGTGGTTTTTCTGCAGGTGTATTCCGCAATATGTCATTGACATAGCAAAAGTGCATTAAGGGTAGATTTATATTGGACTGTCCACATCTCATTCTGCTTTATTAGTTGTTTCCCATTACTGTATTACTATCTGGAGTGCACTCTTAAACTGTAATGCCACTTAGGTTTGACCAGTGCTCTTTAAGGGGTACTCAGGGGTACTCAATACCAGCACCTCTTTTGTTGTTAAAAAGTGTGACACTTACTGGAACAATTTCATGGTGAGTACTGGCACCTATTTTTCTAGGAAAAAAGCACTGAGTTTTACAAAAAAATATAAAATGGAATATTTGTGGTATAAAAAGTTACCAGATTTCAGTAGGAAGTTACAAAACACACACTGACTGGAAATGAAGCAGTATGTTGGCCCCAAAGCTTTTGCAGACACCAACAGTATTGCAAGCTAGTCTGAATATAACTATCCCATTACCATCATGAGCACAAATAATCATGAATGCACAAAAAAAAGGACATATGGAAGGGTTCCAAGTCTGGCCCTGTGTGTCGTTTTCAGAAATATTAACTACTGGAGGATGAAATGAACAGGAGACAAAGCAAATAATTCACCTTCTGAGTGGGTCAGTGGAAACTGCTAAATATGTTCATTTTTACATTACTTCTTCTGTTATCCAGTTTTGAAAGTTGTTTTGTAGCTTAAAGAGTCTTGATTAACTTAGGCTGTAACAATGGGTTCCGTCTTCTAAAAAAATTAAACAAACATTATACTGTAACAGACCTTAAAGTTGCTTTATATACACATTTTTTAACAAACCATCCTTTGTTGATGTGGTGCCCTCCAGATGTTTTGGACTCCCATCAGCTCCAGCCATCATGGAATGGCAAAGGTTGCAATGATACAGATGTTTCCATTGTAGTGTGGTGTAAGCTACTACAGGAAATGTCAAGGCACAAATGCTTTTGCTGTTATTTCTTGTGATCATAAGTAAAAATACAAAAACAAAACAAAAACCCTACAATAAATACACTAACTGATCATATTAAAATGTAGGCAAGAAAATTATTCTTTTATATCTCAGTTCAAAAATACAAAGACATGATACTGAGCAGCCCATGCAATATTAAATTGCCATCAACTTACATTGGTATCAATGAACAAAGCAAGGATTACGTTGCTTTTATTCTCCTAAACATACTTGAAAAGTCCTTAGAAATTCCATGGTGGCAATTAAAGGAAGAGAAACTTACACTTCCTGGTGTGAAAATTTGGGATGTCAAAACAAAAACTGCACTTTAGTCACTTGCCCCAGGATCATTGCAGGATCAGTTTATCTGGTAAACCAGTCTGTTTTACCTTGTTTACATACAGGAGATAATTATGACGGAAGATAAGGAAAGGCTTTGAAGACATATTTTAACTCTAATTTGCTAAAATGCTGCTTACTTTTGATTGCAATATGTTTTCATTAGATGCTGTTAGTATGTAACATAAAGCAGAGTTTTTAATAAGGCAGTATCCAAAGGTTAAAATCAGAACTGAAAAGTTTAAATGAGTTGATTTAAGAACAAAAGTTCTTTGGAGCTGTTATACCTTAAGAGCACAGTTGTTTATATAATTTTCAAGCCACTTGTAGCCCTAGTTTATTACTGCAATACAGGATGCGAAAAGAAATGATAAAGATGGTCCTTCTAACAATGATCCTTTATTAATCAAGTTGCAAGTTATTTTACTCAGTAGCACAAAAAGTAGTATCTCATGGAAAAAATGCAACTATATTTGAACTCAATATATTAATTGGTTAAAAGGTAGATTAATAACTAAAATATGTCTAATCTATTGACAGCCCTGATTAAAATATATTGCTATAAAATTGAACAATGCCTTATCTATCATTAGCCTAGTAGTTATATAGTGTTATGAGTCTGTGGGTGCAAGGTTCCTCTAAATCCCTAGAACCGGTAAGTGTTAGAATTTAATCAAATACTGCTAATTTCAGAAAACTACCAGACAACTACAATCCCCAGATCCAGCAAAGTATTAGAATCTAATTAAGGTTTGGGGTGCTAAGAGGTGTACTAGCCATCTCTAATCCTTGGATCAGTAAGTGTTAAAAGATAATTAAGCTTAGCTAGTTTCCTTTTGAGGTGATAGGCAGGTTATGGGCCATTCAGAAAACATGAGCTCCAAGGGACTTAATGAGACAGCCAAATGGGTGGGGCCCCTCTCACAACCAATAAAGCCAGAGTTTAAAATAAAGAGTTAGAAACAATGTGAGTTAGAAGTTTAGGGTAGAGGCAGTAATGTGACCTAGAAGTAAAGCAGGAACAGGAGATTCAGAGCAATTTTCTGAGAGCAAGGTTTGAGAGCTTATTTGCATTCAAGGCTTTGGCTGTGAGAAAAGCAATGCCTGCTTGGAGTATTAATGCTGTGAACACCTTCACTGGAGGCTCAGGTTGTATATATGTGTAAATACACTATATATCCTACGAATACCACAGTCTCTGATGTGCCACATTTCCAAAAGGAAATATGGACCCTGAGTGAGAGACTGAAACCCCTGGAATCTTACATAGCTCAAAGACAGGAGTGGCATACAACAACAGTGATTATTTAACATCAGTTTGACTCATTTGAAACAATGCAGGAAGTTTGATTCAGTAAGTATTTTGTTAACTGTAACAAAGAAAAAGCTATTTTATGCAATAAATGTTTGTGAAATACATTTGTACAAGTGGAAAGCCAGAACATTTTGCAGGTGTGTTTTTACTTCGCAGCACTTTGTTTCCTTTCCCCCATTTGCACACATCCTTTCATAAACAAAGAGAACTCAAGCAGCAGCCAGAGTGGACAGAGTGTTTGTACAAGAGTGGTCATTTTGTTGACTGAAATTCTTGCATTTCCTATGGAGAAAGAGATGGACCAGGGATCAGAGAAACTGTTGGCATGTGGGGAAAGAATGTATGTCCGCCTGCCTGCCTTCCAGACATCTTTGGTCCCTGAATTTGGGAAAGAAGCCAATTATTCCTCATGCCCTCAACATTTCTTTCCTGAGTGCCAAACCTTCTTTCTTCCATGGAACAGAAGGCTTGACCAAGACATTTCAGTGGCTGAAATATCTAAACAACAATTATCCCATCTGTTAATATAGGGCACAATACATCATGAAAGATTCCTGCACATGCTCCATTGCAATAATCAGAAACTACTGTACTCTTATGCAGTTTATTTCATTTCAATAAGGATTGTGCAGGAACTGATGGTGGATTGTGAGTGACAAGTCACTGACCACTTCATTTTGCCTTTCCTTTCCAAACCTGGTATCCTTCTGGTATTTTGGGGAATAGCCATGCAAGCTAGGGTTGATATGAGTCATAGTTCAAAATATCTGGAAGGGCAGCTTTTCCTGCATTTAGGTGAGGTTCCTGGGTGTACCAGCGCCAGCTTCCATGCTGTTAGGTACCATCTATAGGTAAGTTTCAGAATGAGTTCTCTTATGTACTTTTCCGTGTTTGTTTGTTTTGTAACACAAGAAAATCTTTAATAAAAACTACAGTGGTACCTCAGGTTAAGTACTTAATTCATTCTGGAGGTCCGTTCTTAACCTGAAACTGTTCTTAACCTGAAGCACCACTTTAGCCAATGGGGCCTCCTGCTGTTGCTGCGCCGCCACTGCACGATTTCTGTTCTCAACCTGAAGCAACGTTCTTAACCCAAGGTAATATTTCTGGGTTAGCAGAGTCTGTAACCTGAAGCGGATGTAAGCTGAAGTGTATGTAACCTGAGGTACCACTGTAGTAATAATAATAATAATAATAATAATAATACATCTGGAGGGAAACCAGGTTGGAGAAGGTTGCCTTACAGTTCTGGCCATCTCTGTTCCCAACTAATCCCCAGATACTGACTGAAATGTCCATTTCTTGCTTAATGCTATCAAAATCTGAACATATTACAAAGGAAATGAAACAAGTGAAGGAGTGAGGAACCTTTTCTATCCCAAGACTACATTGCCTGCTAGACAATCTTCTGAGGATGACATGTCATTTGTGGGGAGGGCCAGAGGCAAAGTGGGAAGAACAACAGTTGTGAATTTTACCCTTGTACAGTAGCATCTACAATCAACTCCCACACCCCTCTCCATCTTTCATCCAGGAAACAAGAGGCATGGTCAGAGTTCAAGGGCACATTCCAGACAGGCAAAAACACTCAAAGAGGGTACAAGGCAGGGCTAGTGAGGATGTGTGGCCTGTGGAGACTTCTGAGGGCTAGATATGGGTCCTGGAGAGTGACATTTTGTCATTGTGCCTGAATTTCCCCACTTCTGAAAATGAGAGTTAAACTTTCCACTTCTAGATACTGAACTTTCCTTCACCTTCACTTGTTAGAGAAACTGTCTTGCTTGCCTTTTACCCATCTCTCTGATGGTCACAGCTTCCCTCTTTCCTGGAATTAGTATGGATGTACTAGTCTGAATGGTGTCAAGGTGTAAAGAGCTCTGAAAGAATCCACCTATCTGAAAAGCTAAAGGTCTCATAATACGTCACATCTCTTTTGCAAGGACATCCTTTGACAAATACCTTAGTGTTTAGTTATATATGATCTAGGATTTTATTTTTATTTTTTAAATGTAAACAAAAAGAGCAAGACAGAGCTAGCAGAAAGGTGGGGTTGCTTGGATGCGTCAGCTCTTCATTTGAATGGACATGCACTTAGAGAATTGGCAGACCTTTTCCAAAACCATGACTACCAGAAGCGTGGTAACACAATGACTGTTAATTCAAAATAGAGTAATAGATTCAATCAGATTGTGATGTGTTCCAAAGACCAGCAATAACTTATATTTCACCTTAAATAGGAAGAGAGTAACCAACAAGCAGGATGTAAAAAAAAATCCACCAGTCACTGATATCACATATGTAAGCCATCTTTTGGAAAGAAAAAGAAACCAGGATCCCTAAGGAGCAACAATAACCATCTAACAATACAAAACTCTGCCTCCACAGCACCATATACAGATTGCATGGCTTATTGTCATCTGCCAAGTATGGAAAACCATGGACTGGTAAACCAGTCTTTGGGGAGCTGGGTTCTCATGATGACCTAGAAAGGGAAGATTGGCATTCTTACGACCAAGGACCCTCCAGGACAGATACTTGTTTACAAATGAATTCCTTATCTCCTAAAAGGGTTTCATACAGTGCTGCTAATCCCAGCTCCCAAATCTTCTGTGCCTTCACCTTCTGTTACACAATTAATATGGATCAAGTCTCTCCCCATAGTCAAAGACAAAACTCATCTTATGAATGGATGAGAAAATGCATGTACTCTACTAATAAAGATAAGTGGACACTATTATATTTCCAACCTTGTAATCTGCCCCCCCCCCAATCTTTTCTTCTCTAGTAGAACTCTTGGCATGATCCAGCTGAAGTTTCAAATCCCACACATATCTATTCCTCATTCCTCTCACAGAGTGAAAGTGCACTAAGCAAGTGCTTAACTTTCCTACTGAAATCAGTGGAGCTTAAAACTTCTTAACTCTTTGCTGGAACCTTTATTTAGAAATGAAACTTCTGTGCTTATGCAAATTAAATCTACATAATTTCAGCTTCTAAAGGCTGAAATCTTGGTAGCTTGAAATAACTTCACCTTCGCAAAGTTGCAAGTTTCAAAGTTTTATACATTTGTTTAGGTTTGAAAGATGTTGAATCTATAGCACTTTGCAGCATGAGCCAGAGTATTATGAAAAAATCTATTTTTCTTAATAGCATCTCTTTTTTTTACATTAGAATACAGTCTTTCCAATAAAGTTATCCTATGATATTCTTAATGTATGAAAAAATATTCATTATGAGAGCTTTTTTTTAAAAAAAAAAATTTTTGCTACCCCCAAATGTTTAGTTGACTGATACAGCTGGGCTAAGTTTCATGATGCTCTAATGTTTAAGAAGTCTCACCTCATATTAACATGCTTAAACTAAAAAGCATGCATTGGGTGCTATCCAGCATTAGTCATACCCAATGGATCAGCTCTATGACTTATCTAGGTATCACTCAGTAAGTACAATAAATTACTGACTTAGATGCAAATGAAAAGCATGTCTGCCTTCTGTAAGACGTGCCTTAAGATCATTTGCCATAATTTGTAATTTTCCCCATTATAGTGTCCTGTTTATTTAATAAATGACTTATTGCTTTACAGAAGACTTTTTGCCATCTGTTTTAAAAATATATTCCTGAAGGCCCAAATTAAAGCAGAAAGGGTTGTTGTGGTTGTTTTAATGGAAACCTGTAAGCCAGATTTAACCTCTTCTTTGTGTATGTTGAATTTAAGAATAATGGACCATTGGCAATTCTAGCAAGGTTAACAGCAAGGATAGAATTAAGCTGAAGTTATGCACTTTTTCATGCTGATTAATTTCAGTGGCAGAGTTCAGCACATGCTTAAATATCTCCCATTAAAACTTTTGAGACTTAAAGGTGCTTGAGTTTGGCAAAATTGTGCCTGAAGTGTGCCACTGAGTACCAGAGGAGAAGGGTAATTACAGTAGACTAATCCTACAAGATGCTAAACCCATCAATTTAGCTTGTAAAACAACTCTGCTACTAATGGCTACTATCATTCAACACTGAGATTCATTTGGTGATTGTTCTTGTGCCAAAACATTTGTACTTCTCGTTACTAGTTTTGCTTAAAAAAATTAGGAGGCAATACAGATTCAAGTGAGTCTAAGTCATAGAATCATAGAATCATAGAATCATAGAGTTGGAAGAGACCACAAGGGCCATCGAGTCCAACCCCCTGCCAAGCAGGAAATACCATCAGAGCACTCCTGACATATGGTTGTCAAGCCTCTGCTTAAAGACCTCCAAAGAAGGGGACTCCACCACACTCCTTGGCAGCAAATTCCACTGTCGAACAGCTCTTACTGTCAGGAAGTTCTTCCTAATGTTTAGGTGGAATCTTCTTTCTTGTAGTTTGGATCCATTGCTCCGTGTCCGCTTCTCTGGAGCAGCAGAAAACAACCTTTCTCCCTCCTCTATGTGACATCCTTTTATATATTTGAACATGGCTATCATATCACCCCTTAACCTCCTCTTCTCCAGGCTAAACATGCCCAGCTCCCTTAGCCATTCCTCATAAGGCATCGTTTCCAGGCCTTTGACCATTTTGGTTGCCCTCCTCTGGACACGTTCCAGTTTGTCAGTGTCCTTCTTGAACTGCGGTGCCCAGAACTGGACACACTACTCCACGTGAGGTCTGACCAGAGCAGAATACAGTAGCACTATTACTTCCCTTGATCTAGATGTCCAGGTTCTTAAAATGCCTGTAAATAAAAGATAAAAATAAATAGTATAAAACATAAGCCAAAATACTATTGTGCTTGCATGGTTTAGACTGAAGATAGGATACTGAGCTTGGACCTGGTAGAACTGGTTCACATCAGTTGTGACACCCCAAGGAGACTTGTCTAATTTAACGTATTTTTAGTCCCAGGCAAACACTTGTATTTCCAAACATCTATTGAGATTTTAATATCTATGGAACTTTAAATACTTGATATTTTTGTGTAAAGCTTTTTATTATTATTTCATTTTACAATGTATATAAAAGAGAGAGCAATTATAACAGACAAAAATTAAAAGAAGAACAAAACTATACAACAGGCATGTAGAATAAGCAGTTGCACATGAGTTAAAATAACAAAGTCTAAGTAAAGACTATTAACTTTATCAGATCATCAAGTATAGTTCCAGATTTGAAGAATGCTGTTTTTACCTGCTGCTTTACTGGTGTAAAGAATAAAGTTATTTTTGCTGTTTTAATTGTTTTCATTGTTCATTATTTCTTGCTGTAAAGTGCCCTGGAAATGTTTATTGAAAAACAGTGCAGAAACTCATGAAATACATAAAATTCATCTCTATCATGGCTTCACTAAGAAAGTCTGAGAAATATGGATTATCATCATACATCAGTTTTCCTCAACCTGGTTTTGAACTATAGTTTTAATCAGCTGTGCTGGCTGGGGCTGATGGGAGGCCAAGAGAACTAGAGGGCGCCAGGTTGGGGAAGACTTTCCTATGAAATATTTCCGGTGTGCGTTCTTTCAAAAGAATCACCAACAGAATTCCCATACAGAAAACAAGTTGGAAGACACTCTTAAAGGCCTCCTTCGATTGAGAAACAGAGGAATGTATCTTAATTATAAAATAATACTATTTAACTTTTATATAAGCAGAGATTTGAATCCATGTCTCCCCTAGGCAAATCTGACCACTCTATTTTCATTCACTTTATGTAAGATGTCATACATATTATAAACATGGTATAGCTCTGTTAGAAATCAGGCTCGGTCAGAGGTATGTGCCTATCTCTCCAGGCACCGGCTGAATTCTTTTGACCTCCCTCCGGCGACTCCCGGCAGGAAAAACATACGAGGTCCGTTCCAGCGATTTTCCTCAGGCTGTGAAAAAAACACACCAACTGCTTCTCCTCCTTCTCCTCCCCAGCATATCCCCAGGGAGGGGAATCAGACTCAGACAGAAATGTATCTACATTGCTTTTATTCCTGTCTTTAGCAGTCATACAGTAAAAGATGTCTGCTCTCTTCAACAAACAGAGAGAAACTCTAAACTCCACCCATGTACATCCTGTACAGGTCATATGACACACACACTGAGCTAACATCCGGTGCTCAGTACAGAATGGACTGCCCCTTTGTATCCATGGCAACAGTCACATACATCCTGTCTGGCTTTGCAGCCACAAGCAGCTGACTGAGCTGCTAGAGCCTTTGCTTGCTGCAGCATTGCTGCTTTAGAATAACATACTCCCCCTAAAGTATCAATGCGTGCTGCGAGCAAAGCGTCATCCAGAGAAGAAAACAAACAGTTGTTATATGTATAACACTCCCCTGTTGTTTCAGTTCCACCCTTGGAACTACCCGCCACTGGTTTTACCAATGTACCTCTCTGGTTGTGTGACTTCCAAGGAATGAGTGCATCTGCATTACCTTGGTTAGCAACTCTCTGTTGTGCCTTTGTCTCTGACTCAGACACAGCTTCAATCTGACCTTGGTCGTTTACAACAGCAACACATGCAATAGCTTGGCTGGCAAACTCTTTTGAATACCTCTTGGGTGGTACACCCTTCGTTGCTCTCTCAGACCTATGTAAGAGGTGCTGCTCTTCTCTGCTTTCTGGTTCAGCCTTTGGACTCTTTGGAGAACCAGTACCAATTGTAAACAGTGGTTCGTCCTCCTCTTCTGAGGGTCTAGTCATTGTGTGAGATTTCCTCTCAATGACTGTGACAACTGAGCTGTCTGAGCTATCGCTGTCATCATCAGTACTACTGAATTCAATAAAATCAACACCATCATCATCATCATCATCATCACCTGTGGGAAATGTGTGAACAATCACTCTCTCCTGTTCAGGAGCACTCTCTAGAAATTTTGTGAGAATCACCTTACCAGATTCAGACAAAATTACTCTGTAAATTACTCTGTGGCAGATGTGAACTAAGCAATTGCGCTTCCATTCCCTTTTGCAATTCTTTGTTCACCCTAACACAGATACATCTGTTCCAAGCTTCTTCGGAAGCTGCAATTTTGTGTCTTATCCCTTTCTTCTTCAGGAACCTCTGGAAATCCTGTAAAAGAAAAATTGGCTTCTCATCTGTGCAAAGACAATTTATGTCAGCATCATGCATATTTTTAACCTTGTCACAAAACTCTTTAAACCTTTCTAAGGCTTCTTTCGGTCTTTCCAAAAGATAAATCCAGACAAAACCTGTGAAAGAATCAACACATATTAGGTAATATTTTGCATTGCCTCTAGAAGGTGCTAGAGGACCAATCACATCAGCATACACCTGCTGAAATGCCCTGTCGACCCTCGAGGTGACCTGGTTGGCGTTCTTCTTGGCTACACCTGCAAAAGAGATCATGTTAGGATTACAATTCATGTAATCACTTTGATCAAAAGTCAACAAATACAGTCCATCTTTCTCTTTGGCAGAAAGATACAACTCTCCATCTTTGTAGATCTCGCAGTGTTGATCATCATAAGACAGTTTTAGTCCCTTCTTGGCAATCTGCGAAACGCTGAGCAGATTGTACTTCAACTCTGGAACCAAATAAACATTGTTTATAGTCAAGTTCAGACTTTTAAGATACACAGTCCCAATTCCGGTGGCTTCCAGCTCTTGACCGTTGGCTTGTTGTACAACGAAGCTTTGCTTCTTAAACGAAGAAAACAGCTGTCTGTTTGGGGACATATGAAATGTGGCACCCGTGTCTACGACAAAAGCGTTCTCCACTTCCGGCTTGGTTCCTTTCGACATCAAAGCCTTTGCAGGCTTCGCCTTTGACTTGGCATGACCTCTGCCTGACGCCTCAGACTTCGTGGAGCTTCCCTTGGCTCCTTTGTTCTGACGTGGCTTCTTGCAGTTCCGCTGAAGATGCCCAGTCTGTCCACAATTAAAACATTGGACAACGTTCAAAGCTACAGCATCTTCTCCAGTAGCTACAGCAGTGGGGGTGTCAGAACTCCGTTCTTGTCTCCCCCTGTCCTTGATTTCCAGGGCGGCAAGTCTGTCATGTTCACAAAGAACCACGGCAAAGACCCTCTCCGACGTTAGATCTTGCGCTGGGAGGGACCCCAGCTGACTGGCAACTGTTTTGTAAGTCCGATTCAGGCTGTTGATCACCATGAAGCAAAACACTTCCTCATCCAGACGGAAATTGCGTTCCACCATCTGTTGACGCAGAAATTTCATTTCCGTCAGGTGCGCTTGAACATCTCCATCAGGCGCAAGCCTCAGGTTGGTCAGCTTCTCAAAATACAGCAACGCTGAAGAACCTGCATCTCTCTGATGTGTCCTTCTCAGCGTGTCCCAAACATCTCTCGCGTGCTGTAAATCCTGTATATGGATAAGCTGAGAGTCTGACACGCACAGAATTATAGCAGTTCTGGCCTTCACATCCTGTGACTCCCAAGCACACGTTGGTGCTGCAGGGATGGGGTTCTCAATCACCCCAAACAGTCTCTGATTCTGCAGCAAGGCCTTCATCTTAATAGACCAAGATGCATAATTGTCACTGGTCAGGAGGGGTGTAGAAGGCAGGCCTCCCCCCTTCTTTGCATCCATTTTGAGTCCTTGCATTGACTCTCAAACACAAGCCTCTAAAATCCAAGAGCTGGCTTGTTTGCACTCTTGTGCACCTGGCAGCTATAACACTGGCCGCTTGCAAAGTCCCTTTCAAGAGTTCCTTTGTAAGGGCCTAGTCAAAACACGAGCTGTTTTTGCCTCTCTGAGGCTCAGCCTGACTTCCAGCCCTTATCTTGAAACTGGCCTGCGTTGCTAAGCAACAGCATTCCTTTCCTTGGACAGGAAAAACCACAGGAATGTTTAGAATGCAGGCTTCTTCTCTCTCGGAGCTGTTTTTCCCAAACGTTGCTCCCTTGAAGCAGAGAATGAATCAATCTGCATTCACACTTCTAAGCCCGAAAATCTCATACCTGGGCTCCGTAGCTTGGCTTTCAGCTTCTTCTGGTCAGCTCCTGGCTGCAGAGAATCAGCCCCCATTTCAGGCTTCCATGGAGAGGGATGAAAATAGCAGCTCTGCTACTATTTCTGCAGACTTCCATGGATCGTAGAAACCATCAGCTCTGGTACCACTGTTAGAAATCAGGCTCGGTCAGAGGTATGTGCCTATCTCTCCAGGCACCGGCTGAATTCTTTTGACCTCCCTCCGGCGACTCCCGGCAGGAAAAACACACGAGGTCCGTTCCGGCGATTTTCCTCAGGCTGTGAGAAAAACACACCAACTGCTTCTCCTCCTTCTCCTCCCCAGCATATCCCCAGGGAGGGGAATCAGACTCAGACAGAAATGTATCTACATTGCTTTTATTCCTGTCTTTAGCAGTCATACAGTAAAAGATGTCTGCTCTCTTCAACAAACAGAGAGAAACTCTAAACTCCACCCATGTACATCCTGTACAGGTCATATGACACACACACTGAGCTAACATCCGGTGCTCAGTACAGAATGGACTGCCCCTTTGTATCCATGGCAACAGTCACATACATCCTGTCTGGCTTTGCAGCCACAAGCAGCTGACTGAGCTGCTAGAGCCTTTGCTTGCTGCAGCATTGCTGCTTTAGAATAACAAGCTCAAGCAAAGGGCCTTTTGCTGCAGCAAAAATTTCACACCTCCAGCTGCATGCCTTTGCTTTATTTATCTGGTATTCGTTTATTTTTCTGTGTATTTGGAGGGGGGACGTTTAGTGAGATGAGAGATTTTCCACGACAGTGGGTTCTGTTTATGATCTAAGATTCTGTGGCATTAGAGCAGTTCAACCAATCACTACCAAACATTTTACTACCATTATTAGATTATCTCTTAGTGCAGAGGTAGTCAACATAGTGGCCTTCAGCTGATTTGGACTACAGCTTTCCATCATCCTTGTCCATTGGTAATGCTAACTGACTCTGATGGGAGTTGGAGTCTAACAAAGGTTGGAGGGTATAATGTGCATTACAATACAGTGGTACCTATGGTTACGAACACTTCTGGTTACAAATGCTTCAGTTTACGAGCTCCACTAACCCGAAAGTAGCTGCTCCTGGTTGCGAACTTTGCCCCAAGATGCTGGGCATGTTTAGCCTGGAGAAGAGGAAGTTAAGGGGTGATATGATAGCCATGTTCAAATATATAAAAGGATGTCACATAGAGGAGGGAGAAGGGTTGTTTTCTGCTGCTCCAGAGAAGCGGACACGGAGCAATGGTTCCAAACTACAAGAAAAAAGATTCCACCTAAACATTAGGAAGAACTTCCTGACAGTAAGAGCTGTTCGACAGTGGAATTTGCTGCCAAGGAGTGTGGTGGAGTCTCCTTCTTTGGAGGTCTTTAAGCAGAGGCTTGACAACCATATGTCAGGAGTGCTCTGATGGTGTTTCCTGCTTGGCAGGGGGTTGGACTCGATGGCCCTTGTGGTCTCTTCCAACTCTATGATTCTATGATTCTATGATTCTATGCAAATGGAAATTGTGTGCAAGATGCATATGGAAATTGAGGCACACACACAGCAAGAGGCCCCAGTAGCGAAAGTGGGCCTCAGGATAAGAATGGTTTCAGCTTAAGAATGGACCTCCGGAACGAATTAAGTTTGTAACTAGAGGTACCACTGTATAGAGCTTTGCATATTGCAATTAAGATGCAATACTAAATACAGACAATCAACAACATACATTTTATAGACAAAAAGTCCTCTACATTGGATACAACTTAATCTTTCTTTTCTTTTTTTAACGCAGGGGCATTTGCACAGGGCAGATTTATATGTTTCACATAACTACTGTGTAAGTAAACCCAATAACTGCTCCACTTAAGACAAAGCAAGCAGGGGTGGGGGATGAAGAAGGGCAAGGGGAGGAGGTGTCTAAGTTCTCCCCCACCTGAGGGTCTGAGTGCCAGACATCTGTTTCCAAGGGTAACCATGCATGTGAAACCTGAAGGGTTTGGGTTGGTTTACTTTTTTAAACAGAGTTTTCCAAACTGTGTTTGTGCTACATGTTAGTGTGTCGCTTGCAGTGTGTAGGTGTGTTGCAAAAACACTCCCTAAACTCCTCTAGGGGCTAGTTTAACCTCCAGTTTGCTAGTTAACGTATTTTTCCTTCTATAACACGCAGATTTTTTCTCCTAAAAAGGAAGGGGAAATGTCTGTGCGTGTTATTGAGCGAATGTGTGGTCCCTGGAGCCAAATGGTGCGAGGGGAGGCAAAAAAAAGCAGGCAAAAATCAAATTGCGCGTCTCCTAGAAGGGAAACCTGAAAAGAGGAAGCGGCTGCTTTCCGGCATTCTGCCTCAGGGTCTTACTGCCCACCCACCTCTGTTTCCTTCCTGTGTTTGCTCAAACGGAACAAAGAGCAGGGAAAGCCCCTCCCCTCCAGGCAAGCAGAGGGGAAAGCAGAGTGAAAACATGCAGGAGGGAGGGAGAGAGAGAGAGAGAGCGTGAGCTGGCTGGCTTGGGTGGGTAGGTGAGGGAAAACTTTTGCCTTCCTTTCCTCCCTCCCGTTATACCCCTCTCCTGAATTCTTAGCCAGCTGCTTCTCTGCACACCCCTCTCCTGCTCCTTGCCCCTTCTGTGTTTTTCCTTCCCTCCCCACTTAAAATGTGGTTAAAAAGCATGGATCCACATGGATCCTCAGGATCTTTGCATTGGGTCAGCCCAAATTCACCATCAGATCACATAGCATGTCCATGGCTACAGCCTGCCCCCCAAAAATCACGCACCCACTGTTGCCTGGGGCTGCAATGGTGCAAAAATGTGGTTAAAAAGCATGGATCCACATGGATCCTCAGGATCTTTGCATTGGGTCAGCCCAAATTCACCATCAGATCACATAGCATGTCCATGGCTACAGCCTGCCCCCCAAAAATCACGCACCCACTGTTGCCTGGGGCTGCAATGGTGCAAAAATGTGGTTAAAAAGCATGGATCCACATGGATCCTCAGGATCTTTGCATTGGGTCAGCCCAAATTCACCATCAGATCACATAGCATGTCCATGGTTACAGCCTGCCCCCCAAAAATCACGCACCCACTGTTGCCTGGGGCTGCAATGGTGCAAAAACGTGGTTACAAAACATGGATCCACATGGATCCTCAGGATCTTTGCATTGGGTCAGCCCAAATTCACCATCAGAGCACATAGCATGTCCATGGCTACAGCCTGCCCCCCAAAAATCACGCACCCACTGTTGCCTGGGGCATCAATGGTGCAAAAACGTGGTTACAAAGCATGGATCCACAGGGATTCTCAGGATTTTTGTATTGGGTCACCCCAAATTCACCATCAGATCACATGTCTGTGGCCACAGCATGAAGCACAAAAATGATACATCCATGGCTACAGCCTGCCCCCCCAAAACCATGCACCCACTGTTGCCTGGGGCTGCAATGGTGCAAAAACGTGGTTAAAAAGCAGGGATCTACATGGAACCTCAGGATCTTTGCATTCAGTCACCCCAAATTCACCATCAGATCACATAGCATGTCTATGGTTACAGCCTGCCCCCCAAAAATCACGCACCCACTGTTGCCTGGGGCTGCAATGGTGCAAAAACGTGGTTACAAAACATGGATCCACATGGATCCTCAGGATCTTTGCATTGGGTCAGCCCAAATTCACCATCAGAGCACATAGCATGTCCATGGCTACAGCCTGCCCCCCAAAAATCACGCACCCACTGTTGCCTGGGGCTGCAATGGTGCAAAAACGTGGTTACAAAGCATGGATCCACAGGGATTCTCAGGATTTTTGCATTGGGTCACCCCAAATTCACCATCAGATCACATGTCTGTGGCCACAGCATGAAGCACAAAAATGATACATCCACTGTTTCATTCAGAATGTTTTTCCCCTTGTTTTCCTCCTCTAAAAACGATGTGCGTGTTATGGTCAGGTGCGTGTTATAGAGCGAAAAATACGGTAAATTGAATTACTGTGTCATGAAACGATGAATGTCTAAAAAGTGTGTCACTAACATGAAAAGTTTGGAAAGCTCTCTTTTAAAAGAAAGGCAGGATAGCATATTTTTTTTTTAAAAAAAAAAATTTAAAAGAAGTTAGCATCAGGAGGGGAAAATATTTGCCCAATAGAAGAAGCTGCCAGGAATTGGTTAAGCAAGGATGTGTTGCATAGATTCTATATGGTCTGCAACAATAGTGTTTTAGAACCAGGAATCATCAGAAATCTAGGTCTTCCTGAGGAATAAACACAGGTGATGGGAAGCTTGGTGAGAAACAAAACTCCTTACCTAAATGGTTTCTCTAAAAAAACAGCTACAAGAGCATATACAATGGGTTGCTGAAAAGATGAAATAAAAAGCCCCTCCCCTATTTTTTTATAAAAATGCAAAGGCACAAGAAATAGGGGAAGGGCTATAGCTCAGTGGTACAACTGTTTTACATGCAAAAGGGCCACGTCCCCAGCATTTATAGGTAGGGCTTAGAGAAATGTGTCTGAATCCCTAGAATGCCACTGCCAGTCAGTGTCAATACTGAGTTAGATTATGCAACAGTCTGAATCGGTATAAGACAGCTTCCTATGTTTCTGTATGTTAAATGAAGGTCTATAGCTCAATGGTAGAGCACATGTTTTGTAGACAAAGGTCCCAGGTTCAATCCCTAGCCTTTCCATTAAGGGCTGGGAAATATTCCTGGCTGAAACCCTAGAGATTCCCTGCTAAATCAGCATAGATGGATCAATGGTCTGAACTGATATAACACAACTTCCTATACTTCTAAAATGTGTATAATCTGAATATTAATTTCACAATGCAAGTGAGCTGTGCCAACTTTCTCTTAGCCAAGTGTGCCATTGGTTTTAAGACCTCTCATAGTGAGCCACAGACCTTTTTAACACTTCTTTTAAACAGCTTTGATATGCAGAACTGTGTCTTCCTTCTCTTTTCTTCAGCAGCTAAATTGCCTGAAAGGGTGCTAATCTTCACAGCAAATAAAAAAAAAGTTTCTTTCAGCTTTATTGTCTTTAGAAGAAATGTTCTGTGAATTTTATGAGGGGGGAATAGGTTAAACTCCCCCTCCCTCGTCTCTGTTATTCTTATTTACTAAAGAGGTGTTAGAATAAGAGCACTTAAATTTTATCTCTTGCATTTGCAATTTTAAGACTTTATACTTTGTAACTTGAAATGCAATTATCTGTCACAGAAAGGTTTTTCTTACTCAGAAATTATAGATATTTTAACAAATCTTATCCAATGCATA
This sequence comes from Podarcis erhardii, assembly GCF_964252035.2. Lineage (NCBI taxonomy): Eukaryota > Metazoa > Chordata > Lepidosauria > Squamata > Lacertidae > Podarcis > Podarcis erhardii. Next base: position 28,238,832 of record NC_138504.1, read on the forward strand.
GGAACTGCTTTGAGCATTTGAAATGCCCTGTGAACATACTATGGATTGTATCCAACTGAATCATACTCAGAGTAAACCAGCTGAAGCCTATGTTTATTTGTATCCTTAATTTCAACTAGTTTGCTCTTCAGTATGAATAGCATTGGATGAAATAGGACCCATGTATACCAATTCTATGAATGCTTATGAAGAAGCCACACTCAATTCAAGGGGCTAAACCCCAATAAAATGTGCATAGCAGCCTTACAGACTGATCCTAGGTTTGCTTACCCTTAAGTAAGTCCTTGTGAGATCTGAAGAATCTACTTCTAAGTAACTGTGTGTATAAGTGAACACTTGTGCAGACTTGTTAAGGAGTCTTAATGAATTAGGTTCCAGTGATTTAAAAGTAAATATTCATATGACTGGTCTGCAAGTTATAATAATTAAATGAGCAATAACAAAAAAATTATACAGATTCAGGTAGGTAGCCGGAAATTATACAATCACCTTTAGGGATTTCACTCAAAAGGATTTAGCTATTTTAGCAAAATATGTCTCAGTGCACTATTTAAAGAAACCTTCCAGATTCAGTTGAACAGGGTTCCATTCTGAGATTTTGCAGAAATCAGTAAAAGAAATTAGGCATCCATCTATTTCTGTCGCTTGTTTTCCTGGAGATGAAAGAGAAGTTGACATTTGTTTAGGGCTTGTAAATTCCAAACCAATTGGTTTGTGTGTCTGAATGTGAAATGAGGTCTCAATAAGAACTTCTTGCTGCTCTTTTGTGTGGCATGTGCTTCATCTTAACACCTCAATGGAGTTTAGGGAACTACTTTAAAGGATACTTTGCATTACAGTTTGTTCCAAAACTTTCACATCAAAACAACCTGGGAAGATCAGAAAGGTTTGTTAAGAACCCAAATCAACACTGTAGAAGTTACATGTGTTTTATTTATTTTTAGTCAGTGTTGATTTCAAAAAAAATTGGTTTTAACTTTTTATCAGAAATTTTAATGTTTTATTTTATACTGTTGTAAACCTCTTTTTTTAAAAGTAAATGATTAAGGCCCCTAATCCCCTCCTCACACAATGCCGGGAACGTTGGGGACCAAATATTGCAGGCAGAATTTTTGTATGGATCCTACCCTTTTGAAATGTTGAGCATTGGTGTGTTTAGGCAAATGTCTGAACAGTGACTTCTAAATACATGGAGCCCAATCCACTGGAAATTTGTGTTGAAGAGGCTTTTCTCAAAAGAGCTTCCTTGTAAGTTGTGCCCATGAGAAGTAAAATAGTAGTAGTAGTAGTAGTAGTAGTAGTAGTAGTAATAAATTTACTTATACCCCAGCCAGGGCCGGGTTCATGGTGGCTAACACCAGATATGAATTACAATAAAACGTAATAGAAAAAACAGCAACAAACAAACAGTTAATTAAAATATGGTTTAAAATAGAAGTACATTACACTCAGGCTGCAATCCAGCCACATTTATCTTGAGGTAAACCCCACTAAATTCAACAGGACTTATTTCTGAGTTAAGTATACATGTTTAGGATTACATTTTGATAAGATTGTACATGATCAAATGAAAGTACTTTTCCACACTGTAAGTAATCATATGGAGATTATTAAAATCTTTTGAATACAATATTTTCTCAATCCTGCAGGATTGTATTTTCAACTGGCTCAACTTTTATTATAAATTTGTATCATGGATAAACTGATGAATTTCTGAGTTAATAATAGTTTTTTTAAATATGCAATTATGTTATTTCATTGGTGGTTCTTTATGGTTCTTCGGCAATGTCTTGGAGGATTACATAAGTAACGGCAAGGAAATGTTTTATTTTTGTCAAAATAATTATGATTGTAAAATATCATTTCAACACACTTATAAAATGCATACTATGTACCTTGGACTACCACAGGACAAAAGGGAGAAATGTGCTAAGAGGAAGGTACGCTTGGCAAACCCTCACTGTGATCAACTCCCAGCCAGAAACCTATTTCCCCACTGTGGAAGGACGTGTGGATCCAGAATTGGCCTCTACGGTCACTTTCGGTCTCAGTTAAAACAGTGTTCATGGAAGACAATCTTACTCAGCTATGAGTGATTGTCAAAGACGAAGACTACCACATTATTACAGATTTACAGCTATAGTGGTAAAAACATTTGCCTAAATAAATGCAGTCATTTTGTATTGAATTCTCTACTTCTGTCTGGAACAAGGGCTAACCAACTAGCAGCCTGGGGCCTGAACCTACCGATCTGGCACAAAATTAGACGGATCACCCTTATTATCCACTTTGACTGCTTTCCCCCTGCAGCTGCAATACAGGCAAAGGGCTCTTTACAGAGCAAACTCATCCATTCCCATGTGTTGTGAAGACCTTTCTCCCATTACCAAAGTTATCCCTAGTGAGGCCAGAGATGTAGCAATATGGCAGATGTCCTGTCCCCCGAGTTTTAGTCTCCTTGTGTGGGGTTTTATATATTGGTGGCGTTGTGCTGTTCTTGAGTGCTGAATTACTATGCACTGTTATGCAACATTTTTAAGTCAATGGGAAAGAGCTTCCCTGTATAAAGTTATGCCATCCATAAAGGCATTATCAAGCAGTAAGGAGTATAACATACATCAAATAGGAGTCACCAATGTTTGGAGGCCAATGGGTGTATTAGTGCAGTAGACCCTGGTCACATAACAGCTGTTGAGGGTGTGTGGCACAACTAACTGGCCGTTGTGGGATGTGTGACATCACACAAAATGGCTGCCACTTCTAAAAGAGCAGAAAAGGGCCCACAAAATGGTGCAGCCATGTCCCCACACCATTAATGAAGGAAAGGCACCAGTGTCAGCCGCGGCTGCACTCAGAGGAAAGCTTTTTATACGCCTCTTCTGCCTAATGACACCTAATGAAATGTGGGCACGTTAAGGAAGTGTTCTTTGTAGAGGATGCTAAGCCAGTGCAAATATGAACCAAGCAAGAAGAGCAAACAGTGTCTTGTGCTCTATAGATTTTTGAGGTGATATTTATTGAGACATTTAGCAAGTGCCATAGGAGGTACTGGCAAGCACACTGGTGCCTGCCAAGAATCACACTGGCAATCTCTTGGATGCAGAGTGTTTTTCTATGCTGCTGCTGACTTCCCTCTGTCAACATACCTTCATTGATGGAATGGTGCTGCCAATATATTCCACTGGTGGCAGACTATTGTTTTGCTGTCATAGCAGGGCTTTTGTCAAATCCTATAGCTCCACAACCAGTGGATCCTGCACAAAGGACTGCACTCTGTATTCTTCTCTCTCATGAACAGTGAGGCAAGTTTTGCCACAGCAGTCCACATTTGCACCTCAGTTGCTGCCAACTCTCCCTCTTGCATTTAACAAATAGTTAAATGAACCAAATAATAATAAAGATACAATAATTCAGTCAACATTTGTGGTTTCTATTTTTTTTGGGGGGGGGGAATAGTTTTATTGCTCATTGCTTTGTGAGAAGGTGGAGACCTTGAAGAGGATATTTTTTCATTTTTTCCACAAGCCCTTCCTTTAGCAGTTGGGGTTGTGCATTTACTTGCTTTTTATACAGATAGGTATAGTCTCAGTTTAATAATTTAAAGACCACTGCCTTTAGGGCAGCCTTTCTCAAGCTATGGGTCCCCAGATGTTGTTGAACTACAACTCCCATCACCCCTAGCTAGCAAGGCCAGAGCTCAGGGATGATGGGAGTTGTAGTCCAACATCTGGGGACCCACAAGTGGAGAACCGCTGCTTTTGGGGGTGTGGGTTTTACGAAGAAACTCCATTCTTCCACGTGGCAAGGAGCTCAGTCTCTCACTTGGCTGCTTTTTACTTTCATCTGACGTGCCAGCCAACGATTTTTTCCGCACTCCTTATCCCTTGTCAAACCACCTGCGTGTTTCCACTGCTGGGTGATGAAGACAACTTCTCAACCCAGAAAGCCGGGAAACCATTCACAGGACCAGGTTATGTGGGTCGTCGCATCCGAAATCACACCACCTCTTACTTCTTCAGGTGCTTCCCGGCCTCTAAGCTGTCTTCAGCTTCGGTTTCGTCTCCAAAAGCCTCGGCGGCAGCGGCGGCCCCACTCGGCGCATGCCCACAGGCCTCCCGCGAGCCAGCGACTAACTGCCGCCAACCTGGGCCACCCCCCCCCCCCCATCTCCCGCGAGCGGGGCGCACGCGCGTTTCCAGATCGCGAGCCGGGAGGGAGGGGGGGCGATGAGCGTCCTGCTCCCCAACATGGCTGACTTTGACACTATCTATGAGCTGGAGGAGGAGGAAGACGAAGAGGAGGAGGAGTCCGAGACTGTGGTGAGGAGTCAGGAGCTGCCGCGGCTCCGGGACGCGCCTGAACCTGTGGCTGTGAGGGGCGCCGGGCAAATCACTGTGTAAGGAACCTGGGGAAGGGGTGACGGGGAGAGGGAGAGGGCGGCTGCTGGCTGACGGGACTGGGCAGTGGGCGGGGCGAAAGGGGCGGGGCGAGGGAAGAAGGGGAGGGCAGCGGTGACGCGGGTGAGGGTTGTGGGGGAGGAGGGGTTTGGGTTCGCTGGCTACAGGCCTGCCTGGCGCCAAGGGTGCCTCTGAGGAAGTGCAGAGCATAGCTGTCAACTTGAAAAGTTGAAAATAAGGGATTTGAAAATAAGGGATCAGCAGCCTCACCTGTCTATGGGATATCTAATAATCCGGGATAGCAGCGGGAAACGGCACTGGAATAAGGGAATTTCCCGCAAAAAAAGGGAAGGTTGACAGCTATGGTGCAGAGAGCGCAGTTTCCTCATTCAACTCATCAGATGCTTCGGAACTCCGTGAAGCAGAGGGAGCCCCTGAGTGTGTGCAGAGAGCCATTCGTGCAGCCGTTTTTCGTTTTCTTTCGTGGGGATGAGAACTTGCGAAGGAGGAGGTGCAGAGGTCCCTTCCTGCAGCACATTTCATTTCATTCTCGTTGGAAGTGCTTGCAGCTCGGGAGGGTTATGCGGGGGGTCCCTCCTGGAATATCTCACTCGGCACTAGGGCCCTGCGATCCACATGAGCAGCTTTGTACTGTGTTTTCATTTGTCGCCCTTTTTCTGGCAAATCCTCGTGCAGCAGAGGAGGCGGGCTGGGAACGGCAGAAGGGCTTTCAGATCAGAAGGTGTTTGGGGTACAGATTTATACGCGCACGTGTGGATAATGGATATATGACGAGTGCCCAATTTTATTCCTTGGAAGGGGGAAAAGAGGTTTGCTGCGGAATGAAGCAAATCTAGAGATAACACACTGAGGCTTAATTGAATGAGTTGTGGTCAACCTACAATAAATACTGTATACAGCACAACTCCTCACCCCACAACACAGACACCTGCCACATCCCCTTAGATGCCTTGGGATTCAGTTATGCCTCTCTCTCATTTGGTTGCATTAAAAAACAAAAACCCTGTTAATTTAAAACTTTTGCTTAAAAATTGCTAAGTTGGGCTGGGGAGAGGACCCATAATTATATTACTCCAATAAAACACTATTGAGGCAAGTAAAATTAGATTGATTTGAGGCCTGCAGGACTAGTAAACGGACAGCTCCAAACAATCTGGTCATGCTGTCATAAGAATCCTGGGTTTTTCTGAATGACTGCAAAATAGAATCAACCCCTCTAGGCTGGTTGGTTTGCTAACTTTTCGTCTAGCTTAATTTAGCCAGTTGAGTTCTGTACTGCAGTAAAGGCAAAAGGCACAGCTATATGGGTTTTGCATGTTTTATTCATAACGGCATTTTGATCCCACCTTTCCATTTTAATGTTAGCAGCATGTTTATTAAAAGCAACCAACATTTTAAAAGAAATATACAAATTAAAAATAGGTTGGAGCAGTACATAAAATTTATTGAAATATTGCAAAGTTTAGCAACTGAACAGGGCCGATACTTTCAGTAAAGCAACAGTTCAGAAGTTGTTCTCTTTGGATTAGAACAAAAACTCTTGAGTCTCACATAACTGCTGATAGTTTACACAAATAGGGTCATTTGAAAAAAAATACATGTATTGTTTATTTAAAAAAGATATTTTATGCTATGAAAACTACACTTCTTTGTTAATATTGCTCTTGAATTTTACTCACACTTCTCCAAAAATGGTTCATGATAGTCAGTGTTGTATACTGTGCTACTGAATAGAAAAGGAACATCTTAATACAACAAGGGAACCATCTTTTATTTCTAAGAAATACAGTGGTACCTCGGGTTAAGTACTTAATTCGTTCCGGAAGTCTGTTCTTAACCTGAAACTGTTCTTAACCTGAAGCACCACTTTAGCTAATGGTGCCTCCTGCTGCTGCCGCCCCACAGAGCACGATTTCTGTTCTAATCCTGAAGCAAAGTTCTTAACCCGAAGCACTATTTCTGGGTTAGCAGAGTCTGTAACCTGAAGTGTATGTAACCTGAAGCGTATGTAACCTGAGGTACCACTGTACTTTTGATTTTTACCATATCATTTTAAAAAGCATCTTCTAAACCTTTTATTAATCCTTAATAATTGTAGTCTTTTAAACACCATAAGCATTGTTTTATCATTTTATATTTATTGGATTTGCACTCAGACTCTTTGGTCTTTGAAATAAGTGAGCGTACTTTGCACAGTATTTGTCCATTTGTTTCTCAGCTGTTTTCTTACAAACATCAGGTTGGATGTTTTGGATTGCACCCACTCTGTATTTCATTTTTTTCTACTCTATTTAATAAACCTTTATCACACATTATTGCTATATCTACTCCTTTTGGGAGTAGCGTTTGCATCTTGTATTTCTTGTTTTCCTACTGACCTATATGTCATCTCAGTATATTTTCCTTCTTTCTTCTGTATTCCCATCCTGTTTGCTTAAGCCAGTGTCAAACTCGGCCCTCCAGCGCTTTGGGAACTGCAATTCCCATCATATCCCTGACCACTGGTCCTGTTAGCTAGGGATGATGGGAGTTGTAGTCCAAAAACAGCTGGAGGGCCGAGTCTGGCCATCACTGGCTTAAGCTGTGCCTTGGTTCATTTTGAGAAATATGAATACATTCAGTTCCCCATTATGCATCTCATTTCTTGTTAAATCACTGAATTATTTACAAAAAAATGTTTAAATTAATACACTGGCTACATTAAATTTAATGTTTAAATTAATACACTAATTAATTCCTGTGGTGGTTTGGTGAATAGACTGTCTGCATGGTTAAGCCGTGGTTTGTTGAACAAATCATGAATTTTCCCACAGACAATCAAACAAATCATGGCTTGTTTTTCCCAAATTTGATTTATTGTCCAACCGTTCTTGCCTCATGGCTTGTAGTTCAGTGAGTGTCTGAGGAAACCTTGGTTAAGGAAGAGTGCCAAGTTCACATGTAATCACACATAATGAAGCCATAGCTAATGCAAACCAAGATTCAAAAGCCATTCACAAACTGCATCTTCAAATTGTGGCCTGCTAGTAAACAAACCATTACTGAGGTGGGGAGCTTGGTTCATAAATAATGTTTAACTGGGGTTTAATAAATTATAGTTTAATAACATCATCATCATCATCAAACCTTTATTAGCATCACTTACAAACATTCAGAATAAATAGGCCAGTGCAATCTCGTTGCCATTTCAGCAGTACAGTCATTTGCCAAAGGAAAGAAGTGGCGAGCAATCTATTTCACCTCTGTGGGTCTCCAGCAAGGGCAGGGTCCTGTAGCGTAATACAGTGGTACCTCGGGTTAAGAACTTAATTCGTTCTGGAGATCTGTTATTAACCTGAAACTGTTCTTAACCTGAGATACCACTTTAGCTAATGGGGCCTCATCCTGAAGCAAAGTCTTAACCCGAGGCACTATTTCTGGGTTAGCGGAGTCTGTATCCTGAAGCGTCTGTAACCTGAAGCATCTTTAACCCGAGGTACCACTGTAGAGGAACTTAGCTACTGTCTTGGTGAGCTCCTGGTCTCTCGCCTGTAATAAGAAGCGAATGACCTCTGTCTCTGGTTTCCATATTGGGATACATACATTGGGATACATAGTTGGTCTAAAAATTGTTGGTGGAGATCATCATACATTTTTAAGGACCATGTGAGCTAGAGTTTCCACCAGGTGGGCATCACATGAGCAGATCCTATCTCCTTCTGCCATACCCTCAAACCTACCCCAAAGGAGGTTAGGATTAGAATTGAACCTAGCCAGCGAAAAAGCCCTTCTTTCTTGCGGGTTAAACAAAAATTGTAGATAATTGAGGTTAAATTCCTGCGCCCAAGAGAGTCGAAAATAAAGAAGGGAACATGTTTTTTCCACAGCTGAAATTGGTTCCTGGTGATCTATCTCCTACAGCTTAGTTTTTAACATGGCCTTGGCGATTGGAAAAGCCACAGCACCCAAGAGATCCTCTGAAAGCCCGAGTTGCTGTATCTTTGTGCAAAACAATTGTAGCCCTGGGGAAGGGAAGGAGTCTGACAGAACTTTGCTAAGTAAAGTATCTTTGTCTGCTGAAAAACAAATGTTTAGCCAGCATAAAAGAAAACTCATCCAGGCAACGATCTCTAGCTTATGTTGGCCTCCCTCTAGACACAGGGCTGCGTAAGGTACACAGCGTGGGACAGCGAAAATCTTAAATAGAAAGGCTGCCTGCACTCATTCCATTGACTGGGTAACTCCTGACATCTTTTTTTTTGGAAGCTGCCCAGAGTGGCTGGGGAAGCCCAGCCAGATGGGCGGGGTATAAATAATAAAATTATTATTATTATTATTATTATTATTATTATTATTATTATTATTATTATTCAGACTGAAATTCCATAGCGCAGTTGAGCTCTAACTTTGGCATTAAAAACCTTAAGGGCAGAAGTGATGTGTTGGTTACCTCTTGTTGCAAAGAAGCGCATTATGGCCTACATAGACAGCTTGCTGGCGTTTGCCGCCTCTGCACAGTGCAAAGACCACCGGAGCATGTGATGGGAAAATGATCCCCAAATAGTTGAATTCGAATACCTGCTGGATGTGTTTCCCACCAAAAACCCAACTGTAGCTCTTACGATAATTCCTGAAAACCATTATTTTGCTTTTATCGAAGTTCATGCTCATTTTCATTCTAGACAGATAGTCGATACAGGCATTTAGCAGATGCTTTAAGCCAATTCCTGACCATGAGAGCAGAATCATATTATCTGCATATAGGAGAATGGGAATTTTTGATGCATTGAGTTTTGGGCTCTGAGCATCCACCAGTTTTAATAATGGGGCAAGGACATTTAGGAAGAGATTAAAAAGAGAGGGAGCAAGAACACAGCCCTGTTTCACACCTTTATTTATAACAACAGGGTCTGACACCTCGTCCCCTGGGGTTACAGTGGTGCCCCGCAAGACGAATGCCTCGCAAGACAAAAAACCCGCTAGACAAAAGGGTTTTCCGTTTTTCAAGGCGCTTTGCAAGACGAATTTCCCTATGGGCTTGCGATTTTTTTCGCTCCCCCCCCCTTTTCTAAGCCGCTAATAGCCGCTAAGCCGCTAATAGCGCTAATCCGCTAAGCCGCTAATAGGGTTGCTTCGCAAGACGAAAAAACCGCTAGACGAAGAGACTCGCGGAACGGATTCTTTTCGTCTTGCGAGGCACCACTGTATTCTTATACGACAGGTATTATTTGAGTAAAGCTTTTTAATCAAGTAAAGTAACCTAGGGTCTAGGCCCAATGACTCCAGTTTGGACCATAACAGCCCTCTATCAACTGAATCAAAAGCAGCCTTAAGACCTAAAAAGGCCACATATAGGCCTTCTTTATGGTCTTGCGTGTACAGTGGTACCTCGGGTTACATACGCTTCAGGTTACAGCCTCCACTAACCCAGAAATAGTGCTTCAAGTTAAGAACTTTGCTTCAGGATAAGAACAGAAATCGTGCTCCGGTGGCGCAGCAGCAGCAGGAGGCTCCATTAGCTAAAGTGGTGTTTCAGGTTAAGAACAGTTTTAGGTTAAGTATGGACCTCCGGAATGAATTAAGTACTTAACCCGAGGTACCACTGTACTTGGCGGCTAAATGGGATAACACTATACAGTTATGTAAAGTGGATTTGCCTGGCCTAAACCCTGCCTGCTCTGGGCCTATGATGTTGTTCACGTCAAGCCACGTGGTTAATTCGGATAATAGATGTTTCACGTACAATTTCCCAATATTTGACAATAGATTTATTGGTCAATAGTTGGACGGTATGTTTTTGTCCCCCTTTTTAAAGATTGGGATGATTATGGATTTCTGCCATGAATTAGGCATAATTCCAATTCTGTCCACCACAGTGAATAGTTCTGCTAGAATCGGAGCCCACCAGTCTGGCTTGGTTTTAATTAGTTCAGGCGGGACGGCATCAGGGCCTGCGGCTTTGCCTAGTTTCATCTGAGAAATTAAATTTTCGACTTCAGTAATAGAGACAGGGGGCCACTCAACCAGGGTCGAAGAAGGGGCAAGATCTTGGCTGTCTGATGGAATACAATCGTCGTAGAAGATCGCCTTAAAATGCTCTACCCATGGCATAGATGGAATCAATGTCAGTCGATGATCTTGGGTCTGTGGGGGGTCTGCAATAACCTTCCAAAATTTCTTATGATCATTGGTAAGGATGGCTGAAAGCAGTGAATCCCAGCAAGCCTGGTTGTATCTTATCTGGCTAAGCTGGATAGACTCCCTAACGAAATATATGTCAGGCAATTGAGAGGTGCCTGCCTCTCTAGACTCTCAAATATTCTCCTAACCTCTACTATAATGCCTTTGATTTCGTTATCAGTCCACTCGCCAAACCCTGGTTTCTTAGGTGGCCTGTGCGAGTGTGAATGGGGCAATTTGGTTATTAGAGTGTCCATAAGCTCCTCAAACCAAGTGACTCTAGCTATTGGGGAAAGTTCACCACTCCCTACCAAGATCAAGTGAATCACACAATCAGAATGCACCAAGGTTTGGAAAGACGATAGTGTATGCTTGTTAATTCAAATCCTTATGTACTGAGGACACTGTACCTGGGGGTGGGGTGGACTGATTATATATTCTGGCACTCTCGATGGAAAGACAAATTTACATTGAAGAGGGAGATGGTCACTAAGCATAGGATCACCTATGTGGAACTCAACCACTTGGGGCAGCAATTTAGTGGGGACCAGAATATAGTCTACCACACTATTTCCTTGTGAGGAGAGGAAGGTAAAGTTCCCAGAGCCTTCCTAGTCTGGCAGCCCATTAAGCCACACCAAAACCCTGGTGGTAGTCAGCTTGGTGAGCTGTAATCCTGCCAGGTTGATTTCTAAGTCCTGTGATTCTTGTTCCCATAAGCAGAAGTCAGGAAGAGCAGTAGAGTCCAAGATCTCCCAAGCTGTTGTATATACTTCCCGCCCTTGGCATAGGCGGGCATTAAAATCGCCTGTCAAGACAATGGGAAAATTGGGGCAAATAGTGTCCAGATTCTTGAGCACGTGTGCAAGGAGATCTCATTGATGGTTCTTGGATATGACAGTAGAGGTGGGAGGATTATACACGTTGACTAGTAACATTTCCTGGCTCTCCAGCTCTATCTTTGTTGCTAAAATTTTGCAATTTGCATTAGTCAAGAGAATGTTACAGATAGGTAGCCGTGTTGGTCTGCCATAGTCAAAACAAAACAAATTCCTTCCAGTAGCACCTTAAAGACCAACTAAGTCAGTTCTTGGTATGAGCTTTCGTGTGCATGCACACTTCTTCGTATCTGAAGAAGTGTGCATGCACACGAAAGCTCATACCAAGAACTGACTTAGTTGGTCTTTAAGGTGCTACTGGAAGGAATTCAAGAGATTTTGTTCACATTTTATATGGGGGGCCACCAGGGTTAGCAAGCCACCCGAGGGCCTGTCTTTCTTGTGGAGTTTGACTGCCAGAACCGCATAGACGTTATAGTCGGCAAAGTCAATGTGCCGTGTCGACCAAGTTTCTTGTAAACAAACTATATTGTTCTCTCTTATTAACTTAACAAAGTCAGGATAGCATAACTTTGTTTTTTTTAAATGAATATTTATTAGAATTTTCAATAACAAAACAAAAACAAAATTAAACAAAAAGAAAAATGACAAAAATACAAAAATACAAAACTTAAAAACAATTAAAAACACATATAATTTCAATTGCTTATTTTCCTTTAACTTGTTTCTCAGACCTCCTCTCACCTCCCCTTCTTGTATTCCAATTTAAATTATTAGCTCAGCAAATCCTTATTCCTTATTTCTCAACTTTAATTAATAATTGATTTTAACATGTTATTATTTTACTTTTTCTCTTTCTTCCATTTCCTTAATTTATTTTTACAAACCTTATCTTCATTTAATTTAAACCATTTTAGAAACCAATTTTAACTTATCCAAACTTAAACATCAATACTTATACATCAGTACTCATTCTTAAACATTTTTCCTAATGTCGACCAAACTTCCCTTCCACGGCTTTCCCAATTTTCATACCAATAGCAAAACAATATAAAAACAAAACAAATTACAATTGTATACCCTTTGGATTCCCAAACTCCACCCACCCCTTTCCCGGTTTCAGTCCCCAACAAATGTCCATCAGTCTCAATATAGTATTAGCCTGGAGATCTCACATCCGAGGCTCTTAAGTCTCTCTCAGTTCCTCTCTGCCGGTCTTTTTGATAGTCCTTAATGTTAAACCCCAAATCTCGGAGAGGCTCCGGCCCAACAGGATTTATGTTTCTTCCAGCTAGACCTCCATACTTAAAAATGAAACCTATGGGGTATTCCAAATCTTGTTTCATACTCCTTTCAAGTCCAAATGTCCCCATAGCTCCAACCTCCGCCTTAATCAAATTTATAATCCTTCGGACTTCAGATCTCCACATAAGGAGATCTCTCAATTTTCCACTCTCCAATTCTGGCCAGACTTTCCACATCAAGTTTTTATTTTGCTTTGTTGCCATCATGTCAGGCCTCAAATTACAGCTCTCCTTTAACATCTGCAAAATTTCAGCTCCTCCTTCCTTTTCTTCAGGGGCAACATATATTTCCTTCTCCATATTTTCAAAGCTCTCAGGTTTCTCTACTTGTCCAATTGAATAGGCTTCCTCTTTCAAATCCTTATCAGATTTAACAGTGTTATTTACTGTTAAGTCCAGAGTTGTAACGTTTGTAGCCAAAACATCAATTTGGCCTTGTAACTTTCCCAAGAGAACAAATGCTCTGTTCAATTCAGCTTGGATTTTCCCTCCTCCAGCCATTCTTGTAATGTCCCTAAACCCCCTCTAGGGGGATTTTGGTTCCTTAATGTTCCTTTCAGCTCAAGTCCAAAAATCAAGTTAGTTTGTATCAGCCCTTCCTTATTTTCAACAAATTGTAACAAATATAACCAGCAGAAACAACGGAAACAAAGTTCTCTTTTTCCTTCTTGACAGCTAGTTTGACAGCTGTCAAACTCTTCAGTGCTTCATCAACAGGCTCTCTCACGGAACTCTCCCGGGTCCGGGGGGGGTGACACTTCAGCTCCCAAAATTAGTTCTTTATTCTCCAGTAAAATTTCTTGTAATATCAAACCATGAAGTTAAAATATTTTACAAAAAAGAAAGAAAGGATTCTCTCGACATTAGTTAGCAGGTCCTTTGCTTTAAATAATTTACAAAAGGGGGGGGGGCGGACTTCCTTTTTAAACCTTCCCCGCTCGTTCCTAATTCATCAAAATTTTCTTTAAAGTTCCAGTTTCCGTACTACTCATGGGTTGTTGCTTTAGAGTCCAATTGATCAAAGAAAAATGTCAGCGCTCTCCGATAATGGCTTGCGGCTTCACTCCGCAGAAGAAGCAGTCTACTCTCAGCACCGTGCCGCACCCCGACCCCATTCCGGAGCCTTTAAAAAGGCTCCTTCGCAGATTGGGGGGGGCCACAAATGGTGCCCGCCGAGTCACCACGCTCACAGGCTTCTGCACCTGTGATTTTTAAGGGTCCCCGCGTCACCACAGCGGCAAGACCCAGTCCTGCGGAGCCGATTCCCTCCGGAGCTCGGAGGGAATCCGCCATTAGTCGATGGCGCTAACCCGGAAGTGGGATAGCATAACTTTGAGGACCATCCTGCCACGTTCCATGATAGCAACTTCAGGGAAGAGTGTTGCACCGGGTTTCCCGCCTTGGCACAAAGTCAGTCTAAGTAGATGTCATTAGATTGGCTATCACTAGGGGCCCCGGGCAGAACCTGTAGCATTTCCTCTAGTGCCTCAGGGGCGCCAGTTAGACCATGGTTCCTGGTGTCGACGCTTCTTGAACTGTCTGCTGTCAACTCTTTGTTCGAAGTTGAGTAGCCAATTTGGGGGGGGGGGGGAGATTGCTAGGACTGAGAGCATCGACGGGAATATGCATCCCAGAAATCATTCCCGGGGGTTCTTCTTCTGTTGAGGTGTCCTCTAGTGCCAGCATAACCAAGTCAGCATTTGCAAGGCAAGATGAAGGTTGATGTACTAAGATATTAACTTCTTGCAGATGGGCTTTGAGGCAGTCCTGGAACACAGGTGGGAGAATAGGTTGCTTAGTAGTTTCTGATACATCCGGCAGGTTAGGCATTATGTTACCTATCGCGGAAGTTTCTGATTGGTCCTCAGCTAGGCAGAATCGCAACTCAGCTCTCGGGGTGACCGGCTTCCCAGTGTGCATCTCCTGATCGAGTTCAGATAATTCCCCAGACATCTGTGTAGTTTCTCACCTTGCTCGCTCATCCTCCTTAACTGGGGGCAAAGTCTGTTCTATTGCCAGAAGTGTGGATGAAATATCTATAGTGTCATACATGCTAATTCAGCGTATAGTTGGGTCCAGTCCCTTGGTCTGCAAATGCCTGCCTTTCTTGGTTGGGTGAGTCCCTTACCAGGGATTCCTCCTGTAGAAAGGCCAGTATCTCCTCTTTTCCAGACCTATCATTATTCATATTCCTGCTGCCCACATGAGCAGGTTCATGGGGGTTTACCCTAGGCTTGTTGAGGTCACGCATCGAATCTTGAATACTGTTTGTTATTTCTTCAATTTCCTCTAGTATAGAGTTAATTAGGGTTATGTTTATCATTGCTCTTTCCTTGACATTCCTAAGGAGTGGAGATTTCTTTAGAGTCACTCTTTGAGGCCCTCCTGTATTAGCTGCAGCTGTGTTAGTATCAGTCAGAGGAACTGGAAGATTTCCACGTTGGCTTAACCTTGAAGGTGGTGCAAAGCTTGGGTCGGGGGATAGTTTAATAAGCCACGGTTTAGCATTATGTGGGAACCAGGCCAATATTCATTCAGACTAAGCAGAGTACTTGCTTTTCTTGCGTTCTGCTCAGCATACCTCCTTCTCTAGCCACCAATACATTCATAGTTACATTCTTATTTCAGACATTGTGCTATATTAGTTGCAGCCCTTTTCCTTTCTGACCTATGTTTATGTAGGATGCTCATTTCAGCCTGTCAATCTCTAAGCCTTTTCAAGGAGCAAAACCTCATATATTATATAATGCATCACATGCAGGACCTGCTTTTCCTGTAGGATTTTTTCCTCCCTGAGGTACTGTTTTCTGTTTGCAATCCATTACGTATTACTGTTCCCATTTTTACATAATACTATGCTATTTCATTCATCCAAAAGCCTGAGGTGGCACAAAATTGAGAAAATCACTTGGTGGTGCCAAGTATTGGTCTCCCACTGGGCACAATTATGTGAAAGATTACAAACTGCCTCCATTTTGTCCGGCTTTCAGAGGGCAAATCTATTTTATCCATCATTGGGTGGGGCATAGGGCCAGCACTGGCATTGACCTCCGAAAGCCGGGAAATCTCTCTATGCATGGGAATAAATAAATAAATAAATAAATAGAGATGGGGTTTACTTCACTCTCCATTTGTTTATTTACTTCCCTCTGCAGCTCTTGATACTCTAAGCCATTTCTACCCTGCCTCCCAAAAGCTGCACGTGTTGCTGCCTAACCCTGCCATTGAACGGCTGAGAGCAACCTGGCACCTTGGAAGCCCATGGGAAAATAGACTAGGGTCATTTACTTCTGAGTTAAAAGAAATAAAAATAAACCTTGCCATGTTGTTCAAGCCTATTTTCTACCTTCTCTCCTTCTCTGTGTGTGCATCTCTCTCCTGTCTATTAGGGGACTTGTGCATCTCTCTCCTGTCTGTTAGGGGATGTTTTTTCACCTCTCCTTTGATATCCATGCTGTACATCTATAGCTTTAATTTTAGAGAAAGTGTGCTAATTTAAATATTATCCATACAGTAAAATAAAAGTTGTAACAATATGTTAAAGGTAAGTAAACATTTTAAAGTTTCAGATGCCAAAGTAGTAACAGTTGCTTGGACATTAGCCCATTCTCTGCCTCATAATTCTATCCTTATTTCAAACAATGTATTATACTGGTATATAATGATGTTTATCTGGTGACATGTCACATCTCCCACCCCTACTTGCAGCCCTTTCCCATTCTGACCTTTGTTTATGTAGGATGCTCATTTCAGTTTGTTAATCTGCAGGCCTTTTCAAGTAGCAGAAGCTCATAAATCATAGAATTGTAGAATTGTGGAGTTGGAAGGGACCCCCAAGGGTCATCTAGTCCAACCTGCTGCAGTGCAGGAAGCTCAGCTAAACATCCATGACAGATGGTCATCATATAATACATTGCATGTAGGGCCTGCTTTTCTCATGGGGATTTTTCCTCTTGAGGTATTTACTCTGTTTCTAGTCCATTATTGCTATTTTCATTTTTACACAGTGCTAAGCTTTTTCTTTCCACTATAAGTGCTAGCTGTGCAATATTAAGAAGATCCACTTGGTGGCACCACATATTAGCTTGGTTTAATGCATTATTTTGTGAAAGATTACAAAAGTGCAGGCAGCGCAAGGGCTCTGTGCTTGCCCATCTTTGGGAAGGAGGGAATGTCTCCATGACTGTGCCAGAGTTCTAGATCTTCCTTCTCGGATCCTCACTCAGCCTTCACAGGTGGGGCTTGCTTGGAAGTCAAAACTTGTCCCATATAAAAATAGGCTGGGGTTATTTACTTCTAAAGTTAAAGATAAAAATAAACCTTGCCCTGTTGCTTTAGCCCCCTTCCTCCCTCCTTCCTTGCTGTGTAGGTGTGCACACTTGTATGTATTCAGACATTGTGTTACATCAGATGTTTAGCTGGTGAGAGATCACGATGTTGAAAACCAGACAGTGTCCAGACCTAGTTGCAGTCCTTTTCTTTTCTGGGTTTACCATATGCAGGATGCTCATTTCACTCTGTCTATCTCCAAACCTTTGCAAGGAGCAGAACCTCATATGTGATATCATACACTACATGCAGGACATGCTTTTCTTGTATGGTTTTTTTCCCCTCCTGTGGCACCGCCCTCCTAAAGCCAGCAGAAACCTTATGTGATCCTAGTTTATGCAGGTGTCTCTATGCGTGGGAATAAATAAATGGAGAGTGGGTGTCCTTCACTCTCCGTTTAGTGTTTGCTTCCCTCTGCAGCTCCTGACCTTTTGTGCTAAGCCTTCTGAAAGTCACATACATTGCAGTCAAACACTGCATTTTGAATGGCTGCTGCCCTGAACTAGGATGAATTACAAGCTGCCACTTGTCACATGGAAAAATAGGCAGGTTATTTACTACTGAGTTAAAAATAATAATAAACTTTGTTCTGTTCTTGAAGCCTAGTTTGTACCTTCTCCCCTTCTCTCTCTGTGTGTGCTCCTGTGTGTGTGTCTCTCTTGAGAAAATCCATTTTATCTGACTTTGGGAGGGTGGCTGGTACCGCCCTCCGAAAGTCCAGAAACCTTATGCCTTTGCACAGATGTCTCTGCGCACGGGGAATAAATAAATGGATAAGCGGTTTCCTTTCTTCTCCATTTATCTATTTCTTTCTCTCTGTAGTTCCAGAGACTCATAAGCCCTTTCTGTCTCACATGGCAAGAGATGCGAATGCTGCTGTCCAGTGCTGCTTTGAATAACTGCTGCCTTCAGTTGCTTAAGCCTTGTTTCTTCCTTCTCCCCTTCTGTATCTCTGTGTGTGTCTCTCTTGAGAAGATCCATTTTATCTGACTTTGGGAGGGTGACTGGTACCGCCCTCCCAAAGTCCAGAAACCTTATGCCTTTGCACAGATGTCTCTGCGCACGGGGAATAAATAAATGGATAAGCGGTTTCCTTTCTTCTCCATTTATCTATTTCTTTCTCTCTGTAGTTCCAGAGACTCATAAGCCCTTTCTGTCTCACATGGCAAGAGATGTGAATGCTGCTGTCCAGTGCTGCTTTGAATAACTGCTGCCTTCAGTTGCTTAAGCCTTGTTTCTTCCTTCTCCCCTTCTGTATCTGTGGGCATGCTTGTGTGTCTTTGTCTCCCTCATGTCTATCAGGGAACATTCTCTCACATTTCCTTTGATATCTATGCTAACAATTACATCTACAGCTTTAATTTTAGAGAAAGTGTGCTAATTTAAAAATTATCTGTATCAGAAAATAACAGTTGTAACAATATGTTAAAGGTAAGTAAATATTTATGTTTCAGACCTCTAAATAGTAGCAGTAGCCGGGACATGAGTCCATTTGCCTCTACATAGTTTAATCCTAATTTCAGACACCGTGCTTTATCAGTATATCATGATGCTCACCTACTGGTATACCACAGTGTTTAAAGCCAGACTTGATGTTGGATACTCATTTAAATCTATCAGTCTCTGTGCCTTTTCAAGGAGCAGAACCTCATCTTTCATATGATACATTGCATATAGAACCTGCTTTTCTTGTAGGGATTTGTCATCCCTCAAGTGCTTAATGCTCTTCGCATGCCATTTTTGCTCCTCTCATTTTTACACCGCACTATGCTTTTTCATTCATCCAAAAGTCCTAAGTGGTGCAATATTATGAAGATCCACTTGGGGTGCCAAATAGCGGACTCAAAAGCAGCCATTTTATAAAAGATAACAGTGCCTCCATTTTGTCTGGCTTTTGGAGGGTGGCGCAAGGGCTTGGTCGCCACCAGAGCCCTGGCACCGCCTTTCCAATGACGGAAGCATAGTAAGTGCTTGTCCGTTTTTTGGAAGAAGGGAAGGGCTCTAGGACCATCCCTGAGCTAGAGGGAGATGGCACACCCTTGAAAAGATCTTTTGCAATTACAGCTTTGTACAGGTGCCCGTGCCCTTTCTGCCTTGCCTCCCAAAAGCAGCTCATGTTGCTGTCCAGCACTGCCTTCAGCCAGGGCTCACTTCTGGTTATTTACATCTGAGTTAAAAATAATAATAAAAAGCTTGCTCTGTTGTTTAAGCCTCCTTCCTCCCTTCTCCCCTTCTCTCTCTGTGTGTGCTTCTGTATGTGTCTCCTTTGTGTCTGTAAGGGAACCCTCTCGCACCTTTCCTTTCATACCTGTTCTGTTAATTACTTCTACAGATTTAATATTTAAAAAGTGTGCTGATTTAAAATTTATCTGTGCAATAAAATAACAGTGGTAACAATAAGTTAAAGCTAAGTAAATATAAGAACTTTGAGGAGCAGCAGTTGCCAGGACATTGCCCCATTCATCTCTATATAGTTTCATCCTTATTTCAGACATCCTGTTATATTGGTATATTGCAATGTTTAGCTGGTGACATATCACGATGTTGAAAACCAGACATCGTCCAGACCTACTTAGTCTCTCAATCTCCATGCGGTTTGAAGGAGCAGAACTTCATTTATGATACATTGAATACAGGACCTGCTTTTCTTGCAGGGTTTTTTTCTCCCCTGAGGTGCTTAACACTGTTTTTAACCCCATTATTGCTGTTCTCATTTTTAAACAGCACAGTGTTATTTCATTCATCCAAAAGTCATAGTTGGTGCAATATTATGAAGATCCACTTGGTGGTACCACATATTAGCTTCACACAGGGTGCCATTTTGTAAAGATTACAAAGTGCCTCCATTTTGTCTGGCTTTTGGAGAGCGGGGTGGAGGCTCTGGGATGTTGCCATAGTCCTTGCACTGCCTTCCTAATGACGGAAGCCTAAGAAGTGTTTGCCCATCTTTGGGAAGGGCTCTAGGACCATTCCAGAACCCTGAATCTTCCTTCCAGAGCCAGAGCAGTGCCGCAGATTTCCTGCACAGAACAAGGGCAATCCTGTACAGGGGTTATTTAATTCTGAGTTAAAAATAATAATAAACCTTGCTTTTTGTTTAAGCCTCCTCCCTCCATTCTCCCATTTTGTATATGTGTGCAGGGTTGTGCGCCTGTGTCTCCCCTCATGTCTATTAGGGAACATTTTCTCACATTTCCATTGAAATCTATGCCACTAATTATATAGCTTTAATTTTAGGGAAAGTGTCCTAATTTAAAAATTACCATAAAACAACAGTTGGAACAATTTGTTAAAGGTAATACAGACCTCTAAGTAGCAGCAGTTTCCAGGACATTACCCCGTTTGTCTCTTCATAATTTCATCCTTATTTCAAACATTGTGTTATATCAGTATATCACGATGTTTAACTGGTGACATATCGCGATGTTGAAAACCAGACATCGTCCAGACCTAGCTGCAGCCATTTTCCTTTCTGTAGGATACCATTTCAGTGTGTCAATCTCCATGCATTTTCATTTATCAAAACATACATTACAGGTAGGACCTACATTTCTGGTTGGGGGCAGGGGTTCCTCCCTGAGGTACTTAACACTGTTTCTAGTCCATTATTGTTGTTCCCATTTTTAAACAACGCAGTGTTAAATCATTCATCCAAAAGTCCTAGGTGGAGCAATATTATGAAGATCCACTTGGGGGTGCCAAATAGCAGACTCACAAGCCGCCATTTTATAAAAGATAACAGAGTGCCTCCATTTTGTCTGGCTTTTGTAGGGTGGTGCAAGGGCTCTGGCACAGCCTCCCCTAAGCCGGAAGCTCAAGAAGTGCTTGCCCATCTTTGGGAAGGAGGGAAGGGCGCTAGGACCACAACAGAGACCTGAATCTTCCTTCCCACAGCCAGAGCAGTGCTAACAGTACAGTTCCCCAGGCTGAGATGCCACAATTTTTGCAAGATCCATAACTGAGAAACTCCACTAGTGGGTGAGAAATATTGGCCTCAAAAGGTTTGGAAAAACAGTATGAGGGTTCTGAGGTGCTGCCATGGCCCTGACACTGCCCTCCAAAGCTGGGAAAGCCTTATGAGATTGCAGTTTTGTGCAGGTGTCTCTATGTGTGGGAATAAATAAATGGAGAGTGGGTTTCCTTTTATTTAAATTAATCTACTTACTCCCCCACACACCCCTCCTAACACCTGAGCCCTGCTGGGTCCCTCACATGGAAAAATAGATTGGGGTCATTTACTTCTGAGTTCAAAATAATAATAATAATAATAATAATAAACCTTACCCTGCTGTTTAAGCCTCATTCCTCCCTTCTCCCCTTCTCTCTGTGTGTTCCTTTTTCTGGGTTTCCTCAAATGTGCCTCTATTTTGTCTGACTTTGGGAGGGCAGGGCAAGTGATCTCTGAGAGCCCTGGATCTTTCTTCGTAGACAGAAGAACAGAAGAACAGCACAGAGAAATTGAGGTGGCAAAAATGTGAGAAGATCCATTTTATCTGACTTTGGGAGGGTGGCTGGTACCGCCCTCCCAAAGTCCGGAAACCTTATGCCTTTGCGCAGATGTCTCTGTGTACGGGGAATAAGTAAATGGATAAGCGGTTTCCTTTCTTCTCCATTTATCTATTTATTTCTCTCTGTAGTTCCAGAGACTCATAAGCCCTTTCTGTCTCACATGGCAAGAGATGCAAATGCTGCTGTCCAGTGCTGCTTTGAATAACTGCTGCCTTCAGTTGCTTAAGCCTTGTTTCTCCCTTCTCCCCTTCTGTATTTGAGAGCATGCTTGTGTGTCTTTGTCTCCCTCATGTCTATCAGGGAACATTCTCTCACATTTCCTTTGATATCTATGCTACCAATTACATCTACAACTTTAATTTCAGAGAAAGTGTCTTAATTTAAATATTATCCTTACTATAAATTAACAGTTGTAACAATATGTTAAAGGCAAGGAGATATGTATAAGTTTCAGATGCCTAAGTAGCAGTTGCTTCCATCCGTATTTCAGACATTGTGTTATGCTGGTATACCGCGATGTTTAGCTGGTGACGTACCACGATGTTGAAAACCAGACATCGTCGAGCCCTAGCTGCAGCCATTTTCCTTTCTGGGCTATGTTTATGTAGGATATTCATTTCAGTCTGTCAATTCCATGCTTTTTCAAGGAGCAGAACCTCATATATGATACATTGCATATAGGACCTGCTTTTTTTGTAGGGATTTTTCATCCCTCAAGTGCTTAATGCTGTTTGCAGTCCATTATTGCTGCTCTCATTTTTACACCGCACTATGCTTTTTCATTAATGCAAAAGTCCTAAGTGGTGCAATATTATGAAGATCCACTTGGGGTGCCAAATAGCGGACTCAAAAGCAGCCATTTTATAAAAGATAACAGTGCCTCCATTTTGTCTGGCTTTTGGAGGGTGGCGCAGGGGCTCTGGGATGCCAGAGCCCTGGCATTGCCTTCCCAATGACGGAAGCATAGTACTTGCTTGCCCATTTTTTGGAAGAAGGGAAGGGCTCTAGGACCCCGCAGTAGCCCTGGATCTTCCTTCCCTGAGCCAGAGCTGTGCCCAAGGTTTTCATCCACAGTTATATCTTTCCAGTTGTATCTTTCAATAGATCGTCTATAGTCCATTATCTTATCCACCTTTGGGAAATTGAGATAAGGGCTCTGGGATGCCCTCTAGCACCACCCTCCCTAAACCCGGAAAACCTTATGGGATCACAGCTTTGTTCAGGTGTCTCTGAGGGTGGGAATGAGAGCAAAGGAGGGTTTCCTTTGTTCTCCATTTATCAATTTACTCTGTTCTGCAGCTCCTGACACTTGAAAGTGCTTTCTGCCTCATCTCTGAAATGAAGCATGCTACCGCCCTCATCCGGGGCTCGCTTGGAAGCAAAGTCTTGTCCTATGGAAAAATAGATGGGTTATTTTACATATGAATAAATAATAAGAATAATAAACCTTGTCCTGTTGTTTAATCTTTCTTCCACTCTCTTGCATTCCTATTTCTGTGTCTGTTAGGGAACGTCCTCTCACCTTTCATTTCATATCTATGCCACGTATTACTTCTACAGCTTTAATTTTAGAAAAAGTGTAATAATTTTAAAATTATGTGTTCTAATGTTAAAGGTAAGTAGATATTTATGTTTCAGAACCTTAAGGAATAGCAGTTGCCGGGACATAGCCACATAGTTCCATCCTCATTTCACGATGTTTAGCTGGTGACATATCACGATGTTGAAAACCAGACATTGTCCAGCCCTAGCTGCAGCCATTTTCCTTTCTGTAGGATGCTCCATGTAGGATCTGCTTTGGGGAACGGGGGGGGGGGGGTCTTAACGTTTCCAGTCCATTATTGTCGTTCTTATTTTTACACAGTGCTATGCTATTTAATTAATCCAAAAGTCCTAGAAGGTTCAGAATTGAGAAGATCCACTTGGGGGCACCAGATATTAGCATTGCAAAGGCTCCATTTTGTGAAAGATTACAAACTGCCTCCATTTTGTCTGGCTTCCAGACCCCTGGCACTACCCCCTCCCCCGAAGGATAGTAAGTGCTTGCCCATCTTTGGGAAGGAGGGAAGGGCTCTAGGACCATGCCAGAACCCTTCCTTCGCAGAGCCAGAGCAGTGCAGGCGGAACAACAGAACAAAGGCAGGAAAACCAAGCCGGGAAAACCTTATGCCATGGTTCCGATGTTTCTCTGTGTTGGAGTAAATAGAGAGGGTTTCCTTCACTCTCCATTGCTCTGCAGCTCCTTAAACTTGAAAGTCTTTTTTGCCTCATTTCTCAAGAGCTGAGCTGTCCAGTGCTGCCTTTGAACTGCTGCTGGTCTCAGCTGGGATTGGCTTGGAAGTCACCACTTGTTCCATAGAAAAATAAATGGCAACTATTTACTTATGAGTTAATAATAATAATAATAATAATAATAATAATAATAATAAACATTGCTCTGTTGAATCTTCTCTCGTGCCTTCTCAGCTTCTCTCTCTCTCTCTCTCTCTCTCTGTCTGTCTCCCTTGTGTCTGTAAGGGAACCTCCTCCCACCTTTCCTTTCATATCCATGCTACTAATTACTTCTACAACTTTAATTTTAGAGAAAGTGTCCTAATTTAAAAATTATTTGTATTTTAAAATAACAGTGGCAACAATATGTTAAAAACATGGGGGGAATTAAGTTTCAGACCCCTAAGTAGTAGCAGTTGCCAGGACCCCGTTCACCTCTTCATAATTCCATCCTTATTTCAGACATTGTGCTATATTGGTATATCGTGATGTTTTGCTGGTGATATACGACTATTTTTAAAACCAGACATCATCCAGCCCTAGTTACAGCCTGACCTATATTGATGTAGGGTGCTCATTTTAGTTTATCAGTCTCCATGTGTTTTCAAGGAGCAGAGCGTCATTTATCATATGATACATTGCATGTAGGACCTGCTTTTCTTACAGAGTTTTTTCTTCCTTGGGGTACTTAACACTGTTTGCAGTCCATTATTTCTGTTCTCGTTTTTACATACGGTAGTTAATTTCATGCATTCAAAAATCTGAGGCGGTGCAAAATTGAGAAAATCCATCTGGGGGCGCCAAGTGCACAGTGCCACTTTATGAAAGGTTGCTGGTTTTTTTCCTGCAAAGTTTTCCTGCAATGGGGGCCAAGCCATGGTGGCTTGAGAAGAACCAAAATCTTTTCATGAATGTGTGCCTGTGTATCCCTCATGTCTTTGTCCCTTTCCTCTCTTCTCCGCTTCTGTGTGTACACACATGTATGTGTCTCCCCCTCTACGTTCCCCATTTTCTCCTCCTTACCATCGTACTCTCCCTAATATTCCCCTGCCCCTTTGCTTTCTCACACATTCCCCTCCCACACCCCCTATGCTTCCTTATGTGCTTCTTCACCTTCCTTTTTGTTCCCTCTGGCCCACACCCACTGGTGAAAAAGAAGGAGAGAAGTGTTTTCATTTCCATTTTCTGGAGTTTACGTTTTTGGCGCCCCATAAATAGCTTCCCTCCTTATTAAAAATAAAGCTTGATTTTTTTTTAAAGAAGGAGGTTATCTCTTTGCCACATAGTTTCATCTTTATTTCAGACATTGTGATACATTGTTTTATTGTGAAGTTTAGCTGGTGATATCTAACCTGATGTTGGAAATCAGACATCGCCTAGCCCTGGTGTATGCAAGGCAGGTAGCAAAGCCAAAATAACACTGCTGTGATTCCATCCTGTGAGGGACCCACTGGGATTACTGTTAAGATGTTGCGTCATTTTGTCATCCAAAGGGAGCTCAACAGTAAAGTGTGTGGGGGGGGGGTGTTCAAAGTGCAATAATTTTTGCATCAGTTTTGTTGAAAGGATTATGCCCCTAATTCCTAGAGTCATATTCAGTTGATGAGTCTCACTAGCAGAATCCCAAGAAAGGACTGCACAGCTTTAACCCTCTCCCCCCACATGCCCCCCCCCCACAAATTGCCTCTATGAGGGTGACGAGAAACTCTGGAATAGGATATGGGGAGAGAAGAGGGGGGATCATTCTGTCTGAAACAATTGTCAAGAGCTATGTTGAATTCCTCCTTTAGTTTTCAGGTTCTGCAATAATCTCAGCAAAGTACTCTTTACAGTTCATCAGGCTGTGGGCATAAGCAAGAAACGGATGAACTTTATAGTCACTACTTAATACAAATAGAAACATCAATTGCCCTAATAGTCTATAACCATGAAAGTGGGAGGAAGGTGCATGCCTTTGGATGTGGCTTTTAAATTAAGTGTTAATAAAAGGAGCTATGTTCTCTGCACGTTTTCAGTAGTACTTTAAAATGTACTATGAACACTTGAAAGCTGATGTGGAAAGTAGCAGTGATATATAACTTATGGTGTTAGAAACAAGTTAGGTGGAAATACTTTTTCTCTTTTGTTTTTTAAGGTTTGGCTTAACCAACAAGTTTGACACCGAATTTCCCTCTGTTCTGACAGGGAAGGTAAGTCAGCACATGTACCCCGTGTAAATTGCAAAAATGCTTTTCTTTCAGTCGGCTGAATGTCTTAAATGTTGAAAGAACTGAAAGATCTGGTGATCCTGACCTGTACTCCTATATTTTGAGATCCAGCCACTGATTTTCATGGAATTTACATTCAAGTTAATGTGTTGTGGAGCAGAGTACCAGGTGTTGGTTCGTTGACATCTTAGTCACTTCATCTTATTGGATTCAAGGTTCATTTAGCTCTTCCCAGAATCCTCATTTTGTTTTATTTCTTCTCTCTTACATCTATAATTTCCACAAATCTTGCTTCAGCTTTCTAATGTCCTGGCACACAACTAATACCTTGTGCAATAGGGATCTGTACACTTTTAAATGTAAAGTGCCTTGTACATTTTAAGCACTAACAATTTATAAATGATGATGCTGTCTGGAACACATATTATCTTTGGTTCTCTAACTACCATCCATTTCATTTTCAACACAGGCATAATTTAAAATACTTAAGTTAAAGTCAGTAGCAATTACCATGCAACACTTTTAATATCATGGAATTCTGGATTATAACAATGCCAATACATACTAATTTTAGCAATAGTAAGATATTGCTGAGTTATAGGAAGTATTGTGAAGATATTCTGCTGAGTGTGTTTTGTTCCTTATACAGTATATTTAATCCTGTACCTTTACCTTTATATTTAAAAAGGATATTTGTAGGATTAAGATGCAACAGAACAATTACCGTACGTTTAAACTCCACATTTCAGATTGCTGGATTGCTTTTTAATATTTGAATTCTTATATTATTGATCATACATGTTGATAATACAAAGTATCTTTATAAATAAAGAATGTGAACATATTTTGTGTAATTATTTTTTTAACTGAGATAACTGGATTGAGATTTTGTTTTAATTTGTACAAAAGAAAGTTTGTAAGTAGGAAGCCTATGATAAACTTTAAAAAGACAAGATGAAGAATGGGGATAGGTCTCAAAATATAGTCCCTAACAATAAATTTTATTTCCCTCCTCTTCAACTTTACAATCATTCGTTTTCCTTGGTAAATCTTTAAGTTCACCCCGAACTCTTGTCCCTTTTTTTTTGTTCACTTAATTCTTTTAGTGGATATGTTGGTAATCGTCTCAACATGCAACAGAATTGCATGTTCAGGCAAGAAGTCTCAGTCCTAGCTTTCAGTTCTTAGTTGATGGATGAAAATATTGGTTTGTGATATATGGCCTTAAATCTGCCACTTCCCTGTCACCTTGATCAATCAATAATCCTTTAGGGGGAAAGTCCAGTTTCCTGTCCTGATCTTAAAACAACAAGGACTTCTGTGGGGAAATTGGTGTCCAGTGCAAGGAAGTGTAAGTCATAAAACATTCCCTTCGTATTGTAATTTGGCACAAGGCGTGATTGATTGGGCTGTGATTATGATGGCCAAAGAAGGGAAAGGGAGCCTGCTGGTCATTTCTCCTTTCCTCTCTTGTATCCTGTTGTAAAATATTATGACCCTTCCCTTCACCTTTATTCCCCTTTATGGTGTACTGGGCCGAAAAGGAATCTCTTAGAATGCTGTCTGGGTGTTTGGGTTGTTTTCCTCCAGAAAATTTCTAATTTCCTAAAACACTGTTTTACTGAGGACCACTATTGTGGTCACTTGCTCCTTGAGGACCATCACGTTTCCGTACCTTGCGACCTTTGTGTGAAAAGCATTCCATAATTCACACATTCAGCATTATCCTAAGGACTGTGGGGCTTACCGTAGCCTGCTAAAACTGTATTTGCAGAGAGGGGGGGGGGAGAGAGAGAGTTCACTTTTTACTGTGTTGAACATTGATTATGATGATGATAATAAGAATAACTGATTTGGTATGAAGTTGAAGTATTTAAATCTATTTATGCAGGCAAGAAAAACAAGTAAGAATACCAAAAGTGTCTGTAGAGTAACTAAAACAAAAATTTCATCCTTAGTGAGTACTGTATTTTCTCTCACACAAACTGGCAGTAGAGTTCTAATTCCTGACAGCCTTTACAATATATATATATATATTTACAATCAAGTAGCATATAAATTTTATGAAATAAATAAATCCCAGAATTATATTTTCTTTTTCTACTTCCTCTCTATATACATGGTTCCCAGTATGGGTTTATCTCTTGTTTTTCCAGGTTGCTCCGGAAGAATTCAAGACAAGTATCAGTCGTGTAAATGTATGTTTAAAGAAGAATCTCCCTATCAGTGTAAAATGGCTTCTCTGTGGCTGTTTGTGCTGCTGCTGCACACTTGGCTGCAGTCTGTGGCCTGCTGTCTGTCTGAACAAAAGAGTAAGTACACATACAAGGCTGCTAGTGTTACCAGCAGCTACCTAAAGTTGCTTGACCTCTTAATTTCTTTATTGCTTTTAGATCATTAGTTGCACAAACCTTTGTTCTTGAATATATATCAAAATAATTCACATCTTTCTTGTACTGACCCTAGAACATCTGTCCTTTTCTGTCAGCATTTTTCTCATTATTTTTTCAAACAACATCAACTCTGTTACTCTGATTTATATCCAAATGATAAAAATTCATTACAACACCATGATATGCAGAATTTATTCTTTTAATTAATTGATTCATACATTATTTTCTTTTCTAAACAGTCCTGTGTGACTCGTGGCCTTAAATTCTTTACTTGCCTATTAAGTTATTTCTGTAGAAATACAATCAATACTTCTAGATGCCTGAATTTGTTCAGTGTCCTTTCAATAAACCCTAAGTGCCTTGGTTTTGCCTTCTTGAGGCTTTCAAAGCTCTTGTCACCCAAACCTTAGCTAATTGGTCATAATGCATTCATTTTAATAGAGAGCAGAAGACAGCACAGGTTTGGAAAATAAGGAAGGTACAGAATTATGCCTGTTTTAGGCAGATCTCTAGGAACCTCTACTCACTTTAAATTAGAGAAATTAGAGCTATTTCAGTAGGCCCAGTATTAAATCTGGTTGGTATATTCTTGCTAGAGTATTAATTTAATTTATTCTTGCTTGAGTGTTAATTCACTTCAAACCAGTTGCCACCAAGATCACCCTGTGCACTTGTGCCAAAACTCCAATAGTGTCGCAACTGAATCCCATAGGACTATTCCATCAGGTCATAGAGCAGAGGGGGAGAAAAGAAGCAGGGCTATGATGGGAGTCTCAGGTGAGATACCCACACAGTGGAAGTTGCTTCCAGTACCAGTAACCACATGTAAGCTGAGAAAGGTTCAGATAGTTTACTATTGCAGAAGATAAGGCCCAGTAAAGCAGTTGTGGACGTAGATATATACAGCTTGTAGGTTTTTGCAGATACTGTAGATATATACAGATGCATACAACTACAAAGTAGAGTATCTTGGTTGCTTTAAATAACTTGTATTTTGGTTGCTTTAAATAACTTTAAATAACTTATAACTTGTAAAGATGTAACAGTGGACAGGGAACATCGACATACTAACCAACATGTGTATCTGAAGAAGTGTGCATGCACACGAAAGCTCATACCTAGAACTAACTCAGTTGGTCTTTAAGGTGCTACTGGAAGGAATTTTTTTATTTTGTTTTGACCATGGCAGACCAACACGGCTACCTATCTGTAACTAATACTAACCAACAGACAGACAGACAAACTGGTTGACATACGGAGCTGCCATGACATATCACAGATATAGTCAGAACACTGGCTTGTCTGACCTTGTACCTATGATTAGCTCATCCATGGAATAATTTACACTCATGAAGGAAATTAACCCCTTCTCATTTCCAGTTACTCCACCAGGCTGTTCCGTAGCCCCTGCTAACAGGCCTTTGGCCCTCCCATCAACTATCACTTGGTGGGAGCCCTTCTGTCAGGCTATCTGTACTGTTTCCATCACAGCTGGTTTTATAAGAACTGTAACTTTAAGAACTGGTGCCTCGCCTTCCTTTTCCCCCTCCTCCTCCCTTTCCCCTTATGTATTATGTCTTCAGACTGCAAGATTAGGATAGAAATACTTTACATAATATGGCATAAGCCATGGGTGGAAAACCTGTGACTCTCCAGATGTTGCTGGACTCCATCTCTCCTCAGCCCCATCCTGCATGGACAATGATCATGCAGTGATAGGAGTTGGAGTTAGCAACATCTGGAGGACTACAGGTTCCCCAGCACTGATATAAACTTATGACTCCTAATATGTTTCTCGGCTGTACTACTTCAGACTGCAGTTAGAGGTGGCATGAGTGAATGCTCCCTCCAGCAAAAAAATTAGTCCCTGTATATAGAAAATTTTCTGGAGAAGGCTTTGTTAAAAAGCTGCTCTCTTGTTTCATAGTCCTTCCTACACAGCATAAGAACATCAGACCCCTGCTGGATCAGGCCCAAGGTGGATCTGGTCCAGCATTCTGCTCTCACAATGGCTAGCCATATGCCTATGGGAAGCCCACAAGCAAGATATGAGTGCAATAGCACTCTTCGGCTCTTGTTCCCCAGCAATATGACTAGGAACAAGTACGTATATAGTGAACATTCATAATATAGTTTCCCCACTGTCATCTATCTTGAATTGGAACAGTCCAGATATACTTCTTACTTTGAGGCTAGACACTAATGATCATCAAAATTCCTGACCCCTGTGCAACTTCTGTAAATACTGCAAGCAGTCTGGTCATATATTTCATTTTATATTAATTTTTATTGCTTGCTTGCTTGCTTGAATTTATATACCTTCCTATACCCAGAAGTCTCAGGATGGTTCACAGAACAAAATATATAAGAACGGCCTTGTTGGATGAGACCAAAGGCCAATATAGTCTTTCCCATAGTGACTAATCAGATGCCTTTAGGAAGCCCACAAACAGGGTATGAGCACAACAACACTTTCCGCTCTTGTTCTTCACAGCAAACAGTGTTCAATGTGGACTATATCGAAACTGGAGAAGACTGTATGTTTTTTCTTCTGTTGTGTTCTCCTTCATCCTATTTGTGTAGAGCCAAAGAGATGAGAGATCCTTTGCAGAATTCCTTGTCAATTGCAACAGACACATGGGCCAGTTTTATGGGCCATATTTAAGGAAACTGATTGAATCCATATTCTAATGCTATTTTGGTCATCATTCCTAGACTAGAAGATCAATTGAGAAGTTGTTAGAATGGGAAAATAACAGACTATATCATAAGGTAAGAAGGGAAGTGGCTGCTTTAATCATGGTGGAGTGTTTCAGGGTTTTTTCAATTTTAGTGTGAATACATTTATTATAAGCAAGTAGTATGCAATTAACAAAGACACATCGCTGGATTAAAGATGCTTCTGTATTGCTTATGTGCCCCAGTTGTAACCTTACAAATGCTAATATCCCAAATGGACAGATAAAATAACTATACACACAGATAATCATGTTACATTATGCTAAATATTATGCTCCCATTAAGGTAATGCTAAACATTATATTACTTTCCTAGCTTGGTTTGCACTGGAAGTTGAATAAAAGGAAATGCGAAACTAGCAATATGATGGAGTATGTAAGTATTTTATACTTCTCTGTTAACAGATTGTTGGTTACAAAGGTGTTTCCCTATTTTTCTGACTGATTTGTCAATTAATTGCTCTTACTTTGAACAAAACACTCTTGGCTTTTCTGTTCTGTGCATACTAATTTGGGAATAAGCCCCACTGAAATCTGTAGGAAATCCTTCTAAGTAAACCTGGATAGGATTGGTTATGTATCCATCTGTTTAATTCACTGGGGCACTATCTTTTCTAAAAAGTCTGCCTTATTTCAACATTTGAAGAAAGTTGGTAGCATTGGGAAGAATGGTTAATATGATACAGTGGTACCTTGGGTTAATAACTTAATTCGTTCTGGAGGTCCATTCTTAACCTGAAACTGTTCTTAACCTGAGGTACCACTTTTGCTAATGGGGCCTCCCACTGCCACCACGATTTCTGTTCTCATCCTGAGGTAAAGTTCTTAAGCCGAGGCACTACTTCTGGGTTAGCGGAATCTGTAACCTGAAGCGTCTGTAACCTGAAGCATCTGTAACCCGAGTTGCCACTGTATTGTGCTTCCAAGCTGTAGTTTCAGACCAGTTCCTTGCCTCCAGTTACTCATGTGGTGCAAATTAGATAGGTGGGAAAGAGCTGTCCCTCTCCGCTCCTCTCCTCCCCCCCCCCCCGGTCCCCTTTCCTTTCTGTTCATTCCATATATGTTGGTTTCACCAGTTACCGTACATGCTGTATTGGACTTCCACATTTTTGGCACTGGGTCCTCATGCTGCTAATGGTGCAGATTGATTTTCTTCTGAAGTTGTCTGTTTGTCCTGTGGATATCATGAATCTACATTTACCTTTGTCGCCGTTGTCATCCCCCCCCCCCATCATTAACCATTCTGGTTCATATATATATTTAAGTAAATGTGGTCATCTTAGGTCCTGAGGTGATGCAGACTGGCCCGTCAGACTTTTTTAAAATCACAGATTTCAGCTGTGGCTCTTAAGCAAGCTGGTTGTAGCAACAAGGTATTAGCCATGTACCTTCCATTACAAGGTCTATATCTTTTGAATTTTACAGAACCGTACTGGAATTTCTGAACATTTGAGACTGAGAGTGCTGTGGCACTCAGGGAATTTTCAGTTACATGCATATATGTGCAGACCTTTAGCTCAGATTCCCATAGCCTTTAGTGCTGAATTATTCACCTCCTCCTGGATTAGTTAGGACCTCTGCATGTGTTTAGGGGCATAATTTGTTCAGGAAAGGTTTCAGATTGGCAGAGTCACCTGTTGTAACCAGCCCTGTACTTGCTCACTGGTGCCATGCATGAGCAGTGGGAAGAGAGGAGGTGCACGGTGCCACAGTGGCTGCCAAGTTTGTGAACAGGGAAGTTTCAAGCTTCCCTTTTTATGGACTTGCCACATTGTTGCAGAAGCTTCATTTCCCACATTGCACTGATCATTCAGGTGCTATATAAGGCAACAAACTGCTGATAACTCTCCCTTTGTTGGTGGTGCCACTTGAGGAATAAACAACCGGAAAGCAGCTGTAACTCAGAAGATGAAAACTGCCAAGTTAGATTCAGTGAAAAAGCACCTTCAGGATCCACTAGGGGGAGCAAGGTCTGAAATACAGTAGTACCTCAGGTTAAGTACTTAATTCGTTCCGGAGGTCCGTTCTTAACCTGAAACTGTTCTTAACCTGAAGCACCACTTTAGCTAATGGGGCCTCCTGCTGCTGCCGCGCTGCCCAAGCACGATTTCTGTTCTCATCCTGAAGCAAAGTTCTTAACCTGAAGCACTATGTAACCTGAGGTACCACTGTATTGTCAATTGGGTACACTTCACCATGGGCCTTAGCACCCAACAGCCTTAGCACAGTCAGTATAGAAGAGTTGAATTAAATGGGCCAGTGATTGATTTGGTATAAAGTACTGTCCGTGATTTTACCCAACATATTTAATTACTTGTAGCTTACCTAATATTCTGTACACTAATGAGCTGAATGTATTGGTTAATATATGTTTGTGTTTTTTTCCCTTCTATAGGTAATACTAATAGAATTCTTACCAAAATATCCCATATTTCGACCTGACTGAGGAGCAGTATTACCTTTCATGTTATCTATCGTTTCCTACCTGTAGTGCCTTGTAGGGGATGTTGGAGAGAAGATGGTCTACTATTCTGTGATTTTTAAACACAAAGGTGTTCTTTAGTAGAGTAGCTTCGTTGCTATGTTACTTTCTTTTGTTTTAAGAAGAAAACAATTTGCACATTTTTAATGTTAAATAATGAGGCTTCTGTGTGTACCCTGAATTATTATTTTAAACTTCTTTAATGATGCAGAGTTGTCACTACAGATATATTAGCCACTATTGATATAGAATCAGTGCTGCTTGTAGCCTTTTTTGACACAGTACATCAGTTTCACACTACCTTAAATTCTTGACAGAAACAACCAAGGTTAGCTTTCAGTAACTATTAATACAGTTTTGATAATCCACTTGTATAAGACTTGCAATGAACAGCAGCACTGGTTTTGTCCTGCACTTGCAAAGTTGCTCATTTTACATTTTGGAAGCAAGGTGAGGGTTCATTTGCAATATAGACAATGGGTCTATAACTATTGCCTCATTGTATAATGTTAAGTGTGATACTACATGAAGGTTTACAAAATGTAATATAATTCCTATTGTTTTACATTTGTTCTACATAGATTTATTATGAATTATGTCTGTAAGCATTCTTCTGATTGTATGACCCATTAGTGTGCCATACTATGAAGCCAGTAATGGGTTTGTGCATGCTACCAAAAGTCCCACTCAGGTGCACTTTGTTAGTAAATGAATGCGAAAATGTATCACATTTATAAAGGTATTATTGCAACACCTGTATATCTTCAAGGTGTCACAAACCCAATGGGATTATTGGCTTGAAATTCTTACATCATGCCTCTTAGCTTCCATTGAAACTGGGGGAACTTTCAAATGCATTTTATGATATGGCACTGGGGTGAGTGTCTGCTTTTATGGAGAGAACATCAAAAATCCCCCTGAGTATGGTCTACTCTAAAGTTGCAATCCTAACTCCACTTACCATTGAAACCTCATTGGATTCAATGGGACTTATATTTGAGTAGACATTGTAGTGAGTAGGATTGTAATCTACATTATGTTTTAAGGACTATGGCAGAACTGAAATACAGTAAAGAAAATAATTTTTTAGCAGAGTTGTACTTGGGTATTCTCTTATAATATTATTTTGTTCAACATAACATGATTCATCCTTCTATGAAGACTATCCCTCTAAAAAAGTTCAAAGAATCTGGGTAAGCTGTACTACTGAAATAGCATGGCAGATCTGGAAGCCACCAGGTTCCTCTATTTCAATAACTTACTCTTTGAATAATTATATGTCAAGACATGCACTCAGCTTGGTGGCTCTTGCCTTGCTTGGTTTTCATTGACAGATTGATTTTGGAGGTGAGGTGTTGATCTATGATTCTGTGAATATCTCTGAATATCTCTCTGTCCAGTGGACTGAATATTATTGAGCACAAAAGGCCACTTATACCTGAAAAGCCTCTAATGAGTGCCGGGTAGGATTCAAGAATTGGGAAGCCAAAAATTCATCAGAAATATTTCTTTGATGAATATGTTAGCTTTGACTCTGGAATGTTTGGTTTACATGTATTTTCACATTACATATTCCAGTTTTACCTCAGTATTTTGCTATAATTGTGACTAAAATGGGATCGGAAGGTGCCTGCAATTTTATGTTGCTTGCTTGTGGCTCTGCTGTAACAGTGGCGATGAAGAAAGCAAGCTACTACCATCATGAGCCTTGCATTGCAGCTTCTTGTGCAGACCAGAGCTCCTGTTTCATCAAGAACTTGCATGCATCTATGTATGCATATACCACTTGCATGTTTAGGGTTGCCCATTTAGTAGAATGGTGGAGCCATTGCTTACTTGGAGCTCTGTGCATGCACCAGAGTGCCTATGGAATCCTTAATATCATGGACTTGAACGGGGTGCTCCTTAGTATGCTTTACACTGCACAGCTGCGAAAGCAAAGGATTCTAAGGTATGTGGTATAACTTGAACCTTGAAATATTTAGTGATGCCCAGGCTTCTGGCTCCGGGAGGAAATTCCTGATGGCAAGAGCTATCCAGTTGGATTTTAAAATGGAACACTGAGTATTAAAAATGGAATATCAGTTAAATAGAACTTTTGAGGTGCTGCTTGCTACTTAGACCTTTTTATTACTCAGTGTAGGTATTTCACATTCTGTTAAAATGTTCATGGTATTGAACAGAGGAGTATTGGAAAGCAGAATGAATATTTGAATAGCCAAATAACGTGGCACAGTGTGAAATGCAGTGTAGTGGTTTTCCATTCATTATAAAGGGTGTTGAGAGTTATGTACAGTATTGCCAAAAAGCGTAACTCTAAATATTGTTTCTTGCCTGATGTAACTGAAGCTTCTTGTGCTACAGTGCATTAACTGTCACATTCAAATATCACAGAATAGCCCAAACCCCACAAATCTTAGCACTGAGAAGATTTGAGTGTGTGTTTGACACTCTTTGTAATGAATTCTGAATACTATCCATGTGTCTTTTTAGATGCATGTCATTTCTTTGCTCAGTGGTTATAGTAGAATTCTCAACCCACCCCATTCTTGCTTCAAATAATCATAACACTGTGCCAGGCTTGGAGCTTTTTCATTTTGGTAGTATGTCTTAAATTAAGACTTGTACAAAAACACCTCCACCTTCCCATTCTGATCATATTATGTAGAAGCTAATTCCATAGACACTAGTGTGACTTGTTTCCAATTAATCTCTCTTTTCCTCTTTTGTAGGATTAGGTTACAAATCTTCCAAGTCCCAGACAGTTTAAAAGCTCAGTTGAATTCCAAAGTTTGTCTGACAAAGGGTCCATACGTGTTACCTGTTAGGTGTACAAGAGCCAAATGTTTGTTAATTCAATTTCTAATGAAAGAAACATGGCCCAACAGTGTTGCTACTAATAGTAGAATGCAGAATTTTGTTGATTCAAATAATGTAAATATTGCATTTTTACAGATGTAAAATACTACCCAATTCATCCTATTTGGGGTAGTATTTGAGGCATGTGTACACAGTGTGAGCCTCCCCCCTTCCTCTTGTCCTCATACTGATTCAACAGCAGTGAAATGTTATGAGGAATGGGGATGTCAGCCTTTTCAGTTTTCAGTAAGCTGCAGGAGCTTTGTGTAAAGCTACAAATATTGCCCCAAACCTGACTTCCTCTTCACCTTCAGATTGCTCTAGGATTGAGGGTTCCACATGGGGAGCCAAGATGCAGCCCGTGGATGATTTTCCCACCCCCATCCTTATTACTGTCCACTTCTCCCTTCCAACACTTGAGAACATTGTATTCAATACCCATGAATGTGGAAAACTTTACTTGGCTCATGATCTGGTCATCTTTTTCTTAATATCCAAATGTTTGTAAGATAGAACCACGTAGCCTTCAGTCTGAAAGTAAATTATATTTGGGGTAGTATTTAACTCCAGCCGTACACAGAGTAGACCCAGTGAAATTAGGGTAAGGGATATGACTAATGGGTTCATTAATTTCAGTGGGTCTACTTTGAGTAGGATTGTGAGGACAGAATACCACCTCAGAGTCTAATTCTGTAAAAACCCAAGTTCTGCTCAAGCCGTTCTGCTATTCTGAGTTAATGTACACACCACCTGAGAGGTGCATCCCAGTATACTTAGTGGCTTTACAAATGATTCTGTGGAGCATCTCCTTGGTTTTCACATTCCCTACTGTGTTTTCAGCATTCCCTAGTGCTGTTTCGAGTGCTTTACATCTTGAATTGGTTGCTCCTTCCATGCTGCCTCTTTAGTTGATTTTTTGTGTGCAGTTGGGCCATCCCCACGATAGAAGCTCCTCTTTTCTTTTTCATAACCTGTAACAGTCAAGTAGATCTACAGCAGAGGTGGGAAACTTGTAGGGCTTCAGAAGTTGGACTCCCAACACCTGTTAGTCCCAGCCAGCATGGCCAATGATGGGAGCTGTGGTCCCAGTAACATATGGAAGGCTGCAGGTTTACCCATCTCTGATCTATAGTAACATGCCCAAGTAGTGGAAGAGGAAGTGCCTTGAACATTTCAGATGTACAGAGCTGTATACATAAAGCT
The DNA here is from genome assembly GCF_964252035.2 of Podarcis erhardii. Classification (NCBI taxonomy): domain Eukaryota; kingdom Metazoa; phylum Chordata; class Lepidosauria; order Squamata; family Lacertidae; genus Podarcis; species Podarcis erhardii. The sequence goes on from NC_138504.1 coordinate 28,276,543, forward strand.
ATGGAATTTCATTGGCAAACTGGAAAACCCAAGCCAAACGCTGTCACTGATTTTATGCTGTTGTTCCCTACAAGGTTTAAAGCCATTTTGTATGGTATAGGAGAGGTGGTAGAATTCCATAGGTGAGGAGTGTCCTACATATGTTCCAAATTATAAGTAACAAAGCTTTCCGCATGTACTAAACTAGAACCACAGGGGGTGGGTCACACTATCTCCTTGATGCATTATTTTACTACATGTACGGGTTCTTTTAATTTGGGAGAGCATTCATATATTGGATACTGCACACCTGCAGACTTCTGGTACAGTCCAGAAGTGTACCACCTTATTTTGTATATAATATGTATACTGGTTGTTCAATTTGCATCAGTATTGCAGAACTGGGAGGCTCTGCCCCACCCCAAACTGTGGAATGTATTATAGATATCCTATGTTAAGTCACACTTGAAACCGACCCATTGAAAAACCCATTGATTTCAGTGGGTTTGTTTCTGAATATGACTAACACTGATAAATTCAAAAATCCATTTTCTTGTCCTGATTTAAGATTCAGAACTCTACATGCTCAACTGTGAATATTGCATTTTAGTGTCCTGACAATGACTGATCACTTTCACTTGAAAACACTAGAATTGAGCAATAAGGGGAAGGGGTCAGTGGGTTGATACATGGTGTAAATAATTTTACCATTTTAGTAAACAACATTGCATTAAAATATGTTCACATTCTGTAATCTTGTGAATTTTTTGTTTATAATTATTCGTAACTCATGAAACTTGTTAAACTGTATGCATTTTAATTAAGTCCTCAATACTTCTATTCAGTTTACGAATTAACAGCCACTTTTTAAATAGGATGATCTCATGCCTTGAAGTTTTTAAAATAAAAAACTAATTAAGCTTTGTGTCTGTGACTTCCTGCATTGCCCTATGTCTCCTTTAGCCAACATATGGATGCTAGGTATTTCCACTGTGAATTGCTTTTGGAAATAATTTACTGGTGAACCATTTTTTGCGATGAGAGCTTTTCTGCTGCTTTGGTTTCTTTATAGGATCCAACCAGACAACAGTCCGTAAACAGGCTGTGTTCACAAGTGCTGCATCCATGTATACGGTACTTAATATGCACTAAGGGGAAAGTCAACTTGCAGTCTTAACATAGCCCTGAAGCAACTGCCCCCTGGTGGTCAGACTGTTTATTTTTGTACATTTCTATTCTGCCTATCTTCCATCATCAAAGCTCAGTGCACGTGTGGTTCCTAGGCAGCCTCCCATTCAAGTATTGACCAGACCTGGATCTCCTTGAGCAGTAGCTTCATGTGCCTTCAGGTCATGCCTAATCTACCTCTTGAATAAAATGCTTCAGTCTTTCCATCCATAATATTGAGATCATTCATTGATCCATACAAGTGATAACCTTATTTTTCAGGGTTGTCAACCAGCACTTTGAAGTCTGATCAGCCACAAGGTGAGGTGTTGGGATTGTTCTGGCCTCCAGACTAATGCTTGGAGGATATAGAGGCCCTTGAAAACTGATGGTGACTCTGGTGAACCGGGTTCACGTCTCCGCTCCTCCACATGCAGCTGCTGGGTGACCTTGGGCCAGTCACACTTCTCTGAAGTCTCTCAGCCTCACTCAGCTCACAGAGTGTTTATTGTGGGGGAGGAAGGGAAAGGAGATTGTTAGCTGCTTTGAGACTCCTTATGGTAGTGATAAAGTGGGATATCAAATCCAAATGCTGCTTCTTCTTCTTCTTCTTCCTCCTCCTCCTCCTCCTCCTCTTCCTCTCAGTCATTTCTGAATGCTTGCTGTAACCTTGACATTGAAGACCTAAAAATGGCTGGGCTTAGTCAAGTCAGACCAAAGGCCAAATTAGCCTAACAGTCAGACTTTCCTGGCCATCTATATGGAGCACAACGAATACAAATTTGCTGCTGTGGGATGTAGTAGGTATAGGAGGGGTAGACACTGGATGTGTCCACCTTTGATCCCCACCCTGCACTCAGCTCTCAGCTCTGGCTCCTAGAAGCTGTCAGCATGCTACAGTAGCCATACCATAGGAAATAATTTCAGCTGGCCAGTTAAGCCAGGTGAGGGTAGCCAATGGGTCTCAAATCCTCAGAGAGTTAGGAACTACCCCTGCATGCAAAGACAGGCTCCAGCAGATTGAACGGACCCAGTAGTGGGTCCAACATTCAAGGAGGCGGTTTCTGCATCTGCTGCAGATGGAAGTGAGGGGCAGATGGGACTCATCAGCCTGGGAAGGTAGCCCATCTAGGAAAAGGAAAACTCTAATCCTAAGCCTCCACTGCCATACGGCTATACTCATTTGTGAAAAGGCTTCAGGAGTGCACCCAAGGAAAAATCAATACCCGCTGCCTTGCAGGACATTTTGGGAGAAGAAAAGGCTAAGCAGTAAACCCTACACAAACCTGTCCCTAAGGTGGTTGGATGGCGCCTTGTACACTTCCTTCCAGCAACTCCTCCAACAAAGCTGGTGCCAAACATACTGCTCTGCTTTTCTTTGGGCTACATCAGTGAGGCCGAGAGGGTGGTCTTGTCATCTGGGAAGCCCAGGACCTCCACACACTGCCCAGGCTTGGTCACTGCTCTGGAGAGGTCACTTAGGTACTAACACCATGGTTTGACTTCACCCCTGGGAGCACACTCCACTATCTTGAGACTGATACCAACAACAACTGTTGCTGTATAAAACTACTTTAGCCTATTTTAATTTGGAACACAGTTTCTGCAATGTAGTTTCCTTCATTTATATCCTGGCGTAGGGCAACAAAAATGGTGTTCTATCACGTACAGCAACCCTGTGAGGTAGGTTAGGCTGATACTGATGGGCTGAAGGTTCATGGCAAAGTGGGACCTTGAATCTTCTCCTGTCCTAGCCTGACGGAACCTCTATAAAACACACTGGTATCAAGCAAGTGCTTGTGATTCTACTGATACTAAATGGAAAGGCTTTCCCACAATTACTACTTTTTTGTGTGTATAAGGCATTTTCTTAATGGGCGGTTGTCTTGTACATGGGCGATCAACAACTTTGGCAACCCAAAAATACTGATTTGGGGTTCAAAAAAAAAGAGGTGGTCTTACACATGGAAAAATATGATATTTAAAACATTTCTACACCACCTGCCTCGTTTTCCAATGACATTATTTTAGACTGTAAAAGCCCTTGGTATAATGACCAGTCAAATCTGCACCATTGGCATAGATTGCACAATACTAATCTTGTCCTGCATGTTCCCAGTAGCTGGCCATTCATGATTTTTTCAGGCATTATGCTCCTAATTCTTGATGGGATAATGTTGTATTTGTGTGTGCAATATCAGGCTGGCATGTAATGAGAAGGGTAGGTTTACTATGCAGGGTAAGGATAAGTTATACTGAAGGCTCTTCCCCTTTTAGGAAAATGCTGAGTATTTTTATTTCAGCACCTGAAAGATCAGCATATAACGAGGGCACAAAACAGCCTAGACAGATAGGGCTGGACAGATGTTACAAAGCTTGCTCAGTCTACTTGTGGCAGACAGGGATATCAAAGGAGATCTTGCATTGTGCACAAGTGTTGGGAGTTACGTGATTTGGTTGCTTGGTGGCTGCAGTCATACAGGCTGTGCCATACTGAGTGTGCTTAATTTCAACTTTACTGTACATAACAGTACATTATTAATCTAAAGCTCCTTGCCCGAAGCAGGGGGGCTTCTGCCTTGTCACTGATACAAGGCTGGCTCCAAACTTTTGTGTGGCCTTTGCCAAGATAGCTGCCTTCCCTCTGGCTGTGAGCATAGCACGCTGGCTAACATTTATTTCATTTATGAATCATTTCCTAAGGAACATCCATCACAAAGTAATTTACAATGCAATAAAAACATAATTGAATTGCACGCAAAACAACTGCAGCAACAACTATTACACACACATATATATTCAATTTCAAATCCAATACCAATTCCAATATTCATTTAGAAGGGACTGTTAAGAAAGGAACATCTGCAACAGGTGTGGAAAGAACAAATAAAGTCTGTATATAATATTTAAAGGGAGTGGGTTCCAAAGATGCCCCCCCCACTGAAGACCTGTTTCCGGCCTATTCAATACTGCCTACCTACACTGACTGTGGCCCTCCTGGGTTCAGGTAAGAGGCTTTCCTAGCTGGAGATGCCAAGGATTGAACCTGGGACCTTTGGTATGCAATGCTGGTGATCTTCCACAGCGTGAAGCTTCCAGAAGGGCACCACTGAGACTCCTAGCATGTGTGTGTGTGTGTGTGTAAACATGCATGGGGTGTGTGTGTGCCAAACTGGATCTTTCACCCAGGCAAAAATGAGCCTAGTTTTACCCCTGCAATAATGAACTTGCATTCAAGTTCTGCTTATCTGTGCCTGTTTTGTCTTTTAAAGAGAAGGGTACCCACTTCTTTTCAATAACATATACAACTATTCATGTATGTAAACTGGAAGACAAAAAGACAAGGCATACCAATGCAGCAGAATGAGGCAGGGGACGGTTGGCAGGCTGGGCCACTTCAGCCAGCAGGAGGTGAGGCATACCAATGTTGAATGTTCCCCTATGGTTTCAAAATGAAACACACACACACTCACACACTAGTCCCAAACCAGCAATGCAAGTAGAAAACCCATCACAGAAGCTGTTTCTGGCATAGCATTCTCCTTTCTGTGCATATTTTCTTCTTGCAATGTTTGTGTGTTTGTTTTACATATACAGTGGTACCTCGGGTTAAGTACTTAATTCGTTCCGGAGGTCCATACTTAACCTGAAACTGTTCTTAACCTGAAGCACCACTTTAGCTAATGCCCCCCCCCCCCGCTGCTGCCGCACTGCTGAAGCACGATTTCTGTTCTCATCCAGAAGCAAAGTTCTTAAGCTGAAGCACTATTTCTGGGTTAGCGGAGTCTGTAACCTGAAGCGTATGTAACCTGAAGCGTATGTAACCCGAGGTACCACTGTAAACTAGATGGGCACATCAGCCCATCATCACATAAATTCAGCAGCTTCTCTTTCCAGTCTATTTCTGAAATTCCTTTGTAGTAAAACAGCTACTTTGAGATCTTGTATAGAATGTCCTGGGAGATTGAAGTGTTCTCCTACTGGTTTCTCTGTCTTGTGATTCCTGATGTCCGATTTATGTCCGTTTATTCTTTGGCGTAAGGTCTGGCCTGTTTGTCCAATATAGAGAGCTGAAGGACACTGTTGGCATTTTATGGCATACACAATGTTAGACGATGGGGCAACAACATCACACATACCATCTCGGGACTATTTAATTGCTCATCGTCTAACATTGTGTTAGACCCTGCTCCAAATTTCCCGCCTGCCAGGGGCGCTTTAAGCAAGATTTATTTTTCATTCTCTGCCTTCTGAACTGGAAAAGTGGGGCTGACACTGGATAACCTTCCTGGGGCTGTTGTATGAGAAGCACCTTGATAGCTGACTGGTTCAAAAGCTCCATATAAATTCTAAAGATTAAAGGAGCCATAGGTCCGCGAACGCATACACTTCGCTTCATCATGTCCTCATGGAGGAACGCGACAGTGCATATACAGTACCTCGGGTTAAGTACTTAATTCGTTCCGGAGGTCCGTTCTTAACCTGAAACTGTTCTTAACCTGAAGCACCACTTTAGCCTATGGGGCCTCCTGCTGCCATCGCGTCCAATGGAGCACGATTTCTGTTCTCATCCTGAAGCAAAGTTCTTAACCTGAAGCACTATTTCTGGGTTAGCGGAGTCTGTAACCTGAAGCGTATGTAACCCGAGGTACCACTGTATGTAAGTCGCGCGAACGCTCCCTGCGCTCTTATGACGGGTTAGTTTAACCTCTGTTTCGCTAGTAAAACTGAATTTACTGGGCCATGAAACTATGCTTGTCTAAAAAGCGTGTCACCAGCTTGAAAAGTTTGGAAAGCTCTGACTTCAGAGAGCAGCAGCCTGTCACGCTACTTTTCCTTTCTTACGGGACCATCTTTTCCCATGCAAACCCACCTACCCAGCAACCAGCCTTCTTGGGAGGAAACGCGCTTGTGATCAGACTCACTAGCCCCGGGTTATCTTAAATTTTAATTTCGTTTGAAAAGCTGGCCCAAAGCCAAGTAGAGATATTCCCGGCTGGGCGCTAGGACCCGGCCGCTCCTCCCGCAACAGCAGCCGCAACCACCTCTCTGTCTCCGCTGCTCCGACGTTGAGAGGTGTCCCCCCGCACACTTTTTCCCACCCCCTCTCCTTCCGGGGTTAGAAGCCCAAGAAAGGGCGATGGATGGCGGCACTTTGGCTCAGCAGCCCCGGTGGGGGGCTACTGCTCCAATAGCTCCGCGCGGAGGATAGGGCCGGTTGAGGCGCACCTCCCTCTCTGAATCCCCCCCCCCCCGGAGTCCTCTGCTGCGCTTGCTGAGAGGCCTCGCTCGCTGGATCCCTTCCTTCCCTTCTTCTGCAACCTCTTCCCGGCCCGCTTCCCTTCCTGGGCTCCGCAGCCAAGTGCCTCCGGCTCCGCCATGGCCACGAATCTGGGAAGCAGTGCCATGCAGACGGAGGACGAGGAACAATGGCTCTATGGAGGTAGGCAGGCTGGCAGGCGGCGGTGGCAGCCCCGACCCCATCCTTCCCCTTTTTTCCTTTCTGTTTCTTGCTGCTCTGGAGGGTGGGAAAGGAGCGCGCGCGCGCGGTGGAACAAAGGAGGATGCCGACCTAGCGGCGCCTTTGCAAACTTCTACCCGCCGCGCCGCGTTCAATTCTCCTCTGGCCCCTCCCACACCGCCCCTTTGGGCCGGAGATCTGGGACTGCTGCCTGGAGAGTAGAGCCGCTGCGCCGCCGCCGGGGTGCAGCGCGTGGCAAAACCCACCGGTCCGCAGGCTCCCTACGCCGCTGCCCTACCTGCTCTAGGGAAGGAGAGGAAAAGAAGGAGGAGGCGGCGGCGGCGGGGGCGTCTGCCTAGGGTCGCTTTGGACTTCAACTCGGAGGGAGAGCATCTTTCCCTCGCTATCCGGTTCCCTCACGGAGTCGTAGGTAGCCTCCTGCCGTGTAGTGACTATGGCTATTTAATGCCTGACTCGCATCCTCAGGGCACTGCAGAGCGTCACAATCAAAAATTATAATATTTTTTTTTAAATAGAGGTCTCGTTCCCCGAGGAGCTTGCACATTTGTTACAGGGCGATCCTGGAAGTAAGCCGGGCAGAGTTCAGTGGGACGTAGACTCCCAGGTAAGGCTGAGTACAGGGGATGCAACTTCATTCGTTTAAAGTTCGCAGTATTCAGCCAAAGCTCTTGTAGCACCTTGCAAACCAAAATAGCAAATTAGTAGGGCTTTAAAATAACAGGAGCTGTAATGGCTTTTGTATGCTGCCCCATAATGCAAAGTTTTATGGGTGTATTACAATTGACAAGTAAGTAACCAGTTTAAGTATCAAATATGTCCTAAAACTTTAAAATCAAAAGCAACATAAACACACATAACCCTCAAATTCACTGCACCCCCCAAAGTTAAAACATAGGTTTAAAAACTGATAGATCCAGACCACATTTATTTAAAAAGCCCAGTTTTTTAAAATTAACTTGGTTCCAAGTTGTTCAGGGTTTTAAAGGTTAGACCTTGCACTTTAAATTGGGCATGGGAAGGCACCCCTGAAAGCAGCAGGGTGGGTTAAATTAGACTAAGAAGACAGAGACTGCAGGAGATGGGACCTGTGTTCAAATCCTGCTTGAGGGTTTCCTTCTCGGGCATCTGAGTAGCCACAGTGAGAACAGGATGTTGGACTAGATGAGCCATTGGCCTCATCCAGCAGGCACTGCTTATGGTCTTGTTAGAATCATAGAATTGTAGAGTTAGAGTTAAAAGCCTGGTGGATCTTTTCCATTTTTAAAAAAGGAAAAGTTTCATCAGACATGACTTGTTTTCAAGAAACTCATGCTGGGTTTCTTTTCCAAGTGCTCACAGACTGTTGAATTATCTATTCTAGGATCTTTCCTGGCATTGGTGTCAAGCTCACTGGTTGGTAGTTACATGGGTCTTCTCCCCCCCCACCTTTTGAAAATGGGGACAACATTTGCCTGCCTCCTGTCTGCAGGGACCTCAGCTCCAAGAATTCTCAAAGATTACTGTGTAGACAAAGGTTCTGATATTGCATCCACAAGCTCCTTTGGTACCCTTGGGTGCAGCTCAACAGGCCCTGAAGATTTGAATTTAAAGCAGCTAGGTGTTCCCTTACCACCTCTTTTTCTATCATGGGCTGCAGCTCTCTCCTTGCATCATTTATTATGTTATCTCCAGGCTGCGTATCACCAGGTTGCTATATAGCTGGGGGGGGCAGGGAGGGACAACCCCCCAGCAAAATGCCTGCCCCTCAACAAAAATTCTAGCTACGCCCATGTTGAGCATTGCTTTCCATTTGGGTGAAAACGGGCAAAGCAGGTGTCGAGCTGTTCCACCTTCTCTGTCACTCAATAGTATTGCTCCACTAGGGGGCTTACTAGTTGCTTGTTCTGCTTCTTGCTTTGAACAAAGCAGAATAAACCTTTTAAAGTTATTTTTAACCTCTTTCCTTCTGAGCTTTGGCTTGCCTGACTTCCTCCCTGCAACTGTTGACTACTCGTGTATATTCCTCATTCGTGATTTTCCCTTTCCTTCATTTCTTATACTTTTCCTTCTTAAATCTCAGCTCATCTCTGAGCCGGTTTCTTTAAATGCCTCCCACTTTTTTCCTTCTTGTTGGGATTGTCTGCATTTGTGCCTTCAGTATTTTACCTTTAAGATATGCAATAACAGATGAATTGAGCTATACATCAGAAAAAGCCTGTATAAGCAGAAGGGTCTGAAGCAAAGTACTGATGACCCCTGCTTAATATTAACAGCCAAGGAGTTGGACAGCCTAGGTGAGTGTGTACCAAAGACTTTCCCTTGTATCCAGTGCGCTGCATGCTGTCAGTGCAAGGATTCCACCACTAAATAGATGTGAGAGTGAGTTATGCTGTGCAAGAAGGAATCCTTGCACCAGCAGGACACTTACTTTGCACAGCATTGAATATGAGTCCCTATTTCTCATAGAAGGTGAACGTCATGTTCAGGGGATGTATGCTAAGAGAAGGCAGTAGGTGAACATTCTTGTCTGGAGGCTTAGTAAGGGCAGCCAGCTAGGCAGAGTGGCATTCTTGAAACTCCCCATTGGCTCTGTATTCCTGCAGGTTTAGACACCACTAATGGGGAAGGAAAAAGTTATACAGCAGGATTTCTATATGACCAACTGGGAGCTTTTAATGGTATGCAACAGGTGCTGCAGTGGCGAAAGTGAAGATAAAAGAGTCATGGTAGCCAAGAGAAAGCAAAAGGGATGACAGGAGTTTGCGTGTGCCCTAGAGTGAGGGACAGCCCTGGGAAATGAAAGTGAGGCAAAGCATGAAGCCAATCCAGAGTTAGTGCTGCTTCTTTGTGTTTCCGGACACATCTCCCTTCCATTGGGCAGGGTGTCTCATTAGCATACTACAGCGGCAATTATTATTTTTTGTACTGAATTTTTCAAAGGGGAAAAGTGACATAAGCATCTTGCATGATTTGTTAGGGAGGAATGTATGCAAATGTAGCGGTATGTTCTCTCTCTAAAAGTTTCTGAAGCTTTGATAAAATTTTCCTCCTCTTGATATATTTGCAGTTGACATTGGTAATCAAGATGATGGACCAATTCCTGGGTAAATTTTATTTTATTTTTGTAATTCAGAGTCAAATGCATTTTTTTTGGGGGGGGGACAGTTGCAGTACATTTGCCAGGATGGTTTACATACTGTTACCAGCCACCCCTTTGGAATGAGATACATTGGAGACTGTAGTATCTTTTAGAAATATGGTTTATTTATACATATTTACACCTGAGTTTAGGTGGAGGGAATGCAGAAAATTACATCCCTGTAGTGTATCTTGTTGCTCATCTCATAGCTTCAGAAAGCTTTGGTCCAGAGCAGAAGCCAGGCATGACCCCTGGTCTCTTGGTTCAGCCTCCTCCAGCCAACACCACATGGAGTTCTACTCCTCCATACTTCTTCCCCAAAACCTTGCTCAAAAACCTCTGTATAAAAGGACACCCCACCCCCCTGTATGGACATCACACCCTCTGTAACCCTGGCAACCTCCCCTACTCAACATTGCTAGTGTCTTTTGCTAACTAACAGCTGCATGGGAGAATAGAAAATGGAAAACAGTATGTATGTATGTATGTATGTATGTATGTATGTATGTATGTATTTGGTCTTTTTTGCTGATTGTGGTTACCAATCACTACTCTGTTGCCTTGCCAGACTGGCTGATCATTGTGACTGAGATGTGTTTTGAGAAGGAGCCAACATAGGTTCTATTCTCTGTGTGTGTGTGTGTTCCTTGTTTATCAGGGACACAGAACCTCATCCTTTAAAAGACATTCCCAAGGAGAAAAAGATTGTCAGTGATGAAGAACGAGAATTATTACAGCAAGTAAGTAGTATGGTATAATCAAGCTGAGATCCAGTGCTCCTCTGTTGTTTAGATCTCCCAACTCCCATCAGCCCCGGACAACAACATACAGGTGTGCTACCCAGGGCTGATGGGACTTGGAGTCCAAAACATCTGGAAGGCACCAGGTTGGAGATGGCTGGCTTAGAAGAATGGTTTAGCTCTTTGCCAAGCTTAACAGAAGTAGAGGAGACCCAGAATGGTTGGGCAGTTGTTCAGTTTGCTGGCAAAATACAGTCAACTATCTCATAAAGGTAGAGTGCTTTTGCATTGCATTGCATTTGTTTATTTAAATCAGGGGTTGGGGAACCTCAGGGCAGAGGCCCAAATGCAGCCCTCTAAGCCTCAATACTCTCCCTAGCCCATATCTCTTGCCTAGCTGCAAACACATATCAGCTTACCAACCATGCTTTGCCCTTTATTGCTTCTTCCTGGCTGGGATGGGTTCTTGAACTTGGATTAATGCCTCTTGCTTGCCTGGATGGAGAATATAGAGCGGTGAGTGTGTATAGAAAGTAGCAAATGGTAAAAAAAAATATGCATTTGTTGCTATTCTTCCAGTCACCCGGAAGTAAATGTGGCTTTTCGATCAAAAAGGACTCTCTTTCCTAGATTTGAATCAACAGATAAATAAATAGCTGCCCATCCTTCTCAACTCACTCATCATCCATGATTGCTGGCACAAATAAATTAAAATAAATTACATACTTACAGCACAAGTAACCGAGAAGGGAGGGGGATGGTACCTCTTGAGCATTCCTATTTTGAAGTTTTATGTAACTAACTAAAAAAAAAAAAAAAGCCTCTGAATGTTTCTCAGGCTTAAGGCTGCAGTCTTAACCTCAGTTCCATAGGAGAGAGCCCCATTGAGTTACAGGAGAGTTACTTTTTGTAGGCATGGTTGAGATTTCACTGTGAACAAAGTCGAACAGGACTTAAAAGTAATGTCATGCCTAACTTATCAAATTTATTGCAATTGAAGGTGAGCTAACTTTATTGGGAACAAGCTAACTTGTGCTGCTGCTTAGGTATGTATTTTTAAAAACTGTCTTCTCATTGTGCATGTCTTCTGTCTCCTTCCTAGACCCTTTCAGGTAGAGAAGACAACGAGGAAGACAGTGATAGTGACAGTGATGACTACATCCAAGTAATGATTGGCAATATCACAACAAGAAGGCCATCTTTCATGTACGTCTGCAGGTGTCAGAATTCTGCTCTTGGTTTTATCTGTGGTTTTGTTTTCTGCTATATTTAGAAAGAAAAGGGGAAGAAAGACTAAATAGAGTTGTATAGCAAAAATTAAAAGATTTACCGGTAGTAGTGGACCTTGGTCTGAAAAGTTGGAAGACTCCTGCCATTGATGGTCCATGAGAATACCATGGCTGATGGTATCAAAGCCAATGAGAGGTCTAGCAAGAACTTAGCCACACTCGCCCCATCCATTTCCTGATAGAGGTCAAACATCAGGGTGACCAAGATGAATTCTGTCCCAAACCCAGGTCTGACCCTAGATTGGAACAGGTTATGGGAACCTTTAGCTTTCCAGTTGGAGCTGAACTAGAACTCCCATCATTCCTAGCAAGTATGAAAGTCATAGTTCAGTAAGATCTGTAATGCAAAAGGTTCTCCACACCTGGTCTAGATAATCAGTTTCCTTCAGGACTCCCTGCAGCTGCATTGTCTCAACCTTCTCTAATATTTTGCCCAAAAGGAGAGGGAAATCTGTGACTTGATGATAGTTGTTAAATGCCATCAGGTCCAGGTTTTCCAGGAGTATCCACACCACTACATCAAACGAAGACACACTCACCAGACCTTGAACTCATCCCTCTGGCTAACTTTAGTAAGCCATGAAGCGCAAATGAATTATAGCTGGAAGGGAAAAATTTGAAGCACACTTTGAGTACTCTCTGAATTTTCCCTTTGCAGGCCAGCTTAAATTCAAGATGGGCTACAAAGGAAACATCTTCCTTAGTAAGTGTGGCTTAAACTTAAGAGTATGCTCTCAAGTCTACCTTTGAAGTTTGAAGTTTAATCACCTGGTGTCAGGTGACTGACAAGTGGGTGGTCCTGCCCACCTTTCAAAGTGATCCACAGTGAGTGGGGAGCTGGATACAGTCCCCCACCCCAGCTTCAGTGCAAGTTTGAAGGGCTTGCTTGAACTGCAATTGCCAGTTCAGACATCAACATGGTTTGGTGAAAATTAGGAAGTGTTTGATTAAGCTGGGCCTGCAAAGAAAGGAGGGAGGACATAAGCTCATCACCATTCACCATGGTTTGGACAATGCTCTTCATAACTGTTCAACTGGCTTTTAGTGAATGTGAAGTTATAAAGATGTCATATGCCTTGTAATATGTCAGAACTAGGAAGTGATTAGACTTGCTACGTTTCTTGGCTGCCTTCTGCTTCTCTCCCTCACATCTTAGCCTGTCCATTTATTGTAGCTGCTCACTGAAGCCAAACCACAGTGCAATTCAGCAGAAGCCTGTTCCAGCTGTCTGATGCAGGCATGAAGGTAGCCAGGATTTTTGTTTGGGGGGCAGGCCTTTTGTTGGGGAGGGGGGCAGAATCTCAGTTATATATTTTTATTGATTTCTGGGGGGCAGCTGGCTCTCTCTTGGCTATGCCCATGAATGCAGATGTGTTTTGGTCCTTTCTCTCTCCCTTGAGAGCGCCCCAGGAATATGAGTCTAAAAAATAACCAAGGTTATGAAGCAACCACAACTGGTACTGGTCTTCCTATTACTCCCACTGGGCTTTTCCTCCTCCGAAGCAGTTAGTCAAGATGGGTCCTGTATAGCAGGGATGGAGAACCTCAGGCCTGCAGGCTGAATTCTGCCTGCCCTCCAGACCTTTCTGTTTGGCCCTCGGGACTCACTCCAAGCTACATTCCTGCTCCTCGGGCCCCACCTCTGACTGGTTCTGCTTAGCCCCTGCTAGAGTGCTTTGGTCTGACTTTGAGAGTGCCTCTTTCTTGGCTGGATGAAAGAGTGTGTAGAGAACCCCCATGACTTCTGCATGTCTGGACTGTAGCCTCCATTGCTCAGTACACCTTGTGTCTCTTGCCTTGCCATTACTTGTATGCAAAGCCCAGAGAAATCTGAGGCAAAAGTGGATAGCGGAGGCCCAAATGTTATACTGTTCATCCCTTGTGTGATAACCATACATTGCTGAGGAAGATTAGAAGAAGGAAGCCAGTGGCTGTGTTAGACTAATAGGCTTCCCTGTCCTGCCAGAAGATTGTACAAGTGAGGTTTTTCAAAGTCACTAAACTGTCAAAGCAACCTGGAAGTACAACTGAAGGAACTCTGGGATCAGAGGCAGATTGTCCCCACTAGCTAGACCTGAGTGCTAAATGAATAATAATAATAATAATAATAATAAATTTTATTTATATCCCGCCCTCCCCAGCCGAAGCCGGGCTCAGGGCGGCTAACAACACTAAAACAGTACAACATTATAAAACATTATAAAATGGATTAAAATGAATTAAAATCAAAATTGATGGCAACCATAAACTAAAGTTTTGTAAAGATTGCCAGAGGAGGGAGTCAGGCTGCGCCCTGACCAAAGGCCAGGTGGAACAGCTCTGTCTTGCAGGCCCTGCGGAAAGATGTCAAGTCCTGCAGGGCCCTTGTCTCTTGTGAGAGAGCGTTCCACCAGGTTGGAGCCGCAGCCGAAAAAGCCCTGGCTCTAGTTGAGGCCAGCCTAACCTCTCTGTGGCTTGGGACCTTCAAGATGTTTTTATTTGAAGATCGTAAGTTCCTCTGTGGGGCATACCAGGAGAGGCGGTCCCGTAGGTACGAGGGCCCTAGGCCGTATAGGGCTTTGAAGGTTAAAACCAGCACCTTAAACCTGATCCTGTACTCCACCGGGAGCCAGTGCAGCTGGTATAGCACCGGATGAATGTGATCTCTAAGCGAAGACCCCGTAAGGAGTCTCGCTGCAGCATTTTGCACCCGCTGGAGTTTCTGGGTCAGTCTCAAGGGCAGCCCCACGTAGAGCGAGTTACAATAATCCAGTCTGGAGGTGACCGTCGCGTGGATCACAGTGGCTAGGTCAGGGCGTGAGAGGTAAGGAGCCAACTGCTTAGCTTGGCGGAGATGAAAGAATGCCGCCTTTGTTATAGCTGCAATCTGCGCCTCCATGGAGAGGGAGGTATCGAAGATTACACCCAAACTCTTAACGGACGGTGCTGGCACTAATTGCACCCCCGCAAGAGATGGGAGTTGCCCCCTCAGCCCCCTGTCGTCCCGTCCCAGCCAGAGGACCTCTGTCTTCGAAGGATTTAACTTCAGCCGGCTCCCACGTAACCATCCAGCCACAGCCTCCAAGCATCTGATCAGTGTGTCTGGGGCAGAGTCCGGGTGGCCGTCCATCAACAGATAGAGTTGGGTGTCATCAGCATACTGATGGCAGCCCAGCCCAAAACTCCGGACAAGCTGGGCGAGGGGGCGCATAAAGATGTTAAAAAGCATTGGGGAGAGTATTGCACCCTGGGGCACACCACACACCAAGGAGTGGCGGGATGACAATTCCCCCCCAAGCGCCACCCTCTGTCCCCGACCGGAGAGAAACGAGCGCAGCCATTGAAGGACTGTGCCCTGGATCCCCACGTCGGCAAGGCGGTGGTCCAGGAGTTCGTGATCGACCATGTCGAAGGCTGCTGACAGGTCTAGAAGAATCAGCAGCCCCGACCCGCCTCGATCCAGCTGCCTGCGGAGATCATCTGTTAGGGCGACCAGAGCCGTCTCAGTCCCATGACCAGCGCGGAAGCCGGACTGGAATGGATCCAGAGCCGATGTTTCATCCAGAAACCTACCAAGCTGTTCAGCAACCGCTCTCTCAATCACCTTACCCAGGAATGGAAGATTCGAAACCGGGCGGTAATTGGATAGATCTAAGGGATCTAATGATGTTTTCTTTAAGAGCGGGCGCACCACTGCCTCCTTCAGTTCCCCTGGGAATGTCCCGGTGCCAAGGGACAGATTGATGATATCCCCCAGGGGGGCCCGCACCTCGTCTGGACACGCTCTAATCAGCCAGGACGGGCACGGGTCGAGAGGACATGTGGTGGGCTTTCCAGCTCGGAGGAGTCTGTCCACATCGGCTGGGGATATCCGGTCAAAGTGGTCCAATACTGAACCCGAGGGCAGTCGAGGGGCCTCCAGTTCCTTTATTGTATCCAAATTGGCAGGGAGGTCATGGCGGAGCAACAAGACCTTCTCCGCAAAAAAGCTCGCAAATGCCTCACAGCTGTGTGTCAAATTGTTATTTAAATTTGGCTGTCCTTCGAGGGACGTTAAAGACCGAATTATACTAAATAATTGCGCCGGGCGAGAGCTAGCGGATGCAATGGAGGCCGAGAAGTAAGACTTCTTAGCGGCCTTCACTGCCATCTCATAGGTTTTCATAAAAACCCTATAAGATGTTCTTGAGGCTCCGTCACGGGCACCCCGCCATACTCGCTCTAGCCGTCTGAGGTCCCGCTTCATTTTCCGGAGCTCCTCGGTAAACCAGGGAGCCCGGTTTCTGCGGGGTCGCAGAGGGCGCTTAGGTGCGATCTCATTGATGGCTGCCAGGAGCTGGGTATTCCAGGCCTCAACAAGCTCAGTCAATGAGTCGCCAGGGGGAGAAAGGTCCCGCAAGGCTTGACGGAATCTATCAGGGTCCATCAGAATTTGGTTTAGGTGGAGGTTTAGGGAATTTGTAGCAGCTTTTTAGAGGCTGATGTCAGCAACAGCTTCTCTTGAGCACATGGAAGACCTCAGAATAAATTACCAGTATTCCCTCTAGTAGTTAATAGTTTAACTCTAACATAACAATCAATATAATAATTTCACAGCTAAGCCTATTATGCCTAACTACTAAGGAAATTTAAAGGCATTCTAAGCATCTAAGAGAGTGGGCAGCGGCAGGAAAGTATCCTATGGCGTAAATCTGTGTTATTGTGGGAGGGAATTCCATCAACCCTGCAATATTAAAAGCAAGGTAGCACAAATACCTGAATTTGTGTTTATACAAAGTGGGATTGGCGAAACTGTTTCCCTTTACAACTATAGTTAAGACTAACCATAGTTTAGTACAGTGGTGCCTCGCAAGACGAAATTAATCTGTTCCGCGAGGCTCTTCGTATAGCGGTTTTTTCGTCTTGCGAAGCAAGCCCATTGACAGCTTAGCGGATTAGCGCTATTAGCGGTTTAGCGGCTTTTAGCGGATCAGCTGATAAACGGCTTAGGGCTTAGGAAAAGGGGGGAAAAAGGGAAAAACCCCCACAGGAACTCGCAAGACATTTTCGTCTTGCGAAGCAAGCCCATAGGGAAATTCGTTTTGCGAAGCGCCTCCAAAACGGAAAACCCTTTCGTCTAGCGGGTTTTCCGTCTTGCGAGGCGTTCGTCTTGCGGGGCACCACTGTATTTGAATGTAATGGAATGCAAAAGCATTCCTGCTGCATAGGAGAGTGGTAGGTTGTCTGCATGAACCTGAGACTCATTCAATTCATGATATAGTTTATCCCTGCATATGAATGCAGTCTTAAGATGTCTTAAGTTTTTCTGTCTTTCCCCCCTTATCTGTTTCTTTAGCTAAGCAGCTGAAACCCACTAATTTTTTTAAGAAGGGGAAACAGAATAATTTTGACAAAAGCAACAACTTGTGATTGAACTCACAGATGGGAATAATTAATGTAACTGAAGCTAAATCCATTGGGGATTTTTAAAAAAGGAGGGGAGAGAAAAAAGAAACCCTGATCAATTTGCTCAGCAAATGAATGGATCAACAACAGAGTCTTGGCACTAAACATCTGTTTCCCTTCTTTCAAAGCCAAGTTGCAACCCAAAGGTAATGATTTAGATGCTCCTGGGAATATATATGGCTTACCTGAAGCAGACATGGATTTGGATTCAGCTGATGACAAACCATGGAGGAAACCAGGTGGGGCCTCAAAGTTTATTGTGGTCAATACTATCAGTTGATTTATTTTTTGCTTTGCATTTCACATCATAGGCCTGTGTGCAGCAGGAGTTACGGGGTAGATGGGAGGAGAGCATGATGTGTGATTTATAAGTGTGCTCCTCAATCAGACATTAAAAAATTACCCAGCTGCAAACATTTGGCTCATACTTCATTTTATTTATTGCCTCGTCTGATGTCTTCAGATTCATTCAGTTCTTGTCCAAGTGCTTTTAAGCATCTCTCAACCATTTGTAAGGAAATCTGTTTGCTTGTTTTTAATTTAAAAATGAAATTGAACCCGAGATTGTCAGGAAGCAGAATTCCGAATCCAGTGCCAAGTTCTGTGTCCCTCATGGAATCTTGGCAATGGATGCAGCTCTCTCACTGGAATGTATCCTGCAGCTTCCATGTGTTCTCGTTCCTCTGGGCCAAGTTGCATAAGTCCTTTGGGGTCCCCAGAACATGTCTGTGCTGTGTGCTCACCCCCATTTCATTGATTGTCAGGGCCAAGAACCAATCGGTGCCAAGCTAGAGTCATTCTGTTCTTGTAGTTGAATGTTGGGATAGTACCTGGGAGACCAGGGTTCAAATCTCCTCCCAGCCACATGAAGGCTCACTGGGTAACCTTGGGCCAGTCACTCCTCTTAGCCTAAGCTACTTTACTGGATTGTTGTGGGGATTGGATGAGGAGGAGATTTATGCAGATTTATGGGAGATTTATGCAGCCAAACATAACTGTATAATTACCAGTAAGAAAGGGGTTAAGGATCACAGAGTTCTTAATTGCTAGAGAAGACTCAGATTGGTCATGACCCCTCACCATTGGGGAGGGAGGATGCAAGGGTTATTTCCTGTTCTTCTCTCTCTCTGTCTTCTCTTTGAACCATGTAACTGAGCAAACATCTGAGGCTGGGGCTCCAGACTCAGTCTGTGTGTTTGAGGTCAACTTCTGTATTTTGTAACCAAGAATACATTACCTGTGTTGTTTCTGCTGTAGCATTGAACGATGCATGAGTGAGACCTCTGATTACTGTAAGTAAAACATTTAAACTTACTTAAGGTTGTGGTCTCTTCACTCCTAGAGGGGTAGAGGTGGGGGAGCACAATTGTCAGTGCTTAATACTGGTACATTTAAAGGTATAACAGCCTATATTGCCCATCCTTTGCAAACACTGCACATATATTTTAGTTTTAAACTCTACTGGGGGCTCTTTGGGCTAGACAGTGAGTCAAGCCCTATGCTTTTTTTGAATTTAGGTAATCAGCTATTGGGACTTCAGGATTAACTGTTATTCCCTAGTTATTTTCCAACACCATGTACAACATACATTGAGCTCCTTGGAGAAAAAACGTGGGATATAAATGCAATAAATAAATAAAATTGTCGCAAGCATATTGGCTGTTGAAGTGCTCCCAATTTACTAATTAAATATACTCATGTGCTTGGGACAAACTTTCAGGAAGTAGTTTCCTAGCCCTGGCAAGACCGTTGGGAGAGACAACAGAAAACGGTCTTTTCCCCTATGAATCTCTCTCAAATTTGCCTTTCCCTGGTGTAGACTCAAATAAGTGAAACATTTTGCAGAGGATAGCAGGGATAAGGGAAAAGAGAGAGTGGGGGAATTCTATCAGATGGTTGTGAAACTGGATTTTTTAAGTGAAAAGTTAAAGATGAGCCTCTTGGACAATTGCTGGGTGGGAAACTTGGCTGGCTGAATCATTAAAATCCCAGAACTAGAATGGCACCATTGTATAATAAACTGAAGCTCCGCTCTGAATTTTCCCTCTCTTCACTGGATTTAAGTGTGAAAGGTACAGACCAGGGATCTGAGCAAGTTAATTAACCTTGAAAGGCTGGTGAAAGGGTTAAATTTGGTAGACAGTGTAACTGGTGAAACTCATCTGCCAAAGCGTAGCAGTATCAGATATGATCTTGAAGTAGCTTGAACACATTTTTAAAGCTTCCAGTTACTTTAATTTATGGAAGTCTTGACTAAATCAAAAGACCCCCAGGAATATTTGCTCCTGAGGAGAATGTTTCGCTGATGTGTGTTGCAGAAAACATTGCAGCAGCAGTGTTATAACTGGATAATTGATTAGGCGTCCAAGCTCTAATCATTACATCAAATCAACCAAACCTTTAGTTGATTAATGAGGGGAAGCCAGTTTTAATCAGTGGAACTTTTAAGGACATACATATTTCCTTATGCAGGCTGTTTTGATTCTGGTGTGTTTCTGGACTAGAGGATGAAAAAGCTGTAATGGAAGCAAGAGGCTCAGGAAAGTTTGTTTCTGCCCTTCCTTGCACAACTGTCTTGTAGAGTAGGCCAGTTATGGCTCAGCTGTCTGGTTTTTGCTGCCACCCCTCCTCCATAACATAAGTCAGGAGGGAGATCTTGGGACCCTCACTCAAACACCTATGTGGGGATTGCACAGATGTCTTCTAAAAGTCAGATAGGGAAATGAAGATGTCAACAGGACCCAGAAGAACAAGGAAAACTAAAAGGAGCATCTGTGGTTCTAATTTATCTCATCCTAAACTTTCTACTTGGGATCAGGTGAGTAGCAAGGATGGTCAGTTGCAGGATTATCTGATGGGGGTGGGATGGATCCTGATGTGAGAGAACAAAGGCTACATAGCACAGTCCATTTATAAGGGGCTCAGGACCCCCATTTGGCAGGCAGTTTCCAGCAAATCAGAAGTCTGGCATACTTGCCAGGCAAAGATTAACACTCCACTGAGATTAGATGAAGGTGGACAATTACTGCCCAGATTCCTACCCCCACCCCAATCTTTCTGTGATACAGTCTGAATCATTTTGTTGACGTAGGTTGTGTTTTGGCTCCCACAAGGCAAATGGAGCAGCAAGAAACCAGGCTTTTCCCTCACAGAAGCAAATATTAGAGATGGCTTTTCCTTGTGACACTGATTGGTTTGTCTTTCACTTCCTAACTTATATCAGAAAGACATCTAAATTGGGGCTATGCTAATGTACAAAATATATTCAAGTGTAGTTGGCTATTACCAATTCCTTAAATCAGTTGGCAGCCCTGGCGTTTTACATTGCAGCTTGGATTTTCTCCCTTCCTTTTTAACTGAACCAAAAATATAATTCTGGCACAATAATAGATCAGGCAATGCTGTGAAACTGAAATGCTATTTAATTCCTTCTGTGTGATTTGCTTATATAAGAGAAGTTAGATACTTTAGGCATTGATTTCTATAGTCAAACATTA
This sequence comes from Podarcis erhardii, assembly GCF_964252035.2. NCBI lineage: Eukaryota > Metazoa > Chordata > Lepidosauria > Squamata > Lacertidae > Podarcis > Podarcis erhardii. The sequence continues at coordinate 28,297,239 of NC_138504.1, forward strand.
GGATGGCAATGTTCACATGCTGATGATCCCAGACTGATTTGGTTAATGCCCCCAAATTAAAGTATTCCTCCTTTTTTTTAGACAAATGCAATTAAATCATGACAGGGCCATTCACTGATGTGCCTTGGAGCTTGTTACAAATACAATTGTGGTTTAGTGGACTCAAATACTCCCTCCCATCACCATGGATTTATTCTGTTTTTTCAAAGTTTGCTTTTGGTAGGATTGTCTCATTACCATGGTTTCCAAATCTATTTCAGTCCATAGTTAAGAGGCTAGTCCTGGTCAACCCAGTACTTTTTTCAGGTGGAACTCGGTTCCAGCCCCCCTCAGCCATTGCCATTATAAGAGAACAAGGGAGACGTTCATGGTGAGTTCCATCACCTCATTTTCTAGAAAATTAGCACAGGTCAACCACTAACTGTGGAATGTTGTGCCTTGGTTCTCAGAAATTCACCCGTTTTTGTCTGGGATTATGACTGTTAATGAGAATGCTGATATTTACTGTAATGAAATACATTTTGTCTCTGAGGTTGCTAGATTGTTCCAGACTTTGATACTTCCTTTGTATCCCACCACAACATATAATAGCACCACAGCCATGTTAACCCCAGAGCTAATTTTTTTGAGGATGTTTTAATTTTTCTATGACTCAAAGTCTGAAATGATCTACATATGCAGGAGAATGAAGTGGTAAAGTAGACAATACAACTTTGGACAGTGAGCATTTATGAATGCTCCTCTGTAAGTAGAAAATTAAGTAGAAAATTAATGTATCAGCAGCTTCTGTCTATGCTAGTTTTCTCTCTGTGTGTAGATTGCTCTGCTGTTTTTAAAACATAGGAACACATTTTAAAATGAGGCCCTCCACTGCAGACTGAAGTGGGATGACGCATTCTCCCACCTCGAGATTCTGCCATCTCGTTCTACTAGGTATATGGAACCTGCCTCATTCATTCATTCATTCCCTCCCAGGTGCTGACCTTTCTGATTACTTCCATTATGGATTCAATGAGGAAACATGGAAAGCCTATTGTGAAAAGCAGCGCTGGTTTCAACTTGGCTTGAAGTCATCCGCCCCTGTCAGTGCTGAAAACCAGATCAAGGTAAGTGGTGGAACTCAGGTGTACTGGAGGCGGTTGGAGGATGGATGACAGCTAACAGACTGAGGTTGAATCCTGATAATACAGAAGTACTGTTTTTGGGGGGGGCAGGTGTAGGGGACATCCTGGTTCTGAATAGGATAACTGTGCCCCTGAAGGACCAGGTGTGCATCCTAGGAATCATTTTGGACTCGCAGCTGTCCATGGAGGCGCAGGTCAATTCTGTGTCCAGGGCAGCTGTCTACCAACTCCACCTACTTGCCTGCAGGGTGTCTCACCAGAGTGGTGCATGCTCTGGTTATCTCCCTCTTGGACTACTACAATGCGCTCTATGTGGGGATACCTTTGAAGGTGACTTGGAAACTGCAATTAATCCAGAATGTGGCAGCTAGACTAGTGACTGGGAGTGGCTGCCGAGACCATATAACACCAGTCCTGAAAGATCTTCATTGGCTCCCAGTACGTTTCCGAGCACAATTCAAAGTGTTGGTGCTGACCTTTAAAGCCCTAAACGGCCTTGGTCCTGTATACCTAAAGGAGTGTCTCCACCCCCATCATCCAGCCCGGACACTGAGGTCCAGCGCTGAGGGCCTTTTGGCGGTTCCCTCCCTGCGAGAAGTGAGGTTACAGGGAACTAGGCAGAGGGCCTTCTCAATAGTGGCAGACTTCCTGTGGAACACCCTCCGATCAGATGTCAAGGAAATAAACAACTATGTGACTTTTAGAAGACATTTGAAGGCAGCCTTGTATCTGGAAGTTTTTAATGTTTGAAGTTTTAGTATGCTTTGATATATGCTGTAAGCTGCCCAGAGTGGCTGAGGAAACACAGCCAGATGGGCGGGGTATAAATAATAAAATTATTACTATTATTAATATTACTTGGAGGTACACACACACACAGAGAGAGAGAGAGAGAGAGAGAGAGAGCGCACTCAGGTGTACTTAGCTTATTCATATATGCACGTGTGTGTGTGTGTATACACACACACACACACACACACACACACACACACACATTTATTTATTTATTTAATAATATTTTTATTCATTTTCCACAAAAGAAAAAACAAACCATTTTTTATACAATCAATTCACATTTTATCACACATTCATCTCTTTTTTTGACTTCCCTCAGCTCCTCTGCCAATCTTTCGTTTGCATCAATATTATTAACGCATTTCTTAACTTAGTATTGCCTTTAGAGATCTCCTTCCCTCCTCTTATTTTCTTTTTAACAATATTCCTCTATTTTTCACAGAGTCTCCTGAAAACCAACAAACATTATCTGTTCATCACATATGCCTTTCAGATAATCTGTAAATCTTCCCTAGTCCTCGATGAACTTTTGGTCTCGTTGATACCGAATCTTCCCTGTTAGTTTGTCCAATTCTGAATAATCAGTCAATTTCAGTCTCCATTCTTCCACCGTCGGTAATTCTTCCTGTTTCCATTTTTGGGCCAGAAGTATTCTCGCTGCTGTAACTGCGTATTGAAAAAGTTTACAGTCTTTCTTACTTATCTCATTTCCTACCAATCCCAATAAGAAGGCCTCCGGTTTCTTATTAAACGTATATTTCAACATCTTTTTCAATTCATTATATATCATTTCCCAGAAGCCTCTCACCTTTTTACACTCCCACCACATATGATAGAATGTCCCTTCTTTTTCTTTATATTTCCAACACTTATTACATGTTTTGTACATTTTAGCTAGTTTTACTGGCGTTATATACCATCTATATACCATTTTCATCACATTTTCCTTTAACGCAGTACATGCCGTAAATTTTAGTCTTTCATTCCATAATTTTGACCATTCATCATATTGTATATTATAACCAAAATCTCTGGCCCAATGTATCATTACCGATTTAATCTCTTCATCTTTTGTATACCACTCCAGCAACATTTTATACATTTTAGACAAATTTTTATACTCATTATTCAATATCTCTAGTTGAAATGTTGATTCTTTTTCTCCATATCCATACATTTTACAGTCTTTTTTAAACATTTCACAGACCTGATAGTAATGCAACCAATCATAGACAAATTCTTTTACTTCTTCATAGGGTTTCATTTTCCATTTCCCCTCTTCTTTAACTGTCAATTCTCCATATGTTATCCACCACCCCCTCATACTGATCTTTTTTACGCTCATCACTTCTAAGGATGAAATCCAGTGTGGGAGTTTAAATTCCAACAAATTTTTATACCTGTCCCATACATTTATTAACGACCTTCGGAAGATGTGGTTTTCAAACCCTTTATGAATTTTCTTCTTTTCATAACATATATAGGCGTGCCAACCAAATCTATTATCAAACCCTTCCAGATCCAACAATTCTCCATTTTCTAATGTAATCCACTCCTTTAACCAGCATAAGCAAGATGCTTCATAATATAGTTTCAAATCTGGCAGGGTGAAGCCACCTCTTTCCTTCGCATCTGTTAGTAACTTAAACTGAATCCTTGGCTTCTTACCCTGCCAGATATACCTTGATATTATCTTTTGCCATTCTTTAAATATTGATGTCCCCTTAATTATCGGGAGTGATTGAAATAAAAATAACATCTTTGGTAGCACGCTCATCTTTATCGTTGATATTCTCCCTCAAAAGGATAACTTCAACCTTCCCCACACCTCCAAATCCCTTTTTATACCATTCCACACAGGTATATAATTATTTTGAAACAAATCTATATTTCTGGGGGCTAACCAAATTCCTAAATATCTCACTTTGTTCACCACCTCTACTCCAGTTTGTTGTTGCATTACCTCTATTGATTCTTGTTTCATATTTTTCGCAATAATTTTTGTCTTTTTGTTTAAATAAAACCCTGCAACTTGACCAAATTGATCTATTTCTTCTAGTACTCTTTTAACACTTCCCAGTGGTTCCTCCACTGTTATTACCAGATCATCTGCGAACGCTTTAACTTTATATTCATTTTTACCCACAGTCACCCCTTTTATTTCTTCATTTTTCCTTATTGACTTTAACAAAACTTCCAGAACCAAGATGAATAATAGTGGCGATAACGGGCATCCCTGTCTTGTACCTTTGTTTATTTTTATATCTTCTGTTGTAATATTGTTTACTATCAACTTTGCTTTCTGCTCTGTATATATTGCTTTTATTCCGTTAAAAAATTCCTTACCCACTTCCATATGTTCTAAATTCTTTAACATAAAATCCCATGATATATTATCAAAGGCCTTTTCAGCATCCACAAAAATCATCATAGCTTGTTTCTCATTCTTGGCATTCAGATATTCTAAAATATTAATTATATTTCTTATATTATCTTTCATCTGTCTGCCAGGAAGGAAACCTGTCTGATCCTTGTGTATAATTTCTCGTAGAACCTTTTTCATTCTATTTGCTAAAATATTTGCGAAAATTTTGTAGTCAGTGTTTAATAATGAAAAAGGTGTGTAATTTTTAACTTGCATTAAATCTGAGTCTTGTTTTGGAATGAATGTAATATACGCCCCTTTCCATGTTTCTGGGATTTCTCTATTTCTCATAATGTTATTCATGACTTCTTTCATAGGTACGATTAGGATGTCTTTCATTTCTTTATAGTAGCTGGCTGTAAATCCATCTGGACCTGGAGCTTTACCTTTTTTCATCTCTTTTATTGCCTCTTTTATTTCTTCCATTTCGATCGGGGCATTCAAATTATCTTTTTTTTCCATCGGGATCTTCTGCACCTCTTTATACTTTAAAAATCTTTCTATTTTTCTCATGTTGTTCTTGCCTTTACTTCTATATAGGTGTCTGTAAAAGTCCAGGAATCCTTTTCTAATCTCTTTCGGATTATCTATCTCAGTACCTTCAATGATGATCTTATTCACTGTGTTTTGTTCCTTTCTTTTCTTTAACTGCCATGCCAGCCATTTTCCTGATTTATTCGCGAACTCAAAATTTCTCTGTCTCAACCTTTTTATATTTCCTTCTACTTCTTTGTTTATTATCATTGCAAATTGTGTTTGTAGAGTCTTTATGTTCTGTTTTATCTTCTCATTATTAGGTTTCTTTATCAATTTTTGTTCATTCTCTGTTATTTGTCTCAAAATTTCCTTCTTTACTTTCTCTCTATTTTTGTTTTTCAAGGCATTTTGCTGGATAAAGAAACCTCTCATCACGGCCTTGCTGGCATCCCATACCGTGTTCATTTTTGTCTCCTTATTGCAGTTATTTACAAAATAGTCCATCAAACACCTTCGTGCACTATCCAAAACTTTTTGATCATCTAAAAGGTAGTCATTAATTCTCCATCTAAAGGTTTTTTCTTCATAACCTTTTAATTCAAATTTTATTGCACTATGATCCGAAATCACTCTTGGTTGAATTTCAATGTCTGTGATTCTTGGAGTTAATTCGTTCAAGACCCATACTTGATCTATTCTCGACATGGATTGATTTGACTCAGAGTAAAATGTAAATTGTTTCTCCAGGGGATGTCTAAGTCTCCAGATGTCAATCAAGTTACAGTTCTTTATCATTAAAAAAAGGTCTTGGGTAGTTTTCCATCTTTGCTCATCCCTGTTGTTCTTAATCTGTCCATTTCCGTTGACACCACTCCATTTAGGTCTCCCATTATTATGATCTTCTGGTCCATGTATTCAAATAATTTTTCTTCTAGACTTTTATAGAAGTCTGTTTTGTTACCATTAGGTGCGTAGATTACTATTTTTTCTCCTTGCCACTTGATCTGGACTGCAATAATTCTGCCTTCTTCATCCTTAAAAATTTGCTGAGTTTCAATTTTTTTACTGATCTACAATACTACCCCTCTCTTTTTAGTCCTATCCGATGATATAAATTCATTTCCTAGTCTTTTGTTAATAAAAACTTTTTTATGTCTTCTTGCCACATGAGTTTCTTGCAAACAAATAATGTCCAAATTCTTCTTTTTTAAATGTTGTTCAGTCTTATTCCGGTTTTTTTTATCATTAATCCCATTAATATTCCATGTCCATAATTTCAACGCCATCTTTGCCAAATTGGAAATTTTATTACAAATTTTATAATCTGTCTACTTCTTCTTCTTCTTCTTCTTCTTCTTCTTCTTCTTCTTCTTCTTCTTCTTCTTCCTCCTCCTCCTCCTCCTCCTCTTCTTCTTCCTCTTCTTCTTCTTCTAACTTTTTCCTTTCTTCTTCTTCTATCTGTTTCAAGTCTACTCCTCCTGCAGCCTCCATCCCTGGTTCTGTACCTCTTGTCTCGTCATCTTCACTTCGTAGCTCTTTATATTTTCTCAAAAATTTGCTTATTTCCTCCGGACTTGTAAGTCTGTGTCTTTCGCTTTTGTAGAAGAAATTCCTTCCGGAAATTCCCATCTGAATTCTATGTTGTTTTTCTTGAGGATTTGCACCATTGCTTTGTATGGGTCTCTTCGTTTTAACAGCCTAATTGGGATATCTTTTAAAATAACTATGTAATTTCCATCCATGTTCAATCTCTTGTCTCTATTTTTTTGAAGTATCAAGTTTCTCATCTCTTTGTCTTTAAATGTAATCAGACAATCTCCTGGGAACTTCTTTGCCTTCACTGATTTTGTCTTGATTCGAAATGCATTTTGTATTGTCTTTGCAACCTCCTCTGTCTGCAGCTCCATCCATTGTGCAATCTCCTTTATTAATTTCTCTTTAATATTCTCTCCTTGCACCTCTGGGACAAGCCTAAATCTCAGATTCACTTCCTGCTGTCTCAGTTCATTCATGGCAATCACGTCCCAGACCTCCTCCTGTGCCTTATTAATTTCCGACATTCCTGTTCTAATTTTCTCCTCTTCTTTTTTCACCTCCCTCATCTCCAATTTATTCCTTTTCATTCCCTCCTCCAAAGTTTGAGTCCTCCTACTCACGTCCTTTAATTGTCCTTTCAGTTCACTAACTGTTTCATCAATTTTTTTGTCCATCTGGCCCATTCTTTTGTCCATTTGTTCTAATTTGGATTTTAAATTCTTCTCACTCTGCTTAATATCATTTTTAATTTCTGCAAACATTTTCAAAATTTCTCCTCTGAAGTCTGTTTCCTGTTTAGAACCTCTCCTGTCCACCGGAGTTCCACTTTCGCTCACTTTCTTCTGTGTGTGAGACATAGTTTTACCAAATCTCAACTCTTTCCCACTCAATATATAGTCGTTAACAAATTAATGTAAACACAACCCTTTTCCTAGAGAAACAAAATTAATATATTCCCACACTTCTCAAAATATTCTTAGGCCCAATAACAAAATATTTAAAAATTATTTTTATATCTCAATTAAATTATCTATTCCAATTATAGTTCAAAAAGTTTCCAGAATAACCCTCCTATTGAATGTTTAAATGTCAAACTTCAATTTCCTTTAATTTTTCCCAAAATTGTTATAGGACCCAAAACCCGATGGGCAGGATGGCCAATAAATTTTCTTCCTTCTTCTTGCCACCACTTAGGCTAAATCCACTCCAAACCACGATTAAAGCTCCACAGACTCCAGGATTAAATAATGATCATATCCAAATCAATACATTTCCCTAGCCAATAGTATTATCTCAGAAGAGGGAAAAACAAAGAAGAAACCAAAAAACAAAATGGCCAGACGTGTCTTGAAAAGGCAAAAGGGAATGAAAAAATAATACCGAGCTCAATTATATTAAGTTGATGAAATTAAGTCCAAATGTTGAATATTTTCCAATTGCCTAAATGTCCTAATATACTTGTAAAAATCCTCTTAGCAAATCATGCATTTAATTTGTAGAAAAAGAATAATAATAACAACAAAAAATAAAATAAAAAATAAAATAAAAACAGAAATAAGGGGGGGGGAATAAAGTAAAAAATAAAAAATAAAAATGAGAACAGGATCCCCCTAAAAACACAAAGAGGGAGCTAAAAATAATCCAAAATTATAGAAGTTTAAATCTCAGTTTAATTCAAATCCGAATAGGCATCTAGTCCCTATATATTTCAAGTGACTCTGTCAAAACATAACCAGATAGACCATTCAGAGGAGGGGATTAGCAAAAAACCTTCATGCAGACTCAGCAATCCTTAGAAAGTTGGAAATTAAAGTTAGAAGGACTTAAACAAAAGAAAAATAAGAAGGTGCTGAAAGGGAAGTGCTTTGCTCAATGTAATCCGGTCAATCCATCAATCTGTCTTTTTATCTCTTTTCTACTTTCTTCCTTCTGTTGCTAGATCGCGCTAAACTTCAGCAAAATGGAGATACAAAAGCACTATTTTGTTGCGCAGTTCTTTTTAAACCGAAAGTATCGGGAAGCCTCTATAAATTTTCCTTCTGTCAAACCAATCGTTACACGAAGACCCCTCCACAGTCGTACATAAACAAGTTTCTGCTTCCTCTACCCGCTTTTGCAACTATTTGCAACTATTTGCAACACTGTATATAACTTTTTTACAAACTTTCTCAGAGGAAGAAGTTCAAACTGCTTGCTATTTCACCAACCTCTCGTTTCCGACTCTGCTCTCAGTTGTGCGTTGCTGTTCGATCTCAGATGAAGCTGACCTCCGTTTTTTCAGTCTTTCTTTTTACTCCGAAACCTTCCTTTTTGTAAAAATCCAATTATAAATCCAAATTGGTTCGAATTTCTTGTTAATTGAGAACCGCCCACTCGCCTTGCAAGCCTGGGGCTGCGCTTTCGGGGGGAAGACAATGGATTCCCGGTGCCTGCTTCTCCGCCCGCCGTTCTCTTCGCTCCTTTTTACAGAGTTACTTGATGGCCAGGCGATCCGCTGTTGGCTCCACTGGGATCTTGACCCTCTGGTCTCCCTCCAGAGGGGTTTGGGGGGGGCTACCGTGCCCTGTAGCACCCCCGATTTTCCCCAAAAGCCCGGATTTTCCCTCTCCGAGAAAATCCCGCTTGCGTCGGGTCCGTGGCTGCGACCGGAAGTCCACACATACATATTTAAATGAAATGTATTAATTTTATTAATCTTAAATAAAAAAAATCATTGTGCCACAATTCTGTAAATAAATATAATATGTATATATACAAATGATGGTAACATCAAGCAACAAAAAACTATTGCAGAGTTTGCTTCCAGCCACTTCCTCAGTCAGTCAACTAATATATGTAGAAATTCATTTCCACTGCCAGGACGAGTTTCCGTACATGGTGTAGTAGCCACTTGGTAAAAGCAGCTTGGAGAGAATTTCATGCTAAAAAAAATAATTGGGAGGAGAATGGTTAAGTGCTCTTTATATTCCTATCTCTTTCCCAGTGCAGATTCTCTCCCCACACCACACCCTGAGAAGGCTTTGCAATTGTGAAGGGGTCATTGCAGGGAGGGGAGTTCAGTTACAGGCATGCTCAGATCAGTGACTCATGCAGCAACACTCGGAATGTTGAGTTTCTGCACTGTGTGTGTATGGTTACTTTTGACTCTTAAACACACTCTGAAATAGCCTCCCCCAACCTGAGGCCCTCCAGATGTTGCTGGACAGCAACAGAGGCTGATGGGAGCTGTGCTTCAAACCATTTGGAGAGTCTCCAGATTGGTGAAAGTTTCCCTGCAGGTAACCGCCATCTTGAGACGTGGGTGGCGCTGTGGGTTAAACCACAGAGCCTAGGACTTGCCGATCAGAAGGTCAGTGGTTCCAACCCCCACAATGGGGTGAGCTCCCGTTGCTCGGTCCCTGCTCCTGCCAACTTAGCAGTTCAAAAGCACGTCAAAGTGCAAGTAGATAAATAGGTACCGCTCCGGCGGGAAGGTAAACAGCATTTCTGTGCGCTGCTCTGGTTCGCCAGAAGCGGCTTAGTCATGCTGGCCACATGACCCGGAAGCTGTATGCCGGCTCCCTCGGCCAGTATAGCGAGATGAGCGCAGCAACCTCAGAGTCGATCACGACTGGACCTAATGGTCAGGGGTCCCTTTACCTTTACCTTTACCTTTACCTTAACCGCCATCTTTGGTTATATAAACAAAACAAACTTCCAACCTCAATTTTTTGTGCCTTGGCTAACAAAGGCTGTATTATGCTATTGGTTTTAAATTTTTTAAAATTTTTTTGCTTAGGTTCAACAAGGAAGAATTAGAAATTCAGAAAAAGAACTAGATTTTAAAGCAGATCTTATGGCCCGAGTAGATGGGCAGGTGAAAGTCGGGTCTCCCCCAAACAGGTACACCAACCACTTTTTTTTTGTTTTTAAGCTTCTTGTATTAATTAAATGCTATGTTACGCCAGGTCGGCTCCAAGCTGTTCTTGTGTAGGCTTGATCCTGTTGCAGGGGCAGGGAACCTTTTTAGGCTCCATGGGCCAGATCCATTTTGGGATCCGCCTCACATGTCAAATTTGGCAGGTGGGTGGCCAGGATGTTGGTATCCAAAATGCATATAGTAAAGGGATCGTTGCAAGAGCTGTAGAACTCTGTGATGTCATACGTCTGAGGCAGTTATGGCAGTTGGTACAGTTGGTTCAGTCAGTTGAACAGTCTTCACAGAGCAGCAGGTTATGTTTTGATGTGTTGCTGTCTGCCTCAGAGTCAGAGTTAGTTAGTCTGCAATAGTTTAATCTGTGTAAAATGTTTTAGCAGCTTAAGTATCATTGTATATTTTAATCTGCAAGTGCAAGTACACTAAGTAGGTTATGTTATTTTTAACTTTAACTGTGGTTACTTTCTTTGAAGTTATGGTCCATCATCTTCTGATTCCCTGCAAACGTATCTTTTTTCAGGGGCCTGCCAACTGCCCCACCAGGCTGAACGTGCAGCAGGATGTATAAGACTCTACATAATCTGTCCTTCCTTAGAAGGAGCAGAGGCCAGGCATCACTGTGAGCTCTTCATGTTTGGGGCAGGGCAGGGCATGAAGAGAAGAGTGATATTCAGATGAGGGGGAGGAAAAGAAAGCGCCCAGAGGAGGATTTAGAAAACCCCAACCCCTCAGGTCACCAGGGTTCCTGAGGGTTGACCTGAGTTGCACAATGTCCAGCCTGGAAATGAAGGGGTGGAGCTCCTGAGTTAAGGATGGGGGAGGATAAGAACATAGCCATCATGGCAAGTAGCTATTGATAGCCTTATCCTCCATGAATTTACCCATTCCTGGGAAAGGAATGTAGCCTAATGCCGCACATACTGTGCCAAGACACAGCATGCCTTTTGCCTCTGGGTGGAGCCAAGTGGATGTAGTTGTGGGGGACATAGTAAAATAACAAAAGTTCCCAAGCCAAGCAGGAAATGCCTGTCTACTTGTTCCTGACCCTGTGCCTTAAAGTGTTATTCTGTCCCCTGGAGACCCCAAGAGAAGGCAGTGAAAACCCTACAACATTCAGCAAAAGCTTTAGGTGTGGGAAAACCTTAACCCTTGTTATTAGATGAGGTGCTCGTGTGTCTGGGCCAGTGAATGCTTTGCAGTTAAGTCTTTGGGCCTCCCTAATTGGCTGCTAGGGATGCCATGCTCCCTCCATGAATCTTACTGTGCACTTGAATTCATTCATTCATTCATTCATTCATTCGTTTGTTTGTTTATTCATTCAGACTGGGTAAGAATGCCCAAGTCCTTCCTGTGGAAGATCTAAGGGCCAAGGGTCTATACAGTGGAGCTTGGTGCAGTATATGACCTACGTGTTGGTAAATCTCAAAGCTTTCCATCTCTTCCCTGTTTGCATAGCTGAATGAGGGGGAGCATTCAGCGTATACCTGGACCATCTGTCTGTCACCTGCTTATGCTGAATCTGAGATGTTGCTTCTCTCCCTTTTCTAACCAGGAAGCTAAGTGTGACCATTGATGTGATAGGTGGAGTGCCAGGCATTCTTAGAAGAGTGGAAGGAAGGCGTCGTGATAAGCATGGCTCAGAGGAAAACTCAATTCAGGTAAGAAATCTGTCCAGACTGCATGAACTTTGCTTTCTTATCTAACTCACTTTTGAGTACAAGTGGATTAGTTTGTTTATATATTTATTGTATTTATATCCCACCTTTTTCTCCAAGGAACTCAAGGTGGTGCATTCTTTCTCATTTAATCCCCATAACAGCTCTGTGAGGTGGGGGGGGGGGGCCTGAGAGGCAGTGACTGGCCCCCACAGTCACCTAGTGAGAGCTTCATGGCCAAGTGGGAGGATTTGAACCCTGGTCTCTCCCAGATCCTAGTCCAACCATTCCACCACACTGGTTCTCAAATTTATATCACACCCTTCGTCTAAAGGAGCCTCCTTTAGGGCTGATTGCATACCCTTTTTATTACCGTATTTTTCCGTGTACAAGACTAGGTTTTTCCCCTTTTGAAAAATGTCAAAAATTAGGGGGCGTCTTATACACGGGGCCATCTCCCCCCATTTTCTTAAATCCGAGTCCCCAAAACTAGGGGGCGTCTTATAGATGGAAAGATACGGTAAATTCAGTCCGCATACTCAAAAGCAAAGTAAGGAGAAGTTCAGAATTCCATTTAAGCTCAACTCCACATCCAGGACCACATTCTGCCATATTTCTGTGCTCCAATGGCACAGTGCAGTCCTCCCATGTGGGATATGTGCTTTGTGTAAGGCCTGGTACAGGAATCAGTTTGGCTGCAATTAACGGGGAGGTTAGGTGTTTTCTTTTTTCTTTTTAACCAATCCCTTTTCTGTTTTATGTTCCTTTTAAAGTTACTTGGTGACAGTGGGAGCAAGGCACATCCCACAAGGTCACTGCAGCAACCAGGGCCACAACAGCTATTGGTGCCACCCACGAGTCCTCCACCATCAGTAGGTGGTTCACCTCCATCTTGTTTTTTTCCTTCCTTGGATGCCAGTTACTTCTTCCCCACCACCTCGTCATCATCCAGGTAGGTGCCTGCTAGTATAGAAGACTGTTCCAGAAAGCTAGATAGACCCTACCATCACAGTCTGAAACCCACTTTGCCATAGGCAGTTGATTATAGGAAATGCCTGAAAGAGCACTCACTGGTTGTCCTGTGTCCACAGTAGCAAAGTGAAAGGACTGGGCCACAGACGGAAGGTCAGGATCCTTTCTTTAAAGATTATAAAGCTTCTAATAATCTCAGGATTATACCACTTCGATCTCACCTTGTTCTGCAGCATGTGCAGAGCTATGCCCAATGGTTCTTTGGTGGTGTAGATACTTACAGTGCTTTCTGTTCTATTCTTCACATTAGCTACAGTGGGGCTGAGGAATACGTGGCCCTCAATAGGTTACTGGACTACAATTCCCATCACTCCTGACTGCTGGTGGCATTTGCTGGGGTTGATGGGAGTTGATGGGTCCAGCAATAGGGCCACATATTCTCCACCCCTGCTCTAAACAATATTTGTAAACCTGCTTAACAAGTATTCTGTTATTGCCTAGGTATGCCACCCCCAGCTCCCGTTCCAGGTAAGTACTTCTGTTTAAGCATAAGAGTAGCAAATTCAATCTGGCCTACTGGAGAATAGAGCACTTCAAATTAAAGCCTTTGAAGAGAAATCTGGGTAGCATTTAATTGGATGAACACATGTAGCTAATCAAACATGGTCTTGTCAACATGTTTCTTGACTAAGTCTTCTGTCATCTCTGACCATTAGCCATTCTAGATCGGGCTGATAGGAGCTGGAATCAAGAACCATCTAGAGGGGACTGTCCTGTGACCATTATACATCAGAGAAGTTACAGATTTCATTGGGCACCAACCTATGAAATCTTTAACTTCTGTGGTGTGTAATGGTTATGGGGTGGGGAAACACCTTAAAGAGTAATGGAATAGGCAAGTGAGGTCTGAAAGTGTCTAAGTTCCTGAGACAGAAGTAGATGTGGTAGACACCTGGAAGGAAAGCTACCTGGGAACTGCAGGTGGGATAGCAGAATTGCACAGTATGGGTAGGACATGAGTCCATTGTTGAGTCCCATCTCTCTTCCTTCACTAATATGTAGTGAATATATGCTGATATTATCACATTGTGTGTTTCCTGCCTTGCATTATTGACAGCAGCTGGTTGGGGTGCAGGGAGATGAAACATGAAGTTCAGAGACAGGTGTATGCTTTATGGCACATTACCAAACAGGATGGAGATGGTACCAGGGTTTTAATTGTCATAGTGAAGTTCTAGGAAGAGCCTGCTGGATCAGGCCAGTGGCCCATCTTGTCTGGCATCCTGTCCTCACAGTGGCCAACCAGGTGCCTGTAAGAAAACCACAAGAAGGATCTGAGCACAAGAACATGCTCAAGGGACCTGCTCTGTCCCCATTCTGTGGCCAAAGAAACAACATTATATGCTTCTGAAGAAAAAACACCAGTGAGGAAAGAGAAGGCTTCAGTGGCAGTTGAAGGGTCTTCCTTTAGAGGCAGCAAGTGAGCTCACTAAAAGTGCTGCTCCTTCTTCATCATCTGAGAAATGAGGCCAGGGTGGCCTCCATTTTGGTGTTATGTTCTTTCGGGGAGCAGGAGGAACAGCTTTCCCACAGCTCTTGACTGATGGGAGAGGCTGAAGCATACCGCCCTTCAGCTCTGCCAGGCTTTGTAGCAGCATTTGCAAGGGGTCTGAAAGCTTCCCTTCCCCTTCTCCACACATTTAAACTAGTATGACTGTGTCTACAGGTCTGTTTCCTCCACCTCATGCTTCACCGCCACTCCTTTTGATTCCAACACATGGTGGGTAAGTGACTCTATTTGTTGCATTTATATCCTAACTTTTTTGAGCTCAAGGTGGCACATGTGGATCTTCCCTTCCTCAGTTAATCCCCGCAACAACCCTGTGAGGTAGGTTAGGCTGAGAGACCAGTGACTGGCTGAGGGTCACCAACTGAGCTTCACAGCTGAGTGGAGAGTTGAACCCTGGTCTCCCAGGTCCTAGTCTGACACTCTAACCACTATGCCACACTGACATCTCTCTTAATATTGTCTCATCTGTAGGCTGCAAAAGGCTAGCAGAATTGTGGTTGTGGTTTTGCATTACTTTGTGGTTGAGAAAGAGCTCTTTGAATATGATTGTGGACATTAGCAGAATCACCATTCAAATGCACATCAACCCGTTTTTTTAACCTTAGGCTGAGATTGGTCACCATTGTCTTTTGTCAGTTTATTGATCCACTGTGATTGCACTACTTGTAAATTATAATATTAGTGAGGGTTCTTGGAGATAGGGCTAGGGCTGTTTGGTGTCCCCCCTTTTTTATTTGCCATCTCCATTCTACCTGGAAGGTTGTAATCCCAATTTTGTAGATTACCAGATCAAGCCATAGCTGAGGGCAGTGGTGGGAGGCAAAAGCAGATGGAGAGAGCCAGCTGATCTGTAGCTTCTCTGGTGATAGATTCCAGATTGCTCAGACCATGTGAGTCAATCTGACCTGAAAGCTTTCATAGGGGCCAGCAACTATCAACTGAACTGCTCATGCCTATTCAGTGTGCCTTATCTCCCTGCAGTTTGTACCTCCAGCTACTGCTGAGCAGTGGCATTCAGACTGCCAGTTCATGAGTTGCTAAGAGCAGAACCCTTGGGATGATTTGTGGCTCTTTCCAGTGGTGTGCAGAGAATGTGGTGATGCTCTTGAAGAGGCATCTGAAACTGCAGAAAAATACAGCAGCCACAGTGTTTCATGGTGAGCACTTTTCCAGCCACATTACACTAGTCTTATATCAATTGCACTGGCTTCTGGTTCTCTCTTTCTCCCACTCCACTTTCCTGGTCCCAGTTCTAGATGCTGGTTGTTACCTGTCCAGGAATATCTGTAACGCAGCCTCAGCTCACCATAGGTTACTGTCATCTTGTGATGTCCTGATTTGTGTCCCATCAGCAGAAGAGGTTAGTTTAGTAGGAAGGCAGATTGGGCCTTTTCTGTGACAGCCCCCCTCCCCAAAGATATGGAATTCCCTTCCACGATAAGTTAGACTGGCCTGCCGCTAACAGCTTTTAGGCAGGCATTTTAATGGTGTTTAATTATGAGATTTAAGGATTTAGCTTTTCTCTGTTTTCCTGGGTCTTAGATATTTGGATTTTATTTTGTGTACACTGGTTTCATTGGTTTTAATGTACTGCAAATGGCCTTGGGGCGGGGAGGAGAAAGGTTTTTCATGAGCAAAATGTTTGTACAAAGAAAAGACAGGAGCTTAGATTAAGAACTCTTACACACTCATTCCCCACATTGTCAGTTTATGGAGTTCATTTGGCAAAATGTGGAGATGGCTTTACAATGGGACTATTATCTTCCCCAACCTGGTGCAACCTTCAGGTGTATTAGTCTACAATTCCCATCTTCCATCAGTCAGCATGGTAATTGCCACAGATGCTTAGAGTCCAAAACATTTGGAGGGGTGTCAGGTTGGGAAAGGCTAGATTAGACAAATTTACAGGGAACTTTATAGATTTCAGTGGACATCAGCCATGATAATCAAATGGACGTCCATATTTATGTCACTTGGGGAGGAGGGACCTGCAGGAGAGGGTGATAGCATGCCTGGCTTGTTCCCAGAGGCATCTTGGTGTTCAAAGTGGAAAGCCGGATGAGGGCTAGGTGGTCTCATCCAACAGGGCTCTTCAGTATTCTTGTGTCTAGCTCTCTGCATACTCAGCACTCCTAGGTTGTGCTCCTAGTGGATAGACAAGAAAGCGGTAGTAGCTAGGAGAGATGGCATGGTAGGACTAGGAAAGAATCAGCACCTTTGATGAAGAGGTGGCTTACAGAAGAAGAAGAAGAAGAAGAAGAAGAAGAAGAAGAAGAAGAAGAAGAGGAGGAGGAGTTTGGATTTGATATCCCGCCTTTCACTCCCCTTCAGGAGTCTCAAAGTGGCTAACATTCTCCTTTCCCTTCCTCCCCCACAACAAACACTCTGTGAGGTGAGTGGGGCTGAGATACTTCAAAGAAGTGTGACTGGCCCAAGGTCACCCAGCAGCTGCATGTGGAGGAGCGGAGACGCGAACCCGGTTCCCCAGATTACGAGACTACTGCTCTTAACCACTATACCACAGTCAATAAGAGAGAAGCTCTTTAAGGGAGTTGGGACAATGATGCTCTGTTTTAGAAGAGTTGATTTTAATTTTTCTCCTTCTGAATGGGTGACAGGGGGACTAGATAATACTAACCAGTTGTTGTTGTGCTCCCTCCCCCTCCCTCTCTCAAAGCCAGTCTGCCAGCTACAACAACAGCCAACCACTTCCATTTGGCTACAACTCCACAGGTGAGCCCCTTAGACATGCTGCCTGAAATCAGTTAGCGTCCTGTGCTACCCATTATGGGTTATGTGGATTTCCCCGCTCGCTTCTTGTTGGGCAGCCTTAGACCATTCTATTTAATTATTGTTATATTTACTGTATTGGCCTGAATATAAGCCTCACTTTCCCCCCCAATTCCGACATGAAAAGTTAAAGTGAGGCTTATATTCATGACTTTACAGTATGCAGCCAGGAGTGCATGGCAAACAGCCCTAGAAGTGCGGCAAAGCAGTGCCCACCTCACATGTAGTCCCCCGTCCTCTCCCCCAAGGCCAGAAAGGGAGAGAGCAACACAGCACGGCTCCGCCCCCCATATGCAGCCAGGAGCAGCGAGGAATGGAGTGGGTTTATTCGAATATTTTTTCCTTTTTTTTCTTTCCCCCCTCCAATTTTAAAGGTGCTGCTTATATTCAGGTGCGGCTTGTATTTGTGCCAATACAGTATTTATATCCCACATGTTTCCCTGGCAGGACTCAAGGCAGCTTACAACTAAAATAGAAGCAGCTAAAAACATATATAAAAAAGAAATCTGTTTTTTAAAAAAACAATTTTACATTAGTAGAATTAAAATATAAAATATAAAACATAAAACATAAAACAAGCATGCCTGTGAGGGTGGCAGGCCTGAGAATGGCCTCCCTTGAAGATCTCAGAGCCCAGGCAGGTCCATCTTCTATGACTGGCAACAGGTTGTCTACTCTTGGATATGAGCTGCCACTAAATGCTAACCTCTGCAAACTGGCAGGTGTAGAAGAGCTGGAGTGCCACTATGCCCCATGATGTGCCTTCTATGCTAGCCATGTCTGAGCTGCCCCTTCCTGTGTGACTCCCTGCATTGCAGCATTTGCCTTGTTCATTCTCCCACCAACTGCTAAAGCCTGGAGTGGGTGGGGTGGATGTCATGAATGTTACAATATTCCTGAGATTTCTCTCCTGCATATCCCTGCCTGATCTTCCTGGCCTTAACATGTTCCCAAATTCACTTGAAAAATACCAGCACCAGTCAGTGTAATCACCCTTTTAACATGTTGCCCATGCTTAATTTTATTAGTCAGTTACTGCTTCCAGGTATGTTTGCCAGGAACATGCCAAAGCACCTGCCATCGTCCATGAAGACATAATGCTTGCTTCTCTCCTTACTTTGTAGGAAGTGGATGGCTTAAGCCCAGTTCTGTATCTGCTGCTGAGGAACTCCATATTAATACTGCTCTATATCTACATGTGAATAATTTGCTGAGCTCTTCCACACCACACCACACCCCCATATATTTCTAGGCAGTGGCCTTATATGCAAAGCCTAACAGGGTTTCAAACACTTGGTTGCAGATTTCACTGTGGTTACTCTTCCCTCTGTACCCATAAGACAGTTTCATGTTAGCCACATTTTGATGCTACTTGAATCACTCACTTTATGTTTCAAATGCAAGCCTTGATTTTAACAAGTGGAAGATACTGATACTTGCTCTGAGCTAACATGGAGGTAAGAGTCGTGTAGGAAGCTGGTCAATGCTGATGAGAAAGGAGACTGTGTTCATTTCAGTCAAATAGGTGGGGTCCACCCAATCTTTTGGGCTACAATTCCCATCATTCCCAACCATTGGCCACACTGGTTCTAGATTTTAAAGTGCTTTGCGTTGTCAGTCCCCTATACCTTAGATATAGTCAGACAGTCAGTCAAGTTTATTGCTTATAGCCAAAGGCTGCTGCAGTACCTTAGATATAATCTATTAGCCCAGCCGTGCTTTTATTTTCTGCTCTGTGTGTCCACTTCATAAGGGGCAAAGACTTCTGGAACATGAAGCAGGCCTTTTACCACCATTGGGATACAAAACACAAAATCTACATCTTTTAAAACGGTTGTGTCAGATGAGTGCCTTTTTCTGGAACCACTTCTGTACAGTCCATTGCTTTTAGCACTTATTGAGTAAGCTTCAAGGGTGGATTCTTAGAATCTTCCAGTTTCCTTAGGGTTAGGGAAGCAGTTCCTGAGAGTTTCCAAATCAGCATTGTTCGTCAGCTACTCCACTGAAACACCAGTTAACTTCTGCAATAGATATGACTTGGACAGCTTACACAGTTGTGTCTAGTTCTCTTTCAAGAGATAGACAGAAAGCAAACAAGGAAGGAAGGACTTTCTCTTGGCTATATCTATGTGGAGAGTTTGTTGCAAGTTCCATTATGGATGTTGTGGAGGACCAAGGCACATGCCAGCTCCATCATACAGTTGTTTGAACTGGGTAGTGAAAGACTGTTTCCTTTTCCACAGCTTCGGGTTTTATAAGCTACCCTCCCATTTCTACATCTCACAAGCCATGGATGACTACAGCCTCCAATATTTCCAGTCACTGGGAACATTCTGGCTCAAGAGGGGAAAGAGATTGTGACTGGACATCTGCCACCAGTGAATACAAGTAAGTGCTGGTGTTTCTTATGTTGGAATGGAACTGGAGCTACAGGTACAGCAGACTTCTGAAGCATGAAACTGGGCACAAAACTCAACACCCAGAAGACTGTCTGACTCCGAAACACCCTCTCTGATTGCATGGAGCCCGGACAGCCCCGTGGTTTTCCCCAGAGCTGAGGGTGATGAAACAATCACTGAGACGGCTAAAGCACTGGTGGTGGAAAACTCATTCTGAATCTGACCAGACACGGGTAAGAGCTCAACGTCGACGCTACCAAGTGGCAATAGCGACCACGAAGAGGAACTTTTCACCGCCTCAGTGGCATCTGCAGAAAACAGCAGCAGGAGATTCTTTCAGGTGGTTCACAATCTAATGCCATCAGGGCCTGGTAAGGTCCTTAAAATCTCCTGCAATGATTTTGCAGTTTTTTGCAGATAAAGTCGCTCAGATTTGGAAAGAGGTGGACTCCACCGTGGGAGCAGGGCCGGAGCGGGTGAGTGCTAGAGTCCTGTCTAGTCAAGGTGCATAGGATCAGTTCCAATCTTTTACCTCCAAGGATGTGGACAGGCTGCTTGGATGAGTGAAACCGACCACCTGTCTCCTTGATCCCTGCCTATCCTAGCTCATAAAAGCTCTGTGGGATGGTGAATGCTTCCCTCTGTGAGGGAGTCTTCCCAGACTCGCTGAAAGAAGTGGTTATTAAACCACTTCTCAAAAAAGCATATGTATACCCAGTGACTATGGTCAAATATTGCCCAGTCTCAAATATTCCATTCTTGGGCAAGGTGATTGAGCGGGGAGTTAACGAAAAACTCCAGGCACGCCTGGAGGATGTGGACCATTTGGATCCCTTCCAGTTGGGATTCAGGCCTCATCATGGGACTGAAACTGCCTTGGTCGCACTGGTTGATGATCTCCAGTAGGGACAAAGGTAAAAGCTGTTTCCTAGTTCTGCTGGATCTCTCAGTGGCTTTCGGTACCATTGACCATGGTATCCTTCTGGATCAGCTAGAGGGGTTGCACTGGCCCCATGAGGCGAAACCACCTCAGGTCCCTCAGCGACAGTTTCACCCTAGGCAGGAACTACATTAGAACTACAACTACACTACTCAGGCAAGACTTATTGGCCATGCTCCTGTGAAGGACTGTGGGTTTTGCCTGCCAGGCTCATGTGAACATTTCTGGAAGAATTTATTGGCTTCACTTTTCTGACTTGGGTTTGTTTTGGTTTAGCCATTTTACCACATGGTTTTTTTCCTGTGTCATTGTCCATCCATTTTGGGGGAAGGTTGGGACAGGAGCTCTTTTTGTAAACCCTATCACTGGAATTGCCCATATCTGTTAAAACAGTAAAGCAGTTTTTAAAAAGGTGGGTTCTGGGGTTTCCACATGGTTTGTGATCAACTTTCCATGTGTTTTCATTTCTTGTTACATTTCTTGAAGCAAGTTTGTGTATGATGAGGTTCCAATAGGTAAATCTTGTGACCTACTTATGAAACTCTGAAAAGAGAACAGTGTTTGAAATTTTCTTCTTGTTAGACAAAGCCTCTTCTCTAACTCACTATTATTTCCTTTCAGTGATGATGAAAGGGATCATTACTATAGCAGAGAAGGCAGCTACAATTTTGAGCAGGACTATCACAGTAGAGATAATAGTTGGGAGCGAGAATATCATCATTGGGAGCAAAGGCACAGAGACAAAGAGGAAGCAGGCAAATACAAATCATGGTGGTAAGGCTTTTCCCAATGGTAGGTTGGAGCTTCTAGCTGGGATCAGGCCAAGGAACATTAAATTATGTAGGGGTAAACTGTGTTCCAATCTGGCCTTTATCTATAATTTAGAATGGACAAAGGCTGTAATAGGTGTAGGAGGGATGGCTGGATCTCTCTACCACATGTGGTAGACCTGCCCAAAGGTCCTTATAGACCAAAATAATTAA
The DNA here is from genome assembly GCF_964252035.2 of Podarcis erhardii. NCBI lineage: Eukaryota > Metazoa > Chordata > Lepidosauria > Squamata > Lacertidae > Podarcis > Podarcis erhardii. The sequence goes on from NC_138504.1 coordinate 28,318,821, forward strand.
AGATATTGGTTGGTTATAGAATCAATTATTGACTCCCAACCCTAGATTGGTCCTGCTGTATATTTCAGAAATGGACACTGAGGTTTTAATACCCTAAGACTTAAGCCTATTTCTCTTGGCAGTGGCTAAACTTATGATAGTAAAACATTAGAGGTCACTATCTAGGAATTTCATGTTAGAATGGACAACTATAATATCAATTTGGTTTTAACTGGATGTTTACAGACAAATTTTATACTAGGGCAAGATTTATTGACTATGCTTCTGTAAAGGAATAGGCTTTGCCTGCCAGGCTTGCATGGACGTTTCTGGAAGCCCTCCTTGGCTTCACCTTTCCTGACTTAGGTTTGTTCTGACTTGGTTCAGCCATTGGTCATCCATCTTTGGGGGAGGGTTGGGGCAGGAGCTCTTTTTGTATACCCTTCCTATCATTGAAATGCCCATACCTGCTAAAACAATGGAAGAAATTTTAAAATTGTTGGTTCTGGTGTTTTCACATGGTTTGTGATCAACTTTCCAACTGTTTACATTTCTTGAAACAACTGAGTTTATGATGAGGTTCCAGTAGGTAAATATTGTGACCTATTTATGAAACTGAAGAGAGAAGAGTGTTTGAAACCTTTTTCTTGTTAGAATAAGTCTCTTCTCCAAGTGACTATTCCTCATTCTTTCCTTTCAGTGAAGATGAAAGGGATGGTTACTATAGCCAAGAATGTAGTTATGATTTTGTGTGGGGCTTTCACAGTAGAGAGCAAGAAGACCATCATCGGGAGCAAAGGCACAGAGACAAAGAGGAAGCAGGCAAACACAAATCATGGTGGCAAGAGGCTTCCCATTGGTAGTTTGGAGCCTCTAGCTGGGATCAGGCCAAATAGCATTAAATTATGTAGGGTTAAACTGTGGTCCAGTCTGATTCATACTAATATATATTTTTTCAGTCTCCTTCCTGCACTAGCTGAAGTTTCCAGGCACTAGAAGACAGCCCCATAGAGGTTGTTAACTGTAGCCTAGCCTTGGGAATACAAAGATGTGGAGCATACCTGACAGCTACTGCATCATTCAGGTGCAGCAATGGTTGTGAGAGCCCCACAGCTGTGATAAAATTGACTTGGGTATGTGTGTGTTGCATTCCCATCAGTTTCCCCCTTGGGGTAGAAATTCACTGATCAGTGTTATGTTAGTCTCTTATTGATTGATCCTCCTGAAATACCATGTGTTTCAGGTTCCTACTGGAACATTTCCCCAGCATGTGGAAAAGGCCTCTTGATGTTAGAGCTCTAAGACCAGTTTTTCTGTAAAAGGATGGCTGTAGTCCAGAGCTGATGCATAACATTGCTTTGCATCCAATCACCTGCCTCTCCATTTTTAAACTACTTTTTCACTATAATATTCTCTCTTGCATTGAGATGTTGGCAGTACAATATTAGAAAATCTGACAGATAAGTTTAGAGTTTTGCTTAAAAGCCACCAAGGATTCTGTTGTATTTCTATGATAAGGAGCAAAGCATTAATTCTTCTTGTATTTTTGTCCAATCCTAGTAAGCAGCATGAGAGCAAAGAATGTGAAAACCACAAGCATCACAAGCACAAGCATCACAAGCACAAGAAGAAAGAGAAGCCACGAGGAAGGTGTACTGGAGAGAAATGGACAGGATTCATGAAGGAGCAAATCTGTGGTCCAAAAAGAATAGTGACACTTTTACAGCCAGATTGTCTGTGGCGACTTTCTTCCCCTGAGACATTAAACGGCTGAAATGATTAGCAACCAAACATGCGCACAAGCTTCCCCTTTGTGAAAGAAGACCACATTCACAGATTTTTGGAGAGAGAAAACTGGCAGCAAAAAAAGGCAGTTATTTACCAACATGTGAGATCCCATGGCTTCTTATGGGAGATAGCTTCCGTGCAAACTAATGCATTTAGAATATAGGACAATACTTGGCAAATCATTGACTTCTTTTATTTTTTAGAACAGTAACAGCCACATGAAGCTTTGTCCAAAAAAGGAAAGTATTATGACAAAATTATCACAATAACCTACCTGACAGCTAGCTTAGAGTCTGACTTCTAAAAGCTAGAAGCTAGTTGTAGGGATGCTGCATGCTAGGAAAGCCAATATGATCAGAATAACACATCATCAAAACAGCTTCAATAACTTCAGAATAATTTATAAATGCATCAAAATAATAACAGTTGTTAACAATGTACTATAATCTCTTTGGTGCAAAACAATGTAGATTTACTGGTGATTGTTAAAGGCACCTTGAAATAAGACAACATAGTGAAATAGTGCTGCTGAAGCAGCACATACCCTTCATTTGGAAAAAGCATACAATTTCCTCTCTACAGTCATTGCAAGAGGCAAATATTACTCCTGGCTTCCGCCTTGGGTCTTGTGGATTCTGTAATCACCCCTTGCAAGGAGATGTAAATGGCAATTCCTTTTAATACCACATTTACATGAAGGCATTAACACTCAGTATTGATGCTGTGACTTGCAGGAACACCTCACCCACATGAAAATTGCATGCCCTGTTAGATCAATGTCCTCTCACACATGGCAATAACAACAGCTTGCAACACCCAAATGAGGCAGTGAAGACATTTAAATCAGAGATGGCAATTTGAATCATTCCTCGGGTCCTTTTGGATTCTTTAAACATGTAGATTTGATGGACTGCTCCTCCTGAAAGTTGACCACTGAACTTGTATTTCACACATAGCTGTTAGTCTGATTTCAACCTGCATTTTATACAAGTTACATATACTAGTGCAGTGGTACCTCGGGTTACAGATGCTTCAGGTTACAGACTCCGCTAACCCAGAAATAGTACCTCGGGTTAAGAACTTTGCTTCAGGATGAGAACAGAAATCACACGGCGGCAGTGGGAGGCCCCATTAGCTAAAGTGGTACCTCAGGTTAAGAACAGTTTCAGGTTAAAAACGGACCTCCGGAATGAAGTAAGTTCTTAACCCAAGGTACCACTGTATACAGAAATGCTGGACCAAAAGTTATTTTAAGCATTACACTTGCCCTATAGAATACAGGTAAAGCAAGCAGTTTTCACAGGGGCAGAGACTCACATTAAGCAAACCACAATCTTAGAACAACAAAGGAGCACCCCACACTGCCATCCTTATGGAAGTTTCTTCAAACTTACTGTCTGTAGTCTACAATCAAGCTAGTAGAATCATGGAAATGAGCCTACACTTGGAGACCAGCTTAGAACTGTGGTTGCCCAGGGAAGAAGAGTATATCTTTACTAAGTTTGAAATCAACAGTCCTGTCAACATTAGGGGTTCCATTCCCACCCACCCACCCCGCAAGGTGTACTTGGTAACTGCGTAGCTGAATTTTACCTGCAGATGCCACACATCTGTATCAACTGTCTGGCCCAGCAATTTCTACATGCTATCCAACTATTAACAGCAGCCTCTGGCAAAAAAAGGAATGTTATACCTAATTGCAGGGAAGGGCCACGGCTTAGTGCTAGAGCATCTGCCTTGCAGGCAGAAGTCTCCAAGTTCAGTCCCCAGCACTTCATGTTTGGGAGCGACTCCTCCCTGAAATCCTGGAGAACTGCTGCCAGTCAGTGTAGACAATAATAAGCCAGATGGACCAATGTTCTGACTTGGTAGAATGCTGCTTCCAATGTCCCTTCCTACTTGGATCTTAAACACTAAAACATTGAAGCAGGAGAGCCCCAATACTGAGAGAAGTAATGCCATTTAAAAAATCACATTGTGGGGTGGGAAAAGGACAATAGCAGAATGGATAGGCTTTGATGGGGTTTCCACCCCAAGCTACACAAAATTGCCATAACAGCTATTTGTCTCCCCTTCCACAAGGACACAACTAGATAGTACAGTGGCAAGATCCCTTACAAAGTTGGGAGTAGGGGATGCAGAGGAGACAATTTAAAACACAGCATTTCTGGATGGATATGCATGCTTTCCAGCAACCATACATTTCCCTCCATATTATTATTATTTTTAAGCCATTTTTGCCCTGCTAGTTATGTGACCGGAAGTATAAGCATGGCCATAATTTTTTGAAGAAGTATGTTGTGAGAAGGGGTGTTGGGGTTTAAATTTTCACATACAGTATTTTACAGTTCTGCAGCAGACCTAATTCTGCACATGGGTCTGCGGCCATTACATTTATTTTGGTTCTATGATCTGTTCACTGAAAGTCCTGTCAGATTTCTCTTACATTCAGTCTTTGCACACAGTCTCTGTTCTTGGTACAGGGGCCATCCATTCAACTTTCTTCAAGTTGCAGAATTTTCCCATCACTGGCTTTAGATGCCAATCCCCAACTCTTTCAGAGAGACAGTGGGAATGAGATGCAACTTGCCACCCAGCGCCTGAATTGCAACAAGCAGCGGTAACACAAATAAATGTGGAGAGATCTCTACTTGCTAATGCATCAACAGGAACATTATTCCATTGGTCCTTCAGTTCATTTTCATCAGCAATAAAGATCCTGTCTTCAAGCAGAAGAAGGCTGGTGCAGTAGGCATCACACTAGTGCATCATGTCTTCACACAAAAAACACAAATGCTCAGAGACAAGCTTTACATTGCAAATGGTCTCAAGTTCAACAAGGCACAGAAGAGCAGAAAAAAGGAGGAAGAACATCTTGTGAGTCTTACCCAAAAGTTGGCATTCACATATCCTTTCTACCAAGCATGAAAAGGAGATGATAGTTTTGGTAAGGCAGACCTTAATAATGACTTGCAGGATTTATTTATCAACATCTTTAAAGCTACTAAAGTTAAAAGGTAAAGGGACCCCTGACCACTAGGTCCAGTCGTGACCGACTCTGGGGTTGTGGCGCTTATCTCGCTTTATTGGCCAAGGGAGCCGGCGTACAGCTTCCGGGTCATGTGGCTAGCATGACTAAGCCACTTCTGACGAACCAGAGCAGTGCACGGAAGCACCGTTTACCTTCCCTACCTATTTATCTACTTGCACTTTGACGTGCTTTCGAACTGCTAGGTTGGCAGCAGCAGGGACGGAGCAATGGGAGCTCACCCCATTGCGGGGATTCCAACCCGCCGACCTTCTGATCAGCAAGTCTTAGGCTCTGTGGTTTAACCTGCAGTGCCACCTACGACATTAGCCAATGTTTACTGAATTTACCAGGAGCCATAAGTAATCATGAAAACCTTTTTTACAGGTTTCTCTTGTACTCATATATATATATTATTTTTATTTCATAAAATTTATATACCCCTTGATTGTAAAAACAAACTCCAAAGCAGTTTATCGGGGGATTAAAATGTGAGTTGAGGAGAAACAGGCTGTAGTTTAGATTTCATATGTTCAACGTCCAATAGTTACATAACAAAAACATTAACTGATCACTGAAGCATGGCTTCTGTCTGTCAGGAAGCTGGGTAAAAAAATAAAATAAAAAATAAAATAAAATAAGCAGTTTGCCTTTGGCATAGGAATAGGATTCCAGGTCACAGTCTTGAGAAAAGCCATCTTAAATCAGTTCACTGTTTCTTTGGTTGGTTCATCACTCAAAGCCTTGAAATCTGGTACCAAAGTAGTCCCAAAATTATACTGAGTTTATGTCTTAAACAAGGCTTCCTGGCCAGGACACCACAGTAAGAGTTACTTTATTCCGTTGTTCCTTCAGCATGGGAATCAATTCAGCATTGCTCATTCCCATGGCAGACACTCCATTTACAGCCACAATTTCATCTCCACATCTAGTCAAAGAAAAAGGCAAAAGTACTGTTAGTAATGCTCTTGATATATGTCCCTATTGGTACAGCAGCAATTGGTCTACACTGATTGTGTTAAAACATCAAGTACATTGCTTAGCAAAAAATGACAGACTTGCTAGTTGACCTTTTTAAATAATTAGAAATGCTCATGAGCCCAAAGAACTTGCCCATTGTGAGGTAGCTGTCCCAGTGCATAATTCAGAAATCTGTCCATACCTCTAAGCAGCCTTCATTACAGTACAGTGGTACCTCGCAAGACGAAATTAATTCGTTCTGCAAGTTTTTTCGTCTTGCGAAGCACGGATTTTGGAAAAGCTTCAAAAATCACTAAAGTCTTCAAAAATCTCAAAAAAGGCTACCACACCGTGTGCTATGAGTTGTCAAGTCACAACTGCACCCCCCGAATGCACGGTTTCAAGACAAAGGAAACAAACTTGCAAGACGTTTCCATCTTGCGAAGCAAGCCCATAGGGAAATCCGTCTTGCGAAGCAACTCAAAAAACGAAAAACTCTTTCGCCTTGCGAGTTTTTCGTCTTATGAGGCATTCGTCTTGCGAGGTACCACTGTAATTAGGGAGAAATTAGATAATTCAACGCAGTACAGGAGCACAACAGAGTTACCAAACCTCAGAGAGATTTATTTCTCTGGCTTTGTATACTTCTGCTAAAAATTGGCAATTTCTCTGTTTCTGCAACAGGTGTTATGGGATAAAATGCCCTCACCAGTCACTCTTATGAAAAACCCATCTCACTCTGAGTAACCGGGGCAGTAGTTTTATCAAAATGAGTCATTACCTTGCAACACCAGATATTTCATAAAGAATGCAAAAGTAATAGAAACAATAGTGTATGTACATACTTCAGTCTTCTGTCCCAGAAAGCAGGTGTTCCAGGCACAATGGTTTTAATGAAGAATGGATGGTTCCCTTTGTTTTCTTCAAACCCACCAACTATGCTGAATCCCCAGCTCTCAGAGTTGCTTTTACGCAGGATAATGTCTTGACAGCAATGGAGGTGACTGAAATAGAAAACAGAGAGCACTCTTTGGCTTCCATATAGAATTCCCATTTTGTTTTTTATGTGGAGACTGTATTAACTTTCACCTTTATGGCATTCCTGGCTTAACCCCGTCTAGTGTTAGAGGAAGCTAAGCAGGAAATGCCAAGTCTGTGCTACATTTGAGCATTCCTTGAAATCAATACAATTATGAGATCATTGTCAGTAGCAGCACTGCTGCTTGAGAATCAATATCTGGTTTCTGGTGGATCATGCACCAGAAACAAAGACTGCATTCAGCATGCAGGTTCTTTGATCAAAAGCAAATACGATGTTGGAAAAGGCCACCTTGATCAAACACCCAAATCAGGACCTTTCTTTGAAATGGAGTTTTGTACTAAACTTTAAATATATATATAGTATATGTGTAACAATATGGGCTGGAGTGGATTTTCAGAATTATTAAATGCCCTCCAAAGTCACAAAATTCCCAGCATTTGAGAATAAATTTTGGATCCCTTTCACCATCACAATATACTGTGACAAGTGAAGATGTAACACTGACCTACAAACTGCGCTTTCTAAACAAATGCTCCCTCCTCCCCTCTTTTGAAGCAATTTCCCCATACCTTAGTTCCGTCATAATACATGCAGATCCCACTATCAGAATGCTCATCTGAAATCTCAGTTATCTGAACACAAAGAATTATACCCAAACCTCACTACACAAACAGCTGATTCAGATATCCAAAAAGTTGGAGTTTGTCCACTTCCTTAATTGTGCTGGTTGGCAGCAGCCATTTCATGCAGAAACCAGGGAGGGAGGGAGGCAGAACAGACAAATCATGGATTAGAAATGTTCTCATAGGGTATAATGGAAATAGCTTGCTATGCGAATGCTCACATAACAAACAATTGACTGGCAACACATTGTGTTTGGAAAGTGATGCCTGAGTGTAATGGTTTGCAAACACATCTCAAACAACAGCTACAGTCACTGGTTTATAAGAGCACTATAGTTTGTGTCAGTGCCCATGTTACATGAAGCTATGGTTAATGGCTAGAAAGAAGGTGAGAAAGGAACACACATCCAGGAAGCCTGCTCCAGCTTTGAAAACTATGTTATGCAGTGCTATGCCTGTAAAATGCTTAATTGTGACCTTGGTTGGAAAAGAACTTGTCCATTCTTTTCTCCATATAAGATTTTTTAAAATATTGTAAAAAAGTTGGGGCCAATCCAAAAGGAGAGGGCATTTTTTCTAAACATTTTGGAACTACCAAAAAAAATTATTGGTGATTTCTTCAAAATGGGTTGAAAGCCTTGCCCCCACACTATATGAACAACTTGCTTGTTGTGTATGCCTTCTAAAATAGAAAAGGTATAAACAGTCCTCAAATCAACAGTCAAAGAGAGGCTGGCTATTGTTTCCAAATCAACACTCTCTACAGTCACTCGTTCTAATGCCACCCAACACTCCACTCCATTCCCCTTCTGTCAATCATGCCTCCACTAGCTCTTCTGCTGCAACTATGCTGTGTATTTTTGAAGCCCCGACCTGGCCACAGTGATCCATGCGACGGTCACCTCCAGGCTTGACTACTGTAATTCGCTCTACACAGGGCTGCCCTTGAAGCTGTCCCAGAAACTCCAGCGGGTGCAGAATGCTGCAGCGAGGCTCCTCACGGGGTCTCTGCCATGGCAGCATATTCACCCAGTGCTTTTCAAACTGCACTGGCTCCCGGTACAGTACAGGGTCAGATTTAAGGTGCTGCTTTTGACCTTTAAAGCCCTTCACGGCCTAGGACCCTTGTACCTACGGGACCGCCTCTCCCGGTATGCCCCATGGAGAGCCTCATGGTCCATAAATAGCAATACCCTAGTGGTCCCGGGCCCTAAGGAAGTTAGATTGGCTTCAACCAGAGCCAGGGCCTTTTCAACTCTGGCTCCAGCCTGGTGGAACGCTCTGCCTCATGAGACCAGGGCCCTGCGGGGCCTGGCCTTTGGCTTGGAGCCAATTTGATTCCCTCCCTCTCTTTCTTTTTTCCTTTCCTTCTCCTCCTGTGATGAGGCTACATTTTAATATTTCAATATTTTAATGTTGTATTTTAATTTTGTTTTTAAGTTGTATTCATTCAACTTGCTTTTATTATTGCTTGTAAGCCGCTCTGAGCTTGGCCTTGGCTGGGGAGGGCGGGGTATAAATAAAAATTATTATTATTATTATTACAATGGAGTGGTATCACATATTATGGACAAAGGAGAGATGCAGGAGTCTTTGATGGCAAACTCACTTTTGTCTTCACATCTGGCAGCATCTTCCTGGAGTATATTTTATAGCCTGAATCCACAAAGGCCACATCAACTTGATGTTGATTCTGCCTTCTAAGACAGAGTGGATCAGTTCAATCAAGCTATGATTTCTAATAATTGGTAATCACAGGTTAGAACTCAAACCATGGTTTCAAAACATCTGAGAGGTAGGAAAATATGGTTTATTTTAATAACTTTTTAAAAAGACATATTTAAAAGGCTTTTAGACCATTTTTTTTAGCAAAGATGCCACTCAAACAGGTTTGCAGCTACATACAAATATAAATCCCTAAACTTCAATTTTTAAACCAGTTAAAAGTAATATCCAATTCCATCTCACAAATATGCAAGTCAGTGTACCAACAAAAAGCCCATCTAGCACATTAAAAAAGCCAGCATTTGGCAACACAAATTAGCCTCCCAAAGCCATGGTAAGAAAATGGATATTTAAGGCCCATTTAAATGAGCAAAGGGAGGTGATTTGCTTTACATCAGTTGAATTCCTTAACTGGGGGATGGACTGACTTGTTTCTCTTCTTTTGCATTCTGTGCTCTAAATTTTATAACTTTACTCTCGCCTGCAGTTTCTGGGAAAAAGCAGGGCAATGGCCCTAATCATGGTTTGTTAATTCAGACATCAGACCAAACCATAGTTAAGCTAATTTTGGTTCAATCTCTTAGTCACTGATTTCTCAGTACATTTTAGAATTCTTTTCTTTTGAAAATACTTTCAAGCATCACTTTCCAAAGGCACGACTGGGAGTACTGAAAGCTTTGGTTTTCTTATGTGCTTTAGTTTCATAGACAAGACTAATTGATCAAAGCAAGTCATACTTTCGTTTACAATATTTTAACCAAAATAGATCAACTAAAATGTAACTAACATACCATTATTGGGAAAATTTCCCAGAGTAACATCAAGCAGAAAGACTTACCTAGGCAATCCAAGCCACATGATCCAGAGAGGAGCCCAGCTAGCCCAGCTAAACCCACTTTCTCTGGTATCTGGTGCCTCAGTAAATTCAGATGTCTTTTCCGTTACCACAATTTCCAAGGCTTTCAATGTCACTGTGTGCAGTGCTGCATTTGATTTCAGCGCAGAGACTGCTTCACTGTAGTTAAGATGAGTCAGATCAACATTGTTTATACTCAACAGTACATCTCCTGTTTTGTAAAAAAAAAAAAAAGGACGAGTTATAATATATAACATTATATTTATAGGTAAAAAGGTAAAGGACCCCTGGATGGTTAAGTCCAGTTAAAGGCGACTATGGGGTTGTGGTGCTCATCTCGCTTTCAGGCCAAGGGAGATGGCATTTGTCCACAGACAGCTTTCCGGGTCATGTGGCCAGCATGACTAAACTGCTTCTGGCACTACAGAACACTGACAGAAACCAGAGCGCACGGAAATGCTGTTTACCTTCCCACCGCAGTGGCACCAATTTATCTACTTGCACTGGTGTGCTTTTGAACTGCTAGATTGGCAGAAGCTGGGACAGAGCAACAGGAGCTCACCCCGCGGGGATATATATGAATATATATAAAAACACCATTTCTTTGTACAGTCATACCTCATGTTGTGTCCGCTTCAGGTTACGTGCTTTTATGTTGCGTCCCGCGGCAACCCGGAAGTACCGGAATGGGTTACTTTCAGGTTTTGCCACTCGTGCATGCGCAGAAGCACTAAATCGCACCATGCGTGTGTGCAGATGCGGCACTTTGGTTTGTGTCAGTTCCATGTTACGGGCAGGCCTCTGGAACAGATCCCGTCTGTAACACGAAGTTCCACTGTATAGCTATTTAAACCTTTGCAATTTCCTTAGTACAAAATGACATGGCACTTTGTTCTCTTAATGCTAGCCCATGTACCAAATTTAAAAAGCAGGCACTCCAAAGCATCTTACCTCTCTTAATTCTACCATCTCTGAAGAGGCATCCAACAGGCTGTACGCTAGTTACATAAATAGGGAGTTTATTTTTACTGTCTCTTCCACCTCCAATAGTTATTCCCAGAGATTCTTTTGGCTCCTTCTTTATGTTAACTAACTTCTCCTGGCTGAGGTAACCTTGAGGGAGTGCCTGAAAGAGGAGAACGGAGAGAAATAACAGCATGTATATAATAAGATAGCAAAAAACAGGATGTGGGGGGAAATAACTCCATGAAGCTAGTGTTTTAAAACCCTGATATTTTAGGATAAGGAATCATCACTTTTAGCTATTTCTGCTCTATCTCTCTTCCCGCCAGCCGCCCTTAAGGGATTAAGGGCTGTGTGGTGATCATATATTTAGAAATGGCTAAAGAGAATGGGAAATGGATGGGAAGAAACCATTGGGGATGCACACTTTGTTTCCAACTTTAGCACCTCTTTCACAGAAACCAGGCTTGTTTGAATTGCAAAAGGACCCCATGTGACCCAGATGATACTACATATGGTTACTCAATATTTTAATACACTGAATGACTAGATCATATTTGCCCTTGTTGTGTGCACAGCATGGAGTAGTAACTGGCTATAGTATTTCCGCAGCATACACATAATTTTTGTGGTGTTATTTAATGGATATGTGCTTCAAGTTATAAGAGTTTTAGCAGTCAGGCAGTGTGGATCCAACATGAATGAACAATAATCATAATCAAAATTTGGGAAATTGATATATATATGAAAAGCAATAGAATATGACAACTATATCAATCACATAGTGATTAAACTGCAACTGCTTTTGGCTCACATTCTACAGGGAAGTCTGTAGATTCCTACTAATAATTTCAAATTACAAAACCAATTAGTGCCTTTCTGCCTAACAGTGAAGCCCTCCCACTTACTCTCCCACGCAGTGGAAAGCACTTGGCTGGCATTTAGCCATGTTTTGAAGTTGGCTTGTTAAGAAGCTGACCAGCTTGTTTTTAAACCAAAAGCTTTGGTTCGTTAATTGGGATTCTGTGAAAATGAAACTAAATGCTAGTATGAACTCAAGGCTTTTCATGGTTTTGTTCCTGCTTGCGCACACAGCACTAAACTACTGCTGTGTGAACAAACCCAATTACTACCAAGTTCCAATTAACATTTTCAGTTCACCTTTCTCAAAATAAAGGTAAAGGGACCCCTGACCATTAGATCCAGTCGTGGCTGACTCTGGGGTTGCGGCGTTCATCTCGCTTTATTGGCCAATGGAGCCAGCGTACAGCTTCCGGATCATGTGGCCAGCATGACTAAGTCGCTTCTGGAGAACCAGAGCAGCGCACGGAAACGCCGTTTACCTTCCCACTGGAGCGGTACCTATTTATCTACTTGCACTTTGATGTGCTTTTGAACTGCTAGGTTGGCAGGAGCAGGGACCGAGCAACGGGAGCTCACGGGCTCAACGGGGGGTGCATAATACCCAGTACTCAAGGAGGAAAGGAATCAAGCCAATCCCTACCCAAAACCAGAACTTAAAATCACCAATACCTTCTGGTAATTGGACTTCCATCGATAATGATTCTGTTCAGGTCTTCTGCGACGATGCACTGGGCTTCCTCCACTGCTACTGCTGCTGGTGTTTGATGCGCTGCCATCTTCAACAGTTTCTGGGAGTTGCACACCAGACTGATGGAGAACAACAAAGTTTACTCTCGCTTCACAAGTCTGTCAAGAAAGCCAAAAAGGAAGGAAGCTTAAAATGATAATGTTCAAGTATGCAAATTTGCAGGATCTCTCCAGTGTGTCACTAGAAAATTTATAATAGGTGATTTGTATATTATAATGTACATATTATATTAAGTTATATATATTGAGACACAGTATCAAACAAATAAGTGCTTTTCTAAGCCCACATTCCCAGATCTACACTGGCTTGGTCATGTACACAGAATGGAAGATGGCAGGATCTCCAATGGTATGCTCAGTGCTTTTTCTCTAGAAAACTAGTTGCAGATACTTATCATGAAATTGTTACTCTAAGTGTCACACTTTTTAACACCCCCTCCCCCAAAAAGAGGTGCCGGTGCATGAAATAGTTACATAAGTGCCACACTTTTTAACAACAAAAATAGAAGTGCTGGTACTGCGTACGCTTGAGTGCCCCCCCCGGGGGGGGGGCGGGAAGCACTGGCTAAATGCGATCTGACATGAAGGCTGGCAAGATTAATCCCACCATATGGGAATCCCTTGCAGATGACCGTAGTGCCTGGAGACGACAGCAAAAACCAAAGGAGAAATGACTGCTGGGAGGAGCGCAGAGAGAAGAAACATCATGGTGTATCTGCCCCAGCAAAACCAGACACCTTCATCTGCCCCAGCTGAAATAAAACATGTCCCTTCCATGCTGGTCTCTACAGCCACAACAGGAGCTGTAACTCTCCAACGGTTTGACTTTACCCCTGATGGCACACACTTCCACTGTCTCTTGAGAAAGATGTCAGCAATATTATAATATAATTATAATATGAATGCTGAAGTTAGTTCAGCACTTGGCTGCCAGGTTCTTTTAAAGTTCCAGTGCAGATACAAGCCAAATTATGGTTTACAAACCAGGAAACAACCCTTGCTTACTCATATTTCAATCAATGCCTATCTAATTCTAAAACTTGACATATCAAGCACAGGACAGCACTGCAACGAAGTGGGCAAACAGAGTGGATTGATTTAAATATTCAACAGGAAGCACTAATTTAAACTCTTCACTTGTATAGCTTACAGGCATATTGCATTAAAACAGAAATGAGAGGGGCAAACTGTGAAATCAATTTATTTTTGTTTGTGTGTCTATACATAGAGTATATGCAAAGACAACGAGCTGAAGACTGAACTTCCAAGTTTGCAAAAGGAAGAGACAGATCACTGCTTTGTTGTGAGAGTTAAAAATAAATAGTAAATAAACCAGGTTCAATTATCATCAATAAAAAGATCCCACTTGCAGGTCTGGGAAAGAGATCTCTTCATATTACCAAGGCTTCCCTCTTGCAACATTTGAAAATTCAAATAAGTTTAATTAGAGTGTTGACTGTGGCACTCCTTAAAGCAAGTGGTGGGGAATCTTTTTCAGCCAGAGTGCTGAATTCCCTCATGGCTAACATTCTGGGGGCCAAAGGCAAAAAGTGCCCATGGCAACAAATACAACACTTACCTTTGTAAGGCAATCTGGAGAGCCAAATTCAACCACAGGCCCAAAATTCCCCACCTGTGACTTAGTTACCTGGATTATCTGTGCAGCTGCTTCAGGAGTTCCCTGTCTTAGATCCTGGCCATTTATAGAGAGAACTTTATCATTCCGACTAAGTTTCCCATTTTTGGCTGCCAAGCCTCCATCTAGAAGGTCCAGAATGAAAATCCCAGGCTCATCTGTTTTTCTGATCAATTTGATGCCAAGAGGTTCAGATCGGTCTCTCTTTACAAGGGTAACATGGATCACTTCCTGGTTTACTGAACGGCTGGAATCCAGTTGCCCAGTTCTGGTGGTAAACCCTTTCTCTTGCAGTACTATGAAGTGAAACACAGCACAGCGCTGACGCAATAAGGAGATAGCTTGAGCATGGGTCACACTGCTGATGTTGATGCCATTCACCTTGGAAGAAAATAAAAACAAAGAGTTGATCACTATACTACCTGGTACAGAGCCTTGTACTATGATACCCTGTCCCTCTCTTCTTCCAGGAAAAAAAGAAAAAGAAAATATAGAATAAGAGCAATGAAGGGAGATAGATCGCCCTTTACAGGAGCAGTTCATTTCCTCAAGAATTTCTTTCAATTTTTAAAAAATCATTTCTCTTTTTACAACTGAAGCAATAAGAATAATCCAAATATAAAACACACAATTATTTTCAACTTCCCTTCCCCACTTCCATGGTTCATTTTATTAATTTCTTTTCCATTGCATATTCTAATTTTCCCAACATTTTCTTTTTCTCAATTTTATATCTCAATAATTCTTACTGCTGAATTTACTCTTCTACTGTTAACTTTTTAATATGTTTACATGAATTTTTCGAATAGTCTACAAAACATTCCATTCTTCTTTAAATACTTTTTCATCCTGGTCTCTTATTCTGTTTGTCAATCTTGCCATATCTATATACTCTATTAACCTCATCTGCCATTCTTCCTTTGTTAGTATTGTATCTTCTTTCCACTTCAGAGCATATACCATTCATGCTGCTGCTGTTGTATACATAAAAAGTGATTTCAGGTCTTTAAATACACTTATGTCTATTATACCTAAAAGAAACATTTCTGGGCTTTTAACAAATGTCTTTTGAAACATTTTCTCTCAGTTCATTATATATAATATCCCAGTAAGTCTTAACTTTTTGCATGTCTACCACAGATGATAAAATGTACCTTCTTTTTCTTTACATTTCCAACAGATATGTGATTCAGATTTATACATCTTCGCTAATTAACTCAGTGTCAGATACCACCTGTAAATCATTTTCATAAAGTTCACCCTCAATGTGTAACATGCTGTAATTTTTTTAAAAAAAAGAATCCATAGTTTCTCCCATGCACTCATATCTATATTATGACCTATATCTCTTGCCCAGTGAATCATAGCTGATTTTACCAGTTCATCTTTTGTTTCCCATTCTAATAATAACTTGTACATTTTGAAAACCACTTTTCCTTTACTCTCAATAATCTTTCTTTAAAAATGTGAGCTTTGGGTCATAAAACCCCTCCACCTGTCCTATCTAAACAAATCATTTATCTGATGATACTTGCAACCAGTCTGTTCCTGCTTCTCAAATTTCCTCAGCAATTTTTATTTCTCTATTACATCTTAATCAGGAGAGGCTGTGCATGTTTTATACTGGAGCTTGGACGCAGTCATAGGCTGGATGAGGGCAAAGAAGCACACAGACTGAATCCTGCTAAAACAAAAGCCCTTTGGGTGATAGGCATGGGTGATGTCTGGTTTTCAAAAGCACGATATATCACCAGCTACACATCATGATATACAAATATATCACAATGCCTAAAAATTAAGAATAACAATTTATTATTTTTACCCCAGCCATCTGGCTGGGTTTCCCCAGCGACTCTGGGCGGCTTACAGCATATATAAAACATAGTAAAATATCAAACATTAAAAACTTCCCAATACAGGGCTAACTTCAGATGTCTTCTAAAAGTTATGTAGTTCATCATCTCCTTGACATCTGAAGGGTGGGTGTTCCACAGGGAGGGCTCCACTACCAAGAAGGCCTTCTGCCTGGTTCCTGTAACTTTGCTTCTCACAGTGAGGGAACCACCAGAAGGCCTTCGGAGGATGGAACTATGTAGAGGCAAACAGGGCAATGTCCTGGCAACTGCTACTACAACTTAAAGGTCTAAAACTGATAAATGTTTGCCTTAATATACTGTTACAACTGTTATTTTATAGTACATATTATTTTTAAATTAGCACATTTTCTATAAAATGTAGAGGGAAACTTTTTAGGGGGAACCACATCTTCAGCATCTTGCAATCTTGGCAAATCCTTTTTTAAATACAGACATGAAGGAGTCCAATAGATTCTAAATATTATTTTCTGCTGTATTAGTCTTAATATAAGATTAAGACTCGGAAAGCTGCTGGGCCATATAAACTAGTTAGGAGATGTTGTAACTGAAGGTACTGCCACTGGGCCCCATCTGGTAGATGATATTTTTGTCTTAAAACAATATAACTGTAAAACTCATCTTCCTCATCTATCAGTTTTTCTAAACAGGAAGTTTATCTTTTGGAAATATGATCCTGACATAAAAACTGGAAGTCCTCTCAAAATATATATTAATATGGTCTGGGAATAATACAGTGGTACCTCGGGTTACATACGCTTCAGATTACAGACGCTTCAGGTTACAGACTCCGATAACCCAGAAATAGTACCTCGGGTTAAGAACTTTGCTACAGGATGAGAACAGAAATCATGCTCCGGCGGCACGGCGGCAGCGGGAGGCCCCATTAACTGAAGTGGTGCTTGAGTTTAAGAACAGTTTCAGGTTAAGAACGGACCTCCGGAACGAATTAAGTACTTAACCCGAGGTACCACTGTATTCATTTTAAGAGCATTAACTCTTCCCCAAAGGGTAAGGTTCAATGACTCCCATTTATCTATATCTGAATAAATCTCTTTTATTAATTTATTTATATTAACTATCTGTGTTATATCTCTTGGTATTAGGATGCCTAGATATTTAATATATTCAGAACAAATCCAGAACTGATAAGTCGTACCTTGTTTTGCGTCTGGCATCCATTCCGGAGCCCTGGCCACTAGCCGAAAAGGACGCAGGGCAAAGCACCACGTCTGCGCATGCACATGGAGCGGTTTGTGCTTCTGCGCATGTGTGATTTAGTGCTTCTGTGCATGCAGCAAACCTGGAAGTAACCCGTTCTGGTACTTCCGGGTTTGCCGTGGATGTTCGCCAGAATGGACGCTAGACAAGGCAGACGTTCACGGAGGTATTACTGTACTTCTTGAAAGAATGTGTAATCAGATTTTGACCTACTGGCATCAATTCCAATATGGACCAATTAATAGAGTAACCATATATTTTACCAAAGGCATCAATCATTTGCATCAAAATGGGAATGCTAGTCTGAGGTTTCAAAATAAACAAAATATTGTCAGCAAATAAAACTAATTTATATTTGAATGTATTATGAACTACACTGTAAATCTCACAATGCAAATGTTAAAAGGCAATGGTGAGTGTGGAAATCCTTGTCTGGTTCCTCGGGCCTGAGGAAAAGTGGCAGACATCATACCATTCACTTTGACTCTTGATGCAGGTGCTTCATACGTTACTTTAATCCATTTTATAAAATCCAATGAAAATCCAAATTTAAGTAAAGCTACTTAACACAGGTAGTGCTATGGTCTAAACCACAGAGCCTATGACTTGCCGATCAGAAGGTTGGTGGTTCGAATCCCCGCAACAGGGTGAGCTCCCATTGTTCAGTCCCTGCTCCTGCCCACCTAGCAGTTTGAAAGCACATCAAGTGCAAGTAGATAAATAGGTACCGCTCCAGCGGGAAGGTAAAAGGCATTTCTGTGTGCTGCTCTGGTTCATCAGAAGTGGCTTAGTCATGCTGGCCACATGACCCGGAAGCTGTCTGTGGACAAACGCTGGCTCCCTCGGCCTATAGAGCGAGATGAGCGCTGCAACCCCAGAGTCATCCGCGACTGGACCTAATGGTCAGGGGTACCTTTATCTTTACTTCCATATACTGTTTATAGATTTTTGTCAAAAGCCTTTTCAGCATCTAGCGATGTGATTACAAATGGTCTTTATTTTTATTTAGAGCTACCAAATCCACCACTAATATCATCTGCAGCTTATCTTGTTTTTATAAAGCCAGTCTGGTCACTCTTGATAATCGCTGCTATTACCTGCTGAATTCTATTTGCTAGAATCACTGCTAGGATCTTTATATCAACATTGATCAAGGATATAGAGCAATAGTTTGCGGACTGTGTATGGTATTTATCTGGTTTGGGAATAACTGTAATGTAAGCTTGATTAAATATTGTTGACAAAATACCTTCATGAAGTATCTCATCATATAATTGATGAAGTTTTGGTGCCAATATATCTATATATGACTTATACCATTCAGTGGGAAATCCATCCAATCCTAGTGTTTTGTCACTTTGTCATTTTAAGGATAGTTTGATATCCACTTAAATGAATAGATTCTTATTATAGTGGATATTATTTTCTTCCAAATCTTTACACCAGTTTAAATACTTTCAAAATGCTCCCATATATCTCCTCCCCTTGCAAACTAATTTTCAAACATGATTTTGCATTTTAGTGTCCTGGAATTGATTTGTAATTTTACTCTGAAGCCTTTTAATTATATCAAACCTACTTCCAGGATATGGTCTCCAGGCGCTATTTTTCCATCTGCAGCAACAACTGAATCCCGAAGAACTTCTTGGACAACAATGTTGCCTAGTGGGGTGTCTTTACCCCCAACTATCCGCATCCCAAGTTCTTCCTCAGGGTCTTCTCGGTGAATTTCAATTGTAGTTGTCTCTGCTAAAAGACTGGCTCTTTGGGGTAAATCTGAAAGTGAGAATCAGAGATGGGAGAGGGAAGACAAAGGAGACACACTTGCAGATCACATCTAGAAATTTTAAATACTGGTGACCTATTTCACTGATTCTGAACAGCCCAGTATGCAAAGTAAGTATAACTTTCCATTTCCTAAGACTTACCAGTAATTTTCCTTTATTCCTAGCAAAACAGAAACAAAAGTGTACTATACAGAATGTTTCCAAAAGTGCACTTTTGTCCCCTCTCCTTGGTTCATCTGTGGATATGTATTGTACAAATACAGTACAATCAACAGCACCTGTGCTTATTATGGACAGAAATAAATAAACTGAAATAGAAACTTAAATACAGTAAACAGGGCTATGTATTCTACACTTCTTAAAAACTTAAATACTGCTCCAATGGAACTCCTGCACTGAGAAAATCTGAACTATGCAATCTATATAAACAATGCAAATGACTGAAGAAGTGTGCATGCACACGAAAGCGCATACCTAGAACTAACTTAGTTGGTCTTTAAGGTGCTACTGGAAGGAATTTTTTTATTTTGTTTTGAATGCAAATGACTATTTCACTATTTCCTCTTATTTAGGTTTTATTATTCATAGGAGAGTAAAAAATCTATGCAAGACACTGAATCCCTGCTTACAAGCTACTAGAAATCCTACAAAGCTACTTATTTGGCTTCTGAGATTTCAAATGCATTGTTCACACACTTTCAAACATGTATCTTTGCAACTTACCTTTAAAAAAATAAAAAAAATAAAGTCAAGATTCTTAGAAAATTGGGTTCTGCCCCCAGTACGGCAAAACCTCAGCTTCTGAACGCCTCCATTTTGGAACTTTCGGCTCCCCAACGCTGAAAACCCGGAAGTAAATGTTCAGGTTTTTGAATGTTTTTCGGAAACCGAACGTCCAGCACAGCTTCCGCTTGAGTGCAGGAAGCTCCTGCAACCAATCGCAAGCCGTGCCTCGGTTGTCGAACATTTCGGAAGCCAAACAGGCTTTTGGAATGGGTTACGTTTGACAACTGAGGTCTGACTGTACCACAATTTGAGCAGCCTTGCTTATAAAACTGTAGCTTTCGACTATTTTACCACAAACTAATGCATTTTTGTAAACTTATCAGATGGAATGAAAACTAAAATAATTTTTGCAAAGGCAGACTTGCTTTCTCTGACCATAGAATTCATTCTGAGAGATGAATGCATACCTTCTTCACTCCCATCAAAGGCTGGATTAATCAATCCAGGTTCCGGTGTCTCCAGGGAAACCACTGCAGCTATTGAACTTCCAGAAACAAGGGACGGCACTGCGTTCAATATCTCAGGCTCCTTTACAGTACTCGCTTCCTGTCTGGAAAGAGAATCTGCCTTCAACCTGAAGCGAGGATTCTTTTTCCTCTCAAGATGAGCTTTGAACTTCTTGAACCCAGGACACCTGCACGAGAAGGCAAACATCTATGAAAGGAGATGTATCTTTCATTACACACCATTATGATAGGGACATGAAACTACTTCACAAAGCAACACAAGTTTTGACAACCACACAGTTTCCACCGACAGGATGTTTTCTCTCACGTAGTTTGCCTATCCAACATGCAGATGTCATTGTCAGCTTAAATAAATCAGTAAGTTTAAGAAATCAGAGAGGAGAGAAAAGGATTACTTTCATTTGCTATGGAGTAACTCTCATTTGCTCCCTTGTTTGCTAATCAAGCACTGTATGTTATTTACAATATATGCATCTTTTAATGCATAAGCAAATATTTGAGACTGAAGAAGAGCAAAAGAATTGCTGTGAATTAAGCATATTGGTAGTCCATGCCTTTAGTTTTCAAGAGGTGCCCATATATTTTCTAATGATTTCTGTCAAGTCAATTATATAACAGGTTACAGTGATTCATTTATTTAAGTTTGCTTAGCTCAAATATTTTTTTTCAACTGTTACGCTTTGTCTAGGGCTGCCAAGGAATGAACAAGGCAGCAAATTTATAATAATAATAATAATAATTTATTATTTATACCCCGCCCATCTGGCTGAGTTTCCCCAGCCACTCTGGGCGGCTCCCAATCAGTATTAAAAACAATACAGCATTACATATTAAAAACATCCCTGAACAGGGCTGCCTTAAGATGTCTTCTGAACGTCAGGTAATTCTTTATCTCTTTGACATCTGATGGGAGGGCGTTCCACAGGGCGGGCGCCACTACCGAGAAGGCCCTCTGTCTGGTTCCCTGTAGCCTCACTTCTCGCAATGAGGGAACCGCCAGAAGGCCCTCGGCGCTGGATCTCAGTGTCCGGGCTGAACGATGGGGGTGGAGACGCTCCTTCAGGTATACAGGACCGAGGCCGTTTAGGGCTTTAAAGGTCAGCACCAACACTTTGAATTGTGCTCGGAAACGTACTGGGAGCCAATGCAGGTCTCTCAGAACCGGTGTTATGTGGTCCCGGCGGCCACTCCCAGTCACCAGTCTAGCTGCCGCATTCTGGATTAATTGCAGTTTCCGGGTCACCTTCAAAGGTAGCCCCACGTAGAGCGCATTGCAGTAGTCCAAGCGTGAGATAACTAGAGCATGCACCACTCTGGCGAGACAGTCCGCGGGGAGGTAGGGTCTTAGCCTGCGTACCAGGTGGAGCTGGTAGACAGCTGCCCTGGACACAGAGTTAATCTGCGCCTCCATGGACAGCTGTGAGTCCAAAATGACTCCCAGGCTGCGCACCTGGTCCTTCAGGGGCACAGTTACCCCATTCAGGACCAGGGAATCCTCCACACCTGCCCACCTCCTGTCCCCCAAAAACAGTACTTCTGTCTTGTCAGGATTCAACCTCAATCTGTTAGCCGCCATCCAACCTCCAACCGCCTCCAGGCACTCACACAGGACCTTCACCGCCTTCACTGGTTCTGATTTAAAGGAGAGGTAGAGCTGGGTGTCATCTGCATACTGATGGACACCCAGTCCAAACCCCCTGATGATCTCTCCCAGCGGCTTCATATAGATATTAAAAAGCATGGGGGAGAGGACAGAACCCTGAGGCACCCCACAAGTGAGAGCCCAGGGGTCTGAACACTCACCCCCCCCCACCACCTTCTGGACACGGCCCAGGAGGAAGGAGCGGAACCACTGTATAACAGTGCCCCCAGCTCCCAGCCCCTCTAGACGGTCCAGAAGGATGTTATGGTCGATGGTGTCAAAGGCCGCTGAGAGATCCAGCAGAACTAGGAAACAGTTCTCACCTTTGTCCCTAGCCCGCCGGAGATCATCAACCAGCGCGACAAAGGCAGTTTCAGTCCCATGGTGAGGCCTGAATCCCGATTGGAAGGGATCCAAATGGTCCGTTTCCTCCAGGCGTGCTTGGAGTTGTTCAGCAACCACCCGCTCAATCACCTTGCCCAAGAATGGCAGATTTGAGACTGGGCGATAGTTGGCCAAATTGGCCGGGTCTAAAGATGTTTTTTTAAGAAGCGGTTTAATGACCGCCTCTTTCAGCGGGTCTGGCAAGGCTCCCTCACAGAGGGAAGCATTCACCACCCCGCAGATCCCATCGCCCAGCCCTTCCCGGCTCGCTTTTATCAGCCAGGATGGGCAAGGATCAAAGAGACAGGTGGTCGGTTTCACTCGTCCAAGCAGCCTGTCCACATCCTCGGAGGTAACAGATTGGAATTGATCCCATGTAACAGGACCAGACAGAACTCTAGCACTCTCCCGCCCTGGCCCTGCTCCCACGGTGGAGTCTACCTCCTTCTGAATCTGAGCGATTTTATCTGCAAAAAACTTTGCAAAAGCATTGCAGGAGATCTTGGGGTCCCTACCAGGCCCCGGTGGTACAGGTGGTTCTGATAGATTGCGAACCACCTGAAAAAGTCTCCTGCTGCTGTTTTCTGCAGATGCAATGGAGGCGGTGAAGAAGGCCCTCTTCGCCATCGCCATTGCCACTTGGTAGGCTCGACGTTGAGCTCTAACCCGTGTCCGGTCTGATTCTGAATGAGTTTTCCGCCACCGGCGCTCTAGCCGTCTCAACGATTGTTTCATCACCCTCAGCTCCGGGGAAAACCACGGGGCTGTCCGGGCTCCATGCAATCGGAGAGGGCGCTTCGGAGCCAGACAGTCAATAGCCCTGGTTAACTCCGCATTCCAGCGGGCCACCAGGGAATCAGCTGAAAGGCCATCAACTTGGGATAAAGCATCCCCTACCACTCTCTGGAAGCCAGTTGGATCCATTAAGTGGCGGGGGCGGACCATCCGAATCGGTCCCACCTCCCTGCGGAGGGGAAGGGTTGCGGAGAAGTCCAGTTGCACCAGGAAGTGATCTGACCATGGCACTTCTTTTGTTTCGCTTTTAGTTAATGTCAGATCACCAGCATCCGTAGAGGTAAACACCAAGTCTAAGGCATGTCCGTGGCTATGAGTTGGGCCAGACTTATTCAGGGACAGCCCCATGGAGGCCATGCTTTCCACGAAGTCCCGAGCGGCCCCTTGTAAGGTTGTGTCGGCATGGATGTTAAAATCCCCCAGGACAACCAAGCTAGGTGTCTCCAGGAGCATATCCGCCACGACCTGAAGCAGCTCGGGCAGGGAATCCTTGGTGCAGCAGGGAGGTCGGTACACCAATAGGAATCCTGTACTGCCCCTATTGCCCAACTTCCAGAACATGCACTCAGAAAACTGGGTCTTCCCAATAGGACGCCTGGTGCAGACTAATGACTTCCTAAAAATCACTGCAACCCCCCCTCCCCGCCCACATGACCTGGGTTGCTGTGCGTAAGAGAAACCTGGTGGACAAGCAGCGGCAAGGACAGGCCCATCTGCTTCATCCAACCAAGTCTCTGTTACACATGCCAGATCAAATCCTCCATCCATGATCAAGTCATGGATTGCAGTGGTCTTATGAATCATTGACCTGGCATTGCACAGCAACACTTTCAGGTCATGTGGGTATCCCTTGCTGATTCTAGTATCCATCCGGTCAGGACCAGACCCGGAGGCAGGAATAGTCCTCAGACAACGACTAAACCTGCCTCCTCTGTAATGACATGGTCTGGTCTTAGCGTAACTCCTCCTCCTACCCGTGATCACTGAGATCGGTTGTCCCAGTGCATTCCCAGATGCATTAGACTCCCAGATGCATTAGAGCTTTGGGGTATTTGGGGGGGTGCACATTGATGAGTCAAAATTAGGACTTGTTGGCACTAAGTTCACATTTATGTTAATAAGGATTCCCCTTTTTTCTTTGGTTTATCAGTGATGCTGCCAAGCATTATCATTAGTGTGTATTTCAGTTTTGACAATTAGGGCAAAAATTAACTAGGAAGCATCTCATCTTCTAAATTAAAAAAAATCCATCAGCTAGTGGTGAACTACTATATCTCCAGTGTATCTTTATATTTGACTTGGCATCCATATTCCTCAACTCAAAAGTTTCCATACAGCCCACCAAAGCACTATGACCAAAATCCTCAAGCCATATACCGTACTTCAGAAATACTCAATGATACTGATTCAGAAGGACATTAGAACTACACTATTTAGTTAGGAGAACCATGTTTCAGAGGAAGCGTAACTATTCATGTTTATTGAGACTCTGTACCAGGTGTTACCAGGTGGGTTTAAGTCTTAAATGTAAATAGATTATCCATTTATAACCCATTGGCTCAATTGAAAAGCCAAATTAGCAGCAGTCTCACATATTTTCT
Organism: Podarcis erhardii; assembly: GCF_964252035.2. NCBI lineage: Eukaryota > Metazoa > Chordata > Lepidosauria > Squamata > Lacertidae > Podarcis > Podarcis erhardii. Next base: position 28,343,589 of record NC_138504.1, read on the forward strand.
TCCATCCTACTCTCTCGGCTTCACTTTCAGTTTGCAGAGATGGCAAATGTTCAAACTACTGTTTGTGTTGAATAAGATAAGAGTCAAGCCAACTGAGAAGGAAGGAGGGAAGTCACAAACCCATGGCCCATTTCCAGGATAGTCTGACTTGAACTACCGTTTCTGTTTATTAATTTATTAGATGTATATCCTGCTCATCCTTTCAAAGGTGCCTAGGGTGGTAACGAAACAAACAATAAATCAAAACATCTAAAAAATGTTTTTTTCAGAATAACAAGCTGTCCACACACCAGCTTGAGGAAGGGTGAGTTGTACCCAATGCACATCCTACTCAGAGCAGACTCACTCAAAATAATTAACGTGACTAATTTAGGTCCATTAGGTCTACTCTGAGTAAAACTTAGTTGGAGACAACTTAATCATTTTTGGATCAGTTAAGGAGTGATACAGGGCTCATTAAATACATAGCCTAATTAGAAACAGTTAATAAGGTCTTAGTTCGCCAAAACATTATAAAATTAAGAGATTGAGGACAAAATATTAGAATATTTTAAATTTTTGGACTTTGTTTGCAATGCTGTTTTACAAATTATGAATTGTTTTGGTATTTTTAAAAAAATAAATATTTTTTAGTGTGCACTATATCAGAAAAAATAACTTTTTAAAAAAGTAACATTCAGACATACCCAAATTCTAATTCAATTGCCCTCTGGACAGTCTTCAGTCAGTCTGGCTGTATCAGCACCAGTCTGCTATGTTACACCTTAATGGCTAATTTATAGGATGATTTGTCTTCAGATCCATTATCAACAGTAGTTAACTAGGAGCAAAGGTATTTACAGCTACAGAAAACAAGTGTGTTGTTCTTCTAGAAACAAACATGTAGCCTTCAAATTACTGAAACATGTTTGCTCTTTTTATTAGCTCATGATATGTATGATATATATGTTAAACCCGATAGGTTCTGTTTACAGTCTAGTACTGAAATAAATGTTATAGGCACACCACAACCTACAGTGGAAAGGCTGTAATACATGCAGGTGCCACTACTGGAAAGCTCAGTATCTGAAATCGCAGTTATCTGAACACAAAGAATTCAAATAACCAATCAGCTAGAGTTTGCCACTTCTTTCTTGTGTTTTGCTGGTTGGTGGAAACTATTTCAAGGGGGCAGGGAGAGAGATTGGAGAATCAGGGAGGAGAGATGTTTTCCCTTTGTTTGGTCTTTCCTGATTGGCTGCAGCGATCTCAGGCAAAAACCAGGGAGGGATAGAGAAGAGACATCTCATGGATTAGAAATGTTCCCATAGGAAATAATACAAATTATCAGCTTGTTGTGTGAATACTTGCCAAATGAGCAATTAAAGTACAATTAGATCAGCAGCTCTTCAAATGCAGGTGCTTGTGAGAGCCATCAGCAGCTTTGCAACTTAACAGTACAATCCTAACCTTGTCTACTCAGAAGTGAGGCTAAGATTGTAGTAAAAAACTTCCTATGTTTGACAATGTAAAAACATTTTTGTTGAAACTATCCATATAGCTTTCTTCACTAGTCAAAATTTTAATTTAGAGAAAGATGGCTTACATTAGCACATACACATAACATAAGACTATGATTATGTCAGGAAAGGAAAGGGGAATTAAAATTACTCCAGAAAGAGGAAGGATGGCACTTTCATAAGACTGGCCCGCTATTTAAAACACCCACACAGAAACATACTATATTGGTCTAACCTGCTTGCCAGACGAACTCAGAGGCTGTTAAAAATAAATGAAGGATTAACATCGGATTGTTTTATTGGAACTACCTGGACTAATTAAGAGCAGCAGTATAAATGTGAGATCATCATCACCCCCCGAACCTCAGGGCATGGAAAGCTAACCAGAGACTTATAATTTGGCATAAAATTTGGATTGTTTGATTATTGTATAATTTGGAATGTTATTAATGTGGTTTTTATTGGATTGTTAAAATAGAAAATTTAATAAATATTATTATAAAAAAGAAACAGAAAACTTCCACATGTATACATACATTCGAAAAATGGGAACTAGCCCATTAACATATTTTAGCAGTCAAGCGATCTATTTCTTAACTAAGAATGCTGCTCAGTTGCCCTCTATTGTTAATATATGCAATATTCAGGCCAAAAATAAACAGAAATTATAAGTTACTAATAAAGGTGAAGGAGCCAGAGAGGATAAGATGCAAGTATAGTTAATGGCACTACTGAACCATATACACACCTGTTTTGCAAGTGAGCCTCTAACTCACACCGTTGCATAGTGTGCTTACAATCTTCTTGAAAGGGGCAGAGGACAATGAGCTTATCAAGTAAATTCCGCACTAAAAGGGAAGACTTCCGGCACTGCTGGAAGGACAGCTTTTTCCGATCCATAGGGCAGAAGTCATACTCCTGCATGAAGTTCTCAAGGCACTTAAAACAGTATGTGTGTCCACAAGGTGTGTCCATAGGCTGCAGCAAAGGCTGAAGGCAAATATGGCAAGTGAGCTCATCATCCACTTCATCTTGGAAGTTATAAAGATGATTGTCTAGCAACAAGTGGAGCTGCCCACACTCATGGCACCGTTCTCCAAGTTTGAAGACCGGTTCTTCTCCTGCAGTCTCAGCCATGGCACCCAACATCTGGCGTGTTTACAATCAGGGGGCAAGGCAGGTCTTTTGGTGGTAGTGAAGAGAAGATACCTAAAATGAAGAAACAAATGCTTATCAGAATGTTACACTAGCAGACTGATCCAAGTCTGGTCTTCTGGGAGAAAGCTGTGATGTCACAGGTCACTCGTTTCCTTGCCTGTTTTGTTTAAGTACACTTTTAAAAGTTTATCTTTGATGAAATAAGGGCCAATATGTTTAACAAAAAAGTGGTAGACAGTATTTTTCAAATTTTATCCATGAAATTCTCACCAGGGCAGCCTCAATAAGAAAATGATTGAGGGCAAATGATAGTGCTTCTCCATGGTTAGAGATCTTCCCCTGCAATGTGCACTTCTCGTGAGGTCACTAATTAGTCTGACTTTACATTCTCTGCCTTGTGGCTAGGGTTGGTAAACCTTTACTGATGTGAATAAGAACTATGAACCACTGTTCAGTAACAGTGGCAGGAGTTGTGTGAAATGTGTTAAGTCAACAAATTATCCCAATATTTCCAACTACGGGAGGTGCTGCAAAGGATCTTTACAGAACAAATTCTGCCCCTTCCTACTTGATAAGGTAGAAAGGAAAAATTTAAAATTAGGTAATATTTCAAACCATCAAATCAATTTTTGATTAAAAAGATGAGATCACTACTTTACTCTGCAATGTATACAAATTTCATGTAGTAAAAGATACAATATTTACATATAAGTAATGTACTTTAGATAACTGAAGACATTTGTTTGTAAGGCCATTTAAAATTACCTGCAATTGATCCACTCTCCACCCACCCAGTTAAGACTGATGTCATTGGGTACATTAATGCTACTTTTGCAACTTATGATCCAATTCAAAACTCATTTTCAGTCTGCTGACAGATTTATTGCTTGACATTGACAAAGCTGTCTGAGAAGAGATGCTTTTAAGCTGAGCAGTTTTGCAACTATAAACAGATACAGATATCTGTGTCACTTCCATAGACAATTTCTAATACAAACTTAGAAGAGAATATTTTTGTTATCACCCAAGCATCTTATAATACACATTCAAGAAGATTATTAACTTTGCAAGCAGTTAACACCCTTCATTAAGTAACTAAAGTCATATTCAGCAAATATTCATTGTGACCCTTGCAGATGGTAATTATAAACAAAGTACAAACCCTCAGTAAAATATCTAACTCTAGCGTATTTATGTAACTTTATTTTACATTTCCAACCTAGCCCATTTCATAATCACATAATAAAGATATATTTTACATCTGTTTTTAATATTTGTTATGATAGAGACTCATAACAATTTAAGAGGAAAGAGACTGGTCAACAGGGCAGAGATGCAATGAAAAAGGACTAAAAATATGTTGTCGGAGAAACTGACATTATAGAATTGAAATGTGTGAGAGAAGGGTTGAGGAAATGAATGTGAATATTGTGTTTGCAGGAGAAACTGCTGGAAGAAGGAGGTAAGGCTGAAGTCTGTTGCTATGTCAGTTGATATGCCACATGACTTAGCCAGACACATAGCTGTTGTTTAGGAATTCTTAAAGTATAAATATTGCTGTATCTTCTATCCAATGAGGCACTTTCCTCTCGGCCTAATTAGTGTCCCTTGCAATGCTAAATAATGACCTCCTGTTTGACTGATATTGGCTGTTCCAGGCAGCCCAGGGTATCGGTCTGGAACCCCAGTATTTCCCCAACACAACAAAATGAAATATCAGAGCAATGGAAGGCCAGTCTCTATGCCAGGGATGTAGAGCGTAAGATTCTCCATATGTTGTTATACTACTCCAACTCCCATCAGTGTCAATCTATGGGTCAGGGACAAAGGAAGTTGTAATCTGGCAACCTCTGGAGGGCCACATGTTCCCCATCCCTGCTTTATGCCCTCAGGTTTCTACATATTTAACACAGCCCTGAGCACCTTGTGACCCATCAAGCCAATCACAACTTACTACCACTTCAAGCAACCCATCTAGATTGGCCAAGGTCTGCATTCAATGGGGTAAAAATTATGCTGGCTCATCATAACGTACAGAAAAAAGGGGGAAGGGCCGTAAGTTGCCCAACATACAATTTCAGCTTCTGTTTAAATTCTTCATTGTTGTCAGCCACCTTGAAGTCCTGACAGGAAAAAAAATAGAGTAAAATAAACTTTCTTTCAAATACTGATGTTTTACTCCATTACTGCCCAAGTTTTACACAAAATTATTGGAGATCAAATCAAAGTAGCTCTTAACCACTGAGGCTCAGAGTTCTAACATCCAAGAAAGTGCCTCATTACTTCTCTTAAGTCCATAAAAGGAAGCTGCTCAGACTGTTAAAAACTCAGACCTGACCTTAGCGATGAAAGACAATCCACACCTGTCTGCACGATGGTAAAGTGAAAAGCCCTCCTAAGCATGGCAAGCTGGAACTAGTCTGTTGAGTCCTCAGTGACTGAATCAGAAAGCAGATGTTCCATATGGTGTTATTCAATAAGAGTTTCTGAATTGGTTCTTTACTAACATATGTGTAAAACTGGGCATTATTTTAGGCTTGTAAATGAACCCACAAAAGTTATTGCCCCACAAAAAAATGCTTCTTAGGCTAAAAAGAGTTCTGATTCTCCTTTAGCAGCTACCTGCAATTTCTATGACGAATGAGGAAGGGCTTTGCCTCCTCTGGCAGCCCAACTGGTTTCTGTAGTAATGGGTAATGATACAAGTTAAACATTGTCTCCAGGTATTATAGGTTGGAGCCAAGACTCCACCCATTAGTGTTCTTGTGGTTACTTTCATTTTCCTATGCAGTTGCATAAAGCTGATAATCAATAAAAAGCAACTTGTTCTGGGTCTACAAAAGTGAGTAGGCCTATGCTGGGCACAGGTAGGAGATGCAGCACCCTGTCTCTCCTTCACCAGTGTGCATGAAATTCCATGGCAAGCTTTTTAAGCTGCTTCAACAACCCTCTGGAGCAACCTCTTAAAAGAGATTCCCGAAGCCCCATCTACTTAATGTTTCACATATTGTGTTTTTTGATGTTTAGGAGAGTTAAACTGTTCTGTTACTGGCGGTGTTAATGTATTTTAAATTATGGAAGTTCTGCAATGTATTTATAATTTTTGATTTTTATCTCTAATATTTTATAGCATTTTTTGTACTTTGCTTGTGATATTTGTGAACTGCTTAGGTGTTTCTTTTAAAAATGTGAAGAACAATATAAATTATATATGCTACAGTTATCAGGCTAGAACTTAAGTATTCGCAGTACTTTATTACTCTAAACCAGGGTTTCCCAAACTTGGGTCTCTAGTTGGATTCCACCTAAACATTAGGAAGAACTTCCTGACAGTAAGAGCTGTTTGACAGTGGAATTTGCTGCCAAGGAGTGTGGTGGAGTCTCCTTCTTTGGAGGTCTTTAAGCAGAGGCTTGACAACCATATGTCAGGAGTGCTCTGATGGTGTTTCCTGCTTGGCAGGGGGTTGGACTCGATGGCCCTTGTGGTCTCTTCCAACTCTATGATTCTATGATTCTAGTTGTTTTTGGACTAAAATTCCCATCATATTTGACCCCTGGTCCTGCTAGCTAGGGATGATGGAAGTTGTAGTCCCAACAACTGGTTTGAAAACCCTGCTCTAAAGTTTAAAGAAACTCAGCTTTTAAAAGTTCCCTGATTACTGATAGAGGAAATGAGGCTTTATTCAGCTCATTGGTTTTCAAGCTGTGTTCCAAGAGAGCTTGGCATTCTATGCAAGCTTGAGTGTTTGGTAACAAGATTGGTAACAAGGAGGAAATTCCTCTAAAAGCTTGTCCACTACTTGTTCTTCCCAAGCAATGTGCAGCAGCTAGAGTGTGTTGGATGCATCCTAGGATACACTGATGAGACCCAACAGGATTGGCCAGTGTTCCATGTGAGCTACCTACACCCTTGGATTCGTTTCAGTATCATGAATTCCACAGCAGACACTTGAGGATTCCCAGTCAATATGGAATGGATTCCTGACAGAAGAACCTTTGAAAACCTGCCCATGCTGTGCTATAACATAAAAAGCAAAGATAATTTTTTAAGTAGCATTAACAGTGGCTATACAAAGGCTGCTACAGAAGCCAACCTGACCAGTTAAAGGCTTGAACGATTCCTCAGCAAAGTCCTGTCTCTTGGGGCTATTCCTATATGGATTTTCCATAGAGGGCTTACCTGGTGGTGGTTGCAGAGACTGTCTAGCAGGCAGAAGTGCCATGATAAGAGCTAGGCAGTTGGGAGCCATCACTTTCCACAATAACCTTGATGTAGTAGAGTTCCACAGCATTGTAATAAATTTAAACAGTGAGCCCTGACCAACAACAGTCAGAGCTTAAGGGTGGTGGTAGGAATTAAAGGATGTCCCTAAGCATGCATCAGTGGTGGAGAGTGCCGTGTGCAGACTCCAGGCATTTTTACCTGCTCAGTCCTTATTGTTACTTTCAAGCAGCAGGGTTCTCTCCCCACTCCAGGGGCCAGTTTACATTATCATTACCACTGTTCTAATAACCCCTGATGCCTGAAATAAAAGAACAATTGCATGCTGCTGGTTTCTAGCTATAAAAAGCCAAATGAGGCACCCATTATGCTTTATAGTCTTGCTAATTTAAAATTTTCCCTACAATAGCAGCAAGTTGTCTGCTCTTGCCTCTAATCATGTCAAATTACAGTGCTTTCACCATTTGCTGAATCACACATATTCTCTTTGTATTTACACATCTATGGCATTATAGAATACTAATAACTTAGTTATGCCAAATATAAAGACAACGATGAGTCTTTCAGTTCATTTTGCATTTTATTTAATCTTCAAATCTAGGAAGAAATCCAAGGAATGAAATGCTGACTAAAGCAGTGTTTTTCAACTTTTGCTGGCTCAACTGTAAAACACCTAGCTATTAAGATCCTACAGGCAAAATCATATTCTGTTCTTTCTATCAAACAAAATAATATACCTCAAGGAAAAGTAAAATAGAATCCTGGCCTCAGGGAGTAAAAACAAACAAACCAGAAATTTCAAGGTGGGAGGTGTTAGTACTAGGCTGCTACAAAGCAGAATAAGCCTGTTTAGTAGGAGCATGTATAATGGGCACCTCATTTTTTATACTTGAAATAAATGCTTAGGGAAGCATGGAACTAACAATGTAACTTAGGTGGATTTGTAGCTGGTTGACTGACCAAACCCAAGATGGCTCACTAACAATTTCTCACCTCCCCAGAAAAAAAGCAAGTGCAGTGTCATAGGGTTCTGAATGACTTAGATGAAGGAACGGAGGGGATAACCAACAAATCTGAAGATGGCACAAAACTGGGAGGGGTAGCTAATACTGCAGAAGACAGGATTCAATATGACTTTATAACAGACTGGAGAAGTGGACAAAAACTAACAAGATGAATTTCAATAGACTCATTTTTAGACCCTGGAATTTATTCCTTTTTATGCTGTTGCTAATACAAGAATCGGGTAAGAAAAACTCTGAACATATATTAGACTAGTTAACATGCACTTTTGAAATTAACTAAAACACTCATTCAATAAAAGAATTTTAGTTAATCCTGCTAAAATTTCACCAAATGCTAAAAGTGGAATCCTCAAACTTTCAAGATTTGCACATAGTTAATTCCTCAATTAAGTCAACTGTATAATAGAATAGTACATTGCATAAGCAGCATGGACCTCATCCTAGAAGACAGGATATGCAACATTCCAGTTCCTTGCCTAGCAAATAAACAAGTGTAGCAGTCCTTGTGTGCTTTTGTGAGTAGATCAAAAGATAAGCCCAGTGTTAAGGGATAACTAGTTGATAAGAACATGAGAAGGTTATATGTCTTGAGCCTTTTCACAGTCCAGGTGGCAAAAATATTGACAAACAGATTAGACATGGCAACAGAATTTATGTGCCACAAACCCAGTGTCCTACAGGAACTAGAAAAACCAGTGGAAGTATGCGTATAATGTAATCAGCATCATCCCAAAAGAGTAAACCGCAGCACTATTCTGCCATCACTTTTTCCTATCCATGATCACACAATCTTGCAAAACCAGCCTACAGATATTGCTAACTACCAGTAATAAAAAATGTATTCCAGCCAACCTGCCAACTTCTATCTTTGACAGTCAGACAAAAGGCCACGACTGTCACTGTCACTATTTACGTCAGCTTGGTTATTTGTAGTCAAAATTTTGGAACCCTAGCGTTGGAAAGATGGAGAACTTAAGTCTATGGCTCATGCCTCATCATCAAAACTAGGACTTGAGAGACTTGGTTTGGAGGATTATCTGAATTCTGATAAAGTGTTAAGCAAAATATTTACTAAAACAGTTTCATTGCTATTTGGTTTAAGCTTTTCAATGCATACCCATATGAATATACAGTGGTACCTCAGGTTACATACGCTTTAGGTTACAGACTTCGCTAACCCATAAATAGTACCTCGGGTTAAGAACTTTGCTTCAGGATGAGAACAGAAATCGTGCTCTGGGAGCAGTGCGGCGGCAGCAGGAGGCCCCATTAGCTAAAGTGGTGCTTCAGGTTAAGAAGAGTTTTAGGTTAAGAACGGACCTCCGGAACAAATTAAGTACTTAACCCGAGGTACCACTGTATATATATACTTGCCAACCTAGGATAACATTTCTTGTATCTGATGAGGTTGACTCTAGTCTGTGAAAACTTACACCGTAATACATTTGTTCAGTCTTGTAAAGAAATATGTGAGTATGATCCTTCTGCCATCAACTTTCCTACATATCCACCTGCATGAAATTCTTGGTTGCTCATGACTAGCACTACCTTGTTAAGTACAACACCGAATTTGTTAATCTTCCTAGATAGAATAAAAACTGACAAATAGCCAGGTCCAGATGGTACCCACCTTAGTTTTCCTCAAAGAACTCAAATGTGAGATTGCTGATCTTCTAAACAAAAATATGTAACTTGCCACTCAAATCAGCCTCCATACTTCAGGACTGGAAAGTTGTCAATGTAATATCAATATTTAAGAAGTAACTTGTTCATAAACTATCTAAAATGAGGTGCAAGTAGTAAGGCAGCCAGGTTTGCTGATGGTGTTCAGAGTCATTAAAACAAAAGAATCATAGAATCATAGAATTGCAGAGTTGGAAGGGACCACAACGATTATCTAGTCCAGCCTCCTGCAATGCAGGAATCTTTCCCCCAAAATTGTGAAGAGCTCTAAAGGGACTTTTCCAAACTGAAAATGTTCAGAATGCAGCAACTATGGGAATGCAGCAACTATGGTTCATATGTGTGCAGCTGACTCTTCCCAACCTCTAGTCTCCCCCCAGCCAAACACTTTTTGGGGCTGAGGCCCTTAGGTCAAGAACAAAGGAGATTTTATACGGAGTGTTAATGTGGAGGAAAGATGCTATTTTCTTGATCACTGTCATTTAAAACAGACAAACTCTCCAAGAGTCTTTTAATACCCATGAAATTTGGAGGAAGCATAAGGTATTTGCCCAATTTCACAGCCTTAAAACACTAAGTGGTGTCAAAACCCTTTGATACAACACCCCTGCTACCTTGCTCCTGGGTAGCAAAACCTTGCCTGCCAGCAATCAAATTTGTTTCTCAGCCACAATACTTGTGCGACCAGTTCTGAGAGTTTAGCTCCCAGAAACTCTATTTCCCATCCCCAACACAATCATATTTCTCTGCCCTTTCTTTTGGTGGGTTAAGAGATGAATCAATACCAGAGTAATAACTATTCTGTTCTCTCCTGAAATGTGGGTGCTCACCAGGAACACAGTGGGGTGGGGTGGGGGTGGGGCAAAAAAAGACTAACAACTTCTGGTAGGAATTTAGTCACCCAGCCTGCCTCAACAGAAGCAGTACTCTAGTTCTTACAGTCTTCTTTTGGAAACAAAATAGGACATAGACTACATCTTTAGCTATCTCAGAATGGCTACATTGTGAAAGGACATAAACATGTGGTCCTATGAAGGTACAAGAAGGGGCATTTCCTGTCAACTACAGTGGTGCCCCGCAAGACGAATGCCTCGCAAGACGGAAAACTCGCTAGACGAAAGAGTTTTCCGTTTTGGAGGTGCTTCGCAAAACGAATTTCCTATGGGCTTGCTTCGCAAGACGAAAATGTCTTACGAGTTCCTGCGGGGTTTTTTTCCTCCCCCCCCCTTTTCTAAGCCGCTAACCCGCTTATCCGCTAAGCCGCTAAAAGCAGCTAAATCGCTAATAGCGCTAATCCGCTAAGCTGTCAATGGGCTTGCTTCGCAAGACGAAAAAACCGCTAGACGAAGAGACTCGCGGAACGGATTCTTTTCGTCTTGCGAGGCACCACTGTACTCTCATGCTGGATTGTTTTCACTATTAAGTTGTGTTACAAGCTGATAAATCAACCTCTCCCAAGGTGTTGCGGTCTTTAAACAGAGGCATTGCCATCTCTTCTGCTATTTTTAAATGGTTTTCTTTTTTCTTTTTTTATAAATATTTATTAAAGTTTTTAAATATAAATGCACAAATAATAAACAGTCTTACTTCTATCACAGACATAATTTCATCACTTCTTTGGACTTCCTCACGTCTCCCGCTCCCATTTACATCGTTAAAAGTTTTTTCCAAACAAATTATCAACTTGTTTACAATCTCATGTCCACTCATTCAAATATAATCTAGCACTTCTTCCAAAAAATTTTATATTTTCTTTAGTCTCACTTATCATCAAATTTCAAATCTAATTTAGTGGTGGCCAGTTTTTTATAATCTAGCATCCTTCTTAGCATTCAACCAAATTACAATGTTTTTGTAGATACTTCTTGAATTTCTCCCAGTCTTCCTCCATCTTCTCTTCTCCCAGGTTACGGATTCTGCCTGTCATCTCGGCCAGTTGCATGTAGTCCATCAGTTGCATCTGCCACTCTTCCAGTGTGGGTAGATCTTGAGTTTTCCAGTTTTTTGCGATGAGTATCCTTGCTGCCGTTGTTGCATACATAAAGAATGTTCGGTCCTTCTTTAACACCTTCTGGCCGACAATACCCAGAAGGAAGGCCTCTGGTTTCTTAGTGAAGGTATACTTAAATACCTTTTTCAGCTCATTATATATCATTTCCCAGAAGACCTTCACCTTAGGGCATGTCCACCAGAGGTGAAAGAATGTTCCTTCGTTTTCTTTACATTTCCAACATTTATTATCAGACGAATGGTATATTTTGGCAAGTTTAACTGGGGTCATGTACCATCTATATATCATTTTCATTACATTTTCCTTCAGAGCATTACATGCGGTGAAGTTCAGCCCAGTGGTCCACAACCTTTCCCAGTCCTCAAACATAATGTTATGCCCAATGTCCTGTGCCCATTTTATCATAACCGATTTAACCATTTCGTCTTGTGTATTCCATTTTAACAGCAAGTTATACATTCTAGATAATACCTTAGTCTTTGGTTCTAACAATTCAGTTTCTAACTTCGATTTCTCCACCTGGAACCCTAACTTTTTATCATTTTTAAAAACTTCTTTAATCTGAGCATAATGTAACCAGTCTCGCACCTTATCCTTCATTTTCTCTAAACTCTGCAATTTCCAATTGTCTCCATCTTTTTCTAATATTTCCCAATATTTTGGCCATTTAGCCTCCATATTGGGTCTTTTTAGGGCCTTAGCCTCCAGAGGTGGCTATTTTTAAATGGTTTTCTTTCCAGAACTCTTCAAAGCAGTTTCCTGGTCTAACTATATTCATGAAGCACTGTTTCAGGTGTTACAGCAACATATGAAGCAGTCTTCACTATAGCCTCCTGCTATTTTCCTGTGGATGCCAGTCTTCCATATGCATGCCTTCCCAAAGCCCACAATTAACACCACCACCACCACCACCAATTCTTTAAATATACTAGGAGTAGGAAACCAGCTAAGGAGGTGGTTGAACTTTTGGTATAGAAGGGACTTAAAATGTTGAGTAAAAGGAGATTGGCAAGAAGCTGAAATTTTTTGTTTTTCTCTTCACTGTGGAAGATGTAGGGCAGATCCTTGTGCATGAGCTAACTTATCAGGAAGTCCTAGACCTAGAGAGTCTTGGAAGCCGGGGCAAAGCATAATTACAGGAGATCCCTTAGGCCAGCACTTGCCTAACTCTACCCAACTGACCCAACTGACATGTGAAAGTGCAGATCTTCTAACAAAACTATGAAAAGTATCCATAAGATCAGCCTCCATACCCAAGAACGAGAAAGTGGTCAGTGTAACATCAGCTCTTAAAAAGGCATTCAGAGAGGATCCAAGAAATTACAGGCCAGTTATATTAACATCTGTTCAAGGGAATAATAAATTTATCAAGTAAAAAGAAAAATAAGTCTTGCTCAACGTTCCCTGGACAAAACACCAGTGTATAAAAATATACATGGTGTGGATGAAGAGAGGCTTTGCTGCCCACTGTCATAATACTAGAGCCCAGGATCATCCAAGGAAGCATAATGTTGGACGAGTCAGGAAAGACAAAAGGAAACACTTGTATTTTTTCAGCTTCACATATTATCATTTTCTTGGCATTTATCTTCAAAGCCTCAAACTGCAAGGGTTCAGCATACCTCATGGCAGGAATAACCAACCAGCCATAACAGCCAATGGTCAGGGGTAATGGTCAACAACACCTGGAGGTCACCATGTTGGCTACCTGATTTATTAAAGGGGTAGTCAAGTGGCAGCTTACCAACCAGTTGGCTCCTTCTGGCTCCCCTCTTGCCTAGCTTGAACCAAGCTGCTTCAGTCTCTACATTCTGAGGGAGCTGAGCAGCCTCTCACAGGGCACTCTGAACACTGGAAATTCACTTTAATGATAGTAATGTAAGTGTTCCTCTTGTCCCTTGTTGCCTCTCCATTTCTACAGAAGCCTTTTCCTCAAAGTAAGAAAGATTCAACAAGATACTCTAATGCTGTTCTGCACAATCATGGTCAAATAGATGTCAGTACCGACAAATACTATTCAGGTATGTGCAGCTTCAAATTGAGAAATGAGGTGGTTTTAACCACCCACATTTTGTTACCACACATATAGGAGGACACAACAACACAATCATGTAACCTTTAATGGTCTACTAACCAGGTAAACAATCTGCCCAATCTCAATCTTCTACTTTTCCCAGCATGGAGTTATTTGAGCCTAGAAATAAATTAAAGTTATTGTGGATTTTCTCCCTTCCCAGTTATTAATGCCTATAAATAAATTTCTGCCTAGCCACCTAAATTTATCTACCCTAAAGATCTAAACAGGAATTTTGTGAGTCAGGTTACACAGGAATGTAGTCATGGCATAAGTTTAGAAAGAGGTCAAAGGGAAGAACTAAAGCAGTTCAGCATATGCTTATCTGACATATTGTGGGTGGAAGCGTATAAAAAGCCAATAGATAATAAGCAGAGTAAATTTAGGAAGAATAGTAGCTATCCACAATGGAAGCTGCCTTATAAAGTCAGACCATTTGTCCTACGTTAAGTGTTGCCTACCCTGATTAGCGTTTCAGACAGGAAGCTTTATTCACCCATCTGGAGATGCCTGGGATTTTTTGCATCTGCTCTACAACCAAGCTATGGCCCTCACCCTGAAGATGGCACACAATTGCTCATATACTGGTGATTTGCACATTTGTTACAAGAAAACCTTTGACTCTATGATAATTTATTCCAAGAAAACCTTGGAAGTCTATGAGGAGTTCCTCGGTGTGAAGTAATAATGCACAAGCTCTCTTGAGAGACAGCTTGCCCACCATTACTAATATTTGTGTCAAGCTGTGGACATGTTCTAGCATGCACACTTCATACGGTACAATGAGGACACCCAGGGAAACTTACCTGTGAATTTACTGTCTACCCTGAATCATGACCTAGAGTGCTCTGAAATGTTTTAAGTGTTTCCTCGGAAGATGAGTCTATGGAGAAATGGTTCCCTGAAGGTCAAAATGTCTCCCATATTCTTTATGAGTTCACCCTTATTAAGAACTTTCTTTTTCATATGCTTCTTATAATTCCCATTCTTCCTATATAACATGCAAATTCTGATACTGTTGCCTAGGCTATTTAATATCTGCACTGGGGGTGAGGATCAATCCTGTGGCCTACAGTTGCGATTAGACAACAATTTCCATGATCCCTACCTCTGACCGTGTTGGTTGGGACTGATGGGAGTTGTAATCCAGTAATATTTGGAGGTCAATAGGTTCTCCTTCTCTGAACTATGTGAAACCACTGAACAAGCTCATCTAGATATCTGAGGTGAGATGTCATCAATATGTAGATGTACAACTCTATTTTGCTTTTTCTTAGATTGAAGCTGTGAAAGTGCTGAACTGGTCCCTGAGTTGGTAATGGACTGGATAAGGACCAATAAACTGAAGTTGGATTAAGATGGAGGAAGTTATGGTGAGTGGTTCATCTGGCTTCAGAGGTGGATCCCTTTCTACATAGAATGCTCTCTCCCTAATGAATCAGAACCAGATGCTGAGCTGCCCTTATACCCAGCCTTAAATTTAGAGACCTAAGTAGTTTCTGTATCATAAAGAACATTTGACTAACTAATGATGATACTAAACATGCCCAGAAAGAGATAGTGTGACATGCTCTGGTAAAAGCTCACTTAAGAGTACTATATAATGCATTGTGCAAGGGCTGCCTTTTAAGACAACATGGAAACCTCAGTTGGTAGAAAACAAAGAAACTAGATTTGTGATTAGCATGTGAAGCACATCTCAGCAGCAGTGAAATATTGGCACCAATTCCCAGTCCATTTCCAGGAGCAATTCAAATTGCTAGTTCTCATCTTACCAGGCTAGGACCCAGATATGTGAAGGACAATCTTCTCCTGCACAAACCTGTCTTCCTCAAGGACCATACTCTGGGTCCCTACACCTCCAAAAGTAAGAAGACAAATGGCCAATGAGAGGACCTTTTCTGAAGAGGTACCCAAGTTATGGAACACTTAATGTGGGAAGGCTTCCAGCACTGATTTATTTTTTGCATACATGGTAAGAACTATTTATTTGCCCAAGTCTTTCAGATTTTTAGTCTTCTAGGCTTTTATGCTGCGTTTACTGTACTGTTGGGTTTTGTGATATTAAAGATGTTGTTTATGGTGTTTTTAAGAATTCTGTAAAACACTCAGAATGTCTTCAGACTAAGGAGTGAGGTATACAGCTATGTTCAATGAAACTTCTTTCCAGTATGTATATATAGGATGTATGTATACAGTATGTATGTATACATACAGTAAGTATGTATAGGATGGAAGCCTGAGTGAATATATTAGAAAATGACCCTATTAAACTTCACAATCAGCAGCTAAATAATGTTTCTACTCTGTCTTCCAAACTAAACAACTTTTCCTTTTGAAAAATATTGTCCTCCATTGCCAAATGTGCTTTGAACTAACAAGCTGTTTTTATATATCATACTTCATTAAGTGTCGTCAAGACTCTTCATTCTTTTTATTGATATTAGTGACTTCACAAAGAAAACAACCAAACTTAAGGCTCAAGACTGAACAAATAATGTCTCCTGCAATTAACATACAAAATCCAAACTAAAAGCAAAAGTTAAAACCTAGGATTTATCCAAGTAACTGCAGCTAAAAGAAGAGTTGCCAACAGAATGGTTACCTTCCAAGGATGTGGTAAAGTGTTAATAAATGGAGACCGTATGTCTACTACCTAATTTCTTTGAAAAGCCCACTTCAAAACACATATCATCCTATATGTTTATCAGAAAATTCCACTTTACTTAATTTTAAGAGAGATAATGCTAAGTAATTACCTTACCTTATGAAGCTTTAGCAAATTATAATGCCTACAGCCACATTTCTAGCATGTTCTTTCACTCCTGTCCAATCATGCTACACTAGATAGCGTCAGCAGCCTCAGACGTGTACTTCCAACAGCATTGGGAAACTGTCCATTTAAACAGATCACAGGCACACACTTTTTGTCACCTATCACAATTAGTCATTCATGAAGACTGCCTAGTAAGAAATATTCCTTATCTAACACAATTTGAAAATGTTAATCAGAACGTCTAGCCAAACAGTCATAATTGTACACTTCCCTCACCTATCTTTCTTCAAGACAGCACAGTAAGAAATGTTCCTTATCTAATATAATTTGGAAATGTTAATCAGAACGTCTAGCCAGACATTCATTAACGTAACAAAGCAGAAATAGATAGTGCATGCCAGGAACAGAACAATGAGAAGAAATAACACTGTGAATGATACTGTGAATTTTCTTCTTCCCCCTTACAGTTTCTCAAATTCCATGTTAATTGGGCAAGGTCTCAACACTCCGCACAACTCCATACACAGCTATACTATCATGCACAATTCCATATACCATTCACACAATCACTATTATATGTCTTCATTCCACTGTACTATGGACATTAGTTCCATAAGATGTGGTGATGATGTCGAAAGAGAGTAAGACAGATTGATGTCTACTAGACATATTAGCAATATGTTACTTTCTGGAAGAGTACTTTTGCTTCCCTATCCGGCTGTTGACTTCTCATAAAAATCTGATTGGCTGCTGTGAGAAACAGTAACTGGACTAGATAGGCCAGTGGTAGATCCAGCAGAATGGCTCTTACTTAAATGTGTAAGAACAAAATTATGGGTTGAAATGCTTAAAAAATGGTTATATAGTGGTACCTCAGGTTACAGGCGCTTCAGGTTACAGATGCTTCAGGTTACAGACTCCGCTAATCCAGAAATAGTACCTTGGGTTAAGAACTTTGCTTCAGGATGAGAAAAGAAATGGCAGGGTGGCAGCCGGGCAGCAGTGGGAGGCCCCATTAGCTAAAGTGATACCTCAGGTTCACAGTTTCAGGTTAAGAACGGACCTCCAGAATGAATTAAGTTCTTAACCCGAGGTACCACTACATAGGTAAACTGTGTGGATTGCAACAGCCACAGCAGTTTCAAGAGAATTCCTAAGGCCCAGTCTAAGGTTTAAGCCGAGGTATTAAAAATTACTGAATTTATACAATTTCAGTAATCAGTAAACTTTCATTACACTAGCCAAAGGCCATGGCATCATCTAAGCAGAAGAAAAGGAAAAATATCAGCAATCACCACAATTTCACAGTCCTAAACTTGGCTATGTCATAGGTGTAAGCGACTACATATTAGAGCTTTTAGGTAGTAATACTCCCAACAGTTTTCAGGTTCTGTGTTGGATCACTCCATAGTTCCATATACTGAGATGGTCCTGACATTGTTCACCGAGCCAACCTTGACCAAACAGACAACATCTGACAAACAATGGGCTGAGAGCAGCTGTTAAACCAAACCTTAAATGAGGCTTTGGGCAAACTGTTGCTTGGCATGACATTCAACCAACAAACCAGACTTTGGTATCCCATACATCAGAATTCACTTTTTCTCTCTACAAACAATGGATTATTAGGCACTCCCTTATTTGTTCTAGGATACACAAAGAGCACCAAGAATTATACAGTTAGAAAAGCAAGCATGATTGCTCCCCTTAACATTATCTTTACAGAACTCTCACGCTAACATTTCAATAAAAATGCTATGGATAGTATATAAAGTGGTCTTTGTTACCATCAAGAAGACACCTCCCAAGTGACTAAAAAAATTACCGGTATGTACAGTACTCTGCTCCTGCGATGCCCACAGGATAGCTCAGTCAGTACAGCACGAGACTCTTAATCTCAGGGTCATGGGTTCAAGTCCCACATTTGGCAAAATGATTCCTATATTGCAGGGGACTGGACTAGATGACCCCTGTGGTTCCTTTCAACTCTACAATTCTGTTATTCTATATTTCTCTGTGGTTAATCCACATAATATGTAGGTAAGGCTCTATTTAATTTTCTTCCTCAACCATCCTTTTCAGTGAAGAAACATAGTTATTATATTGTCTCAAAAGGCAAAGTCAGGGGTTTAACCAGCAATTTCCTCTGTAAGACTTGGGCTTTTGGAAGATGAGGTCTTTGAAAGCACAAAGCCATCTTTATCTGCAATATATGTAGAGCTCTACAATCCTTCTCTTTCATTTATCACTAGCTGGAAGCTGAAATGAGAGAATCATATTTATGTCTCTCATCTTTTGACTATGAGTTACAAAAGTAGACTTTGGACAGGAGATATATTCATCACAACTTCAAGCAGCTCACAGAAAAATAAACTGATGAACTGTTCATAAGAAAGGAAGCAATACATGACACTTAAGAGACTGGATGTATCGCAATAGTCCTACCCCAGTAAAACAGCATCAGAAAAACATTTCTTCTTCCTTGTCTTTACATTTTTCATGCATCTTTCACTTTGTTATTCATTGTCCAGAGACATTACCATGTTTGTCTGTTGCAGCAAAAACAACAAAATGAGTCTTGTGGCACTTTAATGACTAACAGATTTATTATGGCATAAGCTGTCATGGTCCACAATACAATTCATCAGATACATGAAGTTTTATCCTGAACTCTTGATCTGACTGTTTATAATTCCAACATGCCACCCCATGGGTATATATATACCTGCAACTCAGGATAACACCTCATACATCTGATTAAATGGCTGTATTATACAAAAGCAAATGCCATAATAAATGTGTGTGTCATTAAGGTGCCAAAACACATTGTTCTTTTTGTTATTGTGTCACTATTTATTTTCTCACTTGCGTATTTCGAAAACAAAGGCCATTGAAATTGGCGCCATTTGAACATCACATCATGGTTAATGACTTACCATGCTCATGCCTAAGAGGGCACAGAGTAAGCAAATCATGATCCCCAGTGGCGTAGCGTGGGTTATCAGCACCCGGGGCAAGGCAAGTAATTTGCGCCCCCTAACCCATGGATTTGCGCCCCCTAACCCGTGGATTTGCGCCCCCTAACCCGTGGATTTCCCTAACCCCCAGATGTTGCGCCCGGTGCGGCCGGCCCCCTCTGCACCCCCCACGCTACGCCACTGATGATCCCTGGCTCAGATGTAATGCAGTGCCAGGGATGCTTGTTTGTTTCCCCCCAGCACTAGCAAGGAGCATACAGAGCAAACCATTAATTATGGTTTACCATGATGTGTGAATTGGATCACTGTGTTTATTGCACAAATGTGTAATTGCTCATTTAAAAATCAAGACAAACTGTGCAAGCCGCCAAATTCCCTTTCTGCCAGGCTAGAAGAGGGTTAGATTGAGTGGAGGCACAGTCCTGTTCTTCTGCACTTGTGGAATGACACCAACATCACTCTGCTGGCACAGAATAGTCTCTTCTGCCTGCTTGCAGTGGATAGCCCTGAAACATGGCATTTTGAGGTGCAGGGAGAGGCCACTTCAAAAAGCCCATTGGGTAGCAGCCAGGTTTTGGATTGTACCTGGAGTGAAGTAATGCTTACATAGCAATAGGTTTTGTACAGAGGCTCCAAAGAACTCCACAAAAGAAAGCCAATTCAATTATTACCTGTTTCACGAAAATGAAGGCAAACAAGATTACCTAATCAAAAAGGGCAAAGTCCAAACTAAGATTTACACAGAAAAGGGCAATTGTGAATCACAACATTATTTCAGAATACTATTTATTCTACATTTGCTTTGCAACTAGTTTTTTTTTCTTTTTTTGGCACTACAAAAAAGGGGAAATGGTAAATTAGGAAGGAGTAAATATACTGTGTAGTTAGTCAGAAGAGCACATGGGGTGGGCGTGTTGTGATACTGCATTTTCAGAAGCAACTGTTAGATTTTAATACATAACATCACAATTAATCAGGATTTAGACTGCAATATTATACGCATTTCTCTAAACAGGAAGAACCACTGAGTAGGCTTGCATATGACTCCTAAATAGGATGAAAGACTAAACACTTACTAGAAGGTAAACAAATCCCAGTGACCTTGATGTGATTTGCTTCTCCGGAAACGCTCACTGCATAACTAAAAACTGCTATCTCCTAGTTCTATAGCAACAGCATACCAACTCAGAAGTTCAATGGGACTAACGCTTAGTTAAGCCTAATTAGCTCTAAATCTAATTTTTTACATGTTTGTGAGTGCTTGTCTTAAAAAGCTGGATAGAAATATACCAAACACATTCATCAGTGTTTGTGATAGCCATGACTTAGGCTGCACAAACTGTGAGACACCAAATATGACCATACCAGCCTGTATGTATTTATTTTAGCCTGACAAACCCATCCCCATCACCCAGTATTTAATAGGCAGGTAAGAAAAAAACAGAGAATAACTTGCCAGTGACTGGCGGGGTTGCTTCCAGTTTGGGGAGATCACAAGTTGTTACACCTATGGCCTCCTTGCTCTGTACAATCTAAACTATTGCTATTGCATCAAATGACGGAATAAACCCACTTCTTATGTCACAAGGCAAAAAGAGCACCTAAAACTTATTAAGAAGTCACTAATCCATAATAATTGCTCTTGCACTGCTGCTGGGTGGTTCAAAACATGGTTTGGTTTCTGTGTTGATCACAACCATTCCAATAAGATTAATATTAATAATATAATATATATGTATTATAAATACACCTGAAGCTCTACTGAGTTCCACCCTTCCCATTCATGTTTGCTCATGAACTGAGGACATAGTTTCTAAACCCTGTTGAACAATTCTGACTACTTGCATTTTTATCTTGCCCCACCTCCATGGGGGATCAGGACCACATAAGTGATGGAACCTCTCTCCCCAATTTATCTTCACAACCACCACCCTGTGAGATGGGACAATTGCTAACTCTTAGCTCAACCTAAAGACACTGAGAGTGACAAACACGTCACAGAGCTCTGAACTATAAATTCACCTATACAATTATTAACATATGTATCATGAAGGGAATTATTGGGGGGGAGGAGACATCAGGGAAATAATAATCCCCCCAAGCATAACCCCCTATTCAAATTAACCTCCCCCACTAACCTAAATTTTTAATCCGAGGAGTTTTGCAAATCGCCTGCTTGATTTTTCTTAAAACAGAACTCAGCGAATAGTTAAAACAACAACACAGAACAGAACTCATCTTCACCACAACCCAAGTAAGATTTTGAAGCTCTTCCTGACCACATGAGTCATTTTTTATGCCTTGTTACTGCTGTTGTTACTATTATGATTGGTTCCACACCCCTCTTAGGGCACGGAAGTCATCCTGAGGTGGTCAAAGGAGAGCGAGAGAACTCGGCGATCCTCTCTGAAAGAAGCCGCAACACTTCCCTTCCAAACCCCGAAACTTTGTGTGTGTGTTGTGGTAAGAATTAACGATGTTGGGTGCGTCTCCCCCTCCTCGCTTGACCCGGTCTCAATCCCACGGCAGCTCGGGAGAAGGAGGAGGAGGGAGGAGGAGGGAGGCGGACTCACCTGGTGGAGGTAAGGCGCGGGGGAGAGGGCTCCTCAGACCCGCCGGAGGGCGGGAAAGGCGCCAAGGAAAAGCGCGGGCTCCCGGCTCTCCTCAGGAGACCCACTGCCGCTGCCGCCGCCGAACCCGGCCCAGGTCGGTAGGGCTGAGGCAACGTGGCTGCTTCTCTTGTGAGTTTCCGGGCGGAGGAAAGAAAGAAAGACGAAACCACTGAGAGGGCGGAGAGAGGGAGGAGAAAGAGGAGGCGGGTGCCGCTCAGGTGCCTCAGCCTGCCCGCCTCCACCCCTAGAAACAGCCGCTGCCGCCGCCTCTTTCCCCGCCTGCCTTTGCCTTTGCCGCCGTCCCTCAAAACAACGCCTCACACGCGCGCCCGGCTGGTTGTCCTCCAGGTGCCCCCTCCCCTCCCCTATAAGTTTCCTTTCTCTCTGTATCACACACGCAAAAGATGTATAAAATGAATGGCTGGCTCAGATGCCGCCGCCCTTGGCCAAAATGTTGCCCCAAATCGCAGGCTACAGCGCGGTGCAGACGCGGTTCGAGCGACCTGGGAGACCAGGGTTCAAGCCGCGGGGAATGACCCCCTGGTCGTCTTTGCCTGCTCTCAACCTAACCTACCTGGCAGAGTTGTTGTGAGGCCACCTTATGCTCCTTGCAGGTAAAGGGGGAGAGTTATTTATTTCATATAATTTATACACCGCTTGACTGTAACACACACACACGCAAGCTGTTTATGAAAAGATAAAAAAATTAAATTGGGTGGGGGTGGGCAAAATCTGCAACGCTACTTTAAAACATACAAAAGTTAAAACACTAAAACCTCCTGATGGGTTCCTGCACTTACACTTGTAGCCCAATCCTAAACACATCATCCTAGGGAGTCAGACCCATTGAACACAATGCACTTTTGTTTTTCTTGACTACACAGTTTCTCCATCAGTCCTAAAAAGTGGTGGGGTGTTACATAAACTGTGCCCATTTTATATTTGTTTATTATCATTTATTAAGTTTGCATCACACATTTATATGCAACTCTAGAAAGTATTGCTGCATGCCACCCCAGTCTCCAAGTGGTGTGAGATTCCATGGGTTCCAATCACTTCCTTAAGAATGAGACACAGCGGAGACTGGTATCTCTATGTTATATGGTTTATTTACACACATATATACAGTGGTACCTCAGGTTAAGAACTTAATTCGTTCTGGAGGTCTGTTCTTAACCTGAAACTGTTCTTAATCTGAGGTACCACTTTAGCTAATGGGGCCTCCTGCTGCTGCTGCGTCACCGCCACACAATTTCTGTTCTCATCCTGAAGCAAAGTTCTTTGAGGTACTATTTCTTGGTTAGAAGAGTCTGTAACCTGAAGCGTCTGTAACCTGAGGTACCACTGTACAACGATGGAGGCAGTGCCAGATTAAAGCCTGTGGAAGCCCATAGGCAGTCCAAATATCCAGGCCCCTGTTGCAGATTATCTCCTAATATGTTTTTTATTTTACCAACCAATAATTCTAATAAATCCATTTTGATCCATTGTCGTGGGGCTCCTAAAAGGCCACCTGGCACTAGATGGAGGGGTTCATAGCATTAACACTCCAAGAGGGCTTTGTTTCCCCCATAGCCACAGCCTTGGATTTAAACATAAATCACACAACTCTCTGGCTTTCCATCCTGTTGCTTTCTGCTCCTAGCTCACATCTCCTAACTCTCTAGCCTTTGTCCTTCTAACTACCAGCCAGTTGAGGGAAGGGCTCAACCCATTTATTGTCTGGCACAGATTCACTTCTTTTGTTCACTTAATGGCCCATTAATTAGGCTTTCATCTCACCAGGAATTTGAATCCTTGTTTATATTTTAACACTTGGGTCTTGGCATACAGCCTACTCCTCTGCACCAAACTCATAAAAGTATTCTGTGAGGTGACCTAAACGGAGAAAAACAGCAGCTGGTCCACGGTCAGAGAACTGACCTTGAAGTCAAACTATCCAGCCAGTGTTTTATGGTGTTCAGATTTGCAAGCTTATCTAGATTTCCATTTTTCCTCTGGGTGCCTTTTCATCAAGAGGCCTCTGAGCAGTAATATTACAGTAAGACAAAAATATTAAAATATAAGCCAATATACATAAAAAGAATTAGCATAAATCCAAGGAGCAAACAAAATTCATAGTGCTGTTGTAACAAAAACAGCAAATAAGAGAAAATGAAACTCCCAGCCGAAGAGTGTGATGAAACAAAGCCCCTATCAGAAAGGATGAAAAGGAGTTTTAACCTTTTTTTAGCCCATTGGTCTTTGAATTGCTCAAGAAAATATAACAATAATCTTGAACTTACATTAGGTCATATATTTACCTTTGATTGACACATGGCTCTGTTCAATCTTGCTTAGCAATGCTCATTCTTGGCAGAGATAATGTGAGAGAGCTTCAGAGTCATTGCTCGTGTCACGGAGAAAAACAATTTAAAATGAATGCACATTCTGACCAACTTGGAGGAGTAAACTGCAGTCTTAAGAAATACAAAAACCAATTTCAACATCTTCTATGAGATGCTACCTGAGAGGAATTCTTAAAACTTTCTAGCCCTTTTCTTGCCAGTAATTTCATATTTTGTAGGGGTTTTTAGGATCCTTGTGCTATTCTTGTTGGCAGACATATCTGTTCACTACCCCAGGCACTGTACTACAGAAAACATTTGGCATTTCATAGTTTCATTACCTCACCAGCCTCTAGCAATATATTGGATGCATACCCATTACCTAGCACTACTCTGTTCCCCTTTTAACCCATGTATAACATTTGTATGTCATCCTCCCCAACAACTGGCATTTCTCTCTGCTTATCATTTATTTGCACAATATCCCACACTATCTTCCCCTTGATGCACAAGGGCCACAGTTAAGGATACCCAAATATTCCTTTTATGCCATTCAGTCCATGTCCCAGCTATCCCTCATTCTTGGTAGTTTATTTAAAAATAAAAGATACAAGATCAATCATATAATTAAAAATGTTCTTCATTATTTTAGACATATTGATCAATATCATTCATTCTTAT
Source organism: Podarcis erhardii (assembly GCF_964252035.2). Lineage (NCBI taxonomy): Eukaryota > Metazoa > Chordata > Lepidosauria > Squamata > Lacertidae > Podarcis > Podarcis erhardii. Next base: position 28,368,635 of record NC_138504.1, read on the forward strand.
AGCTATCATCTGGAATTCATCTTACTCTATGCAGTCACTGGTATTGTGATTTTCAGACTAACTTGCTGGATCATCACCTCATCGTGGTGAGTAGGCTTGCATGTTCCTATGACCCTTGTGAGCGAAGCTGCCGGGAGTCTTGTATTCCCAGTAGGGTCACCAAGGCAGTAAGGTCAAAGGGGAGGAGCTAGACAAAGAAGGATCCAAGAAGTCCTCAACGGCAGAACAGGCAGAAGAATCTACCAGTCTTTGTGATACTCATGCATCGGAGATTGTGCATTGGTGTCTTCCAAAACCCCATCCCAAACCCAAAAAAGTCCCATGGTGATTGGCAAATGGTAACGGGCAGGACCATGAAATCTGGAAGCCCCTAGTCATGAACCAGCACATGGGTAGTGGATACATATTCAGTCACTCTGACACAAGGAATGAGTCAGTTGAGCAGCTCGGCAGCTGTGTCCATGACTGAGCTCACCCCAAAAAGGTGGAGGGGCTAAAAAAGGTTCCCTAAACATAGTCTACCCTCCTTTTCCCCTGAATGGATTACTGTGCCCAGTGGGGTTACCACCCAGTGGTTGTAAGACAATTGAACTTTGGAAGATGGAATATACGGACTTTGTTGAATAACACAGATAATGAACATCCCGAACACAGAACTGCCATCACTGCAAGAGAGTTGCGACGTTTTAACATTGATATTGCAGCGCTTCAAGAAATTCAAAGAGCAGGAGAGGGACAACTGAAGGAAGAAAAAGGAGGCTACACATTCTTCTGGAATACATGAACAAGAACGTTGAATACATGGAGTAGGCTTTGCTATCAGAAAGAAATGATCTTGTGAAGCTCTTGTCAGAAGTCCCTACTGGCATTAATGAGTGCAGTGTGGTGTAGTGGTTAAGAGCAGTGAACTCATAATCTGGTGAACCGGGTTCGATTCCCCGCTCCTCCACATTCAGCTGCTGGGTGACCTTGGGCTAGTCACACTTCTCTGAAGTCTCTCATCCTCACCTCACAGAGTGTTTGTTGTGGGGGAGGAAGGGAAAGGAGATTGTTAGCCGCTTTGAGACTCCTTAAAGGGGGTAAAAGGCGGGATATCAAGTCCAAACTCCTCTTCCTCCTCCTCCTCTTCTTCTTCCTCCTCTACAGTCATAAATACATAATACTGAGTTTATTGGAGCTTATTCCCTGGTGACTGGCTATGCATAAGATGGCAGTCATGCTTTTTTCTAATAAATGGAGTATTATGCCACATAGAACTGGTCTTTATTGTATGTGCATATTTGTGTGTAAATATTAGATCAATATATCTGCATTTTTAATTCTCCCAAGGGAAATTGCTATTGGGGCTGTCATGATGAACTGCTGCATTTCAAAATTTACCATAAAATATCACTGCAACTGAAATCCTTTAAATAGGTTCTCTAGAATTTTCTTCTTCTTCTTCTTCTTCTTCTTCTTCTTCTTCTTCTTCTTCTTCTTCTATTTGCTCACCATTTCCCCACATAAATATATCCAAGATGTCCTACAGCATAATAGAAAAATGGATAAAAATAACATCAATACAATTACAGTCACTTCATTTCAAAACATATGACAATCCAATTCATTTTGTTAATTCATTTTGACATAATATTTTAAATTCCTCAAAACCTCACAGACAACTTTCAAAATTTTACTCAGCTGAAAACCTCAGCAGATGCCCTTACCTTCTGCTTTTCTTCAGTACCTGCCCATTTCTCAGCATTAGACCCTGTGTCTCTGCATCTCTTAACATGTAGGTGGGTAGGTTTGTCTTTCATTTTTCTTCCTGTTCTGTGTTGTCATATGTCTCTATATGTCTGAAACAAATGGACACACCCTACTGAATAAGATGAGACACCTGCACTGTTTATGAAACAGTTTGCTTTGAGCTAAAACCACAGGATACAGAGCCAAATAAAAAAATCCCCCAGGTTCACTAAGATACTTATGTTGGTAGAGTACAATAATGGTTTCTAAATTAAGCTTTATTCATAAGATACTGTTTGTTTTTGAAGTTAGAAATATACCTACAGATAAAACTGTACCTGTGCAACCTCACAGTTGTGTTTTTTTGTTTTAAAGAATACCTAAAGAATATTTCCCTACTTATCAGGATAAGAGCTAAGAGGTTCATTTCCACTAGAACTGTGTTACTTGTTCTCCTTAAGAATGCATGGATAGTTTTGGAGAGGCTTCAGCTCATTGCACCACAGAGCAATTCCCTAATTATTCAGCCACAGCAGCAGATAATATGCAGACACTTCATGGGTCATTTTCTTTTGCCTCCATCCTCAAGACATAGCAACATACACTAAGAACTACAGGAGGAGTCCTAACTGGGTGGAATAGTTTTGAATCCAGGGTATGACCCCACACCAGGATATATGGGCATGGGTGGGCTTCATACCCAGGCATAGCTGAGCCACTAAGGAGGGGTACTGCAGGAGAAGTACAGCATGCCAATGCTGGGCCAACCAACACTTTTGCATGCTGTTGGTTAGTTAACTCCTCCAATAATAAAATTTGCCCAACCTTACTATGCCAGTTATCCATGGTGGCTCCAGTGCCATCCTTCAAGTATCCAGTGATAACCAACTGAGCTGGCACAAATAAGCGTCCAATAAGAGGTTTAAACAGCAGTCCCACATTTGTTCCCTGGAAGGGCCAAAAGTATGCCAAATCAAAGGATTTTACAGTTTTTTGCCTTGTTATTTCTTCTATTTATTTCATTAAAAATCCCCAAATTTGGAAACCTTACAACAGAGCCACCACATATATTAGCACAAGCCAACTTCTCTGTATCCTTTCCAACACAGAGCAGAAGGACTGACGTATTTGCTGCAAAAGAATTTTTTTTAGCATTGTCTGTTTGATGGATACAGGTGTTGACTTAAAAATAAAGGTTCCAAAAATAGAAGACCAATGGGTATTTTCAAGATTAATAGACCAATCAGATTCCCACACTTCCTTCAGTTTGTCCACTGTGCCAAAGTCTTTATTGATCAGTTGTTACCCTACTAAGGATAGTGGCTCAAAGACCCGGCATTTGCTTACACTCTCCTTTAAATTATATACCGTAATTTAAAGATTTGGGCAAATCCCTAGCTAAGGCAAGTGAAATTTAGATGAAATATCTAAATCTGTAAAGACCTCCCTGTTCAAAGTTTATAATATTAAATTGCCTATCACATGAGGCAGAGTCCAGGTAATAGTGTAGCATGATTTAGAAGGATATGTTAGGTAAAAGCCTTTATTTTCTGTGTTTCCAAAGTTGTAGAGTCCCTGCCAAAGTGCAGTCTGTTTCTTTTCAGAGAAGTGACATAACACCATTTTAACAAAATGAATGCTGTCTGTATAATCCAACCTAAGATTCCCTTTTCCACCTACACCTACTGATTTATTTGCCTTCTTGCCATGAAATAAATTGGATGTTGAATCTGGTTTGACTCATAATAAATCTTAAATAGAGGAATGTCCCAGCCTTCTTCAGAGGCAGGTCTGTATCTATGAACGTTAGAGGTTCTTGATCTCTACTTTTAAAAGTTAAGAATTCAACTATACTCTGCCAGCAGCTTAGTATCAAGGACAGAATCACTGTTGTTAAAAACAAAAATATACAGGCAGGACAGCTCGGGAAGATTACTTTCTTTATAGTTGCCAGACAGCTGGAATTTTTTTAATTTAGTCTGTTCCATGGGCGTAGGAGGGGCAGCTGACCCCCTCAAACAAGTTAATTAAAAAAAAAACCTTAAGCTGACTGACTGAGTCACAGATAGCTCAGTTCTGCCCCCGAAACAAAAGTCCTCCTCTCCCCAAAAACCCTGGCTGCACCCATGGTCTGTTCCACTGGAAGTATTTTCTGTCATATGACACAATAATTTGCTCTAAAAGATTTATGCAGATGTTTATATACCCAAAAGTATTAATTATAGAGAGAAGAATACCTAATATCTGGAATAAGGAAATTTGGGTACCTGGGTATATATTCAAAGACATCATCTGACATCCTATGTCTTTCCAAAATTCACTCAAAAGCCTGCCCTCATTACAAGTTTCCAACTCATATATGAGGTAGGGGAACAACTGTCTGGAGGCCTTGCAGGATGAGCAGAATGTCATCAGCATAAAAGTTTAACAGCTGTTCTGTGCCATTAGCATTAATGCCTGTGATACTAAGGTTGGACCAAAGAGTGTTAGCCAAAAATTCAAAGACTAATATGAAAAGTTGGGGGACAGTGGGCAGCCCTGTTTGGTACCCCCCCCCCTCTCTCCACACACACACACACACACAAATCTAGATCATTAGCTCATATCTATGCAGTGGTAGGTTGAATAAATAGCATATGGCAGTTAACAGGGTCAAAAACTTTTTATACATCCAGGGCCACTAGAATTAGGGGTGTTTTGTGTATTTTATGGAACTTCTTGAAACTAAAGACCTTTCAGATCAGCTATATATCTTTGAGGGATAAGACCCAACTGGTTATGATTCATGTTCTTTCCAATATGTTAAGTCTGGTAGGAAATAATTTATAATTTATATACTTTTTAAAGTGCTGAACATAATATGGATATAGTATGTTTCCTTCTCAGTGCTTTGTTTTTAGAAAGGCAAATATTCATATCTAGGAGGAAAGCTTAATACTTTTTCTCAATAGGAAGGTAACCCATAATACTGAGGCTTGCATGCCAAGTATAAAGATTAGTAGTATAAGGTTATGATCTGGGCAGCATGAGTAGTAATTGCAATTCAGTGGAATACTGCCCCAAATCTTGCATTGGATGCTTGGTATCAATCACTCTGGAATATAGCTATAATGGAAAAAATTACAAATAATTTGAGATTTTGACAAGAGCTAGAACCGCCACACACTTTTTCTGTGATTTGGCATTCCTTTATGGCATATACAGTGGAACCATCATTTTCAAGGCAGCCCTCATTGTAATTCTGGCAAATCTGGAAGCAGATTTGATAGTATGATAACTTTGATAGATGGTTGGATAGTGTTTTCGAAGCTACCAGCATGAGTCTGATCAAACTACTGGAGGCAGTGGAAGACAGAAGTGCCTGGCGTGCTCTGGTCCATGGTGTCACGAAGAGTCGGACACGACTAAACGACTAAACAACAACAAACTTGGACTTTGTTTTTTTAACCCATTTGCAATCATACTCATTCTTCATGCCTGTTTTATAACTTTGTTTTTCATCTTTTTAATTTTTATCTGTTATAATAATTGTTCTCTCTGTTTTATATACATTGTAACATATAATAATAGAAAACTTTACAAAAAAGAAAATAGCATAAGATTAATAATGTACCAGGCTTTTTTAAGGTTATTCAGTTTAATAATATTCATGTCCACTTAATAATCTTTTAAATGAAACCCGATGCTATAATTGCTGTAGTTATGCAGTCATCATGATCTCATGGCAAGCTTAAATTTAATTCTGGAAATATGGCAATTATTTTAAATTAATATTTAATTTCCTCTCATTTTGTTCCACTATGAAACATTATTCACTTCTTTAAAATAGGGAGCCACTATGATATAGTTGCTAAGGAATTGATGGTAGTCTCTCATTTAAATTTCACACTTGCATTGTTTTGAGAGTAAAGCAACAGAACTTGCAATAAATTACTTATGCTCAATTGCCATACCTAAAACGAACTCCCCAAGCTAAATGAAAACATCCTCTACTTTTTGATAAGAACTTCATTTTCTTCATCCTTTACAGCTGTGCAAGTAACGCTTCATCGTATCTTCCTGTTTTTGCACCTGTTAGTTACTGGAGTAGATAAATGTATGAATCATTGTTGTGAAGTAGATAGGAGCCACTGAGTCCTATGAAGAAACCTCCATTGATACAGAGTGCAACCAAGGGACAAAGTACTTTTTCTTTTTTGTTTGGCTCTCCCACTTTTATAGGGAAGGGCATTTGTGCAGCTAGAAATCTGCTTTAAAAAATCCCAGCCTGCTATAGAGGTAGAATAGTCAGCTCAACTAGTAAAAAGCAGGACAGAGTAGCATGCCAGGAACAGAGGCATACCTAGACTCCCTTGTGCCCTTGGCAAGGAACTGTATCATGGCAAACCCCACCCCACCCCAATCCCATACTCACTTGGCAATGAGATGTATTCGTGCCTCCCTCCTTGTACAGCAGCAAAGGAGTGGCCTGGGGAGCTTGTGAATGGGCAGGCAGGCTCCTAGCCACTCCGAGCCAGAGTGGAGTGGTGCGATTTTTGTGCTCCTCTGCCCCTGTACCGGGGGGGGGGGGGGCACGAGACAACCTGGAAGAAAAACTTCCAGTTGGTAGCACAGTAGCCATGATATATGAATTTTTCCCATTTAGTTTGCAGTTCTTGTACCCTTAGTGGGGTATTGCTCTTATAGATGTTCATTAAGTAGTATAGACTCTTGGCTTTCCATCTTGTCACAGAGAGTTGGTGAAGAGATTTACAAAAGAATGGATGGAAAGCTAGAGGGAGCGGGGGGCGGGGGGGACGAACCTGGAGACAATGCTCCTATTTTCTCCTTCCATACATTAAACATAGTTTGCGTAATCTATTTTTGATAGTAGTAGTGTTTTTAATTCTAGTTTTAAAGAAGTGGTAGACTGTGGTTGGGATATTATCAATTATATACTGTATGTTTCTAATTGGGAAGAGTTTGGAATAGGTATGTTAGTTTCTCTTTATACTGTATAGGCAAGGAACAGGTAAGGAAGAGAGGCAGCAGACAAGAGACCTGGGCTTGTAGCAGGGGGTTGAAGTGGGTGAGGAAGCTGGGCTTGCAGTGGTAGTTGGTTTGAGAGAGGCAGTGCAGCATCATGGGGAAGCTGTAGAGGTTTGGTGAGTAAAGGGAGGGGATTAGGGGAGGGGGCTTGGGCAAGGAGTAAGGAGGGATGGACTTTGGTGATGAGGGTTGGAAGGGGATTGGTGGGGCTAGGGAATTGGTGAGCAAAGCAACCTGGGTTGTCAGCCCCTAGTAAGTTCATTTGGGGTGGGTGGGTTTTGGGGTGGGTTTTTGGAAGATGCTTGTGTGTGAATATTTTTTATGAGTCGAGATCAGTTCATGCAGTAAGGCTCTATTCTGATAGCATGAGCATCATGACAACAGGTAGATTCTTATCTGCTGTAGCCTTCATCCACCTTCACAGCCGTTGTAACATGCTGCTTATTATTTTCTGCCTGTTCTGATGCTGAGGACTTCTTAGATCATTCTTTGTCTAACTCAGAGATTTTCAACCTTTTTGAGTCCACGGCTCCCTTAACCAACTACAGTCTTTCTGTAGCACCCATGTGGAGCTTAGAAGCCCAGTTATGTCACCCCTTGCCTGCAGAGCTGGCAGCCTCTCATCCTTTTTCAAACACCCTTCCTTGTGGAGTGTTCCCTCAGCCTCCTTTCCTCTTCCCTTTCCTCCAGGCAGCAGCTGCTGCCATCCCTGGTCTCTGAGCTGCCCCTCCCCCCAAAGAGAGGTGCCTCCCAGAGGCACTATTCACCTGTGGAGCTTATAGCCATGGCTGCTGCAATAAACAGCTGTTCAAGCCTTTGGGAAGCAGAGACGCAGAGGACATCAGAGGAGGGAGGGAAGGAAAGAGGGACAGAGGCCAGTGTTGCCTGCAACACCCCGACCATGATTCAATGCACCCCAGGGTGCCATGACACACTGGTTGAAAACCACTGCTCTAGCTCCTCTCCTTTGACCTTACCGCCTTGGGTGACCTTGCTGGCAGTACGAGACTCCCAATGGCTTCGCTCACAAGGATCACAGGGACGTGCAAGCCCATGCACCACGATAAGGTGATGATCCAGCGAGTGAGCAAGTTGATAGAGGTTTTTAAGGCAGCAAATGCATGCTGATCATGTGGGCTGAGATATTATGAATAAGTATTATCTATTTGATGGCTAGATCAGAGTAATATTCTATGGAGAGGTGTTGTTATACATCATGACTGATGTAAAAGCCTCATTTGCCTGTAATTGTTTCCATAAAACCTCATATTTGCTTTCTTTGTCACCGGGAACATTAAGTAGGTTGGATGTAAAGACAACAGTGACATTTAAAGCAATTTCAGCAGGCAACATAAGTGCCTGCCTGCCATATCTGCGGGGAAATTATATGTTAATTGTAATAAATAACAAAGTACCGTAATGGACAGCAGAACAAATTTGAGAAAAACTTGGAGAGGACACAAAAAGGATACAGGGAGATAATGAAGAGGCACTTGGCTGGTTCCACCTACGTTTCTGTCACTGCTTAAGTGAAGGGACATGATGTTTCCAAAAAGGTTCTGTTCATGTTGCAACATGGTAAGAGTGAAAGGGCAGGGGGATAAATCTAAATGTCTGAATAATTATTATGTGCCGCAACTGAGATTCCCAAATAAACGGCTGCATCATATAAAATGAGCAATTAGCTAACAAATTGTTGCCAAATTGTTGCCTTGTGGAAATACATATTCAATAAACATGAGTATAATATATATAAGGACAAGTATCCATTAAACTTCATTTTGTAATGACGCAGTACAAAAAAATGTGTATCTAAAAGAGCAGTTGTGCTTTTAAAGGGGATTTTCTAAGCATATTATTACTTGCTTTAGTGTTAGTTATATTTCACCTAAAAAGGCTAAACTTGTAAGCTAAAATTCATTTTTCTGCTTATCTTTTACCAAACCCCTTCATTTTCAACAGTTCTACCATAGGTGCATATATGAACCAGTGACTTCACAACCCCTCTGGTAAAACAGAGAAAACAAGGTATGATCATGACTGATCTTCACCTGAATCAAGGGCCAATGATATACTAATTTTAAAGTGCCTTGTGTATGACTATGGAAGTAGCAGTCAAGGTAAGCACTAGACTACATACTTTCCCAGGCATATTGTATTTTTCCATCTATAAGATGCCCCCATGTATAAGATGCCCTCTATTTTGGGGACTCAGATTTAAGAAATGGGGAAAGATGGCCCAGAGTATAAGACGCACCCTAATTTTTGACATTATTTTTAGGGGGGGAAACCTAGTCTTATACATGGAAAAATACGGTAATTCATAAATTTAAACCCAATATCTCTTTCCCATGCCTGACATGCTTTGCTTCCACTTTCATACTTGAGGTCCACTAGGAATTTAAATAGTGTAGAATTGAGACCTCATTGCTGTTTTGTGCCAGAATTAGAGAGATCCTCAAATAGGGTCAGTGAGCATGATAGAGCCTCAGATGTATGAATCATGTGCACAAATGAGGGGACTTGAGCTAGGTGGAATCAGTTGTAAACTGGAGATGAGATGTCTCACTTTTGAAGCTTATATGGTTTACACTCTGTCAAGCAAGTCTGCTTTCTGAAACATAAACAACTTTAACGCCAATACCTCAGTCTTTAAGGAAGAGATTACCTCACACCACACCACACCACGACTTGAGATCTATCTGTTGCCCCAAAATGGAAAGACTTGCATACAGTGGTACCTCAGGTTAAGAACTTAATTCGTTCTGGAGGTCCATTCTTGACCTGAAACTGTTCTTAATCTGAGGTATCACTTTAGCTAATGGGGCCTGCCGCGCCGCCACCATGTGATTTCTGTTCTCATCCTGAAGCAAAGTTCTTAACCCAAGGTACTATTTCTGGGTTAGCGGAGTCTGTAACCTGAAGCGTCTGTAACCCGAGGTACCACTATGTTATTAAAAAAACGGAATTGGCTATTCTCAAAAAGGTAACACACATTCCATTTTGCTCAAAGCAAAGAGAAACTAGACATTTTCTTTACAATTTGGAGGCTTATTTTATATATTAATGACAATCACAGGACAGATCAATTATCACCCATTCAACAACAGATACTATCATAACATCAACATCTGAGCATCCGATAGCAATTCTAGAGAGGTTAATGGTTGTCTTTTTCATCTCCACTACAGTGGACAAATGAAACTCCACCCAGATTCCTTCCAATCACTCCAAGTTGCACAATGGAGATGTATAGGATAAAATATTTTAGAAGCTGCTAGTGTCCTTACACCAGAGCCTTTCCTTACCCATAAGCATCAGAATTCTTAATTAATTTGTAATCCAACTGAATCACATAGTGTTTCTCTAACTTGAGTTCTAGCTGCTGTTGGACCATAACTCCCATCAGTGGTCATGGATGATGGGAGTTGTAGTCCAACAACAGCTGGAGACTCAAGTGTGAGAAACACTGTGCAGGCTAGGGAGGTGGTAGGATGGGGACTATGGGATGTTCCTTTTCTGTTATTATGCCTTACTTATTGTTTTAATTTTTAGCTTTATAAAATTGTATCAAATCAAATCTAATAAAAATGGGGAGGGGAAAAGTAGGTCTTAAAAATATACATAAAGGGTTACCACCACATCTGTATTTTTCTCCTCTGCAAGTTTCGTGTTGTGGGGAAAATGCCCATGTTTGTTGTAAAAAGCCCTGCTATTTTGCACATTGTTCTCTTAAACTGAATGTCCATTTGGGATTTGTAAGGCCTGCATCACTACTTTTGGAAATGGAAAAAGATGGAGACTCACAGTGACAAAGCCATGTTGTAGCAAGAGTGACATTGACTGGAGTCCCTAAACCACTCTGAATTTGTCTCGAGCCAGGGTAAGCACTTTTACACAGACTGAAGATACCCTCTGCTGTATGAACAAAAACAGAAATGAATGAAGTCGTTCTGATGTGAACAGGATGAGAGGAAAACTGTGTAATGCACCAAGGGGAAAAAACCCTTTATGATAGTCTAAGGGGGTCAGGTGAACACAACTCAAGTAGGCAGAGAAGGTTAAAACAGGTCTTTTTCATTTTTTAATGAAACTCAGGAAGTAGTGTCTGCAAGTCAGTGGTCAGTTTGCAGTGTTATCATGGTATATGGCATGCTTAATGCTGAAGATGACAGCAGTTTCCCAAAGCAGAACTTGACCTGACTTTTTACCCATTTAAGGGCAATGGATTTTTTTTTTTTATAAATTTGCTTGCTGTTAAATCAAGGTTAATCTGCTCTTTTAAAATAGTTTCTACATTAGATTTTAGCATGCATACAAAGGTTCAGAGACAAATTAATCAAAAAAGGACATTTGGGAAGACTCACACCAGTACAAAGAAGAGAAAACATGCCAGCAGAAGCTTAGGGCACTTCTAGACTGTCACTATTTCAAAATGCAATTCAATCACACAGCTGCAAATTAAGGCTGCACAATGAAAGTTGTCTTCTTTATTGGACTTCTTTGGGATAAGGGAACATGTACACCCACCCTTGTGGATGTCAGGATCTAGAATAAATCTAGATTGATTAATTGAGGATGAGCATGAACAATTCCATATTGAGAAATAATGCATTTTTTGCTACAAACATGTGAGTATGTAGCTTCAGTGTTGCCCTCATAGAATTCACTGGGGAGGAGGATAGGGGAAAACATTAGAATCATTTTTTTCTGCCCGCCATTGCCATTGCCTCTGCCTCTACCTACTATTTGTCTCCCTGCCTTTTGCCCTACCAGCTTCAATGGGTGCTGGCCAACACTGGGCACAAACTAGAAAGCTGCCAATAGAACATTTGGGTTTATGCTTTGTTCATTTTCACTTGTGCCAACAACTCAATTTACAAGCATTCCAGTTTGTTCAAGTGAGATCTTTGCACAGTTTCAGTGTAGATTAAAATGGTCATTCTGTAGCAGAGCATCAAGAGCATTCTACCACCTGGTGCCTACCAAATGTGACTCCTATCACCTCTAACAATTGGCTGTGCTAGCTGGGGCTGGTAGTAACTGGAGTCCAAAACACCAGGCTGGAGGAAAACTGGACTCAAGTGTTTCTCTATATTTACAATCACAAAGGTTCCCTGTTTGGTAGCAATGGAAGTTACAGCCATCACCCCTCTGAACAGGTGTAACCTGGCAACATCAGTGAGAAAGGGGTTTGCTATCTCTTTATACATAAGGTTTATATACTGTCTTTTCCACACAAAAACTGGAGCTATCAACTTTCCTGGCATGGAAAATTATTCTATTTATAGTTCCATAAAGGAGCTGCCAGCCAGTCTCAGTCACAGGCTTGTGGCCAGAAATGTGGCTGACAAGATGAAGGGAGTACTGGGAAATCTTCACAATGAATGTGAAACGATCTGAATATTGTTTACAGTGTATCTTTAAAGTGATGTAAGACACAATAATAGAATCAACATTTAAATATAATCAAAAATAAGTTTAAAGTGTATTTTTTCAACTATCCCTTGATCTTTGCACTCATTGGCTGGAATTCTAGAAATCAGGAACATGCTTACTTCTTTCTGAATATTTGGGTAGAGTACTGATTGCTGCTTATTTCCCCTAGCAGATGGGCCCTGGGTACAGTCTAAAGCTACATACATGAGGCCACTACTTGGCTGAAACCAAGGAGGTCTCACTCTGATCAGCACCTGAATGGTTGGCTGACTGGAAACAGCTTTGGGTTCGGTGATGGAAGAAAAAGCAGGGTGTGAATGTAATAGCCTAAGATAAACTCAACTAGGTTTTATCTCTCTTACCTCCAGGTAGAGCTCAGGGGGAAGTATGTTGAGACCCTAGAGAACTGCCAGAGTAGACAGTATTGATCTAAAAGGGCCATTGGTCTGACTCAGTATGAAACAGCTTCCTGGGTAGAAAAATTAAAGCTGAAAGTTTAAGGAGGGGAGAATGTTTTGGCGGGTAAGATAGTAGTCAAGACAATCACGGATCTCTACTCAAAAACTTCTGCTTTTAATTACCTCAAGCCTGCCAGCAGATGTCAGTGTAGATTTACAGAACAGGAAATTCATCTGGCCAGAAGGATAAACATTGCAGTAACTGATTCAGGCAGCAAAGCAAAATCACTTTGATGCAGATTCAGATTGAAACTCTGAGAGTTTCCTTCCCATATTGTTGGGGTAGAGTGAGAATAGAGGCTGGGCCCCAATAAGGAAATCCATATATGATGTTTTGGGTGAGGTATAAAAACCTGTTAGAAAGAAAAACACCTTGGTGGCTATCCCCAGTGGAAGCAATATCTGTTAAAAGATTAAAAGTTAAAAGATTAAATATGAAAGGAAAATGGCCCACCTATAGAGAGATTTTGATGGAAACCGATAGTGAGTTAGAAATGAAACCATTTGATGAAGTTGGTGATGTATTAACAGGTTGGTTGCAATATTATCAAATAAATGATATATTTAACAAAGACAAAAGAAAAATGGTTTTGGAACTACAAGATCAGTGGCGGAGCTTCATGCTCCGGCACCAGGGGTGGAGAGCAGGTGGGGGCATGGCTGGCGCATGTCCTGGGGGCATGGCACATGTCCCAGGGGCATGGGATGTATAGATGGTATTTGGTATTTAACTCCAACTAAATTAGCTAAAATGTATAGAATGAGAAATAAGAATTGTTGGGAATATAATGCTAAAGAAGGTGATTTTTTTACCATATGTGGTGGACATGTGATAAAGTTAAATTATTTTGGGAAAAGATTTATAATGAGTTAAAAAACATGTTTAGGTATACTTTCCCCCCAAAAAACCCTGAAGCATTTCTGTTGGGTATGACAGGAGAGGAAATATCAAAAGTTGACTGGAAATTGTTTATGTATGCTACTGCGGCAGCTAGAACTTTATTAGCTCCAAAGTAGAAACAACAAGAATCACCGACAGTTGAAGAATGGCAGATGAAGATGATGGACTATGTGGAACTGGCAAAGCTGGTGGGGAAAATCCAAAGCCAGAGTGACCAAGTATTCAGAGAGAGTGGAGTAAATTTATTCTATATATAGACAATCATTGTAAACATATAAAGACACTAGCAGGACTTAGATAAATCTCACAACATTTAATAGAAAGAAGCTTCTACATGTGCTTAAAGACTAAAATAATATTAAGGAAAAAGGTAGAATTGAAATGGTATAAATGTGTGGAAATATGATGTAGGTATACAAAAACCAGACGATGGAATGGAGGGAAGTCGAGTGGAGCTAAAAATTTGTAAAAGGAAATAAGATGTTATATTAATGTTAAAAATGGAAAACCATTTAAAAAAAAAAAAAGAGAGAGAATAGAGACTGGGCCCCAGTGCAACTCCTCCACAAACTAACACCAAGTCAGTCTTCTAGACATTTATTAGGTGTTAAGAACTGGTCTTATGTGATGTCTACAACCATGGGAAGATGACACAAGGAAGATAATAAACAGTAGGCTCAGCATTGTGGAACAGACCAGAAGCTTAAGGCAACACCAGACCTTGGACAAGGACTGGTTCAGAACCATGGTTAGCAGTCCTGCAGCTGAGGGAGAAGAGAAGGTTATCTCAGCACTAGCCTGGAGTAGCTAGCAGAGCTTTATAACCAGGACTAGGTAGTCAAGATAAAAACTCTGCCCCCTGACTGCCCTGACAGCAACAATACTAATTGCAAAAAAATGGAAAAGTGAAACAGTACCAACAAAAAGAGTGGCAAGATAGACTATTTTATTACCTTGAATTGGCAAAAATGATGGATGCGATTAGGGGACAGTCTAAACAAAAATTTCAAAAAGAGTGGGGAAAGTACAGAGATTATTTTTAAAAAGAGTGCCCTCAAATTAAAACTTGGAGTTGCTTCGAGTAATTTTTGCAAAACAAAATAAGGTTTACAAGTACAGCATATGGAGAAAGGTAGAAAAGACAAGAAAGAAAGGTAGGAAAAGGTAGAAAAAACAAGAAAGAAACAGTTTATCAAGTATAAAATCAGACCCACGTTGAGGAGGAAGGAAGTCTATCAGAATAGAATAAGAATAGGAAATAGAAAATAGGAAAACGTAAGTCCGTGTGTAGAAACTTGCAGATTTATGGATATATGTTTACCATTTGTTTTGTGTTTTCTTTTTTTAGTTTGTTCTTTAAGTGTTGTGTGTGTGTGTGTGTGTTGTAATAATAAGTCAATAGGAAGCATTCAAAAGGAAAAAAAGAAAACTCTGCCCCAAGTACTGCATTGGGCAGTTAAGAGTACTGTGCCATTTATGAATCATTTGGCTTCTCCTAGACAATAGAGTTCCAAGCTGCAGGGGTTTCTTTGAGGAAGGCTCCTCAGGGTTCGCCTGAGCTATCAGTCTAATGTTTGAGGTATCTATTTAGGGTTCGAGGGATCAGATTTGGGTTCCAGTGCCAGTGGATGCATGCGGGAAAGACCAGAGAGTGAACCAGATTTTTCCTCTGCAAAGCTACTTGAATGAGAGGATTCCTGATCTGAGTCTATGTCAGAATCCAAACACCTGGCATTTGATAGCTGACATGCAATGGAATTTGACAGCTTTTGATAGATGGCATGAAATGGCAGTTAGCAATGTTTGTTAAATGACATGCAATGATCATATTTGATTTCCAGAAGCTTTACAATAAACAGAAATGAATCAAGTGAATATGGACCACAATTTCTGACCAAATAATATTAATTAATTAATTAAATTTATTAGTTCCTTATCATCCCACTGGTCCTGCAAGTGGAATATTTGCTATGTGACAATTCACTTATTTGAACATGAGCAATTCTTTAGCTGTGCGGCAGGGAGAGGGAATGGGATTGCATGCCTTATTTTCCTGTGGAAAGTTTCCAGGGGAAAGTTGGTAGCCTGTGTATCAGATAATTTTTTTGTGAGGATTATGTGAAAGAAAGAAAGAAAGAAAGCTGGAAAAAGGTTTTTGTTTTTGTATATACTCACAATACATTGCACAGAAACAAGCTCTTGTGTACCCTCATTGCAGAACTGCAGCTTCTGAAGGTGGAAGCTTAAGCTAATTCTGCCTTCCTCAAACTGACATCCTCCAGATGTTTTAAATGACAACTCCTATGTTCCAGCCAGCATGACCATGGGAGATGTAGTCCAAAACATTGAGGGGGGCACCAGGCTGGGAAAAGCTTATTTAGCCTCTAGCTACTAACCACTGACAGTGAAAAACTTGTAAGCAGATCATCAAGTGGTTAATCAGTTAAAGGTAGCTTTAGATACTGCATCCAGTCTCCTGGTAACCAAATGGCCCTATTCAGAGGTCATGAGCATTTCCGGCTGGATGGGTGTCTATTTTCTTCACAGAGCAAAATGTTAGAGTGGGTGGCATGTGATATTCAACTAGAGCTCAACCGCAGATCCCTTCTTTTCCGTTTGTGCCTGCTGCTGTTAGAAAGATACAGTTGACTTTTCTCACCATTACATTGACCCGACAACTATGTGACTCACAATGGCATCATCATGTATACCTCCATGGGATGGGGTGAGGTGGAAGTTGCAGCTTCGGGTTTTTTGTGAGCTCCTGGACTATCAGCCCTCCAACCAATCTATTCTGTTTTTCTGCCTTAGGCACAACATCTCTTTTGGAAAGGAGAGAGGTATATAAAATTGCGTGTGGTATGGAGAAAATGTAATACAAGAACTCAGGGTCATCCAATGAAGCTGTGCATTAGAGAATTCAGGACAAATAAAAGAACATACATCTTCATGCAGCACATAGTTAAACTGTGGAATTCGCTTCCACAGGAGATAGTGATGGCCACTAACTTGAATGGCTTTTAAAGAGGATTTGGCACATCCATGGAGGATAAGGCTACTAGCCACAATGGTTATGTCAGGGAACTGCCATCGGAGAGACAGGTGGTGGACAGGCTCCAGGAGAATAGGAGAGAATCTGCAGCAGAAGAGGGAACCAGCAGGGGGAGTGCAGGAGTCACAGCGGAGGGGAGGCTCTGGGATGCTTCCAGTGAGAGTAGTGGAGAGGTAACGGGACCCCGTTGGGAACTCCCACCCTTCGCCGGAAACTGTCACGCAGAGAGTCACGAAGGCGCATGTCCGTCAAACAGCTTTTATGTTGGCGTAAATTCCGTAGACGCCCACTGTCAGATTCTACCAGCGACTGACGGAGTCATGCTTTGGGGGCTCCGTTAGTGCATCGGTTTGGATGACCAGCCAAACCCCAGAGGGATCAAGTTTTTACGCACAAGCAGCTCATTATCCCATCACAGCAATCTGACAGTCTTTGAAAGCAGCTTGTGCAAGCAGAAGGCATCATGAGCGAACCAGCCGGAACCGGAGGAGCAGGAGCTGGAGCTGGAGCAGGTCCAAGCCTGGAACAAAGGTACAGGGCGTTGGAGGTCCAGCTGGCGCTGCAAACGGCGAGGCTCGAGGAGAGGAGGGCTCAAGATGCAGATAAGGGGAAGACCACCCCACTTGCCAGACGGGTGCCTGGACTGGTGCAGAAATTTGGGGGGGATCCCCGGAACTATCAAGCCTTTAGGACAGAGATGCAATATGCTCTCAATCTACTGTTTGATGACTTCCCCGACGAGAACTCTAGAGTGGCGTACGTGATTGGCCATCTAGAGGGAGGGGCGAAGGACTGGGTTCGGCCCCTGATGGCAGCCAATAATGAAATCTTAAAGGACACAATGAAGTTTTTTCGCGCCATGGACTTGATGTTTTCCAGCGAGATCGAGCAGGGAGTGGTGCGCAGGCAGTTAATGGCGTGTAAACAGGGGAGCCGATCTGTACGTGAGTACTGGACTGAGTTCACCATGCTGATTCATAGACTTGGGTGGGACCTTGCTAGTGAACCTATTCAAATGCTGTTTGAAGAAGGTCTCTCTCCGGCAGTGAAAGATGAACTTTCCCGGGCGCCTAGGGCGGAGTCTATGGATCAGCTGACTAAATCAGCGCTGTCCATTGGGGCACGCCAGGAAGCTAGAGCTATGGAAAAGCGGGAAGGAAAGGGGGAACGTTGGAAGGACTTCCGCATTCCAGAGATTCCGGAGCAGCCTTTCCCGCCAGCAGAGCCGATGGAACTTGGAACAGCGCGCGCGCGCGCAGTTTCAAACACCAGTGAAGGGCGGAAGAAGGAGGGAAAGAGCGGCAAGAGATGCTATCTCTGCCAACAGCCAGGTCACTTTGCCAGAGTCTGTCCGCAAAGGAAGGAATGGCAAGGGATGGCGGGAACTGTTGGGGGGAAGGAGGAAGAAGAAATCACGGAGCAAGTAAAAGCCAACGCCTGGTTGCCAACATCAGGGCACAGCAGCCAGGCCAGGGAGTAATGAATGTGCCCACGCCGGAACCTCCAAGACCAGCGCTTGTGATAGAGGTGTTGCTGGAACTGGCAAACGGACACCCACTGAAGATAAAAGCGCTATTGGATTCAGGTAGCTCATGTAATTTCATGAGCAAAGAGTTTGCAGCTGAACACCAGATACAGACTATCCCATTGAGTAAGCCTTTGCAGGTTACCACGATTGATGGGAGGGAGCTGTTGGGAGGAGAAGTGAGCCAACAGACTGTACCAATGATAATGAGGGTGGCACGACACACCGAACTGATAGCGTTTAACGTAGCCACCTTGGGAGGAGCTCCTATTATCTTGGGTATGAGCTGGCTGGCGCTACACGATCCGCTAGTAGGCTGGCATCAGAGAGTGGTTTCCTTTGGATCAGCACATTGCCTAGAACACTGCAAGGAGGGAGAGGCTCAGGCAGGTACCAGGGCCACTCTAGCAGGGATGGAAGTGATGGACAAGGGGAGGGTGCCACCACAATACGCTGACTTGATTGACGTATTCAGCGAAAAAGAAGCAGATAAACTGCCCCCGCACAGACCCTTTGATTGTCAAATTACCTTACTCCCAGGAGCACAATTGCCAGTGGGCAAGCTGTATGCAATGTCAGACAGTGAGATGCAGGAGTTAAGGGAGTTCATTGACAAGAATCTCAAGCGAGGTTTCATCAGAGAGTCACGAGCGGTGGGGGGCAGCCCAGTGTTCTTTGTGGACAAAAAAAACACGGGCAAGCCCAGGCTTGTATGTGATTTCAGGGCCCTAAATGCAGTGTCAGAACCAGTGACTTTCCCTATGCCTAGAATTGATGACATTCTAACACGGGTGAGAAAAGGGAAAATTTTTACCAAGCTGGACCTTAGGGGGGCATATAACTTGATATGTGTGAGAAAGGGGGATGAGTGGAAGACCACTATGTTCACCCCCTTGGGGGCCTTTGAGTACCTCGTTATGCCTTTCGGATTACAAGCGGGCTCCGCCTGCTTTCAATCATTCATGAATCACGTCCTGGGGCCACTGCTCTACAAGAACTGCGTAGCGTTCTTAGATGACGTCCTGGTGTACTCAGACAATGAGGAGCAGCATGTGCGAGATGTAAGAGAGGTACTGAGCAAGCTGCGAGAAAACCGGCTGTGGGTGAAACTGGAGAAGTGTCAGTTTCATACCAAGGAGGTGGAATTCCTGGGGTACCGGTTGTCTGACAAGGGATTGGCCATGGATCCCAGCAAGGTTCAAGCGGTACTGGAATGGAAAACACCAAAGACCAAGAAGGACGTGCAAAGGTTCCTGGGCTTCGGAAACTTCTATAGGAAGTTCATCAAAAACTTTGCCCATTTAACAGCGCCCATCACGGATTGTCTTAGTAGCAAAAAGAAATTTGTTTGGACGGGAGAAGCGCAGAGGGCGTTCGAACGCTTAAAGCAGGCGTTTGCGTCGGAAGAGCAACTTTTGCACGTGGATCTACAACAACCAATGAGAGTGGAGACTGACGCGTCAGACCGAGCGGTGGGGGCCGTTCTTCTCCAGCCGGGAAAAGATACGTCTGAATGGAGACCATGTGCATTCTTCTCGCGGAAGTTGAACAAATCCGAGAGGAACTACACAGTGTACGACCGAGAACTGCTCGCCATTCATGAAGCATTCCGGAAATGGCGGCACTTGCTGATTGGGGCGCAGCACAAGGTTCAAGTCCGAACTGACCACAAAAATCTGGAATACTGGAGAACAGCCCGAGTGCTGAACCAGAGACAAGTGAGATGGGCCCAGGAGTTCTCCAAATTCCACTTTGAGATTCGTTACGTGCCCGGCTCCGAGAACGTGAGGGCGGACGCTCTTTCCAGGAAACCTGAGTACTTAGAGGGGGAGGGAGCGCCTGAGGCAAGGCATGTAATCCCTGAAGACCGCTGGGTGTGTGGGGCGGCATTGGTGGGGCAGAGGGAACTGATAGAGGGTACGGAGAACGATGAATACGCCCAAGAGAAACTCAGAGAGCTCCGGAGGACAGAGGAGAACACAGGGGGGTTCGAAGAAAAGAACGGGGCGTTGTATTACAAAGGGGCACTGTACATACCCGACGGGGAACTGAGGGGCAGAGTACTCAAGCAGTTGCATGACAGCCCCACAGCGGGACATTTTGGACAGCACAAAACCATGTGGTTGGTTACCAGGGAGTTTTGGTGGCCCAAGGTGAGGGAGGATGTACGGGAATATGTCAGGGGTTGCGACCGGTGCCAGCGAGCGAAAGGAGAGAGGGTGGCGCCAGCGGGGCTATTACAACCCTTACCCACGCCCGAAAGGCCATGGGAGGCAGTATCCATAGATTTTATGACGGACCTGCCAAAATCCAAAGGCAAAACAGCTGTCAT
The DNA here is from genome assembly GCF_964252035.2 of Podarcis erhardii. Classification (NCBI taxonomy): domain Eukaryota; kingdom Metazoa; phylum Chordata; class Lepidosauria; order Squamata; family Lacertidae; genus Podarcis; species Podarcis erhardii. Next base: position 28,389,098 of record NC_138504.1, read on the forward strand.
GGTGGTGGTAGATCAATTAACCAAGATGTGTCATTTTATAGCTTGTTCACATGCAGTCACAGCGGAGGAAACCGCCAAGTTGTTTGTAGAACATATTTTTAAGTTGCATGGCACCCCCTTGAGGGTTTTGAGCGACAGAGGGAAACAATTTACTTCCAGGTTCTGGAGGAAACTTATGAGCTTACTGCACGTAGAACTCAATTTCTCAACTGCCCGGCACCCAGAAACCAATGGGCAAGCGGAAAGGGCAAATGGGGTTTTACAACAATACCTGAGGTGTTATGTAAAAGACAGAGAAAATGATTGGGTGGATAAGTTACCTCTAGCAGAATTTGCCTACAACAACGCAGAGAACGTGTCCACAGGGATGAGTCCCTTCCTGGCAAATTATGGGTGTCACCCCCGGGCATTCCCAGGAGAGGGAGGGGAGAGGTGGAGCGTGCCGGCGGCAGAATATTTCTTTGAAGAGATGGAGGCGATCCACCGTCAGCTTCAACTTAACTTAGAGAAAGCCAAGGAAGAATATAAGAAGCAAGCAGACAGAAATAGGAGGGAAGGTGAAACTATATGGGTGGGGGACCGGGTGTGGTTGTCCACCCAAGGGCTACCGTTCAAGGGCGGGAGTAAGAAATTGAGGCCCAAAAGATTGGGACCCTTTGAGGTTATACAGCAGGTCAACCCAGTGGCATTCAAACTCAGGCTGCCCAGTCACATGAAATTACACCCAGTATTTCACAGGTCATTACTGTCGCCGTATCGAGAGGGACGTGAGTGGGGGGAGCGTGAGAGAGAGGCCACCCAAACGCCCGTGATAGAAGAGAGAGCGCGCGACATGAACGTGGCAGGAATCATTGATTCCAGGTGGAAGGGGAATCAGGTGGAATATCTGGTAGAATGGGAGGGGGAAGCAGAGTCGGAAAACACTTGGGTACCAGCAGAGGTAGTCAATGACGAGGTTTTAATAGAAACATTTCATCAGCGTTTCCCAAGAAAACCGCAACCCGTGGCTCGATTTAGAAGGGAACACTTTGGGACCACCGATGAGGAAGGAGAGTTTGAAGGGTTCCCAGAGTCAGGGGTGGGTGAAGAAGCCGACTCCGACAAAGAAGAGGAAGACTGGGAGAGAGACGGTACGCCGTGGCTAGAAGTGTTAGAATCCTCGGACGATGAGGAGAGTTCCTTCAGGGGCTTTCCGCCCTCACCGCCAGTGGGAGAGGAGGCGGGAGGGGGTGAAGGGGGCCCTGGGGGGGAGGTGGATGTCAGGGAACTGCCATCGGAGAGACAGGTGGTGGACAGGCTCCAGGAGAATAGGAGAGAATCTGCAGCAGAAGAGGGAACCAGCAGGGGGAGTGCAGGAGTCACAGTGGAGGGGAGGCTCTGGGATGCTTCCAGTGAGAGTAGTGGAGAGGTAACGGGACCCCCGTTGGGAACTCCCACCCTTCGCCGGAAACTGTCACGCAGAGAGTCACGAAGGCGCATGTCCGTCAAACAGCTTTTATGTTGGCGTAAATTCCGTAGACGCCCACTGTCAGATTCTACCAGCGACTGACGGAGTCATGCTTTGGGGGCTCCGTTAGTGCATCGGTTTGGATGACCAGCCAAACCCCAGAGGGATCAAGTTTTTACGCACAAGCAGCTCATTATCCCATCACAGGTTACATTCTGGATTCAGTGGCAGTATGCCTCTGATTACCAGCTGATGGGAATTCCACACAGGAGGAGAACGATTGTATTCATGTCCTGCTTATTTATATTATCATTATTTATTATTTAGAGTTTTATGCCACTTTAAAAAGGATTCAAAGCAGCTCACATGAGAACAGAAATGAAAATCAACACATTATTATAAGAATAGTCCAATACAAAACCATTTCAGTTGTTCAGCGGGTGGTTGCTGAACAACTCCAAGCACCCCCGGAGGATGCGGACCATTTGGATCCCTTCCAGTCGGGATTCAGGCCTCACCATGGGACTGAAACTACCTAGGTCGCACAGTTTCTCCAGCTGGCTAGAGACAAAGGTAAGAGCTGTTTCCTAGTTCTGCTGGATCTCTCGGCGGCCTTTGACACCATTGACCATAACATCCTTCTGGACCATCTAGAGGCTCTGGGAGCTGGGGGCACTGTTATATGGTGGTTCCACTCCTTTCTCCTGGGCCATGTCCAGAAAGTGGTGTTGGGGGATGAGTGTTCAGACCCCTGGGCTCTCACTTGTGGGGTGCCTCAGGGTTCTGTCCTCTCCCCCATGCTTTGTAATATCTATATGAAGCCGCTGGGAGAGATCATCGGGGGGTTTGGGCTGGGTGTTCATCAGCATGCAGATGACACCCAGCTCTACCTCTCCTTTAAATCAGAACCAGTGAAGGCGGTGAAGGTCCTGTGTGAGTGCCTGGAGGCTGTTGGAGGATGGATGGCGGCTAACAGATTGAGGTTGAATCCTGACAAGACAGAAGTACTGTTTTTGGGGGACAGGGGGCGGGCGGGTGTGGGGGATTCCCTGGTCCTGAGAGCAAGTCCAATAGTTGGCATGATGGGAGATGCTGTCCAGCCCCACATGAAAGGCCACAGGTTCCTCATCCCATGACCAAAGTCAGCTAACTTCTGGCCCTCCAGAAGTTGCTCACCTACAACTCCATCCCTGACGTTTAGTCATGTTGGTGGAAGATCATGAGAAATAGAGTCCAACAATATCTAGATCTCACTGCATTTTACTATCAATTGAAATGAAACCACAAAGCCAATATTTACCTACTTAGTTACGTGCTTATTTATTTACATGGCTACTTATTTATTTAGTCATTTCCTATTAGTTATTATTTACTTAACTGTTTAATAATACTGTCATTTGATGGTAAGTTGTTAGTAAATTAAAGAAAGCACATGAATCTGACCTTTGAAGAGTTTTGTTAAGTAAACTATTTTATGACTTACCAAATGTCTAGCTCTGTGCTAGGGATGTAGGACAGCTTGAGAAGTGCTTTTAAAAAGGGACATTTTTTAGAACACATTGGAACAGCTGTTATTATTTATATGGAGAGCGTGATTTTTTGTTTTTTCATAAGTGTTATGTTAGACAATATATTAATGTATTATATGATCCCTTCTTTCCCCCCTCCCTTATGGCATTTTGTGTATGTGTGTGTGTTAATGTAAGTTACTTGGAGACCTTTGGGTTACAAGTGACTAATAAATTTAATAAATAATAAATAATAAATAAATAGTCTCTGATTTAATAAGAATTGGGAGGGGTCACATTTGAGGAAGGGTGATAACCATTTAAGTTCTTCTCTGACCTTATATTTACATCAATAGAATTACTGAGTCCACCAGTTTTGATTTACTCACTTAAGAACTTCAAGAACGAACCATCAACCATGGAAGTTTTCCTGTGGCCAGAAGAGTGGGCAAAAAGTACCACCCCCAACTTCCTCACTGTTTTTGAAGTGAAAGCCTAATTCTGAGAGTTCATGTGGTGCAGTATTTAGGTCAGGGGTGTGAATGTGCCACTCATGGGCACACATGTGAACAGAGAGGTGCCTCTTCTGGGCCCACAGTGTTCCCTCCCCACTTTGAAATTAGGCTTGAAACAAGCATCCTATTGTAGCCAACAGTGTGTAGCGGGATGTGGTGCCTACAATAGTTTCCCTTCCCTTAAGTGCTGTTTCTCTTCTTTTCCATTCAGAAGTTCTTGCTTTCATCACTGAACATCTAGAGTAGAAAAAAGGAGATCTTCTAGGAGTGAAGAAGATTTTGGGTGCAGTATCCAGGCCATAGTGGGAAAGTTAACATTGACACAAAGAGCAGCAGTATATCAACTGGCACTTAAGTTACCCCCAGCCTTTCTAAGACTTTGAAAATGGGACTTAAAAGGAATTATCATCTTTCAAGCAGCTGAACTTTGATGAGAGTGGATAGGAGCACCAGAGGAAGCAATGGTCTTACAAATATTCCTGGGACCAATACTGGTCATGGATGCCTTTTCTGGGGCATGTTTGCATGTAGTATTAAGTACCAACTCCCTCTAGCTTACTGATTCTCTCACGTTAGCTCTTTCTGACTCCCCTTTTGTCACTTTCTACCTTTTTATCACTTTGCAATTCCCTTGCAATTCCCTAGCAAGTCATCCAGCAGCAATATATAACAAGTAGGGATATGTCACTGTTACTTTAGCAACCTTGCTCAGCAATGGGCATTGCTCCTCTTAATATTTGTTTTATAGCTTTCAGTGGATTAAGCCATTTTATTTCTTTAAAAATCTATTTTTTAAAAGAAATTATTTTATTCATACTTCCATGATTTAAAGAAATAAATTGGGCTTTACTTGTATTTTCTTAGTTAGAATGTGAGCCTGATGCACGTATTTTTATAAATAATATTTTAATAAACAGTTGACTTCTCTTTCACCTCATTTATACTTATTAATTACTATTTTTTTCAATCCATGCAAATTGTATTTTTTGTCCTTTTTTCTGTGAAAAGTGGGTTGTTAGAGGGAAATTTAAAACTCACAGGACCCTGAAAGCTGTGCCATTCTAGAACTAAGAAAGTGGATTCTTTTTTGGGGCAGGCGGAAATCTTGAACTGTAAATTCATCATCATCAAACCTTTTATTGGCATCACATACAAACATCCAAAACAAATCAATACAGAATTACCACTTCCCCAGTGGCACAAAACATTTGCTAAAAGAAAGGAGGCAGAGCAGTCTGAACTGTAAATTAATAACACAGTGTTACTTAATAGCTTTATAGAAGTCATTTACTGCAAGTCACATTACTCGTACTGTACTGTCACAGTATCCCCCTGGGATTTTGCAACCTGCCCCATTCAGCACCCCTCTACAATTCATTTTACAATCACTACCCATTTCCCACCAGTTCAGGCTCCGAATCAATTTGATTTCCTTTCAGGGATTCTCCTTCACCCACAATCATTTCTATATAAAGTTGGCTAATGTCCCACTCATCCCCCATTAAATTCCTACTGAGGAACTTAAGGCAGTCCCCATCCCAATTCATTATAATTCTAAAACATCCACTTTAAAAAAAGAATAATGGTTCCCAGAGGTCCATCTCTAACACTTGTCTTGAACAATGAAGCCTCCACCTTTAGCAGCAGCCTCTCCATATTGTAAGAATAGGTGGGTAAATGACTGCAAGGGATGCACAATGCATCCACTGCAACTTGCAGGCCATGCCCAAGTTTAGTGTGTGCAACATGCGGAGGGTATTAGCACCACTGGGCTACATTATTATACCATATTTTAATCTGGTCTAACCCAATGCATTCAGCTGTCTTGCAGACAGACACCCAGTGTACCACTTCAGTTTGCCTTCTTTAAGATAGGAAAGACTGACTCACACAACTAAAACAGTGTCTCCTTTACACCTTGATTTGGGCTGGTGGCCAACTGTGCTTTGCAAACAGAGACAGTTAATGCAGTTTGCGCACACACAGAGACAATGGAATACCACTTTTAACGTAGGCATGTCTCTAGGTCATTCCATTTATCGCTTTGTAAAGTGGGTGATTATTACCATTTCCCCTGCCATCCGCAGAAGATGGTAATCTTGTGAATAGAAAGTTGCTTTGTAAAGTTGTGTTGTTTGGGGGGGGGGGGAGAGGCATGGAAAGAATGCACTGGCCATCTGAGTGAGTGAGCCAAATAATTAAAAATACATTCCATTCTTTAAGTTTTATCAGTCCTTGTTTAACTTCTAACAGAGTGCACTGCTTGAAGCTACATTCTGTTCAAGTTTCAATTTTTCAACATTACATACCTGTAACAACATCAACAACTGCATCAACTCTGAGGCAAGATGTATACTAGCCTGGGCAATTACTGGTTCATTGTTGTTGTTTTTTTGAAATTAACAATGGTTGCAATCTTCAGGAAAAAAATGACAAGCTATTTTTCAACAATGGAAAAGATCAGAATGGGAATATTAGTGGAACTGTGACGAGATGGGACAAGCAACACATTTGGCTAATCGACAACTGAACCAGTACAAAAATACCCAGATTGCACCCCTATCTTATAGGGTGCTTTCAATAAAAAGTCATTGCACTTCTCCCCATGTGTGCTGTGTGTTCGGGAGGGCGGGGGGTGGTGGCAGTGGCAGTGGCAGCCTGTGTGCATGTCTTTGGGGTGCTTGCAGAGTGTGTGATGTGGGGTGTGCTGATGATCTCTATGTGGAACTGGGAACTAGGAACCTACTTCAGCATCATGAAGAATGGGAAAGAGGAAAACAAGACATCAAACAACATGCAACCACAAGCATACAGGCAATCACCAACACCAGACAACAGTAACTTCCATGGGAATCCTATGAATATTTAGTCAGAAACTAAGTCTCACCATATTCACTGGACCTTACTCCCAGGTAAGCAGGGGTGGGATTGCAACATTAATGAACTGTGTACCTATGTTCTCCAAGCTTGGGTCTCATGGTGTTGCTGAACTGCAGCACTCTAATTCCCAACCATCTTAGCCCAATGGTCAGGGTTGATGGGTGTTGGAGTTCAACATCTAAGGTTAAGGACCACTGATAAGACAATAAGCCATACCATCAGCGCAATAAAACTGTCACCAGGATTTGTTTATAAAACCCTCAAGTCTTTTAAGGCATACCCAGACAAAGCAGAGGGTGAGATCCACAATTGAACCACCTACCATTTTTGAAAGTGTAAATGCAGCTACTTTGTTTTGAATCTTTAGTTCTTTGCTGCGGAAAGGTTAAATCCCCCCTGGACTGTTTCCTTGATGCAAATCCCCACCCACACACTTCAAGGGAAAAGTGAGCCAAATGTTCCTGCAAATTTGTTGGCACAACAAGCAGATTATTTATCAAAATCCATTTCTCTGCAATGTAATGTTTATGCAATAATGGGTTTATGTGGTTGCAGGTTGCCTTCTTGGAAAGTTAACCCTTCAGCTCCTTCTGATTTTGATCTTCTCTCCTGACTGCTGCATATTCCAAAGCTGTAATTATTCACATTGAACCCCAAGGAAGGAAACCTGTATTTTATGGATGATAAAGGAAGTTTGTTTTCTGCTGCTCCAGAGTGTAGGACCCAAATCAATGGATTCAAATGACAAGAAAGGAGATCCCAACTAAACATTAGGAAGAACTTTCAGATGAAAAGAATTGTGGGACAGACTACTTTGGAAAGTGTGGGACTCGCCTTCCTTGGAGGTTTTTAAACAGAAGTTGGAAGACCAACTTTAGCTGTGGTTCCTGCATTTCAGGGGATTGGGCTAGATCATGCATCTCCAACCTTTGGCCCTCCAGATGTTTTGGACTACAACTACCATCATCCCTGACCACTGGTTCTGTTAGCTAGGGATCATGGGACTTGTAGGCCAAAATATCTGGAAGACCACAGGTTGGGGGTGCCTGGGCTAGATCATCAGAAGCAATCAAGTCAGAGGGTGCAGAGTCTCCAGCGAAGGAGCCAGGGGTCTTAGCCTGCTTCTGGGGATCAGGAGGTCACTGGGCCTGATTTACATGAGCCCGTAGAAGAAAACGCCAACACCCTGCAGAGCCTTCTCCTGAGATATCCAATGCCTCCCATAAGATATTACTGGTCCACTAGTGCATGAGCTTGCCAGGCACAAGACTTTGGAATGGAGGAGGAGTCTTCACATCAGTGGTTTGGCCCTTTAAGAATCTGCAAGGTGCTTAAGCCTGGGGGCAGAGGTTTAAGGCTGAGGTCACTACAGCTACCAGTTTTCTTTTGGGGAAGCAATGTGCTTTAAATATGTGGTCCAGATGTGACCTCAGCTTGCCCTCAACCTTGACTTGGAGCTCTGTGCAGGCCTGTGATTACCCCAAATGGCATTTGGCTTGAGCTCTGAAGAGAAGCACCACAGTGGTACCTCGGGTTACAGACGCTTCAGGTTACAGGCACTTCGGGTTACAGACTCTGCTAACCCAGAAATAGTACCTCGGGTTAAGAACTTTGCTTCAGGATGAGAACAGAAATTGTGCTCCAGCAGCGTGGTGGCAGCAGTAGGCCCCATTAGCTAAAGTGGTACCTCAGGTTAAGAACAGTTTTAGGTTAAGAACAGACCTCCAGAACGAATTAAGTTCTTAACCCGAGGTACCACTGTATTTAGATATGCTACAACAGTGTGTTGTAGATCCTTACCTTGTATACATATCAAATGTTGCAGCATACCTTCCTTATCTCCCAACAGGAGTGTTCATCACCAGGCTTCCATTGCAGCCAGACCCTCCTTTAGGATACTACAAAGCAGTGGTTTCCAAAATGGGGTTACGGTACTTAGGAGTATGTGCCAAGAGGCAAGGGGGTAGCAGGGGGCACCGGAGATGTAAATGATGATCAGACGATCAGATGATCAGATGATCACTGAATCACCATCAATTTTGTTGAATTAATTGAACAGAAGAGTTTTGACTGGATTTTGAATAAATGTGCAATTAATTGTTACTGCTTTGAATTTTATTGTGTCTTCCTTAGTGGGTTATGTGAATGTTTTTTATAGGGTGTGGTAGGGAGCACTGGGGATGAGTTTATGGAACCAAGGGGGCGGTGGTCTGCAAAATTTCAGGAACCACAGGTTAAACAGCGAATCTATCTGCACTTTTAAGATCTGAGCCACTGCTTTACAGTGTACTAAGCAGACTGTAGTTCAGTTACAGACATGTATAGAGACTTCCTCCTTTTCATCTCTTTCTTCCCTTTGCCCTGTGCTGCTGTCCACTTCCTTCTGTCGGTGTTCCTTCTCTCTTCATTCTGTTCTCCTCTGCAAGTGGCAGCAGGATATTGGGATTAGGGTGAGCTGGGAGGGGAGGGAGGACCAGTTGTGCGAGGGGTAGGGGTTGGCAATGGAGTGAGGGTAGGCAGAGTTGTGGCAGTTGAGGGAGCTGTGAGGGTAAGATGTGGGGGTCATTGGGTGAGATGTGGGGTGTTGGCAAGGGGGGTAGGTAGGCAATGTGAGCAGGGGTGGCAGCTCCATGTACAATAACAGCTCTCCTCTCCCCTGCCCCCTCCCCCTCTCATAACATAGGTGATGGGTTAGGGAAGGATGGGAGGAAGGAAGGAAGAAGGCACTGCAGAGCAGAGCAGAGCAGTGCCTCTTTGTCCTCCAGCTCAGCTTCTGAGTTGGAAAAGAGGGAAGAGAAAGTATTAAGGGGGGGGGACAGCGGAGAGGGCTCACCATCCCATCCCCCGCTTTACGTCTGTCAAACTTCAGCAGCAGTTAGCTATTATGGAACAATCATTATTGACCCTAAATGGCATCCCAAATGGCTGGACGTGCTTTACGCGACAGCAAGAGGCCACTTAGTCTTCGGAGAGGAACAGGATCAAGAAGAAAGGAAGCGTTGGCTAGCTGGGTGGGAGGAACCCAGTGAGGAATATGTTGCATGCAAGCGTGGGAACCATATTTGGAGCAAAAGCTGCACTCCCATCTTCAGAGCAGGAAATGCTTCAGGGTCAGCCACACTCTCTTCACCCTTCTAGCAGAGCTGGAGTTTTTTTTTCTGGGAAGCTAGCTTACTAATTTTGTACACAGTTCTCCCCCAACCCCCAGCCTGCCTTATTTATTTTTCCTCTTGGCCATTTCCCCAGTTGGCTATCATAATATGGTGAAGCATGTCACAATATTAGCAGCGGCTTCCATACCTTACTTTGTCATTCCTGACTGAACAGGTCAACTGGTAACCCTGAAAATTATACTGGACATTTGCACCATGCTTTGAAGCATTTTCTCTTTGTATAAGAACAAGCACGAAGGAGGTTTCCCAGCCCACTCACAGGTCCTCATAATATTAGTGGAAACAGTTGGTCCTGGCGAGTATTAAAAAGGTAAAGGTACCCCTGCCCGTACGGGCCAGTCATGTCCGATTCTAGGGTTGTGCACCCACTTAAGAGGCCGGGGGCCAGCGCTGTCCGGAGACACTTCCGGGTCACGTGGCCAGCATGACGAAGCTGCTCTGGCGAGCCAGACCAGCGCAACACATGGAAACACCGTTTACCTTCTCGCTATAACGCGGTACCTATTTATCTACTTGCACTTAGGGGTGCTTTCGAACTGCAAGGTGGGCAGGAGCTGGGACCAAAAGATGGGAGCTCACCCCGCCGCGGGGATTCGAATCGCCGACCATGCGATCGGCAAGCCCTAGGCGCTGAGGTTTTACCCACAGCGCCACCCGCATCCCATGGCGAGTATTAACCACTTTCAATTTAACCTGAGGACTGCCATTTGTTTAGTTTAATTTTAATTTATTTTAATTAATTTTGGGATGCATTTTAATCAATCGCTTGCTTGTTTTTATGTATATTGTGCTGTTAATATGATGTTAGCTGCTCTGAGCAGGAGAGGGCGGGATACAAATAAAATTTTATTATTATTATTAGCATTCAAATTCTTCGCACACATTATCCAGTTGCATTATCCATACAGCAACCATGCAAGTTAAGTAGGGATCAAAGGGAGATATTGGGATTCGATCACATTTTTATGCAAAATTTCCTAATTTGCACTTCCTGAGGCAATACGAGAACCAAAAACCAGCTTTTGGGGAGGAATTGCACCTCTCCAAATGTTGTGATACAGTTCTTCAACAAACTAATGTAAACAAATATGCACATAGTAGGAGAAACTGTGCATAAAAACACATATATCAGTGAAAATAACATACAAAATTAGGGGAAACTGCAAGCAAAATTGTGTATATTAGGAGAAATGTACACTAAAATGCTGATGGCTGTGAAAGACTGGCTTGCACATATTGGGTTCATGGCAAAGGCAAGATTTGAAGAAGGAACTTCCTGCTAACTAGCTTGTAAAATACCGTAATACTGTAAATCTCTGCAAACTTGTTATCACAGCAGACAAGTGGGGGAAGACTGTTGCATACCTTCCAACTGCCATGATTTCATTGTGGCATTCCCAGAAATACGGATGCCATGATGGCTTCTGATTTAATCCAGAAATCTCCCAAAAATGGAGCTGGACCTGAGCTGCCTGGGTAGAGGTGAGGTTCCAGGGACGATCCTACAGTCCCCCTGACTTCTTCCCAAAGCCGGCAAGCATTTATGGGGCTTGGGGAAGGTGGGGAGGCTTTGGACATCTGTCCCAATTGTAATCTGTCAAATGTTGGAGGGTATGTTGCTGGTGGCTTCCATCTAGAAGACAGCCACACCTCTGTATCACTCCCTCTAATATAATCTGCTGGAGGTTACATGCTGGTGATGGGCAGCACCAAATCCAGCAGTGGGTGTGACCAGAGGCCAAAGTACACACGGCCTTGTTTCTCTTTCTGCCACCTCCTCTCTCATTCCCTTCTTGCTCCCTTTCTCTTGCCCCCCCCACCCCCACAACAGTATGAAGGGCACTGGCCCAAGAGAAAGTGACCACCTCACTGAGTTCAGCTGATCAAGATGCGCTTCTTGACTAAGGCCTTTGGTTGAATGAGTGTCTTCCTTTCTCCTGTGCTAATATTATTGCTGCTGTTCTCTTAACTTCTTATTGATTACTTTGGTATTTTGTTTAATTGTGATATTTTTGCAACCTGGCCTAGGACCATTGAGTGAAGGGTGGGCTGTAGGAACAAATATCTATATCTATCTGTCATCTATCTATCTATATCTATCTATCATCTATCTATATATCTGTATGTTATGTATTGAAGTTCTCACCCTGGCCACCAGGAGTATTGTGTATGTAGTTTTCACTCAGGTCCATGTCAGTTATTTTAGGCGGGAAACCCTGGGTTGTTGTTGCTACAATGTTGACAGCCGGCTGCCTATAAAAGCAGGCCGGCTGAGCTGTGTGCTGTTCAGTTCTGTTCCAGCTTACAAATAAAGAGATGCTTTGAAGAATTGCTGTGTCGTCTGCTATGTCTACCTACTATTCAACACTATATCTATCTATATCTATATCTATATCTATATCTATATCTATATCTATATCTATATCTATATCTATATCTATATCTGTATCTGTATCTGTATCTGTATCTGTATCTGTATCTGTATCTGTATCTGTATCTGTATCTGTATCTATATTTCTATATCTATATCTATATCTATATCTATATCTATATCTCTGTATCTATATCTATATATCTATATCTATATCTATATCTATATCTATATCTATATCTATATCTATATCTATATCTCTGTATCTATATCTATATATCTATATCTATATCTATATCTATATCTATATCTATATCTATATCTATATCTATATCTATATCTATATCTATATCTATATCTATATCTCTGTATCTATATCTATATCTATCTATCTATCTATCTATCTATCTATCTATCTATCTATGTTCTGGTAGATTGACCATATCTATGTTATGGTACCATTGTTGAGATGCACCTTGGATCAGTTTTGACTCCCATCCTACCAGTAAGTGGCTAGTGGATTGGATGATTATTGGTAAAGTGGCCAACTTTTCAGCTAGCATCTGTAGCTTCCCCCTCATATACACAAACAAAACTCACTGCAGTCAACTGAAGGCAACCAACCTGGATCCCCCAATCTCTCTCACTGCCAACAAAAACTATAAAAAAGAAAGAAAGAATAGAATAGAACCTACCCATGTGACACTGACACAATGAAAGTTTACCTCCCCCCATTTCTCTCCCCCCCCACTCTCTCTCCCCACCTCTCTTCTCACCCAACCTTATGCTGTCTATATAACATTAGTGTCTCACATTGAATATAACTGATCTGTAGAAAGGACTCTATGAACTGAAAGCACAGACGCTGTATGTACTTTTGTAACCCAAGAAAATATTTGATAAACCATTAAAAAACAACAACAACACAACTAGCTTCTGTAGCTGTGTTTTTAACTGGAGGCTAACACTCAGGTATTATCCAGTGCCCCCTTGTCCCCCCAGGTATACCTCTGGTTTGCAGCCCTAGTGTGATCCTAACAGTGTTGTTGAGTCACACTTTTCTTACAGTACTAGTTTCCTTTGGAAAGCATGCTGTGCCTAGTTCCCAAAGGGCAAAAGTAAAAAACAAACAAACAAACAAACAAAAACACTTATGCTTTCCTGGGGAATGAAGTTGAATACTGGGAATTTTCAAGCAATGTGGAATTCAGTTAATGTCCAGTGTCCAGTGAACAAGGACCAGTATGGATCATGGCCAAGATGTATGCAATTCAGCTGCTTATCTGTGAGCATTCCAACGGCTGCAGAGCTGCCCATCCCACACAGATCTGTCACGTTTTCTGGCTAGCAGGGGAAAGCACAGTATGTCCTCCCACTTCAGTGAGTGAAAGCCTTCCTTTGCGACATGACCTGCCCCAGATTGCTAAGATTCTCAGCAGAGTGATGGGGCAGGGGGTGGGGAAACCGCCTGATTTGGAAAAGCAGCCTGAGAGCAATCAGTTATAATAACAGCTCAAGACCTGTGTAGTCCTTCAGCCATCAAATTTAGAAAAAGGATCTGAGTTCTTTGCTTTTCTGACTGCAGGGGAATTGAGTAAGGTATCCTGTGATAGTTTCCAGAAATGTAGCCATAGAGAAATTTGTCTAAAATGGAGAATGCTTTAAAATGTATTTTTTTAAAGGAAGAAGTGGTGGGGAAGGTTTTGCCTGGCAGGTCCTCAGCGAATAAGATTTGGAAACTTTTAAGAAATATGTCAAGCCCTGGCCACAATATGCAGTGACTAAGGGATTTGGAAAAGGGATTAGGACACAAGACAGGCCTATAAAAAGAACAGACAAGCAACAATCTTGCCTGGGACTAGCCAATGGCCTCAGTCTGATGTGGTGCCTGGGACAGTGGTTCCCAAAGTGTACAGGAGGTGGAGGGTGGGATTACCTAGGGAGACACTAAGAGGCATGGGGTGGCAGCAGGCACTGGAAGCTTAAATGACTATCGGACTTTGCAAAGCTGGTATCACTGGATTAACTTCTTCAATCTTGTGGAATTAATGAAACTAAATAGTTTTAATAGGATTTTGAATAACTGTCAATTAATTTTTACTGTTTTTTATTGTGTTGTTACCTTCCTTAGTCATACAGACTGCAATTCTGACTAATGCTTTTTATAGGATAGGGGGCACTGGGAGTGAGTTTATGAAACCAAGAGGTCAGTACCTCAAAAAAGTTTGGGAACTAACTGAGTTATACTAGAGGGTTAAAAAGGACTCCTGGATGGTTAAGTCCAGTCAAAGGCTACTATGGAGTTGCGGCACTCATCTCTGCTTTCAGACCAAGAAAGCTCCCTTGGCCTGAAAGCGAGATGAGCGCCACACCCCATAGTCACCTTTGACTGGACTTAACCATCCAGGGGTCCTTCCCCCGTGACAGGGTGATCTCCCGTTGCTCTGTCCCAGCTCCTGCCAATTTAGCAGTTCGAAAGCACGCCAGTGCAAGTAGATAAATAGGTACCGCTGCGGCGGGAAGGTAAACAGCGTTTCTGTGCGCTCTGGCTTCCGTCATGGTGTTCCGTTGCACCAGAAGCAGTTTAGTCATGCTGGCCACATGACCCAGAAAGCTGTCTGTGAACAAACGCCAGCTCCCTTGGCCTGAAAGCGAGATGAGCGCCACACCCCATAGTCACCTTTGACTGGACTTAACCATCCAGGGGTCCTTGTGCCATTTAACTTTACCCTACAAAAGGAGAGTTTGAGAAAAATGAGATTAAATTACCAACTGCCCCCCCCCCCGCCCTGAATAATTCCGATAACTTCTGAGTTAATCTAAGGTAAAGTTTGGAGAGCTTGCTCACCTATAATATGACTGAAAAGAGCAGTCGTACAGAACCACATTGGTTATCAAGTGGTTACTAGTCATCTCAAGACTTGCAACCCTAAAGTAGCCCTTCCCAACTTGGTTCCTTCCAGTTATTTTGTACTACAAAGAAAATTGGTCAGTGGCTGCTACTAAGATTTCAGTGCACCAGTTCCTCTGGCGGCGCTACTATATTTCTTCCCCCAAACCAGCATTCTCCAACCTTGTGCTTTCCAGGTGCTTTTGAATCAGATCTGCTAGCAGCCTTAGCTGGCAATGCCCAACCATATGGAATGATGGGAGTTGTAGTCCAATCAGTGCTTCCCCCCCCCTAAAAACTGTTTAGGGGGTACTCTCATTTTCCTACTCATATTGAAATACTGTCCCTCAACGAGGCCAAACTTAGATTCACAAAATGTTTAGGGGTATGTGTACCCCTGCATCCTCCCCCCAAAAAGCACTGAGTCCAACCATATCTGGAAGGCATCAAACTGGGAATTGCTGCCCTGCACTCTGTCACTTTCTCTGCCAACCTGCCTTGTTTAGCTCATTTGAAACAGCAAACCTCACCCCATCTCACCCCATGCTTGAATGCATAGGAACATTGCACTGCTGGCATAAATGTTCTTTCCTATTGTCTTCTGTATACGGTATGTACTGGCCCACCTCCAAAGGACCTGGGAGCTCTTTTTGGGGATTTGTGTCTTTCTCGGTCAACACACAATGGAAATTCTATACTCAATCTAATGTTAACAGTTCAAATGTTATGATCTAAAGGGAAACTTAATTGTCCCCATAATTTCAGCATCTTACCTCCCTCTTTTGTTCTTGCTACATCTAATTACTTTTTTCTCCCTGTAGTCTGAAAACTGTGCCAGCTCAATTACGTATAGATAAATGGATGTGCCCTATTCTGAGTCTCTGGTGTTGATGCAGAAAAATAATTAACAAATTGTGCCACCCACAAGAGACTAAGAAAGGGATTTCTTAATTGTTTCTCCTATTGGATCAAATAACCAATTGAAAGCAGAGGCTGCCTGCTGTAACTCTGCATGACTTACTGTGCTGGCCATGCCCCCTTCCAATTGGCCTCTGCTGGCAAAGGGTAATTCTACTGCATCTCTGAACTGGGTACAATATTATTAGTCAATCATTCTGAATGCACAGATGTGACTGAATAATTTGCTCACAGAAGCAGATGCCCGTTGGGTCTCTGCATGAGTCACTGCTTTCAGCTTCATTCCTTTTTTTTAATCACAACAGCCATGTTGGAACAGTGACTTAAGAGGAAGTAAAGAAAGTAGCCTCCTCTGATGGAAATTCTCATACACTCTAGAAAACAGATGTCCATTAACATGTTAAAAGGTTTAGAGCAGCCTTTCCCAACCTGGTGCTCTCCTGATGTTTTGGACTTTAACTCCCATAGGCCCCAGCCAGCAGCATCAATCCATGGCGTCTCTAGATAGGGCTGGGAATGCTCCCATGTCTCAATCCCTGGAGAGCTGCTGCCTGTCATTGTGGACAATACTGAACTAGATGGACCAATGGTCTGACTCAGAATAAGGCAGCTTCTTATGTTCCCATGATTACAATAGTCAAAACATCAAGAGGGCACCAGGCTGATGAAGGACAGGTACAAACAACTCTCAGCTAAATGTGTCAATGGTCTGGGTGACTCTAAGGCATGTTCTTATGTTGACCTGGCTCTAGGGCAGCCATATGTCTACAAAGGACAATCCTCCTCTGTTTGAAGTGTTGTTACAGGGCCATGGGTAGAACTAATGAAGGTTCCCTAATCCCAGATTAGTCCCAAAAGCGACTTTAGTCCACATTGCTTAATATATATTTTTTATTTAGTAGTTGATTAATTTTTTACATATAGCTCAACAATTCCAAAGTCAGTGGCACAGATGTTGTAAATGTTTTGAGCAATTTTAAGCAAAATCTGAGATGTAGTACTTATTAAAAAATAATAGTGGTGATATCTCGTGGGAACAACCCCACTGAAGAAGATAACAGTGGTTACCCAAACCTCATTGCTGGTTTTGAAGGGGGCCCCATAACAGTTTAAGCTACAGGCCCCCCAAGGTCCACTACTGTAGAGGATAGTCCTGTACAGTGGTACCTCGGGTTACATACGCTTCAGGTTATTGACTCCGCTAACCCAGAAATAGTACCTCAGGTTAAGAACTTTGCTTCAGGATGAGAACAGAAATTGCATGGTGGCGGCGCGGTGGCAGCAGGAGGCCCCATTAGCTAAAATGGTACCTCAGGTTAAGAACAGTTTCAGGTTAAGAATGGAGCTCTGGAACGAATTACCGTAAGTTATTAACCCGAGGTACCATTGTATTCAAATGTGTCCTCTGTTTAAAAATGGTCTGATCCATGCTTGGTTTAAAGCTTGGAGTTGGCCAATGAGCAGTGATTACCTAGGCAGCAGATCAGGCAGGCCTGATCCTGAATGGCCTGATCCTGTTTCAGGGCACCCAGAAAATGGGGGCGGGGGGCATATGCAATGCTGAGCTCATTGAAGGATGCATCTGAACACAAGGTACTATTTGCTGGCATAAGGATGGGGCCTTGTTTGTTTTCTGGACAATTTAGTTCTTCTGAGCAGCCCACTCTGTTTTAATGCATTTTGCTTCTTTTTAATTGCCAAGAGAGCACTCATCCTTACAATAATGTCTAAAAAAAAATATAGCATGTATGTTGGGCACAGCAACCTGCCCTTTTTCCACTCTGTTCACAAAACATGATAATGAGCTTTTATTGTCACCATGACCTGAAATTTGGTGGACTGTCAGTGGAAAAAGCTTCAGAAATGAGATTGTACATGAAAAACAACAACTGGGAGAGGTATTTTAAATCCATATACTGAGTCATTTGCAACTATCTTAGTAAAGGAGGTTTTATCTAGCCCCCCACTAAAACTAATGACAGCAAATGTAGACTACATGGTGGTTTTGCATAAGTGAAATCATTTCTTGTTACAGCGTTGTAAAGGTTGTGGGGCTTTTATGGCTACATTGGGATGGTTAAAAAAAAAAAAAGCAAAGGTAAGCAGCTTTTCCACATAACTGCATTCAAGTGTAAAAGAGCAGGAAGCGGATGGCTGTATAGCTTAATTGCTGATGAGTCACAGGGCTCTTGGATAAACTCTAATGATTTCCTTCAAATTATTAACTCCTGCTGCTGTCCTGTGCCTGAATAAGCCCCAGGGTTGAATTGCCACCGGCAAATATAATTCAGTGTATATCCTGCCTCACTACAAAGGCTTGGAATGGATATTGATATGTTCAGTACAAAATTCCCAACTGCGTTGATTTTCTTTAAGTCCCATTTCTCTGAAGATGAAACATTGTTGAATAACAAGGATATGCCTTGCTTCCAGGAGACAATGAGATTCCGGTATAATCAAGGAACCCCATGATGGGAGGTAGACTTTTCTGTAGAAGTCCTCAAACTTCTACGTAGCCAAAGCTTAGAATATGCAACAACATAGGATGGAACATGTTGGTAACTAGACTGTACATAAATACTAGGTAGGTGAGGATCGCCTATGAAATGAATGAATCTTAAGCTTTAGGGCAGGGATATTCAGCAGGTCTATTGCGATCTACTGGTAGATCCCCGGAAGGTTTTGGTAGATCGCAGTCGATCGCTGGGTCCCTTTCCTTAGCGTTGGTAAAAGAGAATCTGGCCCCTCGCCCTGCCCTCCATTGTTGCACAATCTGGAGAACGGAAGATGGAGTTTACTCAGTGAGGCTGTTTGTTTACCCAGCGATCTGTTGATGAGTGGTTGTTCTCCTTTCTCCCTTGAGTTTAGGCTTGAATCCTCAAAAATCGGGGCTTTCCTCCTGCCTAAAAAAAGCTCAAGAACTTTGACCTGAACCCCCAAAAAGAGGGTAGATCACGGCCAGTTTTTAATTCTGTGAGTAGATCACAGTCTCTTGGGAGTTGGCCACCCCTACTTTAGGGCCTCTAATCCCAGAAGAGCCCCAGAAATTATTTAAGTCCACATTACTTAATTTTTTTGCTGTGAAAAGTGCATCATGCATGCATATAACATTTCCCCCAATTTTCATTCCTCCCCCATAGAATAGTTAGAAGGGACCACAAGGATCATCTAGTCCAAGCTCCATATTTTACCCATGTGGGGTTTGAACCTATGATCCTGAGATTAAGAGCCTCACACTCTACCAAATGAGCTCTAACTTGAAAACTGTAAGGCATAGGAAATTTTTATTCACACACCAGTGACTTTGACGTGTGAAATAATCCAGTACAGCAATTTTAAATCAAAATCTGAGATGTAGTAGCTATTAAAAATTTTTTGGGTGATGATCTGTCATGGAACAAACCCACTGAAGAAGTTAACCATGGTTACCCAGACCTTGTTGCTGGTTGTGTAGGGGCCCCATAACAGTTCAAGCTTCAGGGCCTCAAAAATGTAGATCTGCCATTGATAGTAGGAGTTGGGTCTTGTGTCCCAGGGCTGGCCCTACCATTAGGAGAATGAGACAAGCTCCTCAAGTGATAGATTCTCTCTCTCTCTCGGTCCTTTCTAAAGCCACACACTCAAGGGGAGTGGGTTACTGGAAACTCACATTTTGTAGGTACAACACAATACTCTAGTCTTTTGGGGTTTATTCGTGAGAGCTAGCATAAGACTAGAGCAGGCACCCCCAAACTCAGCCCTCCAGATGTTTTGGGACTACAGTTCCCATCATCCCTGACCACTGGTCCTGTTAGCTAGGGATGATGGGAATTGTAGTCTCAAAACATCTGGAGGGCTGAGTTTGGGGGTGCCTGCTCTAGTCTTACGCTAGCTCTCATGAATAAACCCCATGGAACATGGTGGAGTTTATTTACTTCTGAATAGGTTTGTGTTAGTAACCACCAGTGTTTTGGAAAGTTCATTTAAAAAAAGGAACAAATAGGTCCGTTCAAGTTCATCAAATGCACTCTTTAGTTCATACCATTTTCTGCCATCTCATACACAGCTGTTAAATGCACACAAGTGCTACTGCCAACCCTATCATGTAAAGAACTAAAGAGTAAAAGGAGAGAAAACATACATTTGGGCATTAAAAAAAAAAGTAGTTAAAATGAGCATCTGTAATTGCAAATGTTATGGTTAGAACATTGGGCAAGGGCCTGGAAGATTAGGTTTCGAATCCCCATTCAGCCCTGAGGCTAGCAGGGTGCCTTTGGTAGCTTTATGAGAAGGCAATACATAGCATATAACATAGTTGTACTTTCTCCTTGTTTGTGTCATAATAGAAAACACATTATTATTAAAATCACTCCATTTTCTAAACTAAAAAAACAACAAGTCTTTTTAATAGGAGAGGCTATGCTGCAAACAAAGCACCAGCTACAATGGTGATTTTCTCTATACATATCTGCTAGTTGATTTGGTACACACACAAGGAGATGTCCTTGGACCCTGGCTTACCTGATAGCACATGGAATTTAACTTGACTAAGACTATTGGCAGTGTTCAGATTGTTTTACCAATGCTAACTGAAATTGCGTCGGAGCCTGGCATTTCTGAGTTTGAAGGATTCTAAGAGGCCTGTTTAGAATAGGTGAACTCTAATAACACCAGAAAATCTTTTTAGCCTTGCCTAACTCCCAGCCTCAGCCTCAAAGGCTCATAAGTCATTCTCCCAGACAGCTTGAGATGTCTGCTAAGTATATGATGGAAATTTAAGTCCTCCTTCTACCTACACAGGGCAATTCCTTCCCTTCTCCCCCAAAGCAATCCTTCTGAGGTCTGGAAGGCCTGCTGATGCCATGGAGTGCAGAACTGAGGAGGGGGCAAGATATTCTCCCCCACACCCAAATAATTAGGAAAGCCCCATCAGCACTAACAACACACCTGCCCTCTGTTGCTGCTGCCAACCACAGAACTCCTGTTCCCCTCCCCACTCCTGCCAGTAAAGGGGCTTTCAATGAATATAGCACCCACACTGCTGTACAGCTTCCCCCGCCCCAAACAAAGGCCTTTATGGCCAGTAATATATACCCCCATTTCCACCCTGATTGCACATTTGGACAATAAACATAAAGCTAACCCAAGACATTTTGCTGCCTGAGGCAGACTGGGTCAATATGGTTGTCTCCCTTCCTGCATCCCTAATCCATATACAGAGACCCACGAGACTGACAATGTGATTTTGTTTTGACACTGGTGACTAGTTAGCATCCTTGACTGCACCTGAGGGCAGGTGTCTAATGTAGGGGGTGGTGGAATTGCCTGCTCACTCCTGCGCCTCCTACTCACCCTGCAAGACCTTCCAAAATGGGCTTCTGGTGTGCCTGCAGTTCTTCTTTTCTCCCAGCAGGTGACGATGATGATAAAATTGTGATTACCAGGGTAGCCACCCTGTTTGCATGCCACAGCAGACCCTGTAAGCCATGGGAGAAATGGCCACCACAAATAAGCCTCTGCCTGCAAAGAGCATCCATTTGAAGGCAGACTGAGAAAACTATTTGAGGGTAGAGGGGGAATAGAGGAAAGCGTGCCCTGCGGCAAAGATGAGGGTCGGTGTTGTATGTCCATAGCTGTCAACCTTCCCTTTTTTGGGGGGAAATTCCCTTATTCCAGCACCATTTCCTGCTGCTTCCTGCTTCTATCCCGGATTGTTAGATATCCCGTAGACTGTCCCCAGGACAGGAGAGGCTGCTGATCCCTTATTTTCAAGGCTCCCCGGGACAGGTGAGTCTGCTGATCCCTTATTTTCGAGGCTGCTGATCCCTTATTTTCAAATCTGAAAGTTGACAGCTATGTGTATGTCTGTCCCTCCCTCTGCTGCTTCCCATGAAACTTCTGACCCAGCCATGGAGTTGCCCTACAACAGCCAACTCACTGTTCCCTCACTCCCATCTCCCATCCATAGGCTGGCAGACATGCTGCGCCCAGTGTCCCTGGGCACCTGGGCCAGGGCGACAGGGAGGCCTCCCCCACAGCACCTCTTTTTCACCTTCCTTCTCCTCACAGTGATCCCTTCATGCTGTGGCCTGGCTTCCCCTCCCCTCTCTCTTCCTGCTTTCTTCCACCAGCACCACGGGCTTCCTGCCTTCTGCAAGAGCATCCAGAGGGAGGAGGAAGAAGGGATGTCTTGGTGTCCTTTGGGTAGGCCTTGACGTTGCCCACAGCAGCCTCTGCCCATGGGGAGAAGCAAGGCCATGTCAGGATTGGGGGTGGGTGGTATGAGAGGGGAGGAGGAAGATGAGTTCAGGAATTGGTTCGTGCCGGGGCTCAGCACCAGGAGTTATTATTTGGGGGCTCCGGAAAAAGGTGCCAGAACTGTGTTCCAGTGTGCTCCAACTGAAAAAAAAGCTCTGAATGTGCTTCATGACTGGCTGTCCCTGTTCACACTGGTATTTTGTTGCTGCTCCTTCAAAGGCTGGTAGGCTGGCCACAGAAAAAATGCTACTGCCTACTGCTTTAGCCAGCTGATTGCATATGTGAGGTAACAGCAATGCAAGCTGGGAGAAGAGCCAGCACAGCTTGCAGATTTTACATGCATCCGATTGGCAGATTGAACTGCATGCATCTGATTGGGTGGGGAGGCTTCTCATAGTCCTGCACTATAAGTGCTGTATCTTTGTATACTGCTTAGAGACTACTATAGATAAGTTGCAAATAAATGGTATAAATAAAATGAAATAGTGCCATGGAGTCGTCATTTCTGAGGGACTCCTGATTGACTAGAGTTCATTACCAGGGAAATATAGTCAAATCAAAGGTTCAGTGGCATCTTCTGTCCTCCCTCAGTCACTCCTATAGGAATTTGTCTCCAAACATTTTTTCACCCCTGGAGACAGGGCTGGGACCTATATAGCATTGGAATTGGCTGTGCTATCCAGAGATGATCAATCAGCACAGGAGATGGACAAAGGTAGGGCCAGAGCAGTAGAGCATGCAGAGATGTGGTGGGCAGCCTCCTCTGTGGCCAGATATTTTTGTGGAGGCCTCACAGGAGTCTTTTATATTGTGAAATCATTTTTCATGGCACCCTTCTGAGGTGTAAGACTGGGCGATATCTGGTTTTCAACATCACAATATATCACCAGCTAAACACTGCAATATATCACAATGTGTCTGAAAAGGATGGAGCTGGTTTCCAATTTTGTGATATATCAGCAGCTAAACATTGTGATATACTGACATATCACAATGTCTGAAATAAGGATGGAGCTATGTAGAAGCCTTGGCTGGCTTCATGGTTTCCCCCACATTGTGTTTTTTTGCATAGCACGCGCGCGCATGCGCACACACACACAGACATCACGATTCACAATGTAGTGCCAGGTCAAAAATTATGAAGCCAATACTGTGATATGGACTTGAAACCAGTTTTGGATGATATATTGCTATATCGCCCAGCCCTACTGAGGAGATGGGATGACTGAGAGACTTGCAAAGATGAGAGATATAAAACATGAGCTTTATTGGGCATGTGCCAAAATAGCGCCAAGACCATGTGTCCAGTTGAGGGGATGAAGCAACTTTAAACTTTTTTTCTGTCCTTTTCCCAGGAGAATAATCTGTGAGTCTTGTTGACGCAGGCTCCATGCAGTAAGTGTGTTTAGGATAAGATTCCCGGTCTCTACAAACTTAACTGAATTAGGGTCCAAGCACTGAGCAAGGAGCAGTTGGATTTGAGGAAACAGAAGAACAAGATTCAAACACATAATGTCCAGTTTGACCCAGTTATATTGTATCAAAAAAATACCTTCCACTGAAAGCAAACTAGCTTCATCATAAACAGCCTAATGTTAGGAGTGGGCAGTGAGATTGCCAGGTTTGCTGATGATACTAAATTGTTCAGGGTCGTTAAAGCAAAAAGAGATTGCAAAGAGCTTCAGAAGGATCTCTCTAAACTAGTGACTGGGCTGCAAAATGGCAAGTGAAATTCAATATAAACAAGTGTAAAGTGATGCATGTTGAGGCAAAAAAAAAAAAAACCCCCACAAAAAAACCTTCATTTCACATATACATCCATGGCATGTTGGTGGTATCAAACCAGGAACAAGCCTTTGGGGTTGTAGTGGGCTGGTGAGATAACTTGAGTACTGAGCAAAGCTGGCTTCCCAAAATTCTTCACCTTCTTTTCAGGTGGCAAAACTAGGGTAAGTGGGATATTTCTCTAAATATTATTAGAAGTGAGGTGGAAAATTCCCCAACAGTTTCAGAGGCACTGGGGGTAAGACCTCATCATTAGCAGTGGCACGATTGAGGACTCTTTTTTATAAGTGTTTTGGTTTTTGCTGCTGCTAACATAGGTAGCAACAACAGAACTCCTGTGTTGGCAATCTGGGGCCCATTTTTGTATCCTACAAATGGCAGGAATGGCAGAGAATGTTAAGCAAATTGGCCGTCTTTCTCTGGGAGAGGGAGAAAGCTGAGCACAGCTCTTCATTTTATTCTAAATTCACCCCAGCTGAAAATTTCAGCCCAGCACTGCATGGCAAAACAAGAGTGATGAGTCCAGTATGGATTAGCCTCCCTTAATTTTGTGCCCTCTAGATATATTCCTATCAGCCAAGGCCACCATGCTGGCTGGGATTGATGGGAGTTGTAACCAAAAACTAGAGGGCACCAAGTTGGAGAAGGCTGAATTAGGCCAGCAAACTGGGTTGTGTATACTTGCAGCCTGATCACCATCACTGTGAAAATCAAACATATAGTTCCATCCATTTAATAAACCTTTTGTAGCTACTTCAAGTAGATGGTGGGATGGTGGTGATATGGCAATTGCAGTTGGGACAAGGCAAATGTTCCTTTAAATTGGCATTAAAAAGGTAAAGGTACCCCTGCCTGTACGGGCCAGTCTTGACAGACTCTAGGGTTGTGCGCTCATCTCACTCTATAGGCCGGGACCCAGCGCTGTCCGCAGACACTTCCAGGTCAAGTGGCCAGCGTGACAAGCTGCATCTGGCGAGCCAGCGCAGCACATTGAACGCCGTTTACCTTCCCGCTGGTAAGCGGTCCCTATTTATCTACTTGCACCCGGGGGTGCTTTTGAACTGCTAGGTTGGCAGGCGCTGGGACCGAACGATGGGAGCGCACCCCGTCGCGGGGATTCAAACCACCGACCATGTGATCGGCAAGTCCTAGGTGCTGAGGTTTTACCCACAGCACCACCTGCATCCCAGCACCACCCGCATCCCAGCGTACGCAAAATGCCCAGAATCTTATACAGAGCTAAGCACACATTGTCTTAACAATTTTATAGTGGCGTTATTCACTTAAGCACCATTAACTAGGCCTATTGGGCACTGCCAAGTTCTTGTTCATCATATTCATGGGTAGGCAACCTAAGGCCCGGGGGCCGGATCTGGCCCATTCGCCTTCTAAATCCGGCCCACGGACAGTCCTGGATTCAGCGTGTTTTTACATGAGTAGAATGTGTCCTTTTATTTAAAATGCATCTCTGGGTTATTTGTGGGGCCTAGGAATCCGTTTGTCCCCCCCCCCAAAAAAAAATATAGTCCGCCCCCCCACAAGGTCTGAGGGACAGTGGACAGGTCCTCTGCTGAAAAAGTTTCCTGACCCCTGATCATATGCTGATCACACTGCTAAGCGAGGCATTCTGTCCAATCTTTAGTACCGTCCTAGATAAAACGAGAACTATTTTTCTCAAATGTGCCAGTGCAGTAGGGGTGAGATGAAGTTTTGGTACTTTTCTCTTCTAAGGTAAGCTCTTAAAAACCTAGTTGTGCAGGTTTTCAGTATGGTGAAGGGTGTGTGTTGGCTTGTGCCACTGCAGTCAACAATTACCCCTCCCATCTCTGCATCAGTTTTGCAACTCTGTTTAATATGTGGGCAGGTGTTATTTGATTGAATAAACATGCATGTGGCACTGAAAAATGAGGGAGTAAAGATAGACTGCCTGCCTGAAACATGGGGGAAGAGCAAGGTTGATTGGCTGATACGGCTACATGTCATGTCAGTTAGGAAGCTAAGCTCACTGCATGGATGAAGAACCTGTCTTTAAGATGCCATTAGTCTTGGTGACAATTTCGACACAAAAGGCGCAGCTCTGAAAGCTTGCCATCCAATATCACCTTGTCATGAAGGGATTCTTTCGTACAAAAAATGCTGGCAAAAGAATGCCATAAATAGATATAAATATCCCATTGTCTTATCCCTCCTCTTAAGGCCCAGGCCAGGCTTGCTACTCTGAGATACATCAGAGTGTTGTGGCCGTTCTCCCCTTGGAAGACAAGGCCTGCTTCAGCCGCCTTTTCAGATCCTGCATGTTGGGGGACTTGGGCCGAACAAGATGGAGCCCTCTGCGTTTCTCGCCATTGCAGCTCCCAATCATCCTGCTCATCTCTTGGCAAAGCTGCTTAAAGGCATCGTGAACCTCCTCAAAGTTCTCCCGTGCAGACAACTCGTAGTTAGTGCAGCCCAGCTCGTTTGCCAGCTGGAGGCCTTCTTTCACAGACACCTGCCTGGCTCGCAGCAGGTCTCCTTTATTGGCCATGATCAGCAGAGGGATGTTGGCATTGGGGTGGATCTTCCGGATATGCTGGTGCAAGGGGCGGATGGTGCGGTAGCTGTTATGGTCCGTGATGGAATAGACAAGCACAAAACCATCTGCCCAGTAGATGGACCGGTTTATTTGTTCCTGGCAACAGATAGTGTCACTCTCGTCCTGTCAACAAAACCAAAAAGAAAAAAGAAGATTTTGGTTGGGAAGGAACAATGGTGCCAGGGAGAATCAGAAGCTCAAACTAAACCAGCCTCCCCGATAACCGTCCATCTGCGACAAGAGAAGTAGTCTGGTAATGAACTGGCAACCAGTGTAGTTTCTTTGTCCCAGTAGTAAATTATTCTTAGGGCCCAGTATCATCACCCATAATGATTTGGAGGAGGAGTCTTCCCCTTTGGGGATTTCTGACCTGCTGGACTCAATGCCTTTTTTCATATACAGTGGCACTGCAGGTTGCAGACGCTTCAGGTTACAGACTCCACTAACCCAGAAATATTACCTCGGGTTAAGAACTTTGCTTCAGGATGAGAACAGAAATTGTGCTCCAGCGTCGCGGCAGCAGCAGGAGGCCCTATTAGCTAAAGTGGTGCTTCAGGTTAAGAACAGTTTCAGGTTAAGTACGGACCTCCGGAATGAATTAAGTACTTAAACTGAGGTACCACTGTACTGACTCCCCCCTACCCCCCAGTATATTGTCCCCTGTCCACCCTACAGAGAAAGATGTGAGCTGTGGCAATCTGTTATATTTGACTGGCAAATGATCCTCATTAGAAGATCATTTTTCAAACAAACATACACCTGTGAATACATATATATTTTCAAAAGATTAGCAGAAAATTGCAAAATGATGTCCACAGGCAACTGGAAATTTCCCTTTTGTTATATCTGATAGCAGCCCAGAATGAAATTGGTGCAATAATCGAAATGGAATGTGGCCTAATGAAAGATAAAGGACAGCGGGGGTTTTCTATTTTTTGCTTTAAAGGAAATGTCTTCTTAATCATTTATTTCAACCAGAGACACAAATAGTTACTGACCATGCACTTTTCAGACAGCATTTCATCAGCCAACAACCTACATTATCTCTTTCCTTTTGGCTTTCTCTTTCAAAGAATAATGAATTAGGCAAAACCGATGCCCTGTCTGAAGTATTCTCTGGATCTTCTCGAAATTATGAAAGCACAACTACCACTGCTCTACTTATGACACCCTCATCCATGCCAATAAAAGCTCTATTAATCTGGGTACAAAGAAGAACAAAATTACTTAGCATTTGGGCTGGAGACAAACTCCAACTTTTCCAAATATATATTTTTTAAATTGTGTGATGGAACTGTTCTTAAGAATCCCTCTCCCCTGTCATGTCTGCACTCAAAATGGCCCAGTTATCTGGTTGCATGTAATATTACATAACCAATATCCTACTTTAAAAGCTTTGGCCCCTTTAAAAGCTCATTTTTAAGAGAGTTGAAAGTAGTATGATCGGGAGGCGCTGTTTCTAGCTGATAAAGATGAAAAGTCCTGAGGCTTAAATTTGCCCAGAAGTCCGTAATCCTTGGCTCTCAATTTTCATTACCAAGAAAAATGCACTCTGTGGATCCTCAGAGGCACTTTCCCATCATACTAATCCCAGTGATTTTGTAGTTATTATCCCTGCTACTGAAAACTGGCCCTGCTTCTGAGCCATCTGTGATAAACCCTGGATCAAATTAAGTCCTAGATCAAATTAAGACTTTCTAGCCTTACCCAATATGGCACCCTCCAAATGTTTCTGACTCCAACTCCCATCAGTCTCAATCACTATGGCTGATGACTAAGATGATGGGAGTTTTGTTCAACCATGTCTGAAGGGTACTAGGCTGGGGAGGTTGGTGCATACCCCACACAGACACACCTCTGATCAAATAGGTTGCAAAGGCTTTTGAAATGTGAACAAAAATCATTGTGTGTTGAGTGTCTACAAGAGCAGTAGCAATGCTTCTTTCTTTCCACCTTCAGAAGTACTGTATCCAACCCAAGTCTGATCTTTCTACAGCCAGCTGGTGACGGAAGGTTGTCTCCTGTTCCTCAGTTACCAGCCACAATTCTGTTGCCTCTCTATATCAGGGATGGGGGACCCTGTGCCTCTCCAGATGTTGTTGGACTACAATTCCCATCATTCCTGAGCATCGGTCATGCTAGGGCTGATGGAAGTTGCAGTCCAACAACACGTGGAGGACAATAGTTTTCCCATCCTTGCTCTAGGCCAGGAGTGCAGAAACTTTGGTCTCCCAAATGTTGCTGAACTAGTGAACTACAATTCTATTCAGCCTCAACAAGCATAGTCAGTGGTTGGGGATTATGGGAGCTGTAATTAAGCAACATATGGAGGGCCAACAGTTTCCCACACCTGCTCTAGGCAATGTGGATTACTCTAGTTTGTCTAATTACACACTATAACTCCTAGACCTAGTTAGCTTTCTAGTATATTTTGTTTATTTCCTTAAGGCACCATTGTACCTTCCCTCCTTGTCCTTTTGCCCTTCATAACTCCTTAAAATTGCCTGTGGGGGTTATTGTGTGTGTTGTGACTTAAAGGGAACTTCATCCCCCCATGCCTAGGCCATTTGGCTTCACATCACGTGTGTGTATCAGAGAGACTCAAAAGAGAAAAGCATGCTACGTTGGGCTCATTGCGAGACAGAGGAAAGCTGGATGCTCTCTTCACCTTCCCTCTGAGGTATTTGTCTTGCACCCTCCAATGTCACTTCTTCCCAAATGAAACATAAGGGAAGGGTGGTGGCCGTCTACTTGAGCTCCCACCCTTGGCATAGCTGCTGTACCCTGACTGGTAGTCATGGCAGAATAATGGAAATTTAAAACAGGGGCACCAAGCCAACCAATGTTGCTGAACTCCAGCACTCTGACCATTAGCTGTGATGGCTGAGGTTGATGGGAGGAGGAGTTCAACAACATCTGAAGAGCATCACATTGGCTACTTCTACATTAAGACTTCTTTTTAAACATCTCAACATTAAAAAGCCATTTTACCTCCAGTGAAACGAAGGGTGTATCCTGAACTTGCAAAGTGAGCTGCTCTCCATCGATGGTGAATTTCCTGGAATACAGTGCACCTGGCAAAAAAGAGAGATGACAACCGGATGGATACATGGAATATTTCCCATCAGAGCCTGCACAAGCCAACTGGTAACTAAGCAAAAACCTGGGGCAGCCATGCTCCAAGAGTGTCTCCTTATGCTCTGCAAATGCTTATTGGCAGAGAGAGCTGGTGCCTGCATTTTTGGACATGGTACACAGGGGGAATTTAGAAGTTCATAAGCTGGGCTAAATTCTTTTTGCACTAAAAGATGTGAGAGTGAGCCCCAAGTTGTTCAGAGCACATGCATGGATATAAATAGGGAAGAAGGATTGCAAAGACAGGTCTGGTAAGGGAAGGGGTTGGGACAGTCAACCACTGCATCAGGGGACATAAAAACATATGCTTGATCATTGGGTTGCAAGGTGGCAGTGTGAAACCTGTCACCGCACGCAGAATTCAGCTTTTGGCATATATTGGGAAGTGTTAGGGGAAAAAATTACTTCCCCATATTTAATTCCCCCCCCCCTATTCTGAGTGTGGTAATGGATGCAAAATGCAGATTTGCTAAAGGATAGGCTGCAAGGCAGCCTTGTCTTCACTATCACTACAACAAGCTGACATGGTTGTAAGTATGCGTCCTGGAACACACCCACCCACCCACCTACCCCCACGCAGGGGGTAGCTAACCTGGAGCCCTCTAGGTGTAGTTGGACTACAACTCCCATTATCCCTGACCACTGGCCATTGTGACTGAGACTGATAGGAGTTGGGCCCAGCCAACAGCTGGAGGGCTGCAGGTTTCCCACCCCAATACATATTTGTAGTGCCCCAATGCCATTGCTTTCAGCAGCAGCCTGAGCAGGTGTAACATTTCCTACTGTGGAGACAGGCTGCTGTTAAAGGCACAGAAGTACCACCAGTTAAAAATCTGGAACAGTTATGCTTTAGGAAGTACATTTTCGGATTCACTTGAGATGAAAACTTCAGTCACAAAATGTCTATCTCCATCTCTAAGTATGCTTCCACTCTGATCTGATATTTTTTTTCTGGTGCACTTGGTAAAAGGTTGCAGCTCATGTTTCCACCAGGTAGTCATTTAGCACTTACCAAAGCACTGGGGAAGCTTAGCCCAGTGAGAATAACTTCTATGGACCTTTGCCAACCTGGTGCCCTCCAGAGGTTTGGTACAGTTGTGCAGAGAGTTGCAATCCAAAATGTCTGGAGGGGCACCAGGTTGGATAAGGCTGTAGGATTTGGTTCATGGAAGGAGGTGTTTCTCTTCTGTGGAAGACGTTTGTTTTGAGCTCATCAAGGCATTTTACAGTGAGATAAATTCCCCATGGCCAAGTTTCCAACATCTGGATTTGATATTAAAAGAACATTGTTTGTGCAAATAAATCTAAGAATGTGTGTACAGTACTTCTACTATTCTAGGTAAAAGACCCAGTATAGTGTAGTGCAGGAATGTTCAGGTTGGTGAGAAGGGGTCCTGGCATGCACCCAGCCTCACAGCAGCACAGCTGTTACCTCCTCCCAAGAGAGGAAGGAGCAACGAGGTGTGTAGGTTAGCACAGCACGGGCGCATCAAGTGGGAGCACCAAACTGGTTCCACCGATGCAGCCAAACAGTGGCAATGTCCCTGCTGCCCCACACCTCTCTTCGTAACTGGCAGTGACCCCACTGCCAGGCCAGGTGCGTGGTGGCTCTGCTTCTAACTGATTGGTCCTGGTGGTGTAGTGGTTAACAGTGTTTGGATTATGTTTCCAGAGAACTGGGTTCAAATCCTTCCTCACCCATAAACAGCATTGCAAGGATCTCTAACCTTACCTCATGCAGCTAGTTGTAAGAGAGGTATGGAGAACCTGGGGCCCTCCAGATGTTGCTGCACTGCAGCTTCC
The DNA here is from genome assembly GCF_964252035.2 of Podarcis erhardii. Classification (NCBI taxonomy): domain Eukaryota; kingdom Metazoa; phylum Chordata; class Lepidosauria; order Squamata; family Lacertidae; genus Podarcis; species Podarcis erhardii. The sequence continues at coordinate 28,420,332 of NC_138504.1, forward strand.
ACCATCCCTGGTCATCAGCAAGCTAGCTAAGGCTGATAGGAGTCCATCAACATCTGGAGAACCACAGATATCCCCTATACCTGTTGTAAATGGGAAGAACCATGTGCAGGATCTTGAGCAACTTGGTTCAAGGGCTGGGGGATAAATTAATTTTATAATAATAATAATAATAATAATAATAATAATAATAATAATAATATTATGAATAAATTATTTTCTGGTAGTGATCATAGTGTTGACTCTGATATTGGTGGTGGTACATAGCCATCATGATCACTCATCTTCTCAATGGGAGGAAGCATTCAGTCACACAGATTTGTACTTGCAGATTGAAATGGTACACTCCAGACACTGTTTTACTGCATCACCAGACCAGAGCCTTCCCCTGAACTGGTTTTAAGTAAGAAAGCAGGCAGATGGGTTTGGAGAAATTAAGTCCTGGAGGTGGTGATGCAGTGTCCCATTTGCTCTAATGTGGCAGCTCTTCTGGGAGCCCCGTGGCTGCGGCACTTGCCCCACCATGCTGAGTGCTGGCACCAGGCCTGACTGGAAGAGTGAATACACAGGCAGGAGAAATGTACCTGGCTTGGAGCTGACACCATTTTATAAGTAGCCTATGAAACAAAGTCCAGACAGCATATTATTCCACTTCCATAACACATCAAAAGGAGATGTCTGGGTACTTCCAGACACTAATCATATTTGGCCCTACCCTCCAGCAATGGGAGAAGAAGTATTTCTCCATGGCCTCAGTTATATATGACCACCTGTTTCCGATCTATAACATATTTGCTTCTGCTTGAAGGATTGCTGAAGGGATGGTTGCTTAATGGAAAAAGCATGCAGCTCCCAGCAATGCTTCTCTAGCAGCCAAATCTTGGAAACATAGAGATTTGAAGCACAAATCCTGTGCATGGTTACACAGAAACAGAAAGAAGCACCAACAAATCAAGTACATGAGCAAAAGATCAGCCCGTTGACAGCCTTAAGAGCAAAGGAGAGGAATGAAAAGCCCAGCAGTGCATTTTAATCAGATGAAAGGGACAGAGCTAGAGGGGCAAAGTTTCCAGTTTTTCATTTATCAGTCAGGAGGGAGAATTGACATTTGATCACTCCAAGAGTCTTGTGGGACCTAAACAACAAAAGGCTGCAAACCTACATAGGTTGATTTAGAACCCACCCACTGCATTTTGGGTGGGGGGAATATGTGGTGTCCAGGAAAGGTGTCATAGGACCGCAGCCAAAGTGTCTTGTGGCACCTTAAAGGTAAGCAGCTTTCATGGACTAGGGACCACCTCATCAGATCCATAAAGAGTTAATCCTGAGTTTGGAGATGCCTGTCAATCTCTTGGATACCACAAGTCTCCTTTTGCTGCAACAGACTTCAGCTGTGGAATTTGCCATGTCCAGAAAAGTTACTTAAAACTTTTGATTTTGTCATGGGCCCTCCTTCCTTCAGCAGCCAATTATTTTTACTGGATTCTGTGCAGTTTTTACTGGCTCCTGTTTAGTCTTTGTTTCCTTGCTGGGTCATCACTGGCCTTTGTCCCCTGCCAATAGCCCATCCAGCTAGCTCTGCTGAGCTGCCTTGGCTCATGGGCATAACTAAACCCAGGGGGTTTCTGTGATCGGCAAAGTTTGATCAAACCTTGATTAATTCTCACTTTTACTAAATCATAACACATTTAAGGGGATCCAGTGTTGCCCCCCATCTCATAACATATCAAATGCTTTAAAAAAAAAAGCTGGGGGGACAGTTGGCAGAGTCACCTTGTTGTTATTAAATGTACAAGGACAGGCTAAGCTGCCATTTTGCTGGTCAACTGACAAACCCACTTACATCTATTTCAGTCTTGCCCTTTTTGAACAGCGCTAAAAACAGAAATAAAGTCTATATTTCAGGTTGGTGCTTTTTTAAACACAGTGTTCATTTCCACTGCTTGTTGAAAATGGAGAGCTGGATAATGCTTGGCCCTCTGTCCGTCAATGGAAGCAACGATCTTTTGATCCTTTTTCTTTATAGGAAGTGTGTCAGCCAGACTCATTCCTCTGATCCTATTCTGCTAAAGTGAATAGAGTATTAGCTTAAGAAAAGGAGCGGGGCTGTAAATAATTGGGCTTTGATTTATTGTATTCATAGCCAGGGGCAGTTCACTGAAAGTATGCACATTTTAGACAGCGTTTTAGCATTTTCTTTTGTCAGTGATCCACAGCACTAAAAGAAAAGAAGGCTGGCTCTGGAACAGTCTTCCCCAACCTGGTGCAAAAATCCCATCATCGTTGACTATTTGCCATGCTGGCTGAGATTGATGGAAGCTGTAGTTTGCAGGATCTCAAGGGTACCAGGTTGGGGGAGGCTGGTTTAGAAACATAAGAACATGAACCCAGCAATTAGCCTATTCAACCCATCGAGTGAGGGACCGAAGGAGCCAGGTATTAAAAGTCAGAGCAGCCCCAAATCCTTTGGCTGGGTGACCTATGCAAACAACAACAACAACTAAGCCACATGGCAAATTAAAATCTTTATTTTCCAACCATAAGAGCAATAGCAATCCATTCACCTGACTCGACCTGTATATTTTGACCACATGACCCTTCGTTCTGTCCCCAGGACAGTTAGACACAAATACATTAGTTTTAATGATGTAGCGTTAGAAGGTTAGACGTACCGGTATTGGCCTCATAGTCTCCAATAAATCTCTTGGTGAGGAAGCGTACAATTAGGGCTGCAAAACAAGGGAAAAAATGCCGCTTTTTAGTCAGAGTTAGAAAATGTCAGAAACTGCAGCCGCAGGCTCAGAGTGGTAATTAAACACCTGCTTTCATTCCATGTGCTACACACATTTCATTGACAATAGTGCTAGATGGGAACATGTTTAGCAACGAAAGACCATTGCTCCAGACATGTGCAATGCAGTCAAGAACCACTCCTCAGTATGCACCAAAGTTTTGTGACCACAAGAGGCATCACATTTTTATTTATTTATTTATTTATTTATTTAGATTACTGCAATGTGTTATACGTAGGGCTGCATCTGAAGCTAGAGCAAAATTCAGCAGCCAGATTGCTCACCTGGGCAAGATGGTTTGAAAATATTACACTGATCCTAATCCAATTCCACCGGCTACCAATTAATTTCTGGGCCCAATTCAAAGTACTGGTTTTGACCTATAAAGCATTAAATGGCTCAGTACCTCAAGGACTGCCTGCAAACATCATCATCATCATCATTGCTTTCTTCCCCTGGGGCTATACAAGGGTACGCATACCCCTAAACATTTTGTGAATCTTTGTACTTTTGTCCATTTACTGTATTTATTTTTTCCAATGTGAACTATAAAATGGTGGTTTTCTTGAGTCAAATTGAGAGTACCCCTAAACGTTTTTTTTTAAAGAAAAAGGCAATAATAATAATAATAATAATAATAATAATAATAATATATTTATACCCCGCCCATCTGGCTGGGTTTCCCCAGCCACTCTGGGCGGCTCACACAGGAATATTAAACAGAACAAAACTTCAAACATTAACAGCTTCCCTAAACAGGGCTGCCTTCAGATGCCGTCTAAAAGTCAGAAAGTTGTTTATTTCCTTGACATCTGGTGGAAGGGCGTTACACAGGGTGCGTGCCACCACCAAGAAGGCCCTCTGAGTCTCTTCTTCATGTGCCACCTTCACAAGAGGTCTGGAGAATGGCAACATGAGAATGGGCCTTTTCAGTAGTGGCTCCTCATTTGTAGAAGGCTCTCCCCAGGGAGGTTCAGCTGTGGTTTCAATACACACTTTTAGGTGCCAGGCAAAAAAGCATTCCTCTTCATCCAGGGCTTTGGCTGATTGACATCCGATGCTGTGGTGGTGGTGGGATTATTGGGTTTTTTTTTTTGGTTTTTATTACTTATTATTGTGTTTTTTATATTGTGATTTTATGTTGTGAACTGCTCTGAGATCTACCAGTATAGGGTGGTATACAAATTTAATAAATAATACTACTAATAAATAATTTAATAGTCTCATTCTCAAAGTGTCTGCCCCAAAACAAAACTGCATTGGGTCTCCCAGGGCCATTTCATGCATTACACAGCAGCAAACCTTGGTTTCCCAACAGGTTTGCAATCAAATGGGAATACTACTCAGACACACCTATATGTGTTTTTGAGTAACATTTGCATTTGCGAATGTCTTGGTCATGTTCAGGGAAGAGATGTAGTTCTGCTTCCCATGCAAAAGGTTCAAACTCTAGCATCTCCAGGTAGGAAAGATGCCTGCCTGAAACCTTAGAGGCAATTTAGACAGTACTGAGCTAGATAAGCCAATATTCTGACCTAGTATAAGAAAAGCTTCCTTTGTTGGGAAGGCCATAGTTTAACGGTAGAGCACATGTTTTGCATGCAAAAGGTCCCAGAAAGAGCATGCAGGCAACTCTCTGTTTGTGTAGAGGGTGACTTCCAGGTCATTAAGCGCATCAGCGGTTGCATATAAGCCTGCCCTGCCCTGCCCCTGAAGCCCAAAGCAACCCACGTGTTGGCAGCCATGCATCAATCGAACATACACAAAATGGTCACTGCCTATATTCAGGAACTGCTGTGAGAGGCCCCAGAGACTTTCTGAAACCTTGGAGAATCACTGCCAGCCAGTGTAGGTGATATTGAGCTTGATGGTCTCACTCAGGATAACAATTATGCTTTCAAGGGTAACCCCTAAAAATGCTTAATGTGTGAAGTGGCCTTCAAAAATATTTGACATGACTCTTTAAAAATCACAGTATTTGTCTATGGTTTTCTTATCACTTTGCTGCAAACACATTTTCTAAGATGCCGCCAATATCATGAGAGCTAGAAACTTGAAAAGTAATACCCAAACTCTTCAGGGTTCCATATATTGTCACAGAAAAATGACTCTTAGGCCATCATCTCCTGCCCTCATTAGTACAATTTCCATGTAGCACATGTAATAAATTATTTGTGGCTAACAATTTGGCTTGGCCTGGTGACTGCATTACAGGTATGCAGCAGATTAAGCCATTCACGACTGAGGGGAATTGTTCATGAAGTATTAGTCCCTCTTTCTGATTCCCCCCTCTCCCCCGTGAAGTTCTTCTAGAGAGACAGCCTAAGTCCCTAAGTGTATTTACAGAGTGTAGCATGGAAATGGATATATTAACCCAGACGAAAAGTCACATAATTAATCTACAAAGGAAGCAGCAATCACAGCGTGAACTTTCAGATTTAAGCTTAACTGTATTCAAAACAGAGCACATTCTTACAAAACTAACCCATATGCATTGTAATGCAAACCCACTCATAAGTTCAATGGGAGTTACTTTCATAGACATGTAAACAGACTGGCAGCCAAGGACATCATTCTGCTAGCTGCTTTTAAGGCTATATGTCTGCTATAAAACTCCCATCTATTTGTTTTCACATTCACATTTATCGTCTTTTTCATGGCTTTCTCACGTTCCTGCATTTGGGAGTCTGGGACACTAAGTTTTCCACCACTGTCTCCCTTATGTTAAGTGGAATTCCCATAGCGCCTTTCAACCCAACTTAATATTATGAGGAAATGAACCATGTGACATGCACACACACTTCACATCTATTGCTTACCGCAGGACGGAAAAGCAACAGCAGACACCCACCGTTTTTATGCAACCTTTTTTGATGCAATGAGCTAGCTAAAGGTGGAACTACTCAATGCTGCCACCCAAACACAGTGTTCCCTAACACTGTCTTTTGTTTTGCACACCAACTCCATATCAGCCAGAATTGGAAAACAAACCTCAAGAAGGAACCAGGCTGGTGAAGGCGGAATTTTGCAAACAACAGGCATACTCCGTAGGGCGAATGGGAGTTGCAGCCCAAAACTTCTGAAGGGCACCAAGTCGGCAATGTCACGGTCAATGTAGGTTTGGGAGCTCACCTTTGCTAGGGTAAAGTGTAATTCCATCTTCAGTGGTTTTCAGGCAGAAGATGAGGCCCAATGACTTGTGCAGCAACAACCTAGGGTGTCTCCCTGAATTGTCTGCAATGAGTAAGGGTCCTGTGGCAGACCTGAAGAGCATCCCTCCACCACATGGGAGAATCCGTGGATATGAAATATTATTGTAATATGACTGCTATACCATAAGGACATAAGAGCCCTGCAGAATTGCTCCAGCCATAATAATTTTTGTTTGCTCTTTTCATGCCTCCCCTACTGCCTCCCCTCTTTTCATGCCACCCCCTACAGCGGGGTGGAGTGGGGGGGGGGCTTTCCCTGCTTTCACTCCTCTGTACAGAAATCCCAGCGTATTGCAGAGCATTTCAGGGCCTATTCAAGGGTGGGTGGCTTATTGGTGGTAGGTAGGGATGGTCAGGTAAGTCCATTTCAGATTTTCTCATTTTTCCCATTCTTACAGTTCCACACCATGTTCTGGTTTTAAGTCACATTTGTTTGTTGCTTTTTAATGTGAATCTCTCCTAACAGACACACTTGTATCTGTCTATTACACATTTCCCCAATAAATTTCCCTTAATATATTTTTGTATGATTTTTTTTTTTTTTACTAATAAATGCATTTTTATGCATGGTTTACCCAACTATATGCATTTTTGTACCCACTGCTTGGATGGAGAACCACACTGTAAAATTTAGAGAAGAGCGAATTTTGAAGGGTAGCTGTGTTTAAGGTCTCTTGTCCCAGAAAGCGCAAATTAGGTAGGTTCACCTTTAAATGTGAAGTGAATCTAATTTCTGCCCATCCCCAGTGGTGGGTAAGTGCCTTTACTTGTGGAGCAAAAGATCGCTAATTCTCACTCTGAGCAAGGGGGCCATATATTCAACTAGGAATGCAGTGCAACAGTAGAGCACATGCTAAAGGGTCCCAGGTTCAAGTCCTGGCATCTCCTCTTTAAAGCAGGTGATGGAGAAAACCTTCCACCAGGTGACACCCTTGAGAGCTGCTGACAGTACTGGGCTAGATGGGCAACTAGTCTGACCCGGTATAAGACAGCTTCCTCTCCCTCTTCCATACATTCATTTCATGCAAAACACTGGAGGAGCCAGACCAGCTGCATCTCACTTGGGGCTGGTATCACAAGTCAGCACAGTTGGGCATCTGCACTCTGCAGGAAGGGGGCCCTCTAACACTGCTACAGTGAAGGAATGGTGTCATGAAGGAGAGGGGCCCCTGGAAGAGGTCTTGCCCAAGGACCCTCGCAGCCGACCCTAGGCTCACCATGTGAACTGACAGAGTAATCTAGAACACCCCAAACTCCATGCTGCAGGGAAAGCCTGGCAGCAGTAGCCCAGCCCTCTTTCAAGAAAGTTTCTCTACCATGGTGGATCCTCTCATTGATGAAACCTTGATAAGCTTCCGGTGAAACCCCGTGCAACATAATACAAAATTTGCTAGTGTAGGCCAGTGCCAACGAACCTTGACCTCCCCCCCCCCATTCATCTGCCTGAAAATCTCCAGGCATTATATTTCATAGCGGCATGGGGGTGGGGGTGGGAATCTGATCTGGTTAACCTTTACATTTTGCAAGATAAACATGGGCTCGGATCATTATTTCCATCAAATATTAACATAAAATCAGATGGCAGATGTGGAGAGAGGAGAGGGAGGGAGGGAGGGAGGGGGAGAAGGGGGGGAGAAAGAAAAGACCAGGCTGCCTCCGCAGCAACTTCTGAAGACTTACCCGTTTTGCCAACGCCGCTGCCACCCAACACAACGAGCTTGATGACTTTGTTGGCTGCGCAGTCCTGGACAGGATGTTCAGGGATGGGAAGTAATAGGAAATTTGTGGAGTAATGTGACATAGTATTCCTAGGTAGGAAGGGCATGCCAGTGGAGGAGACCTGATGAGCTCTGCTGATGGGGTAGGAAGAGAACAGAGCAAAAAGCACAATTCCCCCTTGCCTCTCTCTTCTCTTGTGCCACCCTGACAATGGAATCTCCCGGCAGTTTCATTGAAGCAGCATTTTGGAGGAAGAAAAATAGAGCAGCCGCCAGTCCCCTCTCCCCGCAAAAGATTGTGCTCCGACAGGCAGAGGGGAACGTTTTGATCATCCCCAGTGAAAACTGACTCCTGCATTCCTCAGCCAATCAGAAGTCAAAACATGACATTCCATTACTTGGGACATAAAGTCCGGGCCTCACAGTAAACTGCACTCATTTTCTGCCATTTTCACTCATTCTTTTTCTTCGCTGACCATTTTACTGGTTTAAACTTGGAACTAAGCAGGAGGAGATTATATCAGGAATAACATTTTGGGTGGGGTGGGGATAGGGAGAAGAAAATAAAATTCGCTTTGATGTCTTGCCACTGGGTTCTGAGGGGCTTCGTTTTGTGCTGCAGAAACTTTTGTTAAATAAGCAAAACCACAAACACTGAGGGAGGTTGCTCTGGAACAATGCTTCCAAGTTGGATGGAGGCACCCACTGAGGCTACAAATTTTAATGGGTTCATCAGCACAATTAGTAATCGGAAATAGATATTGGCCATGAGTGGACTCTGAGGTAGGTCTGGTCCCCTTAAGAGACTGTAGGTAGCAAGGGATGGGTGAATTTGTCATTTTAAATTTCTTATTTTTCCCAATCTTGAGTTCAGTTTTGCACATTTACACATCATTTTGCAATTAAAAAAATAAATACAAAACCCCCTCATGAAAATTCACCAGCTTTTTAGTACAATTTTCTCCAAAAAGATACACAATTTCATATGCAGTTTTGTCGCAGCATGATTTCTGATAGGAGTGAGACCTTGTCAGTATGTAACAGCTGTGTTCAGAGACCTGCAATGCTTGCCAATCTGCCACCAGGCCAAGTTCAAGGTGTTACTATTAGTAGAGAAAAAGTGTAACAACTTGGGACCAGTTTACTATGAGATCGCCTTACCCCATATGTGCCCACTTGACTGCTTCAATCTGCAGAATTGGCACTACTACAGGTGCGACATAATACCTGCACAGCATTTTAAAAACTCTATTTTTTACTGTGGCAGCAACGGCACTTTGTGACTCCCTGCCTATGGATAGCAGGCAGTCACTGTTATTATATTCTTTTCCATGCCTGCTGAAGTCATTCTTATTTAGACAAGCCTGTACAGATGGTTAGAAGGTTTGTATAATTTATTTTAGTCTGTTCTATTGTGGTATTAGCTTTCTGTATGTTTTAAGTTATGGTTGTAAACAATTTTTCAGCAATGATTTTATTATTTTCTCTGTTTTGTAAACCAGGCTGGCACTGCAAATAAATCAATAAATCAATAAAAAATATACACATTTTTGCAAAGCTATTTTGTCTAACATGCTACATTTTTTATATGTTATTTTGAACGATGCATGTATTTCTATATATTCTCTGACCTAATACGTGTGTTGTTCTACACATTACTGGGCTGGAGTACTGCATTTCAAAATACAGTGTGCGTTATTGAAGGACAGCTGCACATGGGTTTGTATTTTGTTTCAGCAAGTGTGAATTAGACAGGTTCGGTTTAAATGTGAACTGAGATTCTCTCCTGTGCTTAGCTGTATCGAGTGTTAGTCATACTCAGAGTCAAGCCACTGAAATTAATGAACACAACTGACTTAATTTTCTTAGATTTACTCTCAGTTAAGACTCAGTTGGCTACAATTTTGCTTCCCCAGGTACCAGCCCAGGTACCAGAGGCTAGAGCAGGGGTAGGCAATGATGTGCCCTCTAGATGTTGTTTGGCTGCATCTCCTATCATCCCTGACCATTGGGCATGCTGGCTAGGACTGATAGGAGTTGGAATCAAACAATATTTGGGAGGAATGCACTACATTGACTATCCCTGGGCAGTAGGAAAGTATAGCGGGAGTTGCACCCGTAGCAAAAAGGTCTGCAAGTAGCCTCTTTTGAGAAGAGCTAGTGAGTGCTTGGTTCATGAGCCTTCACACATACACACCCCAAGTGCAGAGTGCAGCTTCAGTAACACAGCTGCTGGCCCAGGAGGGATAAAGTATCAGTACTGATCCCATTGCCCCATATAATTTTTGATATCTGTGATATTCAGGGGTTTTGTTTGTTTGTTTATAAACTGGACTTGTTTTTATGTATTTTAATTCTCATATCTGTAAACTGCTTTGAGATTACGTTGCTAATGGCAAGTGATACATAAATATTATTAAATACAAAGTAAATCAAATCGAATCAAATTGTCTAAGGCTTCAGCCACAGAGTGAAAACCAAAAAAAGAACATTCCCTGATTAAGTGGTAGGATTGTAAACAAGTAACAAGTTTGGAATGTTTGAAAGAACATAGGAAATACCCTGATGGAAGGGAGTTTTTTAGTCATTAGTATTAGCACTAGATTTCAATTCAATTATGAATTGCTTCTCATAAAACACCCTGAAGTGATTTTACAATAAAATCACACGTTAAACAATTTCCAGTAGCAACACATTGGGATAAAAATATTCCCTTAAAAGTCTTTTTGGAAAATTGAAGGTTCAAAGGTTATTTAACCAAAGGTTATTAAACTTGTGAGACTGGTAGCCTCTGTGCTTGCAGAAAACTCAAATACACAACAAAGAGTCTTGTGGCACATTAAGAACTAGCACATTTTATGATGGCTGTAGACTAAAACTCGTGTTGCGCTATGATCTGCAGTTTTCTGGTGTATTATGCCCACATGAATGTAGGGTTAGGGGGGATGTAGACAATGGAGTTAAATGGCAATAAAATGGAAATATCACAGTCTCACAATTCAGTTAGAGCTTAGATGAACTTTCCTCAACCCAATACCATTCAAATGCTGTTGGATTGCAACTCCTATCACCTCCGATTGTTGCATGCTGGCTAGGACTGATGGGAGTCCAACAGCATAAACTAGAGGGCATCAGGCTGGAGTAGGCTGGTTTAATGTATGGTGCCACTTTTATTCAGCAATGCTAAAACGATTGCGATATCATGAATTATTGCCACTGTGGTCATTTTGCGTGCATCTAATAAAATTTCCACAGAAGTGACCTGCTTCACTGCAGCAGGTCAAGGGACTTATTGTTAGTGGGCCCCCTGCTGAGGAGCAACCATCCACAGATGCCCAACTATGCTCGCTTGTGGTACCAACTCCAATTTCCATTTAATTCCAGTCTTATATCCCCCACCTTCAAATGTATTTGCTCAGTGGGCAGGACACACATGCATGAATGGTGGGGGTGGTGTCTGCCCCCATTTCCCTGACACACATTATTTAAGCAGAGTTATAATGCCCAGATAGGGCTACAATATAGAACTGAAGGGTGTTCCAAGTGTTAATGAGTAGAAAAGCAGATTGCCTGTGGCTGGAATACGAAGATGAACTTATCCACATTTACCTTTTGCCTCATTCTTACACTTTAATCCTCTGTGCTCAAATGTGGGTTCCTCTCCAACTTTCCCTGTGGAAATATACACTTTAAACTGAAGTGAAACCAAACAGCAATCTGGCTTTTCCGTGGACTGCTGTTTGCTCCAATTGAGCTTTTAAGAGCAGCTTTTTGTGGGGAAAGCTGTGGGGTAAACAAAACAATACAAAAACAAAAGCACTCAGACATGGAGCTTTTAAATGTGGACCGTGCCTAGAAAGAGCAGAGGAAAGGTAAGTGTGGATAGGCCTGAGAGATTAACATTTCCGCTCCTAGTTCTTGCTGACATGATTAACAGAAATCCCTTTAGCCTCTCTGTTCTCCTGCTTGTGCCTCTGTGCAGCTCTGTTCTGCAAATACAATAGTCTTGTTCCAGTGCAATTTAATTGCAATTGTTAAAAATACACTGAGAGCCTCAAGTGTAAAGCAGTATAAAATGTTATTTTTGGAGTTCTATTGTTGCTTGAGGCTGCCTGGGTGCCAAGCAAAATATAACTAAAAACACATTTTTAAATCCACAGCCAAAAGCAACACAGACTCTAATGATGATGAAATGCTCTGCAAACACAACTAGAAAAACTTCTCCCACAGCTGCCACCCCCTTCCACCAATGCAGATATTTAAAGAAAGGCTGCAATTTTATTAGGAACCCCGACCCACTGCAATCAATGAGACTCTCTGAAGAACATGAGCAGCCCCCTGTTGGATCATGTCCATGTCCCATCTAGTCCAGCAACCTGTTCTCATAGTGGCCAAACAGGTGCCCATGGGAAACACTCAAGCAGGACCAGAGCATAACATCACACTCCACACCTGTGATTCCCCAGCAACTGGTAGTCGGAGGTATATTGACTCCAAAAGTGGAGGTACACCATACCCATTGTGGCTAGTAGCCATTGATCATCATATCCTCCATTTTGAAGCCATCTAAGTTGATCTTCCATATCAACGTGGCTAGGATTAGGCGTCAAAGAGAAAGTGGGGGATATCTAGTGCTGTGTCTCTTAAAAACTCAGTAGGCCCTGCCACCTCTGCTCACATTGCTCACCAACCCTGCCTTCCTGTCACACCCCCCAAGCTCCATAACCTTTGCTAACCCCCTCCCTGTACACCTCGCCCCAAAGCCCTTCCCTTACAGCTTACCCCCGAAACCCTCCCCTCCCTCCTAGATAAGAATATAAGAGCCTGCTGGATCAGGCCATTGGTCCATCTGGTCCAGAATCCTGTTCTCACAGTGGCCAACCATATACCCTAAGCAGGGCACAAGAGCACCCTCCCCTCCCATGGTTTCTTGCAGCTGGTATTCAGAAGCATTACTGCATCCATCTGTGGAGTTCACACAGCCCGTTCTCCCATCCCCTCGCAGTTTCCACAACCCCACTCCCTGTCCCCTCATAGCTTGCTCCATCTATGCTCATTCCTGTTCATTCCCCACTCCCACCCCTGAGGCTTTCTTCTCTTGGCCGAGGTGGCGGCAGGATGAAGGGGAGAAACACTTTGTTGTCATCACCCCTGTTATGTTCTGGTGGACCAGAACATAACAGGATTTGCAGATACCCCGACTTCACCTTGCTGTTGCATATCCCTGAGATACTGGTGGCCTTGTAGTGGTTGGAGATAGTTCCTTCTTGCTGATTTTGCAGCTGGCACTGACATGGAGGAAAGGAATAGGAGGCAGAGAGAAGGGGAAGCTGACTGAGAAAGGGGAGAATCTGTGAGGAGAGGCAGAGCTTAATCTGAATCTGGCCTTTTCCCAGTTACTCCTTCTCTCACCACCACCACGACGTGTTTTTCGTACCTTCTCACTTTGTGTCTCTATCTCCATGTAAGCTCCCTGGAAAATAGGGTGGTGGCCATGGAGTCTTGGCTCCTCTCAACACTACTTAAGTGTATGTAAAAACAGTTTGAATTTGGGCAGAAAGGTCTTGCCACTCCCCTTGAAGCTCACCTTACCCACAGATTCACCTCAACTTCTCTGTGCCTGGGGCAGAAAAGAGCAAATGTACCTGCTTTCACCAAGTTTGGAGAGAGGGAGGTGTTCTGGCAGCAGTAAAAGTGGGGGGGGGCATGGTGGCAGGGGGTAGTATATTCCCATTTCGGCTCATTTCCATTTTGGCCAACAGTGTCTCTGAGATTTGTTTCTGAGTAGACACTCATAAGGGGATTGTCTCATGAAAATGTGATCCCTGCAGAAATGAAAGTGACCCACTTCCAAAACAATGCGGAAATGTATCGTGTGCACAGTTGCAACCCCAATTTTATATACTTCAGACTAATATGCCCCATTATACTGTGGGGCTTTTTGCAATCTTATTTGGGAGTAAGTTCCACTGAACAAGGACTTACTTCTGAGTAAGCCAGCAGAGGAATGTCCATGGGGCTTACCTCTGAGCAGATGCACACACATTTGAACTCCTAGGCTATAATGCAATTCCTTAGCAAACTTAGATGGACAGATTGATTTCAGTGCAGCCGAAGAAACTTGTTGAGCATGGAGGTGAAGGTGGGGGGTGAATGCTAATTATGTCCTCAGGTAACAGGGTGGGGAAAGCCCAGATTGAATTGGGGGGCTAAGAGGAAAGGAGCTAGTGGCCTAAGCAGAACAACCTAAATACCTGTAAAGCCATGTACGCTGAAATATAAGAGAAAACCTTCATACATAAATGATCCACTGCAAAAGTTCCTTCAGTTTTTTTTAATTCTTCTGTCATTCCTCCAAGGGGTTGAAGATAAAGTTAATAATAATAACAAATTATTTTATTATTTATACATCGCCCATTTGGCTGGGTATATAAGTGGGTTTCTTTACCCCCCCCCCACAACAACAAACAACCAGCCTGTAAAGGGAAGGCAAAGAAAGACTGAATGGCCCACGATCACCCAGTGAGCTTCGTGGCTGCACTGGGAAATCGAATACATCGCTTCCTTTAAAAACCGCGAGGACCTAGCACGAGGAGGGAACCTGTGGCCCGCCATGTGCCGATGGATTTCAGCTCCCACCAGCCCCAGTCTGCAAGGCCAGTGGTCGTGGTTGATGGGAGTGGTTGGAAACAACATAAAAACATAAAAACAACCCTGTACAGTATATAGGACCATGGCTTAGGCTTAATAGTTAATCAGTCCGCCTGTAAACGGAGGCGCGAGTGGAAATGGAAAGGCGGAATACAAGCAGCGAAGTAGGTGCAGGATGAGTTTCTCCTGTTCCCACAAGGAGGTGCGGGGAGGTGGGAACGGGACGCCGGAACTTACGGTATATTTCGGACTTGTGGAAGGGACGCCGGAGCCATTTGGGCGAAGAACGCGTGGCTGCCCGGAGCGCTTCAGCGGGTGCTCTAGTGACGGCGGGAACCACCATGGCGGGTGGATGGTAATGCCGGTGACGGTCCGAAAACTCGCCTTACCATGGTAAGGGGTGGAGAATGGGCTCCAATCCCCCCTCTGTCTCACAGGGGGATTCTACCCCATAGGAGCTCCCCTTCTCCTCCCCGCCCCCTGTCAGCACCCTTCTCCCTCCCTCTCCAAGCATGACTCCCCTTCTTAAATTGGCCGGGATAGAAACTGGAGAGGGCAATAAGTAGGTGGGTAAACAAATAAAATAAATGAAAGCCCTGCCCTGTAGGACTACGGCGACCAACTTTTAAACACTCCGCGTCCTCCGAATTCTGTTGTCCCGCGTGTGTTTTGAGCACATGCAGAGTTCTTCTCCACTTCCTCCCGACACCCGCTAAAGGGAAGCATCAGCTTTTTCTTTTTTTAAAAGAAACGACTGTGCATCCAACTAAGTTGGGTGGGTATTAAGTATACCCATTGAAATCATAGTCATGTCTGAATCTCAGTGGGTACGTTTTGAGTGGAACTTAGTTGGGTGCAGCCCAAAGTGTGTAGCTCTTAGCACATATGCATAGTTGTTCCTCCACTTCCTGGCACACCTGTCCCACACTGCCTCATGAAGGACAGCATCCATTTCAAAAGGATGAAGTTGATTTTTTTTAAAAAAATATGTTTAAACGGTCTCCCTTCCCAAGAGTGACACATTTGAAAATAGGGAAGATTATCAAACATGTTATTTTTTTGTGCATCTCTGTGTTTGTTTTCTGGCTTTACATCCTCCCATTTTTGCAGCTGAGAATAAAATTCTACCTACTTCTTCCTAGCAATACCACCCGTCTGCACCTTTCATATCAAACTGGCTTGCCAAGATTTTACCTCTGAAAGTTTGCTTCAAGAAGAAGCTCTTGTAAACCTTCCTTCCCCCCCATAGTTAATATCACCCCTTATCCTAAGGCTATTTCATGTACAAAACATTTATGTGTAGGAAATGGTGTGAAACAAGTCTGTGCATTTGTCATCTATGGGGATCATGCATGTATTCATTGAATTAGCTTTATGCGTGGAGCGCAGCTGCAATGGGAGTTTGCAGCCTGGATGTGGAGGGTCAGTGAATTATAAATAACTGACAAAAGGGTTTCTAACATACTTTTCTCCACTTAATTGTTTTCTGGGTGGGACTTGCTGGATATGTGAAGCAGGAAGCTGAAAGTAGAGGTCAAATTTCTGGAAACAGTGGAAGAGATTGCATTTTTTTTCTTTTTCCTCATCTTCCTATCTTTTGCTGAAAGCTTCTTTTTTTTTTTTTTTTTTTTTTTTGCCAAATCAGAACTCACTGGTTCCTTCTTTCCCTTTCTCTGTGCAATCCGTAATGGATATTGTACCTTTAGGTTGCATCAATATCCCTTTCCCAACCTTTGTTTTGTATAGCATCCTCCTTTCTCCTAGATACTTTCCATGCCAAACTTTCTCCAGTAAATATCAGAAGTTCCTACTTGGTGTTTTTGTTCTCTTCTTTTTAGGTACCTGTCTTAATCTTATTTATTGCATTTATATCCCAATTTGCTTCCATTGTGGAACTCGGGGCAGTGTTGTGCATTATGTTTCCAGGGAATCCAAGCATTGACCAGCAAGGCTGCCGTATCCTGCATCTTCAGTCCATGCATCATTATTCAATGTGTACCCATTCTCCTGGACTCTTTCCACACTGCTTTTGTTCTTTCATGTGTTTCTTACCTACATTTGCCTCTGGAACCCTGTTGGGGATGAAACAGGTATGGGAAAAGTCGGAAAGAGAAGGATTAAAGAACTGCTGTTCTCTATTGCAAAGTTTCTCCTGTTTCATCTTTCTTTTTTGCAATGGTGTAGGGGGGCCCATCATCAGAGTAATGCAGCTTAACATATAATTAGGCCCTCACGATACTTCCCGGAAACTTTATTGCACCTGCCCTTTGTAGTCATACCCTGGAACACGTAGGATACCTGTGGCCATTTATATGTTGCTGGATTACACCCCCAGTTATCCCTGACCACTGGCCATGCTGGCTGGGGCTGTTGGGAGCTGGAGTCCAGCAAAAGCTGGGTTTCTCATCAATTCCCTTGAAAGTTCTTCCAGGTTCTCTTTCGAGCTGGTGTCATCTTCAGTTATTCCAGATCTTTCTCCTCCTGTGAGGTGGCTTTTCATAGCTGATGTGGTCTGACCAAGGCAGAATAAAGTGGTACTATTACTTCTCTTCATCAAGACACTAGACTTCTGTTGATGCAGTCTAGAATAGCATTAGCTTTTTTTGTTGCTGCATCACACTGTAGACTCATGTTAAACGTGTGGTCTACTAAGACCTCCAGATCCTTTTCACATGTACTACTGGCAAGCCAGGTGTCCTCCATCTTATCTTTGTGCAGCTGGTTATTCCTGCCTAAGTGCAGAAGATGACGTATGTCCCTACTGAAATTTATTTTGTTCATTTTAGCCCAGTTCTCCAATCTGTTAAGGTCATATTGCATCCTGTTTCTTTCTTCAGCTGCATTAGTTACCCCTCCCAGTTTAGTGCCATCTGCAGTTTGGATCAGCATCGTCTCAGTTCTTTCACCCAACTCATTTAGATAGACATTGAACAAAAACGGACCCAGGACAGAATCCTACAATACTCAACTTGTCCCTGTTTTCCAGGATAACAACGAATAACTAGTAAGCACTCTCTGGATTCAGACACTCAGCCAGCTACAAATTCACCTAAAGGTTACCTTGTCCAGTCTATATTTTACCAGTTTCTCCACAAGAATATCATGGGGGACTTTGTCAAGAGCCTTACTGAAATCAAGATACACCACATTCACAGCTTGTAACTCTATCAAATAAAGAAATGTTATTTGTCAGGCCTGACTTGTTTTTGAGAAACCCATGCTGGGTTTTAATAATCACATCATCCTTTTCTAAGTGCTCACAGATCAATTATTTAATAAGCTGTTCTAGGACCTTTCCTTCTATCAATAAGCTCACTAGTTGGTAGTTATCTGGGACTTCTTCCTCTCCCTTTTGAAGATGGGGACAACTTTTTGCCCACCTCCTGCCTGCAGGGACCTCACCTTTTCTAGAATTCTCAAAGGTTATAGACCAGAGGTTCTGAGATTACATGTGGAAGCACCTTTAGTACCCTTGGATGCATCTCATCAGGTCCTGGAGATTTAAATTCATATAAGGCAGCTAGATGTTTCCTTACCACCTTTTTTCCTGTCTTGGGCTGCAGCCCCACCTTGCATCGTTTATTCTATTATTGCCAGGTTGGGTACTGCCTTCATTTTGGGTGGAGACAGAAGCAAAGTAGCTGTTGAGTTGAGCAGTTCTGCCTTCTGACACCCAATAGCTTTTCTCCATCTTCAGCATGCAGAGGGAGATTATGAGGGGAGTGATTGTTGCTTGTTAAAAATATGTACATCTGTTAAAATGCTTTGGAGTGCATAATGCTGCTGTGGCATTTGTCTAATGATGTCTTGAGATGATGGATTTATAGTTGGGAACCATGGAGGAAAAAGAGAAATGAGAATTTAAAAAGATACAATAAGCATCCTGTGTGGGAGATCAAGCCCTTGCTTGGCAATGGAAAACTATGAAGGTGATCCATTCTAATGAAGTGGGACCTGATTAACATCAAGGGAAAAGGCATGGTTGAAAGGATGCTTATCAGGTCTGGGTTTGGTCTGTGCCAGGATGGGAGAACACCCAGGAACACCATGTAAACCATCTTTATCTCCATTGTGGAATAGAAATGTGATAAATATAATAATAATAATAATAATAATAATAATAATAATAATAATAGTAATAATAATAGTAATAGTAATAATAGTAATAATAGTAATAATAATACTTGACATTAAGTTGCCTTAAATATAAATGACCAGAGCACTTGCATGCACTGCCACAATTAAGCATAGCAGATGGAGGGCTGAGAGAACAGTAAATCTGAAGAAGTATTGATACAGATGGGACAAAGGTGGCATGCTCATATCTCCATACTCCCTCCCCAAGGAGTCATGCTCTACCCATCTTCTCCCATTTCCATCCATGCTTTGAACATTCTCAAGCTCCAGTGTAATTAATTATGTGCTCTTGAAGCCCACTTTGATTCCAAAGCAAAGTACTTTCTATCTGTAGCTCTTGGCTGCATCTGTTCTTGCAATAGCCTGACAACCTTCCCCAGCCTATTTTGCTTAAGAGAATGTAGTTATCTTTGTTTTATAAATACACACCCCTCAATCCATATCCTTTTGAATTTTACCAGAAAAGTGAATAACTGCACTGGCTATACATTTTATAATGAAAGACATTATTGATGATTATTTTACTTGCTGTATTTATGGACCATCCTTCCACCATAACTGCCCCCAATGTGGTTTTACAAAAAAGAAAAAGAGATTTCAAAACAGTTCACGCAATTACAGTCTTAAAAATAAATCTAGCAATCATTTGGCAAAAATAGCAGCAGTCAAATAGGAATAACAGCAGGAGAGTCAAAACAGAGTGTCAGAACAAGTAACAGTACAATAATAACTATTAATTTCATTTCTGAAGGCAAAAAAATAGTGAAGGGAATTGTAGTTGCATGTCACAGAATGCCCCATTTCTTGCTTAGGTAGGCAGCCTGTTGTTCCTAATTTCAAAAGCCTTCAGCAAGCAGTCAGTTCAGATCTCTTGCAAGAGTAATCTGCCCCATGTCCAATATCTTGCACGGTGTGAAGGCTTAGGTGGGGGAGAGAGATAGCGAAATGTCAGAAAAAGAGAAAAGGGATTGGATGGGAGAAAGAAAGAAAGAGGGGCAGACACATACTTTGCTTGGTGTTCTAGACCACTGCTTGCTTTGGTCCTACCCAGCATGTAGCCCTTGACAGATTACCTCGAGCCCTGGTTTCTTGGAAATGAGCAGCATGCTTGTGCACACTGCCCGGTTGCTCTTGCTTCATTTCTCCCTTGGCACAAGCACAAAAAACAATCATGACAAACAAGCATGACTCCCTACCACATCTGAGCCAAGGATTGTGGTGTCTCCAATATAAGTGAGTATTCATAAGCCAATAACAAGCCATTTTTAAAGCTGGCTAGTGCTCATAGCTTTTAAAGGAGAAAGACCTGTGATTCAGATGTTTTGAGAAGTGAAGCTTAATTGCAGTGTCCTAGTCTCTTCTTCCACTGACTATGGGATAGGAATGAAGGAGGAATGATCAGGTAAGGAGCAGGAGTTGATTAAGAACCTAAGAACAGTCCTGCAGGATCTGGCCAAGCTGTCATTCTAGTCCAGCATCCTGTTCTTACAGTAACCAGCTAGATGCTTGTGGGAAACCAGCAAGTACAAGAGCCCTCTCCCTTCCTGTGGTTTCCAACAACTTCTATTCATGAGCATTGCTGCCTCCAGCAACGGAGGGAGACCGTAGCCATCATGACAGTTCTTGATGCTCAGAAGATTGCTTCACAGGAGAAGGACAAGCATGATCCAGCCTATGCTCTGTGTACAGGAGTGGAATGCCCACAGTTCTTCACATGTGGGAGATAATGGTTCAGTGGCTGGGCAAATTGGCTCACAGAACTACATTCCAGGGTTTACTTTAGTGAAAAATTATTGACCTTTATTGAACAATGATAATAAATTATTTACATTGATTTTGTCACAAAGATTTAAAAAGTTTTTAAAAAATTTCATTCATGATCAATGTGGCTATTGGCCAAGAGACGTCGCCTGGAACACATTATGTATTTTGGAATATCTGAATTGCCACAGTGAGAAGCAAGCTGCTTTGATATTTTGGAATGCAGGAAAAGCCTTTGACAATGTGAATTGGGTATTCTTGTTTAGAGTATAGCAAGAAATGAACTTTGGAGATAACTTTATTAAATGGATAATACCTATTTATACATCACACAAGGCCCAGATAATTGTTAATGGAGAACTGATAAAACCATGCAAAATATAGAAGGGGACAAGGCAAGGGTGTCCATGGTTCCCACTGCTTTTCATTTTGGTCTTGGTAGTCTTGCTAAGAGACATTACACAATATGAGAGAATGATGAGAGTAAAGATCCAAAAAGAAACTTATAAGTAACAGGCATTTGATGGAAACTTGATGTTAGTTCTGGAAAATCTGCTACAGGGAGTAGAGATTCTTATGTATAAACTAATTTTGATATGTTACCAGGCTTTAAGGTTAATCACCAGAAAATGAAAATGTTAATAAAGAATATGACAACAGAAGATCAGAAGGTTTTGTTGAAGAAACCAGGGCTCCAAATTGGGAAAAAGTAAAATATTTGGATGTTGTTATGTCAAATGTCAAATTGTACAGTGGTGCCCCGCAAGACGAACGCCTCGCAAGACGGAAAACCCGCTAGACGAAAGGGTTTTCCGTTTTGGAGGCACTTCGCAAAACGAATTTCCCTATGGGCTTGCTTCGCAAGACGAAAATGTCTTGCGAGTTCCTGTGGGGTTTTTTCCCTCCCCCCCCCTTTTCCTAAGCCCTAAGCCGCTTATCAGCTGATCCGCTGATAAGCCGCTTATCAGCAGATCCGCTAAAAGCCGCTAAACCGCTAATATCGCTAATCCGCTAAGCTGTCAATGGGCTTGCTTCGCAAGACGAAAAAACCGCTATACGAAGAGCCTCACGGAACGGATTAACTTCATCTTGCGGTTGTATCTGTAGGACTATGTGTCCACTCTTTATTATCATAAAATTTTAAGCAAAATAATAAGCAGACCCCCCCAATAAGCAGACCCCCCCCCACATACATCATATGTACTTACAGTACAGGAGAGAAGGGTTCAGGCAGCCGTTGGATCTGTCACATCACAGGATGGCATGCGCTCAATATAAAAACAAGTGGAGGTTTCCTGAATGCATGTAAAGTGGAGGTTTCCTGTGTAGAACGGCCGGCGCCGCTAGAGGGCAGACGTTCTCTGGCTTGTAGGCTGCCGCGCATGTGCTGAAGAGGCGGCTTTCTTGTGTGTTTTTTTAAAAAAGCGAGAATAAAAGGTGAAGGCTGGCGGCCGGTGGCGGCTACACGGGCCACATGACGAGGTCTGGCGGGCCGGATTCGGCCCGCGGGCCTTGTGTTTGACACCCGTGGCCTAGAATGATGCCTTTATTTCAAACAATACCTATTTTGACTAATGATTTCTGTTTAAACAATGACAGAAAGATTAATCTAAGTTTTTATTTCAGGAGAAAAAACCACGAAAGTATTGCAAGATGCAAAGGATTGGGTTTACCTGATTTGAAATTGTACTTTGCAGCTTGTTGCTTAGGGTGGAAGAAGGAATGGCTGACATTGAGAAATAAGAGATTTTTGGAACTAGAAGGATGTGAGTTGAGGTTTGGATGCCATGGATATTTGTGGTACGTTAAAGTTAAAAGTTAATGTGGATTTCAAAAATAACTTTATTAGATGTGCCTTATTAAGAATCTGGAATAGAAATAAACCTAGGTGATGTACAAAGACATTGTTATGGATTTCAGCACAAGAAGCCTTTTATAGAAAAGAGGTGACAGGCAAAGAGAAATGGTTAACCTATCAAGACTTCTTAAGAGTGGAACCAAGGAGATGGTAAAATTAAAACACGGGAACTTTTAGCACTGGAAGGTTATAGCTTCCAGTGGTTTTCTCATCTACAACTAGCGGAGAATCAAGCTGGATAAAAAGACTTTGGTGTAGAACAAAAAAACATTTTGAAATACAGTTGTGTACAAATGATGAACATGTTGTTGCAAAAATGTATAAACTTTGGTTGAAATTGAAATTTAATCTAACACTTGATTAAATGTGGAATTTTTTTGGTTGTAATAGATGGAACATATGTGGATGAAAGTGCTAAGATTTACATTGTGTTATGGTCTTAAAGATTTTTTAAATATACTGATGTATCAATGGTATACAGTCCTACCTTGATTTTCTAACAGGATGTGTTCCGGAAATCCGTCCAACTTCCGAAACATTTGGAAACCAAGGCACGGCTTCTGATTGGCCACAGGAGTGTCCTGCAGTCAATTGGAAGCCGCGCCGGATGTTCAGCTTCCGAGGCAAAGTTCGCAAACTGGAACACCTACTTCTGGGTTTGTGATGTTTGAGTTCCGAGTTGTTTGTGAACTAAGTTGTTTGAAAACCAAGGTACAGTGGTACCTCGATTTACGAACTTAATCCATTCTGGAAGTCAATTCTTAAACCAAAACCGTTCTTAAACCGAGGCACACTTTCCCTAATGAGGCCTCCTGCCGTTGGTGCCCTTCCACCATTCAGATTCCATTCTTAGACCGAGGTAAAATTCTCAAACCAAGACACTATTTCTGGTTTTGTGGTACGTTAAAGTTAAAAGTTAATGTGGATTTCAAAAATAACTTTATTAGATGTGCCTTATTAAGAATCTGGAATAGAAATAAACCTAGGTGATGTACAAAGACATTGTTATGGATTTCACCACAAGAAGCCTTTTATAGAAAAGAGGTGACAGGCAAAGAGAAATGGTTAACCTATCAAGACCTCCCCCCCCCCCCCATACATCATATGTACTTACAGTACAGGAGAGAAGGGTTCAGGCAGCCGTTGGATCTGTCACATCACAGGATGGCATGCGCTCAATATAAAAACAAGTGGAGGTTTCCTGAATGCATGTAAAGTGGAGGTTTCCTGTGTAGAACGGCCGGCGCCGCTAGAGGGCAGACGTTCTCTGGCTTGTAGGCTGCCGCGCATGCGCTGAAGAGGCGGCTTTCTTGTGTAAAAAAAAAAAAAAAGCGAGAATAAAAGGTGAAGGCTGGCGGCCGGTGGTGGCTACATGGGCCACATGACAAGGTCTGGCGGGCCGGATTCGGCCCGCAGGCCTTGTGTTTGACACCCGTGGCCTAGAATGATGCCTTTATTTCAAACAATACCTATTTTGACTAATGATTTCTGTTTAAACAATGACAGAAAGATTAATCTAAGTTTTTATTTCAGGAGAAAAAACCAAAGTATTGCAAGATGCAAAGGATTGGGTTTACCTGATTTGAAATTGTACTTTGCAGCTTGTTGCTTAGGGTGGAAGAAGGAATGGCTGACATTGAGAAATAAGAGATTTTTGGAACTAGAAGGATGTGAGTTGAGGTTTGGATGCCATGGATATTTGTGGTGAAGTTGATGTGTTTAATTTGAGAAAAATCATTGTTGAAGTTTACTAAAGATTGTTATAGATTTTTGGCGTGAAAAGAAAATGAGCATGTGATATCTGGGTTTGAGGATTGAAGAAATTAGTGGTCTACAGAAAGTGTAATAATTGGGTGGATCCACTTGGAGTGGATGTTTTGATTAATTCTCTCTATATAGCTGACAGACAAAAATGGGAAATTATTCTTTTTTCTTTTCTTTTTTCTTTGTGTTTTTATTTAGATTAGTTTTTTTATCTTTAAAATTCTGGAAAGATATTGGATATACGGTATTAATTTTTGTATATCTTTTTTCAAAGTTCAATAAAACCTCTTGGGAAAAATAACATGTTAGCAGTCTTTATTCTAGATTTACATGTGTGCTGAAAGAGAGGAGAAGCCAGAATATTTAGGATGGTTATCACCTAATTAAACGGAGAAGTGACTTATCCCATGAGTTTTAGTTGAGTAATTATTAAATTTCCATATGGAAGAAAACAATATTTTGGAAAGAGAATAGGGAAATTGTTCTTGAACAGTAGGCTTCAACCTTTTCAGACCTAGGACCCACTTTTAACCCAAGCATGCATTTGAGGACCCATTTATTAATCTTTAACCATATATTTGTATGCTGGTAGTGCTCCTGTTGCAACCCTTCTTGGATCAGGCCCACCAGTTGAATATCAGTGTTCTAGATGATGCATGAAGCATTGCATCCTGCATGGGAGATAAAGGAGGCGTTCTCCTTAAGATGGTACATGCCCTCTTCGGTGTTTGTAATTATACAAGCAATAGAAATTAAAGGTAACATGTTTTAAAAAACCATTTTGGGGTATTTTTTCATCAGTCGTAAGTTTTAAATTGCTTTGTCTTAACATACTAAGGCTGCAATCCTATATACTCACTTTCCTTACTTCTTCCCAGACATACAAATAATTAAGCTGTGAATTTTGCTGCTGTAATTAGCTGCTTTGTTTTAAACTATGCATTTCTTTTTGAAGACTTTTGTCTGTAAATACCTTCTGGGACTCTTTAAATCGTTGAAGTGAAAATAGGCTGACAAAACCCAACATTTTACTCAAGGCCATGTTCACACATAGAATCATAGCACTATGCCATAAAGGAGGTGTAAGGAACCTCAAGCTCGGGGGCTAAATGTGGCTCCTCGGTCTTCTCTGTCTGGTCCTCAGCAGTTTCCTCAGGCCACACTCCTTCCCTGGCTATACCCCTCATTGGCCTGCTCCATGCTCTTGAGGGTTTTGCCTGTCTGGAATATGTCCTAGAACTCTGACCATACCTCTTCCTTTCCTGGATAGAAACTAGTCTGCTGTACAAAAGTAACATTTACATTTGTTGTTCTGGCCCTGCTCACTACTGATTGTTGTTGGGGGCGAAACAAACCCTGATCCCAGGTTCTGATAATCTATATCATTTGTGGTTCATTTATCCGCTTGCGCAAAGAGGGGAGTGAAGCGGGAGCACATGGGCAGTTCACGGTGTGACTTACTAAACATTATGATTTATTGTTACCTGCAAACATGGCCAAGAAGTGG
Organism: Podarcis erhardii; assembly: GCF_964252035.2. Lineage (NCBI taxonomy): Eukaryota > Metazoa > Chordata > Lepidosauria > Squamata > Lacertidae > Podarcis > Podarcis erhardii. The sequence continues at coordinate 28,445,729 of NC_138504.1, forward strand.
CAATTTATATTTTACTCAGAGCAGTGTCTTTAAAAAGAAAAAGAAAAAGAGCAAGGCTTCTGCATCCTTGAACCACAAACAGAGGATGTGCCTTCAGAATCTTTACAGTAAGGTTTTATATGTGCCAAGGATAATAAATCAGTTCTAACTTTGCCCATGAATGGATTTCATTGCACTGTAAAATGAACTGTTGTAGCAAAGCAATTACTCTGTGAAAGATGGGAGAGAACAAGAAGTTCTTCAGCAAATAAAGTAGGAAAGGAGGCTTTAAATAACTGGATGAAGTTTTGTTGCATCTCATAGTAGTAAAGTAACATGGCAAATGTGTGCTTTGTATTAAGAACCTGGGTCTGGTTTAGATCCAGCCTTTTTGAGCTTTAAGTGCAGCTATGAGTCACTTGCTTCTGATAAGACTCCTCCAGGGCCTGTGAAGCTGGTTTCATGTGGACATTCTATAGACAATTTTTACGATCTGTATATAGTGTTATTCTTAAATCCCCCTCTTCGGGAGTACTAACATACTTGTCAAATAAACCAGTATCCTGCATTCTTCCATGTCTGGCTAAAGATGGTTGTTGCTGGTTTTCTTAACAGCTTGCTGGCTTGGGCTAGACTCTGTCACTGAATTGCTTTTTGAAGTAGTTTGTGCTTGTAGAATTCAAACTGGAAAATACAGCAGTCTATATATGGACTCTGCATCGTGTGCTGTTGTTTTGACTTCTCAGCCCTGCTGGTTTTCTGGTAGTCTTTGGCCTTGGCCGTTTCTCTTTAGGGTCTGTTGGATTTCATACCTGATCCTTCTGCCCCAAGGATTTGTATGACGAAAGCTGCGTGGGAAATGCATGTTTGTTCTCCTGAGCAAGAGACTGTGTTTTGGTTCTGCGGCAGGCTGCCTCCCACAGTCACATTCTTATCATGGGTGTATGAATGAAGTTGGAAAACACTATGAAACAATGTGAACACCCATTTACCTGCTCAATTTTCAGGGCTTTGGAATGTCTCCCCTAGGAGCTGCTTCTTAAGCAAAATGTAATATCTATTTAAGTATGTATCTCAAAATACGGTGTGTAAATGAAACAAATAATCATAAAACATTTTGTATTAAAGACTTGCCCTAAATTGGCTGAAGCTCCTGGTATGTATGAAGTTTAGTAGCAAAGGTGGGTTGGTTTCACCTTTATAAGTAGCCCCCCAACCCCCTGGCCTTAAATAACCATTTTCTAATCCAAAGGCCCTGTAGCACATTATGTTTTGTGGCCAGCCTGTGTAATCCTTCAGATGCTTTCTGAAACATTTAGCTAACCGCTGCCCTGTCATTTTCCTAGGAAACCATAATGTTCCCCGTAAAGGTCACTTCTGCTTGCTCCTTGCCTCCTGTTGGTTATTAATTTTATTAAATGCATGTTGCCCACAGCTTGTTCTTCAAATAAAATACCACTTTAAAAAGGTGCATTTAAAATAGAAGTGAAAGAAAGTTGCGCCTGTCACTTAGGGTGAACAATTGGCCTTGGATTCTGAAATGACTGGAGTGCATTAATACTAGCTGCTGGAGCAGCAGCAGCAGGCTTCTTCAAAATAACAAAGCTTTCTGGTTGTGGTGGTTGGTTTTTAATGGAAATAAAGCCTATCTATAGACACCTGTTGCACTGAAACCAGTGTTCGAAATTAGCCAGGCATCAGGCGCATTTAGCACCTGACTATTGGCCACTTGTGACCAAGTGAAGATGCCCAGGCACCAGGATGGCAGCTGACATCTCCACCATCAAGAGGTGCGTGCCTGGGGATTCTTGGATCGTGACTGTTTTCACACACTAATCCTGTAGAATTCTATCAGTTATATTTTAGCTGCACAATCAGTATGAATTTCAGGAACCTAAATGCAGCGAACAATGTTATACAGTAGTTAATTGTTGTAGCTTGTCATCACTTACCCCACCCCACTGCCCAGCTTACAGTTGTGAAGAGGGCACATGGGTAAGAGCACCAGAGATGCTAGTATGTGTTAGTTGCCCCACATTTCTTCAAAGCTTTGAATATATGCTGTTTGGACAGGTGTGTAGTACCATCTGTGGATCATTTTCAAAGAGTTATCCTTAATAATTGCTGATACAGTTTAAATGGTTTAATGAATAAAATTGCATTCTATAATGCTTTATCAATTTGCTCTCTCAAAACTGTCTACCACACGGCACGTAAATTTGCAACAGAAGTGAACATCCCTCCTTGGAGCATTGTATACAGATGACTGGCATCTTATGCTTTGGGATGAAACCACGTATAGTCAAAACAACCTTTTAAAAACTGGAAAATGGTGTGTAAAAAGCACAGTATAGCACTTACTGGTGTATGATGACTGTTTTTAAGCTCCCAAACTTATTGAAGAAAACCTGGTGCAGAAAGAGCTTTTAAGCTCTCTGCTGCTGTCTTTGCATTTAATTTGTGTGATTTCAACTAGCGACGCTTCAACTGCATAAAGTTGAAATCACATAGTCTTATCTGTGCACAAGCTGCAAGTCACCTCTATATCCTTGATATTTTACTCTTAAGGCAGGCATTTAAACTTAGGCATAGTAAATTTTGTTGACAGTTTTTGATGTATAAGAGGTGATCAGTTGTAATAAAAATCTTTACATGAGACCAGCTTGTGTGAATAATCTAGAAAGTGGCCTTTACTGTAGGACTGAACAAAGGATGTTAATGCAAGGTCAGAAAGAGCGATGAAGTGGGGAGAACAAAGACTCTTCCTTTGCTTCTTGTTCTTCAAATTGGAGATACTGAGTAGAAGTTCAAAGTTTGCAACCTTGAGTCGCTGAAGTTGAGCAGATAGGTGAATTCCAAAGTCAAGGTCCTCTGACACAGTTGTTTTAACTTCTTGCAAAAATGATTTGAAGGCAGTTAGTTAGATTTCTTAAATGTTTTAAACATTAAACCAGCTCTTCTGAGAAGCCCTTAAGTTGCTGGAAATACTATGCTGCAAATTCCTTTTATATCAATGTCACAAGGCTTTCTCTCTCTGGCTTTCTTGGTTTCCTGCCTTGGCAGTCATATTGGAGGCCTTGTTTGGTCACAGTAGCAGTCTTCCAAGTGGGACAAGTACCTGAACAATAAGTTGTGAGGAGTTTCTTGCATGTGAGCAATAGCCCACAAGGTAGTCCCAACAAAGGATGTGAAATGTTTGGTGACTCCGGTTGTTTTAGCATGGTTAGGGGAGCTACATTTGTGGTGAGGGTCAGAGCATGCTTCCATTTAGCTCATGAGACGTCCCTCCCTCTTCCCTAGGTTCAATTCCTGACATCTCCAAATAGGAGATTCCTGTCTGAAACCTTGAAGAGCTCCCCCCAATCAGTGTAGAGCAGACTTCCCTAACCTTGTGTCCTCTAGATGTCTTAGACTGAAAGTCCCAACTGCCCCAGTCAGCATGGTCAGTAATTAGGGGTGATGGGAATTGTAGGCCCAAACATCTTGAGGGCACCAGATTGGGGAAGCTTGATGGAGACAGTGTTCTAACTAGATAGATAGCTTCTTATTTTCCTATATAAGAGTGCATTCTTCCCCCTTTCTCCCACTTGGAAAAAAATGTGTGTGAAGTGTCTCTCCATGACCTAAATTGCTTTACAGACAATTTCATTAAATTGGCGCGGTTTGGGGGCACTTTATGTAATGACACAGTCTTCCATTAGCTTTTGGGGTTACAGGAAACCCTTCTGTTTCAGTACCTCTTGGGAAAAAGTGCTCATGTTGGTGCAAAGTTCTTGTTGAACTAGGTCTGGGGAGACCAAGCTAAGATCTCCACTTAACCCTGAGAGGGCCTTCTCAATGTTTGCTCCCAGACTTTGGAACTTCCTTTTTAGAGAAGGTAGACTGCCTCCCTCCTTGGTATCCTTCCGCTGGCAGGTGAAGACTGTCCCCCCCCCAATAATATTTATTCAAATTTTCAAAAAAAAAAAAAAATTCAAAAAGGAACACAGAATACAGAAACACAACATATCCAAAAGAAAAGTAAAATAAAGAGATAAAAAAGCAAAAAACAGCCAAAAAGAAAAAAATACAATAAAAAAACCAACCTTAATATAGTTCCCTTTCTTAACTTATTTCCTTGACCTCCTCACACCTCCCCTCTTTGTATTCTACTTCAAATAGATATTTCAGCAAATCCTTCATCCTTGTTTTTATCCTTATAACTTATCTTAATATACTGTAATTTTCCATTCTCTCTTTTACCAATTAGCCATCCACTTTTACTTTATTTAATCTTATTTCTCATTTAAAACTTATATATCTGAGAAGAGAAGAGAAGAGAAGACTGTTTTATTCTGATTGGCGTTTTGGAGCTGACTGATTTTTAAGGAAAGGACTCTCTGCTGTGCTTTTTTATTATTTGTATTTTAACAGATTTTTTTTTATACTGTTTTAACTCTAGTGGAGTTTACTGACTTCCTGATGATTCTGTTTATTGGATTCTCTTTTAGCTTTTTGTATTTTATCTGTGTTTTTTAAATTTATGTAAGCTTCCTTGAGACCCAGTCTGCGGAAAAGGTGAGATGATAATGATGATGATGATGGTATTCCTCTGTGGATCATCGTGAGCCAGTCACTATTTGTCAGCCTTTCCTACCTCACAGGGTTATTGTGTGGGAGTGAAGAGAGAATCATGTATGCTGCCTTGAGATCCTTGTGGAAAGGTTGAAATATACATGCATACATTCATAAGGACATATATGTTGCTTTGACTTTGCATCTGTGATGCCATATACCTGCCCTGTTCAGTAGATCTTAAGGGCATTTTAATCACAGTTTAGCACATGGTATAAGAACATCTGATGTCTGCAGCATTTGCAGAACTAGAAAGCTGTAGACAAGATCACTAGAGACTACTGGGAACCCTATATAACAACAGAATATTCTATATCTCTGTGTGTATTCATTAATAATTTCTCCTTGCTTAGAGATGCAAATGATGTAAGCCTTTCCCCCCCTACTCCTTTCCTTTGTCTTCCAGGGCTCCAGTGCGTCTGCTGTGGAGAAAGAGATTGGTGTAGAACAGATTCCTGGGGATGAAAATTACTTTGGCTTGGTTAATGTGAGTAGCTTTTCTGTGTCTGGTCTGGGTTTGTATTTAATAATACCTTCTTACTTCCACCTTTTGGATTCTAAAATGAAAAGTATTTGTTCCTGAGCAGCTTCAGTCTGTGGGTGCTGCTACTGATACAAAATTGAAAGAGGCTTAAATTAGCACCCTGTGATGGGCAAGCTCCATCTTTTTATCTATATTTATTTGATGAGCTTAAAAAAAAGCAAACTAAAGAGAGTTGGTTTTTAAATATCTGTTGCTTTCCTTTTGGGGCAAATGCTAAGTATTTACAAAGACATGCTAGAGTAGAGATTACATTTCAGCGAAACTTTTTACCGCTGATGTATTGTAATTATTATTTATTAAATTTATAGACCACCCTTCATCCAAAGATCACAGGGTGGTTCACCGCTTAAAAATACAAAATGAGAACACAAAATACACAATAAAACAAAAACAAAGCAAAACACCCCCCCCCAAATGGCTGTAGAATGTTGAATCAGTCAGAGGCCAGACTGAGCAGGATTTAACCACTCACCTGTCAGCTGTTAATTGGGGATTAAGTCCTGCTGGGAAAAGGCAACCACAACAATGCAAAATTCAGAACCACTCTCCTGCCCATCAGCTGATGTGATGTTATTTGATTGGCAGGTGGGCACGGTTGAGGAAATTGTCCAAATTGGACCTCTTATTGAGATAGTCTTGACCTATGGCTGCCTCCCAAGTAGTTTTATGTATTTAAACGTCTTTTTTCAACTGTTTAATATTTAATAATCTCTAAGTTGTATCCAAATGTATAAAACATAAAACAGTAAGACAGTATCAATAAAACAGATATGTGACATAGAAACCATTAAAGCAATATTGTACAGATAAAAACAGAATTTCAATAATAGCAGGATCTAACCTTATGGGTCAGTGGAAACCTGGGCAGAAGGCTACATCTTTGCAAGGAGTCAGAAGCAACTCATGGATGTTGTTTTGGCATGGGAGAGGAAAGAGCATTTCATGCAAGGATAACTTGATTGAGTATTCCCTCAAAGGCGCAGTGTAGACTTCAAAACTTTTGTTCAGTTGTCATGTCAAATTGATGAAACTGGTGGCATGTTTTGTGACAACAATTTCAGGTGTGAAACAACTTTACAAGCTGGCTTGTCCTCCCTCGGGGTAGACAACAGCCATTCTAGAACTTTGACATTGGGGGAGATGGAAGGCAAGCTTTGGCTACAATACAAATAGCAGGATAGCAGGAAGAGGATCCCCAAAAATGCTTCTTACCACCCGCAGTATTCACATGGAGAAATGTTTGACATAATATTTCCTGCAGTGGTTTTTTGCTCCTCCTCCTGCCTTTTTTGGTCAGAAGGAGCTGCTTCTTCAGTCCTACTGTTTTATTATCCTTACAGGTCCTCCGTCATGTTTTGTAATGATTTGAAAGGCAGCATTACTTCCTGGAAGTGTGCCAAGTTTTAAAGGCTGCATTTCGCTCTACGCGGGGCTGCCCTTGAAGCTGTCCCAGAAACTCCAGCGGGTGCAGAATGCTGCAGTGAGGCTCCTCACGGGGTCTCTGCCATGGCAGCATATTCACCCAGTGCTTTTCCAGCTGCACTGGCTCCCGGTGGAGTACAGGGTCAGATTTAAGGTGCTGCTTTTGACCTTTAAAGCCCTTCACGGCCTAGGACCCTTGTACCTACGGGACCGCCTCTCCCGGTATGCCCCACGGAGAGCCTCAAGGTCCATAAATAGCAACACCCTAGAGGTCCCGGGCCCCAAGGAAGTTAGATTGGCTTCAACGAGAGCCAGGGCCTGGTGGAACACTCTGCCTCATGAGACCAGGGCCCTGCAGGATCTGATTTCTTTCTGCAGGGCCTGTAAGACAGAGTTGTTCCGCCTGGACTTTGGCTTGGAGCCAATTTGATTCTCTCCCTCCCTCTCTTTCTTTTTTCTTTTCCTTCTCCTTCTGCGATGAGGCTACATTTTAATATTTTAATGTTCCATTATTTTAATGTTGCATTTTATTTTTGTTTTAAAGTTGCAATCATTCATCTTGTTTTTATTATTGCTTGTAAGCCGCTCTGAGCCCGGCCTTGGCTGGGTAGGGTGGGGTATAAATAAAAAAATATTATTATTATTATTATTATTATTATTATTATTATTATTTCCACTTGTTATCTTCGTAGACGCATATGGGATGGCTGCGAGAGCCCATCACCGTGACGACTTGCTTCCTTTACAGCCAGGTTTTAAGCTCCAGGGCTAAAGCCTTCTTGCAGGTCTCTCAAGTGCTTTAGAGCAAGCTGAGGTTTTTGTCTGCTTCTTTGTTGCCTGTTTGGCTGCTTCTAAGATGTGACATGGGAGATATCATCATGAATCTGCAGGATTTAAGCAAATGCTAAACACTCAACTTTGAAGCAGGTGCAGAGCACTCCAGTTTTGATCAGTGCATTAGTATTAGAGGAGGTATTTAACCTTTTCCGACTTTGATGTTATCCTATTTAAATTGCCTCTCTGAAGCTGTGAGCCCTGTAGCAGAGAAATAAAGAGGTAAGACATATAATAGAATCATAGAACTGTAGATTTAGAAGCAATGTTCGAAACTCCTATTGTTCTAGGCGCATTTTGTGACAGGGAATTTCATTAGTGTGAGCAGTTTCTGAGCTCTGGGCACAATACTGCGCCTAAGATTTCAGATTAAAATTGCAGAGTGGAAGGAAAGGAGAACCTTTTTCTGCCTCCCCACTTCCAGCTACTTTCTGAAGACTGGAGAAGAGACCCCCTTAAGAATATTAGGAGGTGGGCAGGGGAAGGACTAGACCATGTGAAAAATTAACATAATATTTTAGCTGCAGTTCGTTCATTTTAAGCTTTGTTTCCTTGTTATAAAAAAGCACACCTAGACATTCCATTGTTGTGCCCATAACCTACGTTTAAGGTGCCATTTAGGTCCTAGCTTTCATATCTCAGTTTCTACCACTGGTTGGAAGGGATCCTGAGGATCATTCAATCCATGTACCTGTGTATTTTCTCCTTTTGGGTAGGAGGTCGGTTTTGTGCTAGATAGGCTTCTGGTCTGATCTAGCAGGCAGGAGGTGATCCACACTGCTCCAGGCAATTTATCTGTGTCTAGGTTTCAAGACTGAAACTCATTCAACAATACATGACTAGGCAATGCTCTGAGCACATTCATTGGCAACTCTGCAAACAGTGGTATCCAAGTCACTGTGGATGTGAATGATTCTGACTTCAAATTGCCTAACAAATAAGCAATAATGGACCTCTATGGAATTTTCAACACCCACTTGCGGGCTGCCTTTTGGAAACACCTGTTGAGAAGGTATGGTCATATGGATCACATCTTGCCAGATCAAAAGAACTGCTCTCGCTGCAGGCCCATTTCTAAACTCATTCTAATGTACTGCTTCTACTTTTGTAAGTCCCTAAATATGTTGAAAAGGGATGCGGGTGGCGCTGTGGGTTAAACCACAAAACCTAGGACTTGCCGATCAGAAGGTCGGTGGTTCGAATCCCCACGACGGGGTGAGCTCCTGTTGCTCGGTCCCTGCTCCTGCCAACCTAGCAGTTCAAAAGCATGCCACAGTGCAAGTAGATAAATAGGGACCGCTCCGGCGGGAAGGTAAACGGTGTTTCCGTGCGCTACTCTGGTTCGTAAGGAGCGGCTTAGTCATGCTGGCCACATCACCCGGAAGCTGTACGCCGGCTCCCTCGGCCAATAAAGCGAGATGAGCGCCGCAACCCCAGAGTCGGCCACGACTGGACCTAATGTGTTGAAACTAGTGTACATACATCTAGGCAGGTTCTCTTGCATGAACCTGCCTAGATATATTATGCCTAGAATGAATGAATATATATCTCTATATCTATATCTATATCTATATCTATATCTATATCTATATCTATATCTATATCTATATCTATATCTATCTATATCTATATCTATACCTATACCTATACCTATATCTATATCTAGATACCGTACAATGGTACCTTGGGTTACATACGCTTCAGGTTACATACGTTTCAGGTTACAGATTCTGCTAATCCAGAAATAGTGCTTCAGGTTAAGAACTTTGCTTCAGGATGAGAACAGAAATCGTGCTCCGGCGGCGCGGCAGCAGCAAGAGGCCCCATTAGCTAAAGTGGTGCTTCAGGTTAAGAACAGTTTCAGGTTAAGAACAGTTTCAGGTTAAGAACAGTTTCAGTTTCAGGTTAAGTACGGACCTCTGGCATGAATTAAGTACTTAACCTGAGGTACCACTGTACTTTTCCGTGTATGATGAGTTTTTTTACTCAAAATTAATGTTAAAAATGGGGGGTCGTCTTATACATGGATAGTACGGGGGGGGGCGGTGGATTAGTTGCAGCCGCGAGCAGGAGTTTGTTAGCGGCGATTGGGTGGGTGAATGGTGTCTGCTGCAAGGGCTGCTTTGGATTAGCTGTTGCTGTGTAAATTGGATGGGTTATGTTTGTTTGCATCAAGGGCTGCTGTGGATTGGCTACCGCTGTGGCAAGTGGGTGTGCGGTTGCTGGCTTCTGGTGGCGAGCCGGCATACACTTTGAGTGCTCTGTGGCTCATGCGATTGGTAGTGTTTGTCAGTTGGGTGAGTGATTATCGGCATATCCCCCCCCCACCTCAATAACTTCATCCCCAAAAGAAGCTCAACAACTCTGAGACATCTCCCCCCATTTTCTTAAATTGTAGTCCCCCAAAATAGTCTTATACACAGGGTCTTATACACACACCTACGTATTATTATCACCCTTGGTGTTGACCTTCAGAGTTGAACCATGACAGGGCCTTATGAGTTGTGATTCCCCAGTCTTGGAATCAGGAAGGCTTGCCTGGCAACAGGACTGATGTCTTTTCTGCGTCAAGTGAAAACCTGTTTATGACCTTTTAGATATTTATGTTCTTTAGTTTGCTTGATGCTATAGAACATTAGGTGCTGTACTTTTATTGTTGTCTTTGTGTGCTTTTGAATTACTGCTCGCTGTTTGGAAAGCCTTCAGACGTGAAAAACAAGAAAAGAAAGTTTCTAAATAAGTTAACTAGCCTGCAAACACTTTTAATGGCGTTAAAATATTTGTATTACACGTTAATATTTGTATTACACTGACAGTCTGAAAGAACCAGCTCCTTATTTTTGTCAATTTACAAAAACTTATTCATTGCTAGAAATGACTGGGCAAGTGTAGATTTTTCCCCCCTCTCCCCAAGTTTGAGGGGCTTTATTGGACCTGTGCACTCTATGTATGGGCCCTGTACAAATGTCTAGTGTTCGGCAGGGTAGATATGTTGGCCTAGCACTGGGTAGCATGAATCTTCCATTGGGGCTGCATGCTTTTATATCTCTAGGACTCTTATTGGAAGGTGAAAACTCAGATGCCACAACTAGAAAATCATGCACCAGCAAGATCACTCCAGGGAGAAATAAATAATTAAATAAATGAAATACATTTTGCACACATTATTTGGCTGCATGATCTAGTAAGTTAGAGTTTTTCATTTGCAAGTGCAGAAATGCTGCAGTTTTCACTTTTTTCCAGGGTGCCCTAATTATAAAACAACAGATTGGTAGGGAAGCAGTAACAGGATTCACAGAGCACCATAGGCATAGCCAGGATTTTTGTTAGGAAGGAGCAGGACTTTTGTCAGGGTGGGGGCAAAACCAACGTGATTGGTCAGTTAAGTATTTCTATTTTCACTTGATTGGGGGGGGGGCGCTCAACTGCCCGCCCCGCTTGGCTATGTCCATTCAGAGCACTTATTACCAGCAGGGACAATGGAGGGGAGTTTCGGTGGTATGTTGTTGTTTTTACATATCACCTTTCTTCCAAGGCAACTAAGGCAGTTCACAATATTAAAACACTAAAACAAATACATGATATAAAACAAAGACCCACAGAGGCTCTCACGCCAACTGGGAGCTGGTGATATGTGTACTCCCTGACCACAGGCTGATATGTGTGCTCCTTGGCCTGTGGTCCTTCATTTCTGTTAGAGCATGCAGGTCTTCAGCAGCCGTAGGGTAGGAACTGCCACAACATTTCTCTAAGGCAGCTGATGGTTCTGTGATGAGCTATTGGTCTTGGACCTTTTCTTTTGCAGGGATGGTGGCAAACATTATTTTTCCACCACTGTTGTGACCTTGGAGTGTTGTCCAGTGGGGTTTTTCCAGTTGGGGCCTCCTTCAGCTTGGCCCAGCAGATGATGTGAAGGAACCATCATGCTGTGACATGTTTGGCAGTGTCTTTGGGGGAGGGATGAAAGTGCCGTATGCAGAGTTCTTACAACTAGCAGGCTGACTTCTGTTGATGTAGAAAGGGATCTAATTCTTCAGTGGCTTGAGGGTCAAGCACTCCAGGATGCATCCTTCCTTGCTAGATTCTGTATCTCATCAGCCCCTATCCTCCTTTTTTCCATGAAATGAGACAGCCTTCAAATGTGACAGATGCAAAACAGCTGCTTCTAGCTATCTCCGGCACATTGCCAATATATCCTTGTAAACAGGAAATGTGAACTGGATGTCTCATTTTGCCCCCAAAGGCATCTTTCCCTGTCAAACACCAGCAACTTTGAATTGTTTCCCACCCACCTATCCCCTCTATAAGCTGGCCCAGAGGGAAAACCTCAGCCTGCTTGATTATTTGGAGCAATCATATCAGCTTCATGTTTCGGGGTGAGAGGTGGGTATTCTCAGCGGTACCACTGTGTGTCAGAAACCACAATCTTTGCCCTCCCCACAAGCCAGCTAGCTGCTTACTAGTCTTAACCCACGGCAAAAGCATTGCGTCTGCTCCCTCTTGAGCGGCATCTAGCAGGACAATTGTTTTTTCCCCTTCTCTGCCAAACCACATCACAAGGCTTTACAAGGGGCGGGGGGGAGTTGTCTTCACCCAAGCCTCTACAAGTTACGCTAGAATTCCTCGTTTTAAATCTTATAAGTGTATCAGGTTGAGGAAGGCTGACCAAAACGGGAAACACAACTTGTTTAACAGAGCTAGCAATTTTAAATGTTGCACCAATGACTTTGTTTCCACAGTATGTGCTATTTATTTCTGAGTTCTCCTCCTCCTCTGAGAGTGTGCATATGAGACTGAATTATACAGTCAAGCCATAAGTCCATTTAGCCAGCAGTTGCTTCTACACTGGCTAGCAGGGCTCTCTTTTTTCCCTGCCCCTTCAGCGGATTTGACTAGTTGACCTTGGGTTCCCATCCAGTTCTGTGATTCTGTTATTCTACCTCCTTCAGCTGGTGGGAGAGAAGAGATTGTGACTTGTGACTTTCTGCCCACAAACCAGGTGCTTTGCCACAATCTGTGCAATCAGGTTAGCCTTTCCGATGCTAGCAAAAATGTTTATTCCCCACTTGCTCAGCTGTTATGGAACTATTTTCAAGATCACAGGATATCTAATTTTAGACCGGAGCCAAAAGTTCTCTTGAGAATTCTTGGTTTGAAATTGTGGAGGGGGTTGAAGCTACACACACAGCTGCACCCTTTACCTTTTCTATTGTTGCTGGTTTCATTATGGGAGCTACTACCCACACTTAACCCCCCCATTCCCCCCCCCTTGGAATATTGTTGCGCAATCATGTTGCATTGTTACAAGGGGCATTCAGGGAGGGGAATAATAGGTAGCAAGAACATTTGCTGCCAAAACAAAGCTGCCTCCCCCCCCCCAAATCCCCCTCCTGTTTTTCGAAATATATATTTTATTGAATTTTAGTAATGAATCGGTTTTGGGGGGTGGGGATAAAGAAAAACTGTTTTTTAAAAGTAAGTTGTCACAATTTCCAGGAAAAAAATTATAGGATACAGTTATGTGATTTACTAAGTGAGTACCAAGAGGAGGAGGACACGTAGTCTGTCATTGCTAAGGGATCCATGGCCTAAATAAAAAAATAACATGTTATACCTGAGGATAACATTTTTTTATTTCTAAAAACGAAGATTGAATGAATGAATAAACTTTATTACAGTCACAGGTCAGTATAAGAGAAACATATGAATAAAATAGTTGATGAATAAGGATTGTTAATTAAAACAGATACGAACTAAAAGACACACAGTTAAAACACCTATAAGGGGTAGAGCTTAGGGGAATATTGGTCTTGCAATATGGGCCTTCAGTTTAGGACTGGTTTCTAGCACAAACCATCCTTGGGCGAATATCCATCATGGCAGCGCAAAATCTAGCAACTGAGTATGTAACATCTGGGTTTTCATCCTGGAGTAGTAGGGAGATGTTGAGTTGTTCTGTGCATTCTGGGAATTTGTGCAGGATAGGCAGGATAAACCTGGCTCGTATGTCTACATAGTACTGGCAATGGAAAAGGGCATGTTCTGTTGTTTCCTGCTGCCCGGAGCCCCATGGGCATTTCCTCTCCTCATATGGTGTCTTCCTATAACGTCCTTCCTGAATGGCTGAGGGGAGGGCCTGACAACAAGACAGAGTGAAAACCCTTCACTGTTTTGAGATTTCAAGGTTGGTTATATACAGTGGACGCGCAGGTTGCGATTCTGCGCATGCGCAACCGCCGAAACTCGGAAGTAACCCATTCTGGTACTTCTGGGTTTTGGCGGTCCGCAACCCGAAAAAACGCAGCCTGAAGCAGCTGTAACCCGAGGTATGACTGTATGGCATTTGGGAGGTGAGGTATCTTCTGGTTTCACTAATTAGAAATTTTGGGGAGCTGGCTAGGCCAGCTTGGCGTTCTGTGTCTTCCACATGCTGTTTAATGTTTCTTTTAGGTTGTTCATGCCCCATGTCAAGTAAAATCTCTGTGTTGAAGCCTAGAGTAGTTATTATATTTTTCACAGCTCGTTTCCATGTTGGTTGGAAATCATCCTTAATAGTCAGGGGAGCAAGGCCGCTCAGGAAGAAATATAGTCTCAACCAGTAATTAAGAGTGGCAAGCCACACTCTTGCCTCAATTCTTATGGATCCAGTTTCAAGACGTATGGTAGCACTGGAGACATGTTTAGGCACTTGTAGAGCACCATATAACAGCTGTGCAATTAATTTAGCCTCAAACAATTTGAGGGCTGCAGGTATATCGTGTCCACCTGAGGTACCTGAGGATAGCATTTGTGCTTCTGTGGGCATTCCCTGCAATATAGTCACCGTGGGCTTTTCTGCTTCCCGATGAATGTGGGGCTAGACCCAGGTATTTGAAGCAGGTGACCTGCTCGATCTTGTGCCCATTGATGAACCATGCAGTGGTTTGGGCCTCTTGGCAAAAACCACAATTTTGGTTTTCTGGTAATTGAGCTCCAATAGGCCCTCCTTGCAATCAATCAATCAAACCTTTATTGCATTAGCATACAGCCATAGCAGGATAAAAAAAATAAAATAAAAAATAAAAATAAAAATGCTAGAGACAAACAACCAAACAAAATTCAAAGCGATATTACTGTGAATGTATATAAAGCATATAATGGCCCCAAAATAGGCTCGGGACATTAGGTTAAAAAGGTAATAAAAGAATTAAGACAGGTCCAGGTCTAGGACACACTACCCCGTCAGAGTAGCCCTGAGTTTCAAGGCCTGCACTATAAAGATTGCCACCCCACGTATAACTTGGGGATTTGCGTCCACAAGAAGTGATTTCAAACAGTCTTCCTTAGATGTGATGGTGGACGGGATCAAGAGGAGGAGCTTAGTTCTTATTAGCTCATAAATAGGGCAGTAGAAAAAGAAATGTATGAAGTCCTCTACTTCATTCATTGTGCATGGACATGGACGCTGAGTAATAGGGGTCTTAGAGTAAATCCCCTGCAGGAAGGCCGTGGGTATAGAATGGAAACGGGCCATGGTAAACGCTCATCTCAAATTGGGCTCCGTCAGGTCTATCAAGTAGTTGGCAAGTGATCTTACCACTTTCACTTTAGGGAGCCACATGGAGAGGCGAGCTGTGGTGGACTGTGCCCGGTCCATGGCCTCGTTTCTAGTAAGAATCCAGGCCTGGATTTTATGTTGATCCCAAGCTGACAGCATGTCCAGATCTGGGAGGAAGTAGCATGCAGTAATAGTCTCCATGGCCTTGGACCATTTATTGCTGTGAGAACAAGTTAAAAAGGCTTGCCTGGCTAAAAGGGAACCTGGGGCTTTGATTAATTTACAATAAAAACTAATAATTCTAATGTGGGCTCTCGCAACAATGGAGGGGAGGCCCAGTTCTGTTCTTAACTGTGCAGCAACCGAGCCCTTGGGGAGACCCAGTACCTTTCGTGCAAAGGAGTTTTATAGAATCTCGAGCCGTTGTAGTGTTTTTAAATTCCACCCCCAGATTTCAACCCCATACAGTAGCATCGGGAGGACTTTGCTGATAAATGCTTTTCTGATTGGTGGAACCAACTGGCCGCCTTTTGCATAGAAGAATTTCTCCAAAGCTTTGATGGTTCTACGGGCAGCCAGGATGGACATATTTAGGTGAGCTGACCAGCTAAGCCCATACTGAAAAGTGATACCCAAATACTTGAATGCTGAACAATATTCAATAGAGTGGCCCTCAAAATTCCAGAATGGCTTCCGAGTTTTCGTGCCAAAAGTAAGAATTTTGGTTTTGGCGAAATTGATTTTGAGGGAGTTGGTATCACAATATGTCATGAGCCCTCTGAGCATGTTGTTTAAGCCCTGCTTGGTTAAAGACAGTATCACCATGTCGTCCGCGTAGAGTAATATGGGGATCTTGAGCTGTTGTAAAGAGGGGGCAGATTGGTTTAGGGCCTTCATGGTTGTAACGATGTCATTGATGTAGAAATTAAATAGAAAAGGGGCCAAGAGGCAGCCCTGTTTGACCCCTTTATTCAGAGGGAAAGAATCAGAAAGGGCTCCCAGAGGGCCAAATTTTACTCTGGCCGATATATCATTGTGAATTTCCATAAGAAGGTGGAGGAGCCTCTTATCTATGTTGGTGTAACTAAGCTTCTGCCATAGCCTATCTCTAGGGATGGAGTCGAAAGCGGAGGTCAGGTCCACAAAAGCCGCGTGTAGTTTGCAGTTGAACCTGTTTAGGTATTTATCAATCAGGGTAAATAGAACAAGACATTGGCCAGATGTACTATGACCTTTACGGAAGCCAGCCTGTTCCGGGTGGAATAGCTTTGTTTCTTCTGCCCACTCGATTAATTTCTCTAGCAAGAATCTAGAATAAACCTTGTATGAGATATCCAGCAGGCTGATAGGTCGATAGTTACGCGGATCTTGTGGGTCCCCTTTTTTATGTATTGGGATGACTATGCTCTGTTTCCAGTTAGATGGGATCTTAAGAGTAGCATTAATAGTGGTAAAGAGAGATGCTAAAATAGGGGCCCACCACGTCTGGTTCGATAGAAATACCTCCGGTGGTATCATATCCTCCCCCGGGGATTTATCCCCTGAAAGCATGCTGATTAGTTGTAAACATCTCTCTGGGGAAACTGGTTCCCAGGTGGGCAAGGCAGATGCTGGTAGAATAGAGACTACGTTTACTACTGGATCTGGGGCAGAATACAGCTGAGCAAAGTGAGAGTGCCAACTGGCTGCTGTGATGTTATTAACGATGAATGAGTGGGGTCTTAAACCTGCATTAATTAAGTTCCAGAATTTCTTGTCGTCACGGGTTTTAATGGCCACTGACAGCGCCGTCCAGCGTTCTTTCGCAAAGAGCAATTTCTTATGTTGAAGCAGCTTCTTGTAGTATGAACGGAATTGGGCTACCTCCCTGATTTTGCTCTGGGTGCTGTCTGATTTCAAATCAGACTGAAGAGATCTAAGCCAACTTCTGCACTGTTTGCATTCTTGGTCGAACCAAGTTTGATTCTTCCAGGTTGGAATCGCATGGGGAGGTTTCGTGAGAGAAGGAAGCAAGTAGGCTAGAATTTGCTGAAAAGTTGAGAAATGATTCACATTCATTGTTAACAGCTGAGCTTTCAAGGCTAGGATCTCAGGGGAATTTAGGAGGACTTTTATGTCTTGCTCCAGATAGGTATCCCACTTCTTACGTCCGGGGGCTAAGATCAGTGGGTCCTGAAGGTGGAGTGAGCTGGGAAGCCCCAGCTGTGTGTGGAGGAAGGAGATGGCGATTGGGAGGTGGTCACTTTCGGTTCTATTAAACACATTGAAACAATATGCCTTATCATTAAGTGCCGAGGAGGACCAGATGTAGTCTATAACGCTTGCCCCTCTCGATCCTAGAAAAGTATAGAATCTCCCGGACCAGTCTTTGGGTGTGCCATGCAAGCTGCGGAGCCCGCAGTTTATGGTAAACTCCAGTAGTATGATGCCAGCCCTATTGATGGTCTTATCATGTGAATTCCACGTAGGAAACCACTCCTCTTCAATGAATAATTGCGACTTATGGGTGAATGAGCTTATATCTGCTCCGATTCTGGCATTAAAGTCCCCCATTATAAGGATCTCTGACTTTGGAAATTCAGCCATGGATTTATCGAGGATAAATCTTAAATCCTCCCAAAGCTGATTTGAATGAGAATGGGAGGAGGTAGATGGATTGTACAAGTTTACACATATGAAGTCCCCAACCGGGCTGTTAGTGATGTGTAAAGTTTGTATGGAATTACTCTCTGACCAAAAGAGAGGAGAGATATTAAGTTGAAGGCCCTGCGCAACAAATGTTACCAGGCCACCACTAGGGCGCCCATACAAATGTGTTTTGGTCGCAGGAATCACAAAGGCGTCATAGCCCAGTAGGGATGGGGGAGGTGACGATTCTAGGCACCAGGTCTCTTGTATACCCATAATCTGGAATTTCGCTAAAAACTCTTTCATATTCCCACCATCCTGTTTGGACGACCATCCCGCCACATTCCAGGATAGCACATTAAAGCAGTTTAAAGAGGGACTATATGCTAGTCAATTACTCTGGTTACTGGTGGGAGAGGCATTGCCGAGGGTCTGAGACGGCACCAGGCGTGATATTGCCGAAGGTATCGAAGGGGTGGTAATTTGATTGATGTGGCCAGCAGGGTCTTCAATAAGACCTGAGCTGTCTCTTTGCGCAGTAGCTTCCTTGACGTTTATATGTTGGCTTGAAGAGGTTGCGGGTAAATAAGGTTCTACCAAAAGAGGTTGACTAGCAGAGAACGAGGATGTACAGTCATCTGACTGGGCCGCACTGATTGAAGACTCCAGGTCAGGCATAGAAGAATAGGACAATGACGGATTTCCAAGATGAGGGGTGTTTGGCACATTGCTCTTTAAGACGGAGCAATATGCTCCTTGCAATATGCTGCCAGTGTTCTCAAGAGGATTACTATGTCATCTGCATAAAGCAGCACTGGAATATGCTTTCCTGTGAGTTTTGGAGGGTGGAAATTCATATTGTGGAGGTGGGGAATCATATCAATTGTATAAAAATTGAATAAAGATGGGGCCAATATGCATCCTTGCTTGACTCCCTTCTCGGTCTCTATTGCGTTGAATAGATGGCTTGGGGGGAACAAGGCACTTTCAGCAAGGTCCCTTCATGTGCTGTGCGTATTAAATATAGCAAGTGTCTGTCAAGTGTGGAAGTCTCCAGTTTTCCCCATAGCTTTATTCTGGAGATGGAGTCGAAGGCTGCTCTGAAGTCGATGAAGGCCACATAGAGAGAGACAGTATTACTAGATGAGTACTTCTCTATTAGGTGTTGGAGAACTAAGCCTTATAATAAATATAATTATAATAATGGTTATAATACCATATTGGTCCAAATATAAATCATACCCGCAAATAAGCCGCACCTTTAAAATTTGCGGGTGTGGCCCACCTCCTGGCACTACTGCCCTGAATGGGGGGTGACCGGCCTTGGCGCCCTGCTCCCCACACCGGTGCCAGTGCTCGATTCCGAGCACGCTGCATGCCTGACTTCCAGCACTACCAACTCCTGGTACTACCTCCCCAAGCCGGCGCCAGCGCCAGCGCCGGCTGCCCCACCCCCAACTCCCCATTCAGGGCAGTAGTGCCAGAAGCTGGGAGCGCAGCGCTCGGTTCTGAATATAAGCTGCACTTTAACTTTTCACAGTCAGAATTTGGGGGGCAAGTGCGGCTTATTTTCGGGGCAATCCGGTAAACAGATAATTTTAAGCTAGCCTCCATCCCATTTCATGAAATCACATGCATTGTACAGTCAGCCTCTGTCATACTCTGCTTATTTCCCTCATGCCCTTTCACTGCAACTAGTTCAGGTACTTTTTGCCTCCTCACCCCCCCCCCCCCATTTTAGTAGACCTTGAATAAAAATTCTTCTTTTTTTTGCTCTCTTTCTCTCCCCCTGCCCCCGGCTTTCTTTCATTTAGTTTGGAAATACCTGCTATTGCAACTCTGTTCTGCAGGCACTTTACTTTTGTCGTCCGTTTCGGGAAAAGGTTTTGGCTTACAAGGTCCAGCCGCACAAAAAGGAAACCCTTTTGACATGCCTCTCAGAGCTTTTCAACGACATCGCCACACAAAAGATGAAGGTGGGGGTCATCCCTCCCAAGAAATTTATTTCCCAGCTGCAGAAAGACAACGGTAACTAGACTTCTTAAATCTCCATGTCCACTTCAGTGTTATGCATCCTTGGGGGCCTTTCAGGTGTTACTTTAGTGGCTTGGGAGCTGCTTCCTAGAGGAACATGGAGATGGGGGGGGTGCAGAGAGGGTAATGTATTGGTTTGAGTGTTGAACTGGAATCTGGGAGACCAGAGGTCAAATCCTTATTTGACCATGAAGCTCACCTTGGGCCAGTCACTGCCTCTCAGCCAAACTTACCTCTTAGGGTTGTTGTGGCGATTAAACAAGGAGGAGAGAGCCACAAACAAACAAACAAGTTGTTGTTGTTGTTAAGTACCCGCCCTTCACCCTATTGTCCCAGAGCAGGTTACAATATTAAAGCACAACTGTAAGAACAGTTTAAAACAATTTACAATAACAAAAAGAAATCTGTAAGAAAGAATGGGACATGTATGGGACAGAAAAGGCCAAAAACAGCAGAGTGATGTGAGGTTTGTTGGGGCCCTGATCTTATTGCAGGAGAGAAGAAGCCACTCGCCAGTTCACTCCAGTATGCTTTGTTATTCACCCCTCCCAATGCACACCCACAATAAAACATAAGTTAGAACTGTTTATAACTATTTATAATTTAGATCCTGCTGAGATCAATGGGACAAGATGGCCATGGCTTAGTCCCTCGTTGAAATAAGTGGGACTTTAGTGCAGCTGCTTTAGCCTGGATCCTGCCCATTACCTGGATATTTGAGATGGGAAATTAGCTGCTGATATGGCGCTTGTTGACAAGTGCTGAAATTTATGATCCTGAAGGGATGGCATGAATGTACATATCCAGTGTTGAAAGAGTGGTTAATGGAAGTCTGGAAAACTAAAATGATGCCAAAATTAACTAAATTAAGAGATAACAGCCAACAGATAGCAACTTCTAATACTTTGTTCCCTTTTACTAATTTTGTGAATAGCGTACAGCCTGGATATTGAATGCTGAAACAGGGGAGTGTGTTTTCAAGAGGCATTTAAAAGTAACTACTGTGTCCACCACCTTCTGCCCTTGGGAGGGTGTACAGGAGGTTGGTGCCCGTACTAAGAAGACCCACTCCCTAGGTGTCATAGGGCAGCATCCCAGAGGCTTCAGTATAGCCAGCAAGGCTTTGTCTGAAGATCTTATCCATTGGCCAGGAATGTCTGAGGGGAAGTGGTATGCTAGGTATCCTGCTTCTAAGTTCTTTAAGACTTTATATGCCTTAGTACTGGGAATCTCCATAGTGGATCCACACTTTCTCTGCTAGATCTAATATATGCGTATAAAAATAAATGCAGTAATCAATCCAGCTTAGTTTAAAAGCGCTCTGTGCCTCAGCCAGTCAGCTGTGTCTTACCTAAGCCTTGTGTCCATTGTCAGTCTCTAAATAACTCTCCAGACTTAATGAGGCAGAGTGGAGCACCAATATCATGTGGCACGATTAAGAGGAACAGTATTACGCAGTGCATTTCACCCCCTTCTGCCCCACCATACTTCATATTGGAAGTAACTGAAACTGTACGCTGCGAGTGACCTAACAGCATTTTAATCACCCTTCCTTTTGTTTGTCTTGCACATCTTCATTGCCAGAACTCTTCAACAATACCATGCAACAGGACGCACATGAATTACTGAACTACCTGCTGAACAGGATTGCTGACTTACTACGAGATGAGAAGAAGCAGGAAAAGCAAAATGGCAAGCTGTGGAATAGAAGCAAAGGGGAGAAGGTGGACCGCACTTGGGTCCATGAAATCTTCCAGGGAACACTAACCAATGAAACCAGATGTCTTACCTGTGAATCTGTATGTTGTTGTTCTTTAAATCCCCCAAAGCTCTTCCTTATCCAACAATAAGCCATTAGAGTATGTTGGTCCATTGATTTCAGTGGGCCTACTCAGAATATGACTTCTTTTCTTTTTGTTCATTTCTGTCCTGCCTTTCCTTCAATGAGCTCAAGGTGGTATACGTGGTTCCCCTTCCCAGTTTTATCCTCACAACAACCCTGGTAGGTTAGGCTGAGAGACTGTAACTGGACTGTAACACTCTCCTTTGGTGAGGTGTGATTCAGACTTATGCTACCACCTCCTGTGCATGCCTGTTTTTCACTTCTTGGTTCCTCACGATCACAGAGGAGGGGTTTTTATTGTGTGTTGTTTGCAATAATTTACTCTGTTATGGGATACCAGACAGAAGGGGCACAAGGTCCCACAATGATGTAGGAAAGCAGTTTTGCAAGAAGTGTGATGTGTCAGTATTGGATCAGAGGTGAAGAACCTCATTGGGGGAGTGGGGGCAAATCTGGCCCTCCAGGCTTCTCCATCTGGTCCTTAGAACTCTTCCTAGGCCACATCCATTACCAGACTTGCTTCTCACCATCCTTGAGTGTTTTTGCTTTGCTAGAATGTGTCCTAGCATGTTTGCCTGATGAATGCTAGAAATTCACATCTGTTTATTTGCCTTCTTCACCTCTGGCACCACCCACCAGTGCCGTGTGGCCCCCAGAAGGTTGCCCAAATAGAATATGGCCCTCAGGCTGAAAAACATTCTCCATCCCTGTGGTAAATGCTGGGGAGTCTAGTATGGTGATAACTTTGGTCTTACCTGTTTTATTACATTTTAAGTGTGCTCTTCATTCATTCTGGATCCCACAATGGGATACAAATAATATTTAAACAAAACAATTGCTACATCTAAACAATAAAACACAGTATAATAAAATAAGGAACACAGCAGCCGCCAAAAAAATTAAAAGAAAAGTGTCAAGCAAACTTTCTTTGCAATGGCCATTAACTACACAGAGACCTTGAACAATCAGATAACTCCAAAAGCTTGGGAGGATGAGTGATTTTTTAAAAAGCAGGTTCCAGAAGCCCAGCAACACCAAGACCATCAAGCTAGGTGATTGGTGGCACGTCTTAGGTATTCCAGCAAAGGCCTTGTATATTTAGCTTCATGGCTAGTATGCTAACGAAATGAAAAAATGAGTCAAATAAGAAGGTATGATTATGTTGACTACTTTGGGGGGGGGATCTAAGGTAATCCACACCATACATTTAAAGCACATTTCATGCGTATGACTCCCCGCGAAGAAGCTTGGAAAATGCCATTTGTTAATGGTGCTTTGTATTTCAGATCTGTTAAGAGTAAACCACAGCTCCCGGGATTCTGGGAACTGAGAGCCATGTGCTTTAATGTGTGGTGTGGATGTCACCTGTCTAAGATAACCAGGGGAGATTTAAGGTGAGTTCCCCATAGACTGAAGGAGTAGAGCAGCCTTCATCACAGCCTGATACCTTGTTGATGTTTTGGATTGCAGCTCCTATCAGCTGCAGCCGATACCCTGATGGGAATTGTAGTTCAAAATATCTGGAGGGCACCAGGCGGGCAAAGGCTGGAGTAGACAAATGGCTGTAAGCCATGGCAGCTATATGGAACAGTCAGTGTTATCAGTTTTGCTGGTTTTTGCCATCGTACTTGAGATTTTCTTGATACATCTGCCTTATCACTCTTGGAAACAGGTTTGAAGTTAAAATCTACTTCACTTGATCCAGCAGGGCTCTTCTTAAGATGCATTTCAGTCTGAAGAAGATTGAAATAGGAACCAGTTAAGTCAGCCAGCCATTAATTTGCATCGTTTCCTGGAACAAATCCAGTCAATCAGCATGTCCTGCATCCAAGGAACTACATGACTTACTTTGGATGTGTTTCTCAAAGAGTCCCTTCTGCTATATGGTGAATTGCCTTTGAAAACAAGAGATGAGCTTCCAAAGCAGTGTGTGTGTGTGTGTGTGTGTGTGTGCGCGCGCGCGCGCACATGCGCACGTGTGTGGGGCTCTTAAAATAGCTCTCTAAATCCTGACCTATTTCGGAAAAGTGAAGTCCTAAGCAGAGGGGGGAATCTCGAGTGGGCTTTTAAACTTAATGTGCTTTAAAAATAGCATTGGTTTTGATACCTGCTCCATTCTAAAGGGATCTTCTCAGCCGACATGGCGCAGGTTGTGAAAATTTGGTTCTGCGGCAATTGCCTGTCGCCAATGCAAGGCTTTCCAAAGGCCAAACTAAATATAACCCCACTCACACAATTAACAGTTGTGTGAATGGTTTGTTTTTAAAAATATAAATAGCAATCACAGGTGAGCTGAATTCAGAGCCAATCAAGGGAGTAGTGGGGAGGGGTTTAAACCTGAATATGCCCAGCTGCAGTCCCTGTCTGGATTGGATGGGGGAAGTTGCACATGCCTTTGCACTGGAAAGAAGGCTTCCATTTGCACCACTGGAATTGCTGATTGGACAAATAGTGTTCTGCTTAGTTTGTCATTTTATATGGGGAGGTGTTCTGAGTGGATGAAACAACATGTAGCCTGCAACTGCCCCTTATTTTGAGAAGAGGCTGAGCAGCTATCTGGAAGATTCGGGACACATAAAAGGAAGTACTCCTATGCAGTGCATAGTTAAACTATGGAACTCACTCACACAGGAGGCAGTGATCATCACCAGCATGGATGAGTTTAAAAGAGGAATAGACAGTTTCATGGAGGAGAGGCCTATTGATGGCTATTAGCCATGATGGCTGTGCTCTACTTTCACAGTTAGAGGTAGCAATGCTTCTGAATACCAGCTGCTGGAAGACACAGGAGGCGACTGTGCTCTTGTGCTTAGATCCTGCCTGCTGGTTTCTCACAAGAATCTTGTCTGGCCACTGTGAGAATAGGATGCTGGACTAGATGGGTTCCTGGCCTGATCCAGCAAGCTCCTCTTAAGCTCTTATCTTCAGCAGTCTTCAACCTTTTCAGACCTGAAACCTTTAACTCCAACCAGCAATGTGAATCTTAGACTGGAACCCATTTGCAGCTTCCCATTGTGGCTACACAGATTCCTCTAGGAAGCCCACATCAGGCTGTGAGGGCAATAGCCCGCCTCCTGGTTTGTTTGTTTGTTTGTTTGTTTGTTTGAGCACCAGATTTAAAATACAATAGCTTCTGAACATGGAAGTTTTATTACAGCAGGGGAGGGGAACTAGTCAGGGATGAAGGGAGTTGAAGTCCAGCAATTGATCCAACATGTCCCCCAGTATATGAAGAGAGGCAATAAGAGGCACCATGGGGCTCATCATTGAATCTTTAGCATCTTTTAATTATTCCTTGTCTTTATTTCTCACTGCAGACATACCAGTTTGACAGTCATTCCTTCTCTGCAGGAAAACCCTAGGAATGGTAGTGTGGGGGCAGGGGAGCAAGCTACAATCCCTGGGGTTTGCAGGGGGCAGGGGGAGTTATGTCACATAATTTTGTTGTCTGTTTCTTCCTTGCCTTCCTTTCTTCCCTGCCTTTCTGTTTATCTCTTTAAAAAAATAAGGATGAAAAAATTAATAAAAAAACAAATGTTAGTGGAACTGGTATGCCCCTACTGAGGTCAGGTCATGACTAATTTGGGGGTTGCAACCCATTAATAGAAAGCCAGTGGTCCATAGCTGCCTTCCTCAGTCTAATGCCCTCCAGATGTTTGAGATTACAACTTCCGTCAGCCCCAGTCAGTATCTGGAGGCTGTCAAGTTGGGGAAAGCTGATCTATAGCATATGAATCTGTATTATAAGCTGTGGTATTGATTTATGAGTGCGAGAGGATGCTGCGTGTCAAATGATGCTTGACTGCATGAGATCAAAGAGCCATGTCCATCATTCTGTGCAGTATTGCCAAGGATTCTTGGGTACTCCTGTTTGGTTCTCCCCTTCCTACCACTTTTCATTGCTTCTGTGGCCACCCCTACTCATACTTCCATTTGAGTATAGGCAATCCTGTGCGGGGGTTCTGCGTGCATTGGCAGAGCTTGCATAAGCCCGCTTGCCCCCGCTCTGTCCCTTTGCATGATGTTTTTGTGGTGTTTGGGGGCTACCTCCAGGTTTGGCAGTGTGCAATTGGTTTGGCAGTCTGCGTGATTGCACATTATTCCGACATGCCTAAACCGGAAGTTGCCTGTATTAAAGATGTCTTCTTTCTTAAACTTGAAACATGACTACTAACCATGGTGGCTGTGCTGTGCCTCCACAGTCAGAAGCAGTGATGCTTTTGAATAGCAGTTGCTGGAAACTGCAAGAGGGGAGTGTGCTTTTGTGCTCACATCCTGTTTGTAGATTTCCCACAGACACTTGGTTTGCCATTGTGAGAACAGGATGCTGGACTAGATGGACCAGTGGTCTGATCCAGTAGACTTTTCTTACGTTTTATCATTTCTAAACTTGCTTATTTTTATTCCATTTACCCTGCCTCTTTTTTTCTTTTTTCTTTTCAAGGTTAGCAGCAAAGATGAGGACTTTCTGGACCTTTCAATTGATGTGGAACAAAATACATCAATAACACACTGTTTGAGGTATTTTTTTTTTTTTAAAAAAACCCAAACACCTCAAGAGCTTCCCAGATAAGCACTTGTGTAATGCTGTCAATATATGACACTTTACAGGAGCCTTTTGCTAACCTCCGGATCATAGAATCCTAGAATTGAAGAGTTAGAAGGGACCCCAAGGGTCTAAGCCAATCCCTTGCAGTGCAGGATTTACAGCTTAAAAATCCCTGGCAGGTGACAATCCAACCTCTGTTTAGAAACTGCCAGTGATGTTTTGGCGATGGTTGTGCTCGCTGGAGTTGATGGGAGTCATAGTCCAAAATGTTTGGAGGTCACCATGAATACTGTTTTACTGAGAGATGTCATTAAAAAGTTGTATCCTTCCCCAAGGAACATATCCTCTAAATTTTGACAGATGGGTGGAGTGGGGAGAAAAGCCAGAGTCCGCATAGCAAGCATGTTGGTGACTTGTGCAAGTCAGTTATTATTCTTATTGTATTAATTTAATTTCTATACTTCCCTATATCTGAAGGTCTCAGGGTGGTTCGCATAAAATATCAAATACATAAAATCAAAACAAAACCAACAACCCAATAAAAAACAAAAGCCCCAAAGAGCCAGCATTTTTAAAAAGGGTATAGGATGTAGATCAAGTCAGACAAAGGCCTGGTTGAAAAGGAACATTTTTGCCTGCCTCCTAAAGGTGTATAGTGAAGGCACCAGGCGAACTTCCCTGGGGAGAAACAAAATAAAAAAATTCCTTCCAGTAGCACCTTAAAGACCAACTAAGTTAGTTCTAGGTATGAGCTTTCGTGTGCATGCACACTTCTTCAGATACACTGAAACAGAAGTCACCAGACCCTTCTATATAGTGAGAAGGTGGGGAGGGGTATCACTCAGAAGGGTGGTGGGAATGGGTGATTGGCAGATAGCTGTGATGAGCCTGTTGAAGACTCTTAACGGCTGCAATAGGTCTTACAGGAAAAAGCAAGGGGTGAGAAGGTGAAAAATGGCTTTGTCATGTATAATGAGATAAGAATCCAATGTCTTTGTTGAGACCAGGTCTCTCCATGGTTTTAAGTTTGGTAATAAGTTGCAATTCAGCAACTTCTCTTTCTCAAGCTCTGGGAGGAAGACCTTTCATTGCCTACAGACAGCCACCCAATCTTAAACAACTCCTAACCCACAATAATACTACAACCAGACTTAACACGGACACTGGCACCAGAGCCTGCAATAAACCCAGATGCCAACTTTGCTGCCACATACACCCGGACAACACCATTACTGGCCCCAACAACATCACACATACCATCTCGGGACTATTTAATTACTCATCGTCTAACATTGTGTATGCCATCAAATGCCAACAGTGTCCTTCAGCTCTCTATATTGGACAAACAGGCCAAACCTTACGCCAAAGGATAAACGGACATAAATCTGACATCAGGAATCACAAGACAGAGAAACCAGTAGGAGAACACTTCAATCTCTCAGGACATTCTATACAAGATCTCAAAGTAGCTGTTCTATTACAAAGGAATTTCAGAAATAGAGTGGAAAGAGAAGCTGCTGAATTGCAACTTATTACCAAACTTAAAACCATGGAGAGACCTGGTCTCAACAAAGACATTGGATTCTTATCTCATTATACATGACAAAGCCATTTTTCACCTTCTCACCCCTTGCTTTTTCCTGTAAGACCTATTGCAGCCGTTAAGAGTCGTCAACAGGCTCATCACAGCTATCTGCCAATCACCCATTCCCACCACCCTTCTGAGTAATACCCCTCCCCACCTTCTCACTATATAGAAGGGTCTGGTGACTTCTGTTTTGGTGTATCTGAAGAAGTGTGCATGCACACGAAAGCTCATACCAAGAACTAACTTAGTTGGTCTTTAAGGTGCTACTGGAAGGAATTTTTTTATTTTGTTTTGACTATGGCAGACCAACACGGCTACCTATCTGTAACTGGTTCCCTGGGGAGAGCATTCCATAGATGGGGAGCCACTGCAGATAAGGCTCATTCTCGTGTTGCCACCCTCCTGACCTCTCGCGGAGGAGGCACTTGAAGAAGGACCTCAGTGGATGATCTCAGGGTCCGGGTAGGTTCATATGGGAAGAGGCAGTCCTTGAGGTAGTTTGGTAGTTCACCATACCTCAGCCAGTGTGATGTATCAGCAAAGCATACAGAGCCCCAGCAGAATCTTCAGAGATTTCCTGCTTCCAGCAGAACAGCTTCCAGAGTCCCCAGGTACAAAGCAAAGTGAAACAGTACTATCTTCTACATAAAGTTCTTCTGGGCTTTGAAGTAAAGATAATGTGTACAGATAAATCCGCTAGCACTACCACCATGTAAAAACCACAGCCTCTTTTCTTGACTCTCACAGATTCAGAGTTGGATCCTGACAGCATCAGGACAGAACATGGACCTCAGGACATACACAAGACATACTGAAAGCTAGAGATTATTATATCCATCTCTGCACCTACCGATGGGAGGGTGAATGACTCAGCACCCTTATCTCAGAGCATCCAGACTTAGGGGATGTGCTTCCTCCAGACATGAGCCCAAGCACTGTCATTTAACCCATTGTTCACATCACACCAATGAAGGGATGAAAACGAGCAAGTTCACTTATGCTAGAAATGGGAAGCCTTGAGAACATAGGAAGTCACCTGGGGCTCCTTTGGAAGGAAGGGCACAATATCAGTTCAGTCAATCAGGTGATCATCTGCCTTCTACTGAGTTGAGTAACAGGGCTGGACATGAATGCGACAGCACTCTGTGGTTTCCAGCATTCCACCATTGATAGCATTACCCTCATCCAACACATTATCGCCTGTGCAGACTAGTAGTGGTTTTCCACAGATCTTATTCTCAGCTCTCATTGGAGTTGCTGGGATTTGAGTTACAAGTTCCCTATCCCTGTGGTGCAGAAATGCGAGGAATGGAGCCTTAGGAACATGTGACAGAATAAATCATGTGACAGAGGAAGCTTCAGCCTCATCCTGCCGGCTGTCCAGTTTGTGGGCCGGATGGGATGTGAGTTTTCTCCCATGAACCTGAGTTTTCTATAGTATAAATAAAAAAACAGTTTTATTTATCTCATAAAATTTATACACTGCTTGATTGTAAAACAAAACAATGTGTTTTACAAAACAAAACAAAACAAAACAATATGAAAATGAATTAACAACAATAATTTAAAACTTTCAAAAAATTAAAATTATGAATAAATTCAAAACAAAACTTGCACCACCTTTCTAAATATCTAGGTAGGCTTGTCTAAATAAAAGTGTTTCTGGCAGGTGCCAAAAAGAGTACAGTGCAGGCGCCTGCCTGATATCAATAGGCAGGGAGTTCCAAAATGGAGGTGCTGCCACATTAAAAGATTTTAATGTATTTTTAATATTCTGTTGGAAGCTGCCCAGAGTGGCTGAGGAAACCCAGTCTGATGGTGGGGTATAAATAATAAATTATTATTATTATTATTATTATTATTATTATTATTATTATTAAGTGCTTACAAATGCGGAGCAGGTATTAATGTGGCACCTGAAACAGTGCCAGTTCCACCAATTGAAATGGTTGAGTGGGTGCAAATGGGGTAAGGCACTCTCATAGGTAAACTGCTCCCCAGTATGAGGTATGAGCAAACAGGAGTTCTTGGTTGGTGGTGAAACGCCTGAATGTGCTAACTCAGTGGTTGCCAATTGGTGGTCCATGTAACCCACCCAGGGGGCCTGTGGCACATACCCGTCAGTTGTCCGGAACATCCTGTTTTGGGGGGCTGTGCTCTTGTGTGGGTAACATGATTTGCACAGGAGCAAGGTGCAGAAGACTCACATCCTGGTTTTGCACTGGGACTCATTGAGTGCTGTTCACATAACAAAAACTATGACAGAGATACCAACATTTTCAAAAGTAGGGGATCCATGGCTTTGGCTTTTGAAAAATGGGATTCGCTAATTGCCCTAACTGCCCTAACTCTGATTTAACTTCCCATTTTTACAGGAAATTCAGTAATTCTGAGACTCTGTGCAGTGATCAAAAATACTACTGTGAGCAGTGTCGCAGCAAACAGGAAGCGCAAAAGAGGTAAGCCTAAAAGCTATTGATTGTTGTATTTTTATGTCACTTTCCCTCCAATCTGCTCAAGGCAGTAGGCATGGTTCTCCATCCCCTTTTGTTCTTACAATAGCCTTGTGTGGTAGATTAGGATAAGAAAAAGTGATAGAAAAGTCCATTCGGAATCTGAACCTGTGTCTTCCTTTGTCCAGCACTTTAATCATTAAACCACCCTGGTTCTCAATAAAAATAAGATAGGTTGGTTACAGTTCTCTTTTGTTTGAATTAGGGACAATACATTATATAGAGAGCCAGGTGTGTCTGCTGCAATACTATGAGTACAGAAAAACACCAAACATAATATTGCATGTTTACTGCTTTGGTGGTGGTGGTGGTGGTGGTGGGAACTCTCCATGCTACAAAGCAGCACTTATTTCAAAGCAACTGCAGTTTGGAACAATTTGTATTCCCTAGACTTTCTGTCGCTGAACCCCCCTTTTTTTGCTTGCTTGTGGGGTGCCCCACTTTTGTGATGGATTTCTTGAAACTATGCCTGCTGAAATCTCAGGTGGTGGAAGGATGACTAAACTAAGTTTCCAGTAGTCGGGCATTGGTTGAGGGTGCACTGAAGAAGCTCTGTGCATGACTTTCAGAATCTGATTCAACCAATTGTTCAAACCTGTTTTTATAAAAGGTGATGAATGATTTATGCAAAATAAGAGACTGAACTCAGCAAGTTGCAGAATTCAGCAGGCACAAAACTTCGTATTCTTGATGCAGAGTGTTTGAAGGTTTACATGTGGAGGCTGCGACCCTGATAAGCTTCATCCTGTGTGACTTATGTAAAAGAAAGCTGTCATGTCTCAATACAAAGCAGGAACATATTTTGTGTTTTGAAGCAGAGCCAATCAAATATCTTCTGTTCAATATTTTCTCCTTTTGGAAAATGCCGACTGATAACCTGCAAAAACAAATTAAAGCCATCTGACTTGCATGGTTGGGTAAGAGTAAGTGTTACCACTTTTGCCTCCTACTTTTCTCAAGGATACAGGAGAAAATCAATTGTTCTTATTTCTTAGTCAATAGCAGCCAGAGCCAAAAGGCAGAGTTCATTCTTTCTTCTGCTTTCCTTGTTGTGATGAGAGACGGATGCTTTTGGGCCATATAAGAAGTTGCTTTGAGTCCAGATGCTCCATAATGCTCTTTCTCAGCCTTCACCAACCTTGTGCCCTCTAGATATTTTGCACTCCAACTTCCATCAACCTCAGCCAGCACAAGAGGGCTTGTAGGCTGAGGCTGATGAGAGTTGTAGTTCAAAACATCTAGAGGGCAGCAGGTTGGCAAACAGCCGCACTGATTCTTCCCAATGTTGCACAAAAGAGGTACTGAGTAATGTTTCAGATTTGCTAATATTGAAAAAGCTATCCATTTATTTGAATAATTTACCATGTTTACTGTTTTAAACAAGCTTTCTTAGAATTCAGAGTGATTTCATAACATGGATTCCACCCTTCACCATCTCATTCTCTTTTGGTCTTATTTTGTGGACCTAGGATGCGAGTGAAAAAGTTGCCCATGATTCTTTCTCTGCACTTGAAAAGATTCAAATACATAGACCATCTGCATCGATATACCAAACTTTCCTACCGTGTAGTCTTTCCTTTGGAACTTCGACTCTTCAACACTTCAGGAGATGCTTCAAACCCAGATAGGATGTATGATCTTGTGGCTGTAGTTATTCATTGCGGCAGGTAAACTATGAGAGATCACATGCATACCATGTGATATAGCGTTTGCTATGTATTTTGGGGAAATATTTGTCTGTTCTCTGTCTGTTTGGAGACGTTCTGCTTGTAGGCTTCCCATAAGCGTTTGCTTGGCCGCTGTAGGAACAGGTGCTGGACTGCATGAGTCTTTGGTCTGTTCAAGCTTTCTCTTACTTCAGGGGTGGGGAGAATGTGGCCCTCCAGATGTTGCGGAACTACAGATTCAAGATAATTCGCCTGTGATAATTGGTTCCCTGATCATGTTGGCTGGGAGTTGTGGTCCAGCAATACCTGGAGGAACACAAGAGTCTCTTGCATGTTCTCTATTACAAACCTTCTCTCAAAACATTTTAAAGGAAATCTTCCTCCAGCTTTCACCTCTCTTCTCTTGTGCAAAGTAGTCCCCCTCTTGTTCATTCTGCTTCTGCTCTTTGGTACCTGTCTTCACCAGCTGATGGCACTTCCCATAGGATGGTCTACCCTCAGAATTATGGAGTCTGGTGGATTCCTGAATGCTCTGGGGGATTTTCCAGTTGACATGTTGGGACTCTCATCACACTGTGGAATGGTGATTTATGTGGAGCCATCAGCATGATCTCTCCTGAGTGTACTCACCATTGCTGTGGAGCACATAGGTTGTCTTTGTACTCTAGTGACCTGCATGTCTGAGGATGAAGACCAGCTTGAAGAAGTGTGGTTGACCACCTACCCCCTTGACCATCTTGGCTTCTTAAAGTTGGCCATAGTAGATGGACTAGGTGGGTCCAGGGAGTGATCAGTGCTTCATTTGAGGAGGGAGAGGTACCACCCACTCTGAACTTCCTTAGAACCTCCTTAGAACCTCCCTCTACCTGGAAGTGTTAAGCAACCATTAAAAAGGTAAAGGACCCCTGACAGTTAAGTCCAGTTGCGGACGACTCTGGGGTTGCGGCGCTCATCTCGCTTTACTGGCTGAGGGAGCCAGCGTTTGTCTGAAGACAGTTTTTCTGGGTCATGTGGCCAGCATGACTATGCCGCTTCTGGAAAAACCAGAGCAGTGCATGGAAATGCTGTTTACCTTCCCGCTGGGGCGGTACTTGTTTACAAATATCACTTTTTGGGACAAGGGTACTTGAGAGGGTGGTGTTGGTCCAGCTTCAGGCATGCTTTGAGGAGACTGAATATCTGGATCCATTTCTGTCTTGCTCTGAAACTGCCTCAGTTGCCCTGTTTGGTGACATTGTTGATGGATTGGCTCAAAAAAGTGAGACTTGAGCACACTGTACTTCAGTAGTTTTGCTCATATCTTCAGGGGCATTTCCACAAAGTAACTATGGGAAGCTACTGTTTGACACTGTGGGAGCTTTCCTGCGATATCTTGCAGGGTTCTTGCAGGGATATGTGGATGACACCCATCGCTATCTGTCTCTCCCATCTGAGTCAGGAGAGGTGGCTGAGGTGCTATACTGGTGTTTGGAGGTATTGGTGGGTTGGATGTGGACCAGGAAATAGAAACTATCCTGAAAAGACAGAGATGTTATGTGTTATGTGTTCCAAGTTCTCAAGTTCTCAAGTCAAGGACGTGGGAAGATGGCTTGCTCTGGACAGGGTTGCACTTTCGTGGAAGGAGCAGGTCTGTAGCTTGGGTGTACTGCTGGATTCAACATAATCACTTGAGGCTCAGATGGCCTCAGTGACTAGGAATGCTTACTTCCAGCTGTGGCTGGTTTGCCAACTACAGCCCCTTCTAGACAGCGATGACTTAACCACTGTACTCCATGCTCTAGTAACTTCCAGATTGGATTATTCCAACATGCCCTTAAAGACAACTCAGAAACTTCATCTGGTTCACAATGCTCCAGCCAGATTACTGGCTGGGCTTCCCTATAGAACTCATATAGCCCCTGTTCTGACACAGCTGCATTGGCTGCAGGTTTGTTTCTAGGCCTAGTTCAATGGGCTCACACTAGTGTTTGAAATACTAATTGACTTAGGCACCAAATGACCCCCTCCTTCCCTACAGACTTACTCCAGGCGTAAAATCAGCAGAATACCTGGTAGTTTGTCTTGGTAGTTCTACTGCCCTCAGAAGTTTGGGGTGGCGGTTGTATCCCTGCAGAGGGCATCACCTCTGGCAACCCCTAAGTTGTGGAATTTCAGATTTCAGGAAATGTGAAAGAGGCACCTCTTTGCTACGGCTTGAGAAGTATGTTTTCAGGATGCACACTAATCCTGTGCTTGTAGTTTGTTTTAACTGTTTTTAATACTGATTTTTAAAATTGTTGTCACCCACCCTGGGCCCTGCTAGTGAAGGGCAAGTAATAAATGTGGTTGTGATACTAGTAATAATAATAAGTCTGCATCTCAGAGGGTAGCTCACTAGGGAATGGCTGCTCATGACTGCAGGTGACAGATGACTGATAACTATTTTATATGTTACAGTAGCTTAATGTGTTCCATCTCATTTGTACAATCAAGGAAGAGTTCTCAAGTTGTTTTTAAAAAGCAAAAAACTATTGTTGGATTTCCCCCACTCCCTGCCGCCCCCTACAGTAATTTAAGACATTTGCTTGATGCGCGCACAAATTATACATGAATTAATGTTTTCGACTGATCGTTTAGAAATGCTGAGTTATTTGTAGAAGCCAGGTGTAGGCTGCTCCCATCTTCTCTGAAAAGGAAATTGAAATAAAATCTATTATTGGAACAATGAAATTATTTAAAGCAGTATAGTCTGACCAATTTTTTTTAAAGGTTTATATTTTCATGGAGTCAGCGCCACCTGGTGAGAATTCATCAGCACCGAGTTAACAAGGATAGCCAATTAAAAATGGCAAAAGGGAGCATTACCTGCACATAGGAGGCTACCTTAGACATGGTCAGACCGTTGGTCAGTCTAGCTCAGTAGTGACTGCACTATCTGGCAGTGGCTCAGGAGTTCCTCTCAGCCCTGCCTGGAGATGCTGGGGGTTGTGTCAGGGGCCAGGGGTTGAGTCAGGGGCCAGCAGCATCCAAAGCATGTGTGCTGCTGTTGAGTCACACAGCCCTTTCCCAAAGAACAGTAAATGCCAATGAGAAGGGTTGCAGCCTAACCTCTACCCTGACTAGTTTGCCATGCACATGATATGTTTTCGTTTGGAGGGCTGTTCAGTCTTGTGAACCGCCATCTGCTTGAAGTGGTAGAGCACAGACACAGATTCCCAGGTTGCTAAGAATTAGGCCTACATTGCTGTGTGGATCCTGTATTCGCACAAACTTTTAAAAAAACCTGTAGGTTTCAGTGACTACCATTAATTTATGATATTAATATACCACCTGTCTGACTGGGTTGCCCTAGCCACTTTGGGCGACATCCAACAAATTAAAACATCACAGTAAAACATAAAACATTAAAAACTTCCCTATACAGGGCTGCCTTCAGATGTCTTCTAGAAGTTGTATAGTTGTTTATTTATTTAACATCTGATGGGAGGGCGTTCCACAGGGCGGGTGCCACTGCTGAGAAGGCCCTCTGCCTGGTTCCCCATAACCTCACTTCTCACAGGGAGGGAACCGTCAGAAGGCCCTCAGAGCTGGTTCTCAGTGTCCAATGGAGGTGGAAATGTTCCTTCAGGACACTGAGATATACAGGGTTAAAGGTGTTCAGGGCTTTAAAGGTCAGCACCAACATTTTTGTTTTGTTCCAGTGGTCCAAACCGTGGACATTACATCACCATTGTGAAGAGTCATGGTTTTTGGTTGCTGTTTGATGATGATATTGTAGAGGTAGGTCTATATATTACGCCAACTTCTCACACTCTGGTGATAACTCTCACGGTGTCTTGGATGTAAGTCATTGTCACGACACATTATTTAGGCGTTTTACCTTGACTGGTGAAAAGTGAGCTGCTTTTACCAGTCCCGTAAACACTTTTGGTGGTTGGTTATTTTGCTGTTGTTTTCTCATTCTTTGCCACTGATGGTCACAGAAGAATAAGGGTTCAAAGGGGGGGAGGAAGTCTTAAGAGATCTGCCACCAGGTGCTTTTGCATAGCAACAAGTGCAGAAGTCCTGGATGGGCTTCATAAGTAAGCAAAGAGCAGGATAGGGAAGGGAAGGAGAAGGGAGGCAAAAATTAATAAAGTTCCATCTTGAAGGTTGGGGTTCAGTGCAGGTCCTGGAACAACTGAAGTCAACTGATACATGTGCCCTGACTTGAAGGTGGTTGATATTGAAAAGTGATTAAATTATTACACTCTGTTGGTTGCCTTGTTAAAGGCCACAGCATAATTTCAAACGTCTCTTCTAACCATGGTGTGCAAACCCACTTCAAAGCATGTGTTCAATCTCTCATTTACAAAGGAATTGTGACTTCCATTTAAAATGGTTTACATAGATGCACAGGTAGTGCAAAATCCCAGTTAAATATCCAGAATAAAAGAGGATGATCATCCTGGAGTGGGGGAAAAGGAGGGACCCTTTCGTTCCTTTCCAGTTCCATGTTACATCTGCACTGGACAAAATTGATCCCATTTACTGTCCACTGTCTAGATCAGCGGTTCTCAACCTGTGGGTCCCCAGATGTTGTTGTACTACAACTCCCATCATCCCTGACCACTGGTCATGCTGGCTAGGAATGATGAGAGTTGTAGTCCAACAACATCTGGGGACCCACAGGTTGAGAAACACTGGTCTAGATCATGTTTTCTCTTCCCTGTTTGATTGGAGCAACATCTGTTGATGTCTAGACATAGCAGTCAATGGGTCAGAGTGCTGTCACTATTCACTGCTTTCCACCGGAGAGACAAAGGAGGCCATTTAGAAAAGACACTCTGAGTCAACACCGAACTTGTACTTCTAAGTTTCAAGGCTATGAAGATGTAACTTTTCCAAAAATACAGTATTGATCCTGCAGTATTCTTGATATTAGGGCAAGGAACATAAGGGTGTTGGTTGCCATGAGACTGATGTGTTTTCACTTCCAGAAGCCAATAGTTTCGCCAGCAGCGTCAAAGTGTTTATCAGATTGTGAAAAATAGCTGCGGAAACAGGAAGAAGTTGTTTTCATGCTCTGGCTATTTTTTCTTAAGAACTGTTGTTGAAAGGACTGGCAATGAAAATTGGAAGCCATTTCCTTTTCACTTCTTAGACTGAAAGATTTTTTCATGTGTGGAGAAAGTTCTGTTTGTTTAAAGGAAAAGATATTGCAACCAAGCTGTGTGGTTAATTAAGTGGCTTATTGTTGGGTGGGGAGGGGAGGCCTCCGCAATTTAGCCACTGGTCAGGGTTATGGGACCCTCAGGTTTCCCCTATCAGTTCTTCATTTTTATTACAGAATTGGTAATCAGCTGGTTGGTTGATGGGTTGTGGAAAGGTCTTCTCCCAGGGACCACAGTGTATTCTAGATCTGATGCCTATAACCCCATAGAGACAGAGCTTAGCCTCCTTTCTTTTCTCTTATATGGGTCTGGCTCCATATCGTTCCAGGACCACATCTTCCACATCTTCCATCAAGCCATAAATACAGTGTATACCCTTCCCTTTGCCGTGGCACCTGCCTACCTATCTTAGGTTCCGCATTGACATTTGTGGCATGGGTTGCTGCCAGTCTAGTGTCCTGGGGCTAGGTTGGTTTCTGAGGTTTCCACTGGGGAGAGTCATCAGATCACTCTGGAGGACAGCTGTTCTTGCTCTTTTTTCTTTTAGAAATGGAATTCTGTGTCTACAGGTATTCTTTGTCAGTGTTATAGTTTCTGTTAGGGTGTCGTTGGCAAGCCTTGGTGCTCTAGGGTCACCATCTGGATCCTGCTCCACATTGAAAGTGGCAAATGCCTGGATGGGATGGAAGAATCCTCCCACCACTGCCTGTATGAGTCCTCAGAAACCCAGTTTCTCTCCCCAGATTTATGTGTCACCAAATCAGTAACTGCAGCTGCTGGTTTATTGATGGCTACATATCCATCCAGGATCTGAGTTGGTCTCTGCTGGATTGCATTGAAATAGCTTGTATCCAGCTCCCCCAGTACTACTATAGCTGGGCTCCTGAACCACTTTTCATAGGAATTCTTATCTTGGTATCAAACAGGTAGGGGTGCAATGGATCTATTGAACCATTAGCCTCTGCTAGTGCATTTAAAGTCCCAGCAGACCTACCATGACTTTTCCACAGCCTCACTGCCCATGTGAGTCAGAAGACTGTTCATTCTGTCAGTGGCTCTATTTTCCTGGTTAGGGCCTGGATCTGAGTAGCTGTCATTGGTTTAATTCGAGTAATGACTTCTTGTTGCTGTATTATGAGCCCTGTGTTGGCTCATCTTTTCCCAGCTGCCTTTTCTGTTTTTCTTTGTGATGTTCTGTGAGTGCTCTCAATTTTTATTTAATCACCTTCTCCCTTTTTCTCCCTAGTAACTTGCCTCCCAGCACCTGCTAGTATCTCCTGACATGACTTGTCTGATTCCTCCTGAATTTGTTGGATGGCTTATATCATATCCTCTGCTACCCAGTTGATTCTGTTAAATCAGACATTGGTATCAGTTGCCTGCCTTCCACCATTACTCAGGACACTGAGAGCCTGGTTATGCCTTCTGCTGTTTTTGTCCAGTCTTTGACTTGTTTTTGCTTTGGCTCAACAGGAGGTTGGCAAGGATCTGAATCACAGGTCTGCTCCTGTGGTGTAGTCATTGCAAGTCCCAAATGCCCATATCCCTTTTCACCTTCATAATCAAACATTTCAAAGAATCATAGAAGTGTCACCTAGTACAACCCCTGCAATGCAGGAATCACAGCTACAGTATCCCTAGCAGAATGGCCATCCAACATTTATTTAAAAACCTCCATGGAAGGAGAACCCACCACCTTCCGAGGGAGTCTGTTCAACTGAACAGCTCTTAATGTTAGAAAGTTCTTAATAAGGTTTAGTCAGAATCTCATTTCGTGTTAATTTTAATCTATTGGTTTGGGTCCTACCCTCTGGAGCAGCAGAAAACCAGCTCATTCCATCTTCCACATTACAACCCTTCAGATATTTGAAGACTGCTATCATACCCTCTCTCAATCTCCTCTCCTACCGGCTAAACATACACAATTCCCTCAACCGTTCCTCATAAGGCTTGGTTTCCAGACCTTTTGTTATCTTGGTTGCCTCCTCTGCACACCTTCCAGCTTGTCAATATCCTCCTTATACTGTGGTGCCCAGAACTGGTTGGTGAGATCCGACTGTGCCTTCGGGTCCTAATATGTCTAATAAAGAATAGCGTTGGCTATGAGAAACAGTGCTCCCAAGTTTATTTAACACATCTTTTAAGAATATAAAACCTCAATATTGGTCAAAACAAAATAAAAAAATTCCTTCCAGTAGCACCTTAAAGACCAACTAAGTTATTTCTTGGTATGAGCTTTCGTGTACATAGTTGGACTATGGCAGACCAACACGGCTACCCATCTCTAACTCAATATTGGTGGTACTTATTAATACAACATAGATTTGGACAGAAATGGAAACCCCAGTTTGGCAGCCATGGGGCTTGATGAAAAGATGGGGCCACCATAACATCCATAGGTCTGCCTCTTGTGCTAGGGCAGAAGGCAGGGAACGGGGCAGGCAGACAAAATGCTGTGAACCTGAAACTGGCACGGTTTTTTAGTCCCAGATGAGTCTTGATTGTATCATGTGCTGCTCTGGGTCCTGTGCATCCCAGGCTAACTCAGGCCCTTCACACACCTTGTTTCTGGGGTTTCCAGTCATCCATTTGCCCAATCCAGCCCACCCCCACCCCAGTGCAAAAAAGGGGGGCTGTTGGATTGTATCCATCAAACCCAAAATCTACTTTTGCACTGTAGATCAATACTAACAGTTTTCTTTATATTTTGGGGTTTTTGCCAGTAATTGCCAGTTTCTGAAGAACTGTGCTAGCTATGATAAATTAAATGTCTGCTTATTTTTTTACCTATACATCCAAATGTTACCTTCCATTACTGTATGGGCCTTATCAATGAAATGGATTTAGCACTGGTGATAAATCCTCCTGTGGCGAAGTCTCCTCCTCCAGACTCCCCTCTTCTACCGCCACAGGCAGCTGTCTCACCGGTTCCACAGAACCACACAAATCACTGGCCCTCCCCTTAGATTATCCTTCCCACCTGCCTCCTCTGCCCACACATGCCCCCACTCCTCGGGCTCCTGCCCATCGATGACATGGAGAATCTAAAGGAATGCATTTCGTTTAACATTTTGAAATATTTTTAAATTAAATTGTAATAACAAGCAGGTTACAGGAAAAAACATATGAAAGTAAAATCAGTGGTTTTTTTGTTTGTTTTTTAAAAAAGAAAAGATAAGCTGTCACAATGCCAGTAAGTAACTACAGGGTAGAATTAATGCAATTTACTGTTGATAACACTGGGCAACAATTTTTTACTTTTTGAATGTTGTCTAGATTTTTACAACTGATTTAGGATATTTTTGCACTGCTGAATCAGGAAATGGCATCCGTTTCTCTCCATCAGGTCAGGTTTTCTGTAAACTGAATGGTGGGCATTGATAAAGGTAAGTACACGTAAATTGCATGTTGCTTCACCATTTTTCAAACTTCAGGGCTTGAACTTCTGTTTCTTGGAACTCCTGGAATGCTCAGCGGCAGGGAGGTCTCTCTTCAGAGTCCAACAGTAGTCAGCCATCATGACTGCGTCCCAGCGACCCTGATACCTGGTCTCCATCTCTTTCATGTCCTGATGGAATCTCTCCCCCTGCTCGTCACTCATTGAACCCAGGTTCTCAGGAAACCGGTCCATATGTGAAAATAGGTAGTGCATCTTGTCGCTCATGTTGCAGCCCAGGTTTCTGAAAGCAGTCAGCATGTTGTTGACAAGTTCTGCGTAGTTTCTGGCCTTATTGTTGACAAGAAAGTTCTTCACTACCAGAACAAATGCCTTCCACGCTTCCAGTTCCACTTCGTTCATTGAGTTTCCGAACTCTGCATCTCTGATGAGCTGATGGATCTGAGGACCGTCAAAGATGCCAGCTTTCAACTTCTCCATGGTCAATCCTGGAAAAGCCTGGCACAAGTAAATGAAGCAGTCACCATCCTTGTCCAGAGCCTTGGTGAACTGCTTAATTAAGCCAAGCTTGTTGTGCAGCGGTGGGAAGAGTATTCTGTCTCTGTCCACCAGAAGGTCATTGATGACGTTCCCTTCTTTGCAAGGCACCAATTCCTCCCGCACATGCCAGTCCTTCTTCATGTAATGCTGAGCACGGTCCCTACTATCCCACATGCACAGAAAACATGGGTACTTGGTGAAGGCAGACTGTTGTCCCAACAAAAAGTTCACCATCTTCAGGTCAACACAAATAAACCACTTATGCTGATCATAACCAATTTTCTCCAGCACGTACTACACCGCTTCATAGTTCTCCTTCAGTGTACGCGAGTGAGCCAGGGGTATAGAGGCAAACTGGTTGCCGTTGTGTAGCAGAACACATTTCAGTGATTGCTTGCTGCTGTCAATGAACAGTCTCCAATCTTTGGGTTCATACTGTGGCACTCCAACCTTGAGCAGAAGCTGCGCAATATCTGCACAGTACACCAAGTCCTTCACTTCCGAGAAAAAATGGAGGTACTCTTGATGCCTGTTGCGGAAGATGCTGATGCGAGCACTGTCAGAGAGGAGGTTTTTTTCCTTCAATCTGGATGCCAACAGTTCGACAGAGTCCTTTGACAAGCTCAGGTCGCGAACTAGATCATTCAACTCCTTTTGGGAAAATGGATGTGGAGCATCTTCTTCAAGAACCACTTCTTCTTCTTCATGTCCTTCAACACTGGAGGCATCTTTGTCACTAATGTTAGGAAGTTCTCCGAAGATAGGCATTGGAATTTCATCACAATGAGCTACAGGACGACATGATGATTGAAGATCAGGATACTTCGTGGGGCGGCTGCCCCATTAACTTAGTTTTGATCCCCCAACTTTATGCTTTGCTGGACCAATTTATGGAAGATTTCGAGGTTTTATGACTTCAAACTGATCCCTTTTCGACATAATCACCCAGAACTATCGGACCTGAATACTTTTTGTCATTAAAATAATCATTTCCAATCAAAACAATTATTTGACAAGGCATTTTACCCCCACCAACTTCTTCTAAAATGCTCCACACAAGCGTACATGTGAACAAAAACGTAAAAAAAGACATGTGGCCATAGCTCAAAAACTTGACCTGATTGAGCAAAACCAATGTGATTTTTGGATTCAGCGCATCAGATTTATCCTAAATCAGCTGAAAAAACGCAGACAACAAATTTGTTGTTGACCAGTGTAATAGACCATCTTAAGAGGGAAAGGATGCATGGTCTCTAATTACAAAGAGTTCCATAGCCTAAAGCAAAATACAGTGGTACCTTGGGTTACATACGCTTCATGTTACAGACGCTTCAGGTTACAGACTCCGCTAACCCAGAAATAGTACCTTGGGTTAAGAACTTTGCTTCAGGATGAGAACAGAAATTGTGCGGCAGCAGCGGGAGGCCCCTTTAGCTAAAGTGGTACCTCAGGTTAAGAATAGTTTCAGGTTAAGAACAGACCTCTGGAACGAATTAAGTTCTTAACCCGAGGTACCACTGTAGCTTTTCTAAGATGATTTTCTAAGTTTCTATAGAAATTGAAAGCTTTTATATTTTAAAATGAGCCCCCTTTTTAATTAAAGTCCTGCTTGATTAATCAGTGGTACCTTTTTAGGCTAGGAAATATTTGTTTTTGAACAATTTTTGTCCTTCTGTAGTATACTTAGAGGTAATGTGTGGCAAATAATCCAAATTAAATAGCTGGTTGCATAATCCAAGTGAATTTTCCAAGTCTTTTAATTCTGATGCAGTCTTTCTGTGACCACCACCTCCCAGAAATATTTTGCTGAATTTAAAGGGGGGGGGACACACTAAGTGAGATTCAACAGGTAGTGATATTATTTCCCCCTCCTTAATCTTCTTGTTGTCTTAAATTGCAGAAAATTGATGCTAAAGCAATTGAAGAATTCTATGGATTAACATCGGACGGTTCCAAAAACTCAGAATCTGCATATATCCTCTTCTATGAATCAAGGCACTAAGACAGTGAACCCTGAAGCATCTTGCATGTTTTCAGAAAAGGAATCAAGCCCCTGCTCAGATAGGACATTGTAGCAATAGTAAAATCAATACCTCATCGTTGCCATAGGACCACAGGACGTCACCAGGACATAAACTGGGACATTTTCTCAAGGACGACAACTGCCATTAGCAAGAAGGCATCTTGCTTTGGATTTCTTTCTGGGTTATTTTATACCTGTTGTCTTCCCAAATCTGTGTTACCTCTATTTGAAATATGCCTGCTTGAACATTCAAGAACCAAGGAAATATTTTCTTGCTTTTCAGTAGTATTATACAGTTAGTTCATCATTCAGGGTTGATGGCCTGAGACTGTCCCTTGGTTTCTATTTCTCCTGTTTTTTTCTGTATTCTAGCAGAATGATTTCAGTCTTCAGTGTCAGCTCAAGACCTGTTTTAGGGTGTAAGTTGCAGAAAGTTGCTCACTGCTGTTGGTGGCCCAAAACAGGATTGCTGCCAGATTAAATTGTATTGGAAATATCATGCCTTTAATTCTGTGTGTGGCAAGAGAAAAAGAAAAAGTTGTTCCTATAGTGTTGTGAATTTCCTCAAAGGAAATCATTTTGATTTCATTCTGAAATCATTTTGATTTCAAACAACACTATTCTTCTTCTTCATTTATCCCCACTTTGTTTCCGCCCCCCCCAAAAAATCTTATTGAAATGTTATTTTTATGTGCTTTATAATGTATTATCTACTCAAAGCCGCAATATTGCAGAATCTAAGGGAGCAAAAAGTAGATGGAAGTTTTTGAGGACCTGTAAGATGAATTGATTGTATTTCTTGGAGCTCTTATATAAGCCAAAAGTGCCCTCTACTGAAAATAGATATATTTGTTGTTTGTTTCACCGTATAACAAACTCTACAGACACAAACAAAAAGGCAGTTTTTGGAATGAATCTACATTCTATAAATACCTATTAAGAGGCAACACTAATTCTGAGAATTAATGAACAAATCATCCTTGTTTTGCAAACAGCGGGAGTTTAAGAAGAAATAACTGAGGTCAACATGTACCGATGCCTTGAGAAGTATCCAATTTAAGCTGAGGACCATGTATAATTGCCCAGTTCTCGATTGTCTGCTGCTTCAACAGAAAAACAAGGCTGTCTCATGAAGACTGAATTTCACTTAGTGTCTGTTTACCAGATCTGCTGCCCCTGTTTATTCTGCCACCTGAATTGGTCACCACTGTGCCTCCTGGGTGGGGTGGTCCAGGATCCAGTGACCAGTTTTGGCTATGGGGAGTCTTTGTTGTGCCTAAATTGACATTCCCACCTGAAATGGCTTCCCAGCATGTTCAAGTGGAGGGGAGACACTTTGAGCAGTCCTCTAAAAACATCAGGATTGCTTCCATTGTAGCAATGGGAAACATGCGCAGCAGCTCCTTGTAAGCGTTAGAGCACATGGAACTCTGTACTGGGACACATGAGTGGAAGTGGAGATTCAGCCTTCCATTTGGTTGTAACATTAAAGCCACCTCTGCTTGTCCCAAAGCAGCCCTCCGTATCATGCTCACTGTCAAGGAGGAGGAGATCTACTTAATTGCAATTCCATAACTTGTGCTCTGGTTCTCCCCCCCCCAAAAAAAAACAACAACCATTATGTGCCGTCACGTCACATTCTCTTAATGTCTTCTTACGCAGTTGTCTCCCCGGCAGAATTCTGCTAGCAACAAATTCTGCAATTAAAAATGGACAAACTGTCAGGTTTCAGCATTCACACTTCAACCACTTCAGGGAGAAAACTGATGTT
This sequence comes from Podarcis erhardii, assembly GCF_964252035.2. Classification (NCBI taxonomy): domain Eukaryota; kingdom Metazoa; phylum Chordata; class Lepidosauria; order Squamata; family Lacertidae; genus Podarcis; species Podarcis erhardii. The sequence goes on from NC_138504.1 coordinate 28,490,344, forward strand.
GCCTAATATATTAATGCCAAAATATGCAAAAGTAATCTTTTCTTCAGAGGTTGTCATCACTAATAAAATAAGTCTTTGACAACTGGCTCTTGATAATGCTCTACAAGTGAATGTTCTCTTGGCTAGAAATCCACCCGTAAAGACCCAAAATGGGGCCGTTAAGTAAAGCCTGTCATCTTGTAGGTCTTCAGAGGAAGGTCACAGGTGTGAAGGCACGCACTAAACAGCAAATGGCAGAGTAATGTAGGAGAACATAAGGCAGAACTTAGGACCACCCACTTCTATTTTGTATAATTGGTGATAATCCTTTTACAAATAAAATGCCTTGTAAGAAATAGAAAATATTAAGAGATATATATTCTATAGATTAAAAGTGCACTTTTGCTACAGTTTCTATTGTGAAGAGAGTGGTTTGATGCTGCTTCTGTATAATTAAATGACTGCCGAAATGTTTCCAATAAAAGATTGAGTATGGTGAAGGTGAAATGCCTCAAATGTATGTGCGTTGTTGCTGTTTTTAAATTGAATTTAAATGCTAGACTAGGGGATATGTTTATTCCATTTCTATCCTCTGAAAGGTGGTATGTGTGGTCTCCCTGTGCTGAGATAAAGTGACTCATGCCAGTTATATATTTTTATTTATTTATTTAGCACAATGTGTGTATTGCTTACCTGTAAATAAAACTTGTAAGTTGTTGACAAAACGGCAAAACAAAAGTATAGATTAAAATTAGCAAAGGTGAAAGCCGTTTTTTAAAATTAGAAATTAAAGCTCATGGCAGCTTTTACGTGTCTGGGTAGATTTGCCCAAACAGAGATTTTAGTATGTGCCAAAACAGATATAACAAAGGTGCCTGACTGATGCCAGTACAAGATATATGTTATAGTTCAGAATATCTGGAGTGTTCCATGCTGATTACCCTTGTTTGTTATATGGTATGTTGGTAATATAGCCATATTGCATATGAGAGAGCTAGAAGTAAGATTTGAAATGGAAGCTTCCTGGTTCACAGCTCAGCCTCTTAGAAGGCATGTTCAGGCCTGGCATTAGCACATAATACATCAGTAGGCAAGTGTAAGGGCAACTTGTAGTGCCCACTGCACTGATGCCTGGATTGGGTTTCTCCCCTTGGGGAGGTCTAGCCTGAAATGGCTCTCCCCACCTTTGAAAGCCACCATGGATTGTCAAACAAAAAACTTTACATTGACCATTTATTTCTCCAAAACTTCATGCTGAATGTTGGATAGCCTTGGTGAGCAACTGTCCTTGTGACAACAGTCTCATCTCTGTGTGTCTGTAATAAGAGTTTTATGTTCAACCCGTTTCTTTGCACATAACTTCTATTAAGAGCACGGGTTTTGATTAAATTAATGATTTCCACACCTTTTTTTCTAGAATAGAAAGCAGGACTTGACCCACATGTTTGGAAGCTAATGCTTCTCTGGGGAGAAAGCAACTTTTTGAACACAAATTACACTATCCATTAAAAAAACCACATTTGGTGGTGGTTTTCTACAAATTTTTGGGCAGTGTCGGGCAGTTCCCACTAGTTCTAAATGTATTGTACTCTGGTTTCTTGGGATTGCCAAGTGTTTAAACAGAATGTAGAATTTTTCATCCCTTTTAAACAGACTGGGTGAAGTACAGTGTAGGGAGGTCCTGGACTTAGTAGCCTCTACTGTCGTAAGACATGCCATTAAGGTAAAACATGTCAAATCACATGGCAGGTTCATACAGGGTAGGTGGGGCTATGCACAAACCGAGTGGCAAATACATACAGATATGAGACTGCCTCAAATCAGGACAAATATGTACTGCCTAGTATTTCACTCTTAAGAGGCAATTTCTTAAGAGGCAAAGCTGGGCCTGGATAGCATGGTTGAGTATTTTTTTTGTCTATGTGTCTCATATCTCCTGGGATTGTGAGTTAAGAGGCTGCAGTAGCCAATGCCATAAGAATCATTTCTGCCAGTTCTGGTGGCATGCTGGCTGGGGGCAGTGATTAAACTCCTTAGAGCTGAAGCACAACAAACAGAAATTTGAGGTTTCTGTGCATTGCTGTTTGTTCTGATTCAGCTTTAAAGAGCAGGTTTTCACAGGGAAAGCTCCAGAGCAAAAGTGTGGGTGGGGGCATTTGAACACAGAGCTTTAAATTGCCTGAAAAGCGCAGAGGAGAGATAACTGTGGATAAGCTCTTAGTCTTGCCTGTGTAGCAAGTGCTAGCTGCCCTGCTGCGTTGATGGTCCATGGTTCACAAATAAATACAGCTTTTAAAGTTTTCCTGGTTCCAGCTGCTTACTGGTAGTTGTGCAGACCCATTGCAAGGTCTCTTCACATAGTGAGTACCTTTCCCAAATCCATGAGGTACTTCATTCAGGACATAAACTATGGACCTCACTTGCACAGGAGGCAGTGTTGGCCATCAAGTTGGTTGTCTTTAGAAGAGGACTGGACAGATTCATGGAGAAGAGGGCTGTTGAAGGCTACTAGCCATGATGACTATATCCCACCTCCACAATCAGAAGCATATAACCAAGACATTTGCCTGTATGGTATTGTTACATACTCCTTTAGAAAAAGCTGTTCAGACAGCTCAGCCTGTCAGCCCTTTCCTTGCATTCCATCAACTGTGTGCATATATAGGGGGGTGCAGGGAAGGACACTGGTGTAGAATAGAATGCCCCTATTTTCATCTGAGGAAAGTTGGAGGGTATGACACGATGCAAACATTTTTCTGTGCCTTTTTCCTTCCCCTTCAAAAAATCTAGTTCTCACCACTTGCCACGGACTCCAGTAATTCCAAAGGATAGGTTGCACTTTTGTCAAGCTCTGGAACAAGTTCAGTTTTGGTCTTGCTAAACTAGCTGCTGTGATGGGCTTTGTCTTCCTAAGACAACAAGGATACTATAGCAGAGCACTTCCTCTTCTCGAATATCACAGTGCAAGTCTCCAGCAGGTTGCTATTCAAAACTGGCTTTTGGAATTGAATAACCAGTAGTGTGTTGAGTTTGTTCCTTCCTGCTTTTACTGTTGCAGATTTAGTTGTCATGCCTAATGCTTTTAAAGGTTGCAGTGAGCCACCTGGAGGGTGAGTTGCCTCTTACAGATTTGCTTTTGTGGTGAGATTATCAAGGTATTCTAAAAGAGTTATCTGTGTTCAGATTAATGTGTAGAGTACCTACTCAGAATGATAAAATCATTGCAAACAACTAGTGTGCAAGTCTTAGCAGATGTAAGAAATAATTGGAAATCACCTATAACCTCTGCCCTCTAGATGTTACTGAAATCCTAACTCCCATCAGCCCCAGCCAGTATGGCAGTGGGTTGGGAATGATAGGAGCTGGAGTTGAACAACAGCTGGGAGACCACAAGCTCCCCATCTCTGAGCCAGGGAAACATTATTGTATATACATCATCCAGCAGAAAAGAAACTCAAGCACATAATTAAATCATACAAAACAAAAGAAAGAACAGCAAACCAGCTAAGTGTTATGCTTTGGATTGAATATCTCCAGGCAACCACCATTAGGACTTCTTATGACCTTACTACTGTTTCATTGCCTTATGCACAGTAATATCCAGCCCTGCAAATCTCTCACTTTATCTGCCTATCATATCTGATAGAATTTTCTGTCCAGGGGCACATACCGTATTTCAGAAGCAGCGATCTTGCATAAATCCAATGATCATTTGGGTTTGGTATCTCAAATAAGCAAGGAGTTGGCGCAGTATTTGACAAAATGCCTCTTTGAAGGAAGACAGTCAAATTAACCAGCAGCATAACAGAGACATCTAAAAGAGCCAATGCAGCAATGGAGCTCAGTTTGAAAAATAAAGCCTCCATTAAGGGAATGAAACCTTCACAAATCGGCCTATTACTGCAGTTGGAGAACATTCAAGATCAGGATTGCCACCTAAATATTAGGGCTACGGGTCACCTAAAGAAAATTGGGGAGTATAGCCTGCAAGTTGCTTCCATTGCCTGGATAAATCGGTTATTCCTTGAGATAAACCTCCAGCCTGAAGAAATAGAAAGGCTACAGAGAGATCTTTGTCTTAAACCAAAGAAGGGTAAAAGTGCCAGAAACGTTACAAAGCACTTGTTTAAAAATGACTTGATGCAAAGGTTTAGCATGTTTTGGATAAAATCAGTGCTATTTTTCTAGAAAAAGAGGTGCCAGAACCCACTGTAAAGGTTACAGATAGGTAGCCGTGTTGGTCTGCCATGGTCAAAACAAAATAAAAAAATTCCTTCCAGTAGCACCTTAAAGACCAACTGAGTTAGTTCTAGGTATGAGCTTTCGTGTGCATGGTATCTGAAGAAGTGTGCATGCACACGAAAGCTCATACCTAGAACTAACTCAGTTGGTCTTTAAGGTGCTACTGGAAGGAATTTTTTTATTTTGTTTTGACCACTGTAAAGGGTAAAGGGACCCCTGACCATTAGGTCCAGTCATGTCCGACTCTTGGGTTGCGGTGCTCATCTCGCTTTATTGGCCGAGGGAGCCGGCATACAGCTTCCGGGTCATGTGGCCAGCATGACTAAGCCACTTCTGGCGAACCAGAGCAGCGCATGGAAATGCTGTTTACCTTCCCGTCGGAGCAGTACCTATTTATCTACTTGCACTTTGACGTGCTTTCGAACTGCTAGGTTGGCAGGAGCAGGGACCGAGCAACGGGAGCTCCCCCCTCGCGGGGATTCGGACCGCTGACCTTCTGATCAGTACCTGCATCCCTCTTAGAACTCACCATGAACATCTTGTTATCTTAAAAAGCAATGGTGCCCATCTGAGAGGTGCTAGAACTGAGTTCCGGCAAGTGCCGGCTGAAAAAAAGACCCTGGATAAAATAGAATATGAAGTATCATAAATAGCATTTTTCAAGACTTATGTCAGGAATACTCCAATGGAGGTGTGATGGTAGGGTTGTAATCTGAATTCCAGATAAATTATGTTTAGAAACAAAAGATACTATAAAGGCTCTTCCTCTTCTACTCTTGTCCTTCACCTAGAAAGCATGAGTCTGGGAGGTTTTATAGCATTTTGCTACAACCCTCAGTGAGCTCCTTATTTAATTTAGAAGCTCAAGACTTAAGGGAGGAAAAATATGCAATACTTCTCATATATATATATATTGTCAGGGAACTGCCATCGGAGAGTCAGGTGGTGGAAGGGCTCACAGAGGCTAAGAGACCCTCGGATGCGGAGGAAGGAACCAGCAGGGGGAGAGGGAGAGTTCCTGCAGAAACTCAATCGGAGGGATGGCTCCTAGATGCTTCCAGTGAGAACAGCGCGGAAGGCTCAGGACCTCCGCTGGGGACGCCTACTCTGCGCAGGAAACTGTCACGCCAAGAATCCCGAAGGAGAGTTTCCGTCAAAGAACTCTTATGTTGGCGCAAATTCCGGAAACGCCCACTGACGGATTCTGCCAGCGATTGAGGTAGCCATGCACCCATGGCTCCGCTGACTGGGAGAGTTTAGAAACTGATTGCATGAGTTTAGAGCTCAACCATTTACGCACAAGCAGCCCCCTTAACCCATAACATTATATATACCTATATATATATATATATATATATATATATATATATATATATGCTTTCGTAGATATATATATATATTTGCTTTCCTCTCTGCCCAGAACATTGGAGGCTATACACCACACCCCCTCTACAGTATTTATAGGAACTCAAACACTGAGATCCTGCTCTGTTCCAGTAACAAGAAGCCGAAAGCACCAGCCTGAAGATGACGAGTGAGACCTCATCGAAACGTCGCCTAGACACCCCAACTTTTACACGGGAAGACACCCGAGGACACCAAAACCTGCATATATATATATATATATATAGCATTTTCTATTTTACATAAACAAATGAATTAAAAACATAAACATATAATCGCTTCTGACTCCCCCCCTTGTGGATCTTAATATAATGATTCCCCCCTCTGCATCTCTATTATAACTATTTTTATAACTCTATTATAACTATTTGCGCTGCCATGATAGATATTTGACGAATAATGATCTATGCTACAATTCAATCCTAAACTGAAGGCCCATATTATTAGATCCGCACTTCTGAAGCCCAACCCATATAGCTGTGTTAACTGATCTTTTAATCTTTTAATCTTTCTTATAAATTTTTAGACCCATTGTCTATCCTTAATTAAGTACTCTATGTATATGTTTAAATCTACGTTTGGTTCTAGCCCCTATTTATTTAATAATTATTCGCCTGGATTCATACTGTTATACTATCTATGTATATGTTTTGTTTATGCTGGTCTATGACCGTAATAAAGTACTTGACTTGATAACTATTTTTATAAATCCTTTGTCAATCCATACTTCAATTTTTTACTACAAGTTTTCTTTCAATCCTACCAATATATGTAGTTGTTTACAATAGCTTTTCAAATAAATTATAAACTTTCCCCATGCTTTATTAAAGACCTCCTCTTCCTGATTTCGATTTCTTCCTGTGAGTTTTGCTATCTCGGCATAGTTCATCAATTTTGTCTGCCACTCTTCTTTGGTCGGAGTTGTACCATCTTTCCATTTCTGGGCTAAGTCCGCACAGCCGTGGTCACATACAAAAATAGTCTCGTCTGGTCCTTCAGGATCTCTGGTCCTATACAAGTGTATTGGCCCAAATATAAGCCACACTTTTTTTTCCAAATTCTGACTGTGAAAAGTTAAAGTGCGGCTTAAATTCACGACCTTACAAAAATTGGCTTTTACAATATTGCTGCTGAAACAGACATACAGTAAAATGGAACAAAAAATGTTTTATTGCCGATTTGCAAGCTTGAGTGCCTGCGGAATTGTAGCGATTGAATAGCAATTTGTGAATTTACTGATTGTACGGTAAATTTTGCGGGCTTGCAAGTTCAAAGGCTTAAACTGGCTCAGAGTTACAATTCTACCAACCTCAGCGATTTTCAGCCTGTAACCCAATTTTAAGGGTGCAGCTTATATTCAGATATTCTCTCCCCTCCCCCCCCTGAATTTTAAAGGTGTGGCTTATATTCAGGCCAATACGGTATCTAAAAGAAAAGTTTCTGGTTTCTTAGGGAAAGTTCTTTTCAACATTTTTTCCAGTTCGTTATATATCATTTCCCAGAAGTCTTTTATCATCTTACATGACCACCACATATGATAAAAAGTACCCTCTTTTTCTTTACATTTCCAGCACATTTTAGACTTTGATTTGTACATCTTAGCTAATTTGCTAGCGATGCATCATTTTCATACAATTCTCCTTCAGAGTATAACATGCTGTAAATTTTAATTTTGTTGTCCATAGTCTCTCCCACATGGCTGATTCTGTGCTATAACCAAAATCCTTGGCCCAGTGGATCATAACCAATGTAACCTGTTTGTCTTTTGTTTGCCACTCTAATAAAAGTTTATACATTTTAGAAATTAATTTAATTTTATTTTCTAACAAATCCCTTTTGAACTGGGAGGTTTTATTTGAAAAACCCTTCTTTTCAACACTTCATTAAGTTGATAATATTCCCTTATATCTTCAAACCTCCTTAGTTTTAAATCCTGATATAAAAATATGCAATACTTCATGGGAATGGTCTTGGGACAAAATCCCCCCCCCCCTTCTCTCCTCATTACAATTAGTGAAAATCCTCTAAAAACACTCAACTGATGTATCCACTTTTTCTAAGTAGGGTTTCTAAAACAAATAACACAGCTTGTTGGAGGAACTGTGGGGACCAAGGATCACCATTTGTTGGATCACTTGTGGGCCTGGGGTCTGGCTGCAATGCTGCCCACTAATGAGTGTGCATGGACATGGTGCCCCTGGGCCAAAGACTTCTGTATTAAAACCTTTCACGAGCCAGAATTGATTGCAAAATAAACTATAGCCCCAGACTCAAAAATTGCTCTTCTGTCCAAATTTGATGCAAACCCCCAATATCTCACCTGGTAAGACCATATTATTCATCTGATCAATGCAGCAAGGTTGACCATTACCAGGTTTTGGTGATCCCTTGTTGCTAATTTACTTGTTTTGGTTTCAACAAATATGAGATCTAATTTCAGTGGGAAATTGCACTATCAGATGGAGAGAATAGAGACATATTTAGAAGTCAGGCAAATTTTCTGCTGCTTGGTTTAATTTTATTCAATATGCTGCTACAAAAGAACAAGGCTGCAGAGCTCCAGCATATCAATGGTTTGTATTTTATTTTAACAAGTTTGCATTGTACTTTATTTAATTAAATGCATATCTAAAATAATGAATGAGAGTTTAAACTGGGGTGCACCACTTCACCACTCCCACTTGCACCAGGTGTGCCCATTTCACTCCCAACCTTCCATTGTTAAGTGACAGGGTCTGAAAGAGGCTTGTAAGCACATTTGGCTTACAAGCCTTCCTCATGAACAGTAACCCCGATAATGCAGAATTATTTATTGTAAGGTTACCAGACGTCCCCATTTCCCGGGGACAGTTCCCCGGATTTACAAATCAGTCTCCATACAAAATCCATTGAAGCTGAAAAGTGTCCCTAGATTCATTGAAAAAAATCTGGTAACCTTACTTTGGGGGGGGCACCTTGTAAATGGATTCATCTAAAGGTACTTACAAGCCCTCTTCATTCCCACTTCCTAAAATGAGGGATGGGGTAAGTATGTCTAGACACCTCCCTCACCAGCTTGAGCTCTCATAAGTTCTTTTGAATGCACAAATAAGGCTCAGTTTACTTGAACAGCCTGCTGTCTTATGAGTGTACTCAGTTGTTAAGACCCACCTCTTGAAAGCCTGCTCCAGATCCTGCAGTGAGACAAATGATGACTGAAGGCAGAGCTTCTTAAATTGTGTTACTCGTCTCTTTGCATTCCCTCTCTTGAGTAGTGCTATTGGCACCATCCTTTTTTTGCTTTGGGCAACACAGAAAGCTGTTTAATTATGCAGGTCTTTTAATTGTCTGAGGTGTTAGGTTGATCTAGTGGGATTGTAAACTAGAGGAAGAGTATTTCATGCTACGTGAAGGTGGGACTTGGTGCTCCAAAGGAGCAGTCCTTCCAGCTGCTAGGTAAGGCTCCCCAATCTGGTTTCTATTGGCTTTTTGTCCAGCACACCACGTAAAACCAATTTCCACCTTCACTGATATAAGATCTGCCTAGTTTCTCCTGGTTCCCATGTATTTTGCCAAGAAATGGAGCCGGATCTAGGTCACAAATAGGTACTGGCAAATCTGTCAATTTTGGCTTCTCTCAGTTTCTACTTCTACCAAACTTTAGTTCAGTTCTCCAAATTTTCACACCACTTTGGGACTGTTGTTGTTTAAGTGAGTCCTCATGAAAATTCATCAACATTTATGCCTGAATTTATTTCAATATACACATTTTTTTTTATATGCATCTTTGTCTAACAAGCACATATTTGCATCTTCAGTGATATGTGCATTCTTATGAGCACTTTACATATTTTTTGTACACATTATTTGGCTGGAGAACCACACTGCAAAATTCAAGAAATGCAAATTTCGAAAGATGGCTGCATTTTGGTTCGCATAATGCTTCAGAAAGCACAATTCAGGTAACTTTGCCTTCAAATGCAAACTGAACTGGTTTTCCCCACAGCCTAGTTACATCTTTTCAAAGATGGGGAATCAGCCACTATTATGCTTCTTGTTCCCAACAGGCCTTGTTGCAACCTAATACCCACATAGCCTAATTTGAATGTTTACTACCTCGTCTCAAATTCCATCTTAAGATTGTGACCAGATGCAAACTCCATGGCTTCAGCAACAGTCTATCTCCCTGCCATCACCACCACCACTACCACCATGATAGTTCTGATGAAAAGTTCTGGAGAAGCCAAAGTTTGCACACTATTTTGTGATACCTTGCTTGGCCTAAAACAAAGTTTGCAATTTTTGTTTTTCAAAAGTGATTTTCTCCTTTCATATGCCATTCTGAGAACATTGCTGATGCATGTCCTATGAGTATTCCAACTAAATACAGTATTTGAGCTCAACATCTAACATTGACATTTCCTGTTATTCAGGATTTGACAGGATTTGACCTATGATTACATTGAAAGAGTTCTTATTTGATTCAGGAAAAGCCATCAAGAAATGTCAATAAGTTCAAAGTGTGGATAGAGTAGAAATTTGATTGGTTCACATCTTAATATAAACCTACCTAATTTGCAGTTACCAGGAGAAGTAGAACTCAGATAAACTTTTAAAAGTGCTCATCTCTGAATTTGCAATGCAATTTTCCAACCACCTGAAATTATGTTACAAAATGCATTTATTACGGAAAGTGTGTCTAGAAGGGCACGCATTAGTCAACCTAACATACCAAAAAACCAACAACCAGACCGCTTGCAGAAATATGTTTATAATTCAAAAGTACATACAGTTCTTTTTTAAAGTTTTGAATGTTTTATATTGCTTTTGCTGCTTTGTTGTTTGCTTCCTTGGACACTACAGTGGTACCTCAGGTTACAGATGCTTCAGATTACAGACTCCGCTAACCCAGAAATAGTACCTCGGGTTAAGAACTTTGTTTCAGGATGAGAACCGAAATCGTTCTCCAGCGGTGTGGCAGGAGTAGGAGGCCCCATTAGCTAAAGTGGTACCTCAGATTAAGAACAGTTTCAGGTTAAGAACAGACCTCCAGAATGAATTAAGTTCTTAACCCGAGGTACCACTGTATTAGGAACAAAAGGATATAAATATTTAATAAGCTATAACAGATCATCATGAGGATGAGCATAGTGATGCAAAATTGTGGACAAATGAGAAACCAGGAGAAACCTGAGTTCGTCCATCCTAACTCTAAAACACTCACAGATTCATTGCACATTCAGAATTTGAGTAGCAAAGCCAGACATTTCAAAACTTCTGTGTGAATGTTTGTTTCAGCTCCACAAGCAACCAATACTCTTAAAACATATTCATGTTCGTTTTATTTATATTCATCAACCATGGATTTAAATCTTTCAAACAATTTAAATCAGCTCATGAACATGCCTTGAAATACGAGTACAATCACACTAATGAGTCTTTAGTAGATGGCGTAACAATGTCTTTCAGCAACATATTCTTACAGTGCTGAAAGTGCTATTTGTTCTGGAGTCAAATGGATAACAGTGCTGATATTTTAACAGGTGTTCATTATCTGAATTTTTCAGGAGCCAGGAAAAACTGGTTAGCTGCAGTTTAGAAGTTGTTATAACATATGGGTAAAGGTAAAGGGACCCCTGACCATTAGGTCCAGTCGTGGCTGACTCTAGGGTTGCAGCGCTCATCTCACTTTACTGGCCAAGGGAGCCGGCGTACAGCTTCCGGGTCATGTGGCCAGCATGACTAAGCCGCTTCTGGCAAACCAGAGCAGTGCACAGAAACGCGGTTTACCTTCCCGCCAGAGCTGTACCTATTTATCTACTTGCACTTTGACGTGCTTTCGAACTGCTAGGTTGGCAGGAGCAGGGACCGAGCAACGGGAGCTCACCCTGTCATGGGGATTCGAACCGCCAACCCTCTGATTGGCAAGTCCTAGGCTCTGTGGTTTAACCCACAGCGCCACCCGCATCCCTCTGTTATAACATATAGGACAGTGCTATTTGCCAAAGCACCTAAGAAATCCAGAAACTACCAATGGCTTTTGCCACATTCTATAGTTTAGACAGGAGTGCCTGGCATGTTCTGGTCCATGGGGTCACGAAGAGTTGGACACGACTAAACAACAACAACAACATAGTTTAGAAAGTCATCTAGGAAGGAGAGGCTCACACTTCCTCCTCCAGGAACCATAATCCCACTGCTGTCACCAGTGCTGGACACACCCAATTCCCTGATATGGCTTCCATATTAAATTCCTAATGGGTTCCCCAAAATTCTAGCTTTGGTTTTGGCACAAAGAATGAGTCTTTCTGTCTTTCTAGCTCCCACCTTCAGTCTAGACTAAAACAAAGACAAGCTCCTGTCCTTTTGTTCTCCTACCCCTAGGCTGGGCTGGGAAACCTCTTGCCCATAGCCCAGTCATGGCCCACCAGGGTTTCCAATTTGGTCCACTAGGCCATTTCCCCCCCAACCACACCTACCCATCAATCATCCAACAGCACTTGTGACATAATGGGTGGGAGAAGGGAGTGAAGCTCACTTCTGCACTGTTGTGGCTGCCTGTTCCCAGTAGTGAAGAGATGCTGGCAGCTAGAAGCAGCAGGATTTAACCCTCATTTAACAGATACGTAACAGGCAGGGGTAAATCCTGCTCAGTTTCTCTGGGAAAAGGTGTGTGCTGCAAAAGGAAATAGACCTATTATTTTCCTACATTGCTCTGTGAAGGAGAAGGGGGTCGGGCAGGAGAAAGAACCCCTTTTGCAAGGATCAGGTTTCCTTGTTCCTCTCCTCCTGGGAAGCAGGTGCTGCGTAGGAATTAAACAATGCCCAGTGTTGCTTTGGCAGGCAGAGATGAGGACCACAAAAATAAAGACTTTATCTCACCCTCTCCCAGTTCCAAGGTCAGCAGCTTTTTCCCAAGGTTCATCCTTATCCAAGTGGTTTCTCACACACTCCTATGGGAGATGCAATGTAGGGTCTCATCCCACATCATGCAGGGAAGCTTTGCTTTCCCAGAGCTGTTATTTGAGAGAGAAAAGAGAAGCCTACTTGCAGGCTTTCTCACACACTCTTATGGGAGATGCAGTGTAGGGTCTCATCCCACATCATGCAGGGAAGCTTTGCCAGGAGAGTCATGGGGAGAACCAACTGGGGTAGGGAAGACTGAGCTTTTAGAAGGAGTTGCTAGTATTGGACATGGCTGGTAGTATTGGTAGTATTGGACATGGCTGTGGTGGGGAAATGATATCTGCCCCGGGAAACACAGTTCTTTGGTAGAGAGAGACAGAAGCCTACATTTGACTGCACCATCCATGCCCATTTCCTACTGGGAACTTAATTTAGAATTTAACCCTTACTTGTCAGTAAAGGAATAGACACACACAGTCCAATAAATCCGTTTAAATGACAAGTCCTTTCCTTCTTCACAGGGCTGGCTGCTCATGAGGCAGTCTGGGAGGGGCAGCAGACCCACACCCCAAGGAACACACCACTCCTTATATCCTTCCCTTGTTGCCTTCCTCGTGCTCCACCACCACCACTGCCTGCTCCTCCTTGGCCTCCTTCAGTGTGCCAGGACTTCCCTGGGCCACCTGCAGTGTGATAACCCTCACTCCCCTCAGTCTAAGGATACCAACTCCCCTTGCATTGTGGTTCTCTAATGCTTGGAAATCTGTCCAAGGAATTTTGCTGGCTGGCTGGGATAACCCACCTGTCAATCTAGTGGTGTCATAATGACATTATGTGATTGACAGGTGGGTGTCTCCACCTACCTGTGAAATCATTCATTGGCTAAACCCATCATGACCTTGGAGATTGATGAAGACCTCAAGTAGGTAGTTTAAGGAAGATGTCAATGCAGTGTGTGGCAGCTATGAAAAAGGCAGATTCAATGCTAGGGATCATTGGGAAAGGAACTGAGAATAAAACTGCTGACATTATAATGCCATTATACAAATCTACATTGCAACTGCATTTGGAATACTGTGTGCTGTTCTGGTCGCCTTACCTCACAAAGGATATTGTAGAGTTAGAAGCAGTTCAGAAAATGGCAATCAAAGTGATCAAGGGGATGGAGAGACTCTCATATGAAGAAAACTTCCAGCAATCTGGGACTTTTTAGTTTAGAGAAAAAACACATAAGATGTGACATGATACAAGTTTATAAAATTATGATTAGCATGGAGAAAGTAGATAGGCATTTTTCTCTCTCTCGTTCTTAACACCAGAACTTGTGGATAGTGAAGCTAAATATTGGAAGATTAGGGACAAATAAAAGTAAGGACTTCTTCATGCAGCACCTAGTTAAACTATGGAACTTGCTCCCATGGAAGGCAACAAAGGCCCCAACATAGATGTCTTAGGCCTGGGAGATTAGACAGATCCATAGAGGAGAGAGGGCTATTGATCTACAGTCATACCTCATGTTGCATCCACTTCATGTTGCATCTTTACGCATTACATCCCGCGGCAACCCAGAAGTCCCGGAACGGGTCACCACTCGCGCATGCACAGAAGCGCTAAATCACACCTCGCACATGCACAGAAGCACCAAATTGCACCACACGCCTGCGCAGATGCAGTGCTTCGAGTTGCAGGCATTTCACATTACGGACGGGCCTCTGGAACGGATCCCCTCTGTAACACAAGATAGCACTGTACTAGCCATTATGTCTTTGCTCTGCCTCCACAGTTGGAGGCAGCAATGCTTCTGAATACCAGTTGCTGGAAACCACTGGAGAGGTCAAGCATTCTTAGGTCCAGCATGCAGTTTTCCCACAGGCGTGTGGTTGGCCACTGTGAGAACAGGATGCTGGACTAGATAGGCCATCAACCTTATCTAGTAGGCTCATCTTCTGTTCTCTTCTTCTGTTTCTATGGCAACACATCAATACTTGACCAACTCTTTAGATATGTAAATGGATGTCCAGCAGATTTGACCAGGGTTGTTACCTTAACAAAGAGAATGGTTTCACCAGTTAAGCCATATCTTCTATGGCAAATTCCCACCTTAGATATACAAAATCACAGGCTTGGTTGACACCCACATGTATCATCCAAGCCAGCCCCTCCAGTCCTATAAGCAGTAGTTATAAACTACCCAGTTAAGGTGGTGTGAGTCTTAAAATACAGTAAAACGGTACAAAATAATCCCAGGAATGATGGGCTTAGATGAATGATGAATAGATAGATGATAGATAGGTGATAGATAGATAGATAGATAGATAGATAGATAGATAGATAGATGATAGATAAGTAGGTAGGTAAGTTGGTAGGTAGGTAGATGATCGATAAGTAGGTAGGTAGGTAAGTTGGTAGGTAGGTAGATGATAGAGATAGATAGATAGATAGATAGATAGATAGATAGATAGATAGATAGATAGATAGATAGATGATAGATAGATGATACTGTATAAAGGAAACGGCTGAATAAATGTGTTGGCATAAGAAAGTTTCAATAAATGTCTGAAGGTTGACAGTGAGGATTAGCATGTTAAAGTGTAAATTGTTTAATACTACCTTCACCAATCTAGTGCCCACCAAATGATATGGAGTACAACTCTTATCAACCCCAGCCAGCACACCCCCCCCCGATGGGAGTTATAATTATTTTATTATTTATAAAATATTTGGTCATGCCTCACAAAGTAACCCAGTTGTAGTTCAAAACATCTGGAGGGCACCAAGTTGTGGGATGCTGGTTTAATATACAAATTATCTAACTAACTTTACTGAAATCTATTGGTTTGGTCTTTCTCCAAAAAGTGGGGCAACATTGCGAACCAGCCTTAGATGTAGACTTTACGATGCTCAAAATGTCTAGGTTCCCAAATAGCTTTCTCAGTATTTTAGTAACCTTGCTGAGCAAAGGAGTGAGGCCACCTGCCTCCCCTCTGTTCTGGAACAAGCCAGAGAAACCCAAAGGTCATCTGCCCTTTCAGAGCAGCTTGTCACCATCACCCTTGTTCTATCGATGTAATAGTGTGTGATGAGTCACTTGCCAAAGAGAAGCAGATTGCTTGTTGCTATAGTGATTACTCATTGTATTCTCCTTGGAAATATGGGGGGGGGTGATATTTCACTTATACATGAATGGTTTCTTGTGATAAGTGATAAACTCAGCTGAAGAGAGACTTAATGACTACATGCCAATAGTACCATAGATTTATTTTATTTTTAAGCGGACTCATCTGTAGTGGAGGCCCAGGACCTGCCTTGCTTTGCAAATGACCATGGGCCAAATTCTGATTCAGCATCAGTCTTACCCTTCACCCATATTTCAGATGTTGCTTTTTAATCCCTCCCTTCCTCAAGCATTGCAGTTATATATTTAGCCATTTCTCTATTCAGTAATCACTCTATTAATATAAAAAGGAACCTCCTTCTCATTCACCCCATACAAAACCACTGTGAGCTTGGAGCAGGAGTTCTCATGCTGATATCAAGGGCACCAGTCAATCAGTGCTGGATTCTGTTGCAAACTTGCAAACTTGCAAAACTAATCTTTTCGGGGGGGGGGGGGGGCTTAACAGAGCAACTCTAAAAGAAATGCCCAATGAGACTTAAGCATACTTGGTCTGCATGGAAAAATTGAAAACTCTGGGTGGGGATGAGGAGAACAAATGGAATGGAGTGTCCTGGAAAAGGATGCAACTTGCTGACTGAATCCTTGAACAGGAGCATTTCACACTGCAATATTTTGCAGCATGTTCCCACTTACATCTGATTGCTTGTGATACAAATGCTGCCTTCACTACTCATTTGATTTGTACTACTCATTTGATTTGTACCTGGGATATTATGTAGTCCATTTAGGGATGTGCTGTTAGACTGGGGCATCACCGACTTTTAAAAAGTACAGCATACGTGTGGGTGGGTGGTCTCTCATCTATGCAATCAGGCTTTCCAAGAATATCAGGTCTCATGCCTGGTGGCCAGTGCAATGTGCCCGTGTCGTTGTGCAGAAAATACCTCCCATTGTTTATTTTCTTCTAGCTCATGACGTTCCCTTCCAAGAGAGAACAATTATGCTGCGCAAGTTGCAAGGTGAAATGCTTTTGTACAAAGACGGAGAGACCCTGTTAGAGAAGCACAGAGGTCAGCTTTCCTGGGAAGGGGGCCAGTGGCACAGCTCAGCGCTTTGCAAAAGTTCTTATCTACTTTCTCATGCTCTGAAGGTTGCAAGGTTCTCAACCCTGTGGCATGTCCAGTGAAAAAGCTCCCACATATAGAGATGGGGAAGACCTCTACCAGGATCCTAGACTAGAGAGCCACTGCCAGTCAATACTGACCTGGATAGGTAAATAATTTGACTCAATATTATATATTTATTTTAAATTATTCATATCCAGTGCTTTAAAAAAAATGTTTAGGGGTGTTCTCATTTTCCTACTCATGTTGAAATACTGCTCCTCAACGAGGGCAAACTTAGATTCACAAAATGTTTAGGAGTATGTGTACCCCTGTGTACCCCCAGAAAAAACTCACTGTTCATATCCCACTTGTACCCAAAGTATCTTTCACCACACACTGACAACATGCCTCAGAGCAACTTGTTTTGTCATCACAACAGCCCTTTGAGATATGACAGTAACTACTCTGGAGTCACTCAGAATTTAAGAATGGAGCACAAATCTGAACCCAACTTAACTCACTTTGGGGTCCTCATGCCTGAGGACGTCTTTATAGGGGTGGGCTGTTTGAAAAGGCAACCCGTGTGGTGCAGCAGTTAAGAGTGATGGGCTAGGACCTGGAAGAGCAGGGTTCAAATCTACCACTTGGCCACAAAGCTCATTGGATGACCATGGCCTAGTCATTACTTAGCAGCCTAACCTACTTTACAGGGTAGCTGTGGGGATTAAATGAGAAGGGGGGTAACTGTGTATACCACACCTTGAGCTCCTTAGAGAAAAAGGTGGGATATAATTGCAATAAATAAATAGATAAGCAGCTCATCTCTGTTGAGCTGGTAAAGCACATGGGGACTCCTGACCTGGAGCCTGGCCTGCTCTTTTGTTCACTTGGGAACAAAACAAATGAAAAGGCTATCAATTCCCTTTTTTGTGCATTCAAGGAAAAGTAAAAAGCAGCTGGGTTTCATTGTCACCTGTTCAAGTTGAGATGGCTTTTTCCTCACGAAGGAGCCCAGTTCAGGTAGCCTGTTAAAAGGTGGCTAGGCTTTTATTGTGTGCCATAGGTGTGCCAGGAGGCTGTGCTTGCTTGGCAAAAGGGGGGTGGGAGGCAGTGAGCACCAGTCAGTCAGTGTCGCTTTCCTTTGCTACATCCACATTTAAGAAGGAGAAAGGGTAGCTCATGAGCTGAAAGGGAGGCCCTGACAGCTCTATTCTTCCCACTCAGTTTGAAAGCAACATTTTGAAAGGGCCTGATATGTGGCTTTCCCAATGAGGCGGCAGTGGCGGGGGCGGGCGGGGGGGGGAGATGTGGCACCACCAGCAAAGCCATAAGAAATACTCACACAATTAAAAATGCTATTTAAAATAGGGTGTGGTTCACTGTGACAATTCAAGATGCTAAAAAAAGAGGATGGGGGAGGTAAGGAGCTAGAGAGGGGTGCATATAAATAGAGGCATCACATCAAGGCAGGTTTTATTTTAGCTCCCCAAAGGCTGAATAGAGCGAATGCACATCCAGAACGCTTGCAGCTAAAGAGAGTGAAAAGGAAAGAGTTACGTTTCCATGTGAGGCTTTCTCTGGGAGGACTAGAAACTTGAAAAGTGCAGCCCTTTGTATGTTTACTCAGAAGTTCTTCAGTGGGATTTACTTGCACATAGGGAGAATGGGAGAAAAAATTGATTCCATTTGCATGTAAAGGTGGATCTATCCTTTAAAGAATTTACTGTTTAAGGATCTACTAACCTTTTTCATGTCTGCAGTTGGAAATATAACAACACCATACTGGAAAAGATAGTCACCTTCAAATATCTAAAGGGCTGTCACATGGAAGATGGAACAAGCTTGTGTTCTGCTGCTTTAGAGGATGGGGTCAAATCAATGGATTGAATGACAAGAAAGGAGATTCCAACTTAACATCAGGGAGAACTTTCTGACAATAAGTTGTTCGACAGTGGAATGGACTCCTTCAGAAGGTGGTTGGCTGTCCTTCGTTGGATGTTTTTAAACAGAGGTTTGATGGTCATATTTCAGGGGTGCTTTAGCTGAGATTCCTGCATGGCAGGGGGTTGGACTAGATGACCCTTTGGTTCCCTTTCAACTTTACAATTTCTATGATTCTATGAAAGCATCTGCTACTTAACTCTAAAAGCCCAGGAACACTGTTCAGCGACGCAAAGACCAAAAACTATTTTAAAACAGTATGGCACATATTTATTCAGTACACTGGAAAGACGGCAAGGAGAAGACACCTAATGGAGGTAATCAATTTTAAACTATTTACAAACTTACTTAATGTTTGGCTGCATTATTTACGTTGCAACTCTCCTGGCTGAGAACCTGGAGAGAGGCTGCCAGTCAGTGTATACAACACTGATCTAGGCATACCAAGTTTGACATAAGATAAGGCAGAAGAGAGTGATAAGGCAGTGAGAGATTTTACTTTCTTGGGCTCCATGATCACTGCAGATGGTGACAACAGCCACGAAATTAAAAGACGCCTGCTCCTTGGGAGAAAGGCGATGGCAAACCTAGACAGCATCTTAAAAAGTAGAGACCTTGCCAACAAAGATCCATATAGTAAAAGCTATCGTTTTCCCAGTAGTAATGTATGGAAGTGAGAGCTGGACCATCAAGAAGGCTGATCACCGAAGAATTGATGCTTTTGAATTATGGTGCTGGAGGAGACTCTTGAGAGTCCCATGGACTGCAAGAAGATCAAACCTATCCATTCTGAAGGAAATCAGCCCTGAGTGCCCACTGGAAGGACAGATCGTGAAGCTGAGGCTCCAATACTTTGGCCACCTCATGAGAAGAGAAGACTCCCTGGAAAAGACCCTGATGTTGGGAAAGATGGAGGGCACAAGGAGAAGGGGACGACAGAGGACGAGATGGTTGGACAGTGTTCTTGAAGCTACCAGCATGAGTTTGACCAAACTCAGGAGGCAGTGGAAGACGGGAGTGCCTGGCGTGCTCTGGTCCATGGGGTCACGAAGAGTCGGACACGACTAAACGACTAAACAACAACAACAACAACAAGGCAGAAGAGCGGAGAGAAACAGTAGTCTCTTTAGCCATCTAGCACATCCTTCTACACACATTGTTGCTTGAGATTTAATGGCCACAGTTAGGGACTGACAGAGATGTTTCCTTGTTACCATAATAACTGGAAATGTGAGGAATTGAACCCAGACTCATGGTAAGTCTGTGTATGAGCTACAGCTCCCTCCCAGCAATGGCTTTAAAAAAACAATACAACCATAATTGTTCCACGCTGAAAATAAAACATGACATAATTTCATGTCACCTTAATCCTTGTTGTTGTTTAGTCGACTCTTCGTGACCCCATGGACCAGAGCACGCCAGGCACTCCTATCTTCCACTGCCTCCCACAGTTTGGTCAGACTCATGTTTGTAGCTTCGAGAACACTGTCCAACCATCTCGTCCTCTGTCGTCCCCTTCTCCTTGTGCCCTCCATCTTTCCCAACATCAGGGTCTTTTCCAGGGAGTCTTCTCTTCTCATGAGGTGGCCAAAGTATTGGAGCCTCAGCTTCACGATCTGTCCTTCCAGTGAACACTCAGGGCTGATTTCCTTAAGAATGGATACGTTTGATCTTCTTGCAGTCCACGGGACTCTCAAGAGTCTCCTCCAGCACCATAATTCAAAAGCATCAATTCTTCGGCGATCAGCCTTCTTTATGGTCCAGCTCTCACTTCCATACATCACTACTGGGAAAAACATGGCTTTAACTACACGGACCTTTGTTGGTAAGGTGATGTCTCTGCTTTTAATGATCCTGTCTAGTTTTGCCATCGCCTTTCTCCCAAGGAGCAGGCGTCTTTTAATTTCGTGAGTGCTGTCACCGTCTGCAGTGATCATGGAGCCCAAGAAAGTAAAATCTCTCACTGCCTCCATTTCTTCCCCTTCTATTTGCCTGGAGGTGATGGGACCAGTGGCCATGATCTTCGTTTTTTTGATGTTGAGCTTCAGACCATATTTTGCGCTCTCCTCTTTCACCCTCATTAAAAGGTTCTTTAATTCCTCCTCACTTTCTGCCATCAAGGTTGTGTCATCTGCATATCTGAGGTTGTTGATATTTCTTCCGGCAATCTTAATTCTGGTTTGGGATTCATCCAGCCCAGCCTTTCGCATGATGAATTCTGCATATAAGTTAAATAACCAGGGAGACAATATACAGCCTTGCTGTACTCCTTTCCCAATTTTGAACCAATCTGTTGTTCCATATCCAGTTCTAACTGTAGCTTCTTGTCCCACATAGAGATTTCTCATGAGACAGATGAGGTGATCAGGCACTCCCATTTCTTTAAGAACTTTCCATAGTTTGCTGTGGTCGACACAGTCAAAGGCTTTTGCATAGTCAATGAAGCAGAAGTAGATGTCTTCCTGGAACTCTCTAGCTTTCTCCATAATCCAGCACATGTTTGCAATTTGGTCTCTGGTTCCTCTGCCCCTTCGAAATCCAGCTTGCACTTCTGGGAGTTCTTGGTCCACATACTGCTTAAGCCTGCCTTGTAGAATTTTAAGCATAACCTTGCTAGCGTGTGAAATGAGTGCAATTGTGCAGTAGTTGGAGCATTCTTTGGCACTGCCCTTCTTTGGGATTGGGATGTAGACTGATCTTCTCCAATCCTCTGGCCACTGCTGAGTTTTCCAAATTTGCTGGCATATTGAGTGTAGCACCTTAACAGCATCATCTTTTAAAATTTTAAATAGTTCAGCTGGAATATCATCACTTCTACTGGCCTTGTTATTAGTAGTGCTTTCTAAGGCCCATTTGACTTCACTCTCCAGGATGTCTGGCTCAAGGTCAGCAACCCCACTACCTGTGGTATACGAGACATCCATTTCTTTCTGGTATAGTTCCTCTGTGTATTCTTGCCACCTCTTCTTGATGTCTTCTGCTTCTGTTAGGTCCTTTCCACTTTTGTCTTTTATTATGGAAATCTTTGTACGAAATGTTCCTTTCATATCTCCAATTTTCTTGAACAGATCTTTGGTTTTTCCCATTCTATTGTTTTCCTCTATTTCTTTGCATTTCTCGTTTAAGAAGGCCTTCTTGTCTCTGCTTGCTATTTTTTGGAAACCTGCATTCAATTTCCTGTATCTTTCACTATCTCCCTCGCATTTTGCTTGCCTCCTCTCCTCCGCTATTTGTAAGGCCTCGTTGGACAGCCACTTTGCTTTCTTGCATTTCCTTTTCATTGGGATAGTTTTAGTTGCTGCCTCTTGTATAATGTTACGAGCCTCCATCCATAGTTCTTCAGGCACTCTGTCCACCAAATCTAAATCCTTAAACCTGTTCCTCACTTCCACTGTTTATTCATAAGGGATTTGACTTAGATTGTATCTTACCGGCCCAGTGGTTTTTCCTACTTTCTTCAGTTTAAGCTTGAATTTTGCTATAAGAAGCTGATGATCTGAGCCACAGTCAGCTCCAGGTCTTGTTTTAGCTGACTGTATAGAGCTTCTCCATCTTTGGCTGCAGAGAATATAATCAATCTGATTTTGATGCTGCCCATCTGGTGATGTCCATGTGTAGAGTCGTCTCTTGTGTTGTTGCAAAAGAGTGTTTGTGATGACCAGCTTGTTCTCTTGGCAGAACTCTATTAGCCTTTGCCCTGCTTCGTTTTGAACTCCAAGGCCAAACTTGCCAGTTGTTCCTTTTATCTCTTGACTCCCTACTTTAGCATTCCAATCCCCTATAATGAGAAGAACATCCTTCTTTGGTGTCATTTCTATAAGGTGTTGTAAGTCTTCATAGAATTGGTCAATTTCAGTTTCTTCAGCACCAGTGGTTGGTGCATAAACTTGGATTACTGTGATGTTAAAAGGTCTGCCTTGGATTCGTATCGAGATCATTCTATCATTTTTGAGACTGCATCCCAGTACAGCTTTTGCCACTCTTTTGTTGACTATGAGGGCCACTCCATTTCTTTTACGGGATTCTTGCCCACAGTAGTAGATGTGATGGTCATCCGAACTGAATTCGCCCATTCCCATCCATTTTAGTTCACTGATGCCCAGGATGTCAATATTTATTCTTGCCATCTCATTTTTGACCACATCCAACTTACCAAGGTTCATGGTTCTTACATTCCAGGTTCCTATGCAATATTTTTCTTTACAGCATTGGACTTTCCTTTCGCTTCCAGGCATATCTGCAACTGAGCATCCTTTCGGCTTTGGCCCAGCCGCTTCATCAGCTCTGAATCTACTTGTACTTGTCCTCCACTTTTCCTCAGTAGCATGTTGGACGCCTTCCGACCTAAGGGGCTCATCTTCCAGCGTCATAACTTTTATATGCCTGTTGTCTTTGTCCATGGAGTTTTCTTGGCAGGGATACTGGAGTGGCTTGCTGGTTCCTGCTCCAGATGGATCACGTTTGGTCAAAACTCTCCACTATGACCTGTCCATCTTGGGTGGCCCTGCACGGCATAGCTCATAGCTTCTCTGAGTTATTCGAGCCCCTTCGCCACGGCAAGGCAGTGATCCATGAAGGGGCTTTAATCCTTACCAGTGTATAACATAGCTCTGTACAGGTTCTGCCCTGGGCCCCTGACTCCAGCCTTCTGTCCTCAAGACACATGGCCTGGGCCCTTTCAGATTTGCCATTGCAATCACAGTGGCTCCTTGAAGCAGAATTGATTGATTGCACACCATTACTCAAATCAGGTTTTGGTTCTGTAACCATAAACATCAGCACCACCTTCCAAAGGCATTTCTCTCCAACTCACCATGTGAGAAGCGCAGCTGCACTGCTGGAGGCCTCCTAGCATTGCTAAATGTCAAGAACTCAAAACATTGATAGCGGAGAGAAAAATGAAGCGCTCACACTATTTTTGGAAGGGGTGAGGTGCTTCTGTAATTTTTGCATTCCAAAAGGCACATTCCCCCTGTGAAGCCCAGGAGTTTGTATTAACTCTCCATGGCAAGTCCATTCTGCTTTCAGAACTTGCACTGTCAAGATCTGCAGCTGATTCCTCTGTGTTCCTCCTCTCTCTGCTTGAATACTCTCGATGCCAAGCGCAGGTGAGGTATACTTGTCAGCTGTCACTATTTTGGGGTGAGATTCAATCCCATACCATCAAATGGTATCCTCCTGGACTGGTTCCAGGAAATAGGAAATGTGGGCATTGTATTACATAAATTCCAACCCTACCTTCAGGACTAAGTCCAGAAAGCAGCTCCACTTTGACTAGGAGTGACTAGGAGCCCATCTGCCTGCTCCCCAGGCCACTCTTTTGCTGCTCTGCATGGGTAGGCATGGGACTCTGCTAGGGATGTAGGGGTGATGATACTGTTCTTTGCCAGTTAGTAGTAGTAGTACCCTTTCCATCTGACTGGGTTGCTCCAGTCACTCTGGGCGGCTTCCAACATATATAAAAGCACAATAAAACATTACATATTAAAAAGCCAAGGACCCAAAGGACAGAGAGGGGGGCTGATACAGCTCCTTGCCAAAGGTGCAAGGGAGCCTGGTTTGCCTCTAGAGAGTAGCATCGGTAGAGTGCTTTTTGCTCCCCCCTCACTCCCCGGTGGCAACAATATGGGGTGCCACAGGGATCTATCTTATCTCCAGTGCTATCTTCATGAAGTCACCAGGAGCAGTCATTTGCAGTCAGCTCTACTTCTCTATAACATCTGAATCAGGAGAGGCTGTGCAGTCCCTGGATGCAATGGTGAAATGGATGAGTAAAAACAAGCTGAGCTGGAATTCTGGCAAGACAAAGGAAGTGTGGGTGAGTAGCTCTCAGATCCAAGAAATTGGTCAGTTGCCTACACTTCACAGGACTGCACTTCCCCTGAAGGAGCAGGCTCTCAGTTTGCGTGTGCTTCTGGATTAAGCCCTGTCACTGGGGGGTTCAGGTAGCCTCAGTGACTGGACGTTCCTCTCACCAATTGTGATTGGTTTCCTGGACTGCGAAAGCCTTGCCACACTTCATGCACTGGTTACTTCAAGACACAGGTGGCGCTGTTGTCTAAACCACCAAGCCTCTTGGGCTTGCCAACTGGAAGGTCAACGGTTCGAATTGGTGCAATGGGGTGAGCTCCCATTGCTTTGTCTCAGCTCCTGCCAACCTAGCAGTTCAAAAGCACACCAGTGCAAGTAGATAAATAGGTACTGCTGCAGTGGGAAGGTAAACAGTGTTTCCGTGTGCTCTGGTTTCCATTACGGTGTTCCGTTGTGCCAGAAGTGGTTTAGTCATGCTGGCCACATGACCCAGAAAGCTATCTGTGGACAAATGCCAGCTCCCTTGGCCTGAAAGCAGAGATGAGTGCCGCAACTCCATAGTCCCCTTTGACTAGATTTAACCATCCAGGGGTCCTTTATCTTTTACTTTACCTTTACTTCAAGACTGGATTACTGCAATATGCTTTATGCGGGGCTTCTCTCATGCTTGATCTGGAAGCTGCAGTTAGTGCAGAATGCTGCTCCACAATTGCTGATAGAAGTGAGACCTTGTCAGCATATATTACCTGTGCTCAGAGGTCTGCATTGTTTGCCAATTTTCTACCAGGCCAGGTTCTAGGTGTTACTATTGGTATATAAAGCTCTTAACAACTTGCAACCAGTTTATCTCCAAGATTGCCTTACCCCACCTGTGCTCACTCAACCACTTCAATTGGCGGAATTGGCACTATAACAGATGCCACATAATACCCTTCTATTTTTGTAAGAACTTGGTCCATTAGTGTGGCGGCACCTATCCTTTGGAACTCCCTGCCTATTGAAGGATGTGGGGAGGGGGTGCTATGTGTTTCTATGTTGTATTTTTAAGTTATGAACCATTCTGAGATTCATGGCTGAAGGGCGGTATACAAATTTTAATAATAATAATATAGATAAAGATGATATAGATATAGATATCAAAGTGCCTTTTTAAGTTAAGGTGAGCAGCAAAATAAATAATTACTAAGTTGGTATGTAGGTAGATAAAGGTAAAAAAGGTGCTCCATCATAATAAAGTTCAAAATCCTATATTTTATATATTAAAAATTAGCAACTGTATAGCCAATAACATAAGACTTGGCATACAAGATTTACTGTAGATTCCGGTGTATTAGGCGACTGGGCGTATAAGATGACCAGTCTTATACGTGGCAGCTTCGCTGGGCAGCGGCTGTAGGCGGTGGGCTCCACGCCAGGAGGAAGCTGCTTGGTGAAGCTGCCCAGCGATGCTAAGCCGGCTTCGCTGGGTGGCTTCCTTCTGGCGCGGAGTGGAGCCTGCCGCCCACAACCCACTGCAGCTTCAGCAGCTTCGCTGGGCAGCAGCAGTGGGTGGCGGGGAGACCCGGCATATAAGACAAGCCCCAACTTTTTAGAGGATTTTCCACAGTTAAAAAGTCATCTTATACGCCAAAACCTATGGTACTTCAAGGGGTCTACAAACCTGCAAATTCCAAATTGTGCCCCCCTCCATGCTGTAGTTAACAGCAACTTAGAAAGTGCTGCGAATTCACACTTTGGCACTTTTAACTCCATTGTTTAATCATTTTTATACTATATTTCCAATTTTGGTGAAAATTTTATTCAGGAAAATGATTCCCAAGGACTGGGGACTCCTAATCATTCTCCCAAGATATTAAAAAGGCAAGAAAGATGATCCTGCCAACTGCAGACCAATCAGTCTTCTTAACATAATAAGTAAACTGGATGCAAGTGACCTACAATGGAAATTTCAAGACTGGCTACAACAAGAAAATATACTTGCAGATGAACAAGTGGGATTCAGAGAAGGACGCTCAACCTTTGACCAAGGCTTAGTTCTCCAACACCTAATAGAGAAGTACTCATCTAGTAATACTGTCTCTCTCTATGTGGCCTTCATCGACTTCAGAGCAGCCTTCGACTCCATCTCCAGAATAAAGCTATGGGGAAAACTGGAGACTTCCACACTTGACAGACACTTGCTATATTTAATACACACAGCACATGAAGGGACCTTGCTGAAAGTGCCTTGTTCCCCCCAAGACATCTATCCAACGCAATAGAGACCGAGAAGGGAGTCAAGCAAGGATGCATATTGGCCCCATCTTTATTCAATTTTTATACAATTGATATGATTCCCCACCTCCACAATATGAATTTCCACCCTCCAAAACTCACAGGAAAGCATATTCCGGTGCTGCTTTATGCAGATGACATAGCAATCCTCTTGAGAACACTGGCAGCATATTGCAAGGAGGGCCTATTGGAGCTCAATTACCAGAAAACCAAAAGTGTGGTTTTTGCCAAGAGGCCCAAACCACTGCATGGTTCATCAATGGGCACAAGATCGAGCAGGTCACCTGCTTCAAATACCTGGGTCTAGCCCCACATTCATCGGGAAGCAGAAAAGCCCACGGTGACTACATTGCAGGGAATGCCCACAGAAGCACAAATGCTACCCTCAGGTACCTCAGGTGGGCACGATATACCTGCAGCCCTCAAATTGTTTGAGGCTAAATTGATTGCACAGCTGTTATATGGTGTTCTACAAGTGCCTAAACATGTCTCCAATGCTACCATACATCTTGAAACTGGATCCATAAGAATTGAGGCCAGAGTGTGGCTTGCCACTCTTAATTACTGGTTGAGACTATATTTCTTCCTGAGCGGCCTTGCTCCCCTGACTATTAAGGATGATTTCCAATCAACATGGAAACGAGCTGTGAAAAATATAATCACTACTCTAGGCTTCAACACAGAGATTTTACTTGACATGGGGCATGAACAACCTAAAAGAAACATTAAACAGCATGTGGAAGACACAGAACGCCAAGCTGGCCTAGCTAGGTCCCCAAAATTTCTAATCAGTGAAACCAGAAGATACCTCACCTCCCAAATGCCATATATAACCAACCTTGAAATCTCAAAACAGTGAAGGGTTTTCACTCTGGCCTGTTGTCAGGCCCTCCCCTCAGCCATTCAGGAAGGACGTTATAGGAAGACACCATATGAGGAGAGGAAATGCCCAAGGGGCTCCGGGCAGCAGGAAACAACAGAACATGCCCTTTTCCATTGCCAGTACTATGTAGACATACGAGCCAGGTTTATCCTGCCTATCCTGCACAAATTCCCAGAATGCACAGAACAACTCAACATCTCCCTACTACTCCAGGATGAAAACCCAGATGTTACATACTCAGTTGCTAGATTTTGCGCTGCCATGATGGATATTCGCCCAAGGATGGTTTGTGCTAGAAACCAGTCCTAAACTGAAGGCCCATATTGCAAGACCAATATTCCCCTAAGCTCTACCCCTTATAGTTGTTTTAACTGCGTGTCTTTTAGTTCGTATCTGTTTTAATTATCAATTCTTATTCATCAACTATCTGTGTTTAATCTCGTATTCACATGTTTTAGGTAAAGGTAAAGGTACCCCTGCCCGTACGGGCCAGTCTTGACAGACTCTAGGGTTGTGCGCTCATCTCACTCTAGAGGCCAGGAGCCAGCGCTGTCCGCAGACACTTCCAGGTCACGTGGCCAGCGTGACAAGCTGCATCTGGCGAGCCAGCGCAGCACACGGAACGCCGTTTACCTTCCCGCTAGTAAGCGGTCCCTATTTATCTACTTGCACCCGGGGGTGCTTTCGAACTGCTAGGTTGGCAGGCGCTGGGACCGAGCGACGGGAGCGCACCCCACCACGGGGATTTGAACCGCCGACCTTTTGATCGGCAAGTCCTAGGCGCTGAGGCTTTTACCCACAGCGCCACCCGCGTCCCTATTCACATGTTTTATCCTATGCTTGTTTCTTTGTTCTTATTTGCTTTAACAATTACCGGTTTAAATCCTAACTGCTATTTTATTCATATGTTCCTCTTATGCTGGTCTGTGTCCGTAATAAAGTTTTATTCAATTGAGTCAAAACATAGGTCTATCTAGTTCAGTACACTAAAGCATCTCTCCAGGGTTTAAGACAGGGCCTTTCCCTTCCTGGAAATGCTGTGTGTTAAACCTTAAATGTTTGTATGCAAAGTACATTGTCTACTACTGTGCCACAACCTATTCCATGGGTAGGCAAACTAAGGCCCGGGGGCCGGATTTGGCCCAATCACCTTCTAAATCCGGCCCGCATATGGTCCGGGAATCAGCATGTTTTTACATGAGTAAAATGTGTCCTTTTATTTAAAATGCATCTCTGGGTTATTTGTGGGGCCTGCCTGGTATATTTATATGAATAGAACATGTCCTTTTATTTAAAATGCATCTCTGAGTTATTTGTGGGGCATAAGAATTCATTCATTTTTTCTTCTTCAAAATATACTCCAGTCCCCCACAAGGTCTGAGGGACAGTGGATTGGTCCCCTGCTGAAAAAGTTTGCTGACCCCTAACCTAGTCATTCAGTTATGGAATAAGATCGTAAGGTAAAGCGGTAAAGGGACCCCTGACCATTAGGTCCAGTCGTGACCGACTCTGAGGTTGCGGCACTCATCTCGCTTTATTGGTCAAGGGAGCCGGCATACAGCTTATGGGTCATGTGGCCAGCATGACTAAGCCACTTCTGGCGAACCAGAGCAGCGCATGGAAATGCTGTTTACCTTCCCGCCAAAGCGGTACCTATTTATCTACTTGCACTTTGATGTGTTTTCGGACTGCTAGGTTGGCAAGGGCAGGGACCAAGCAACGGGAGCTCACCCTGTCACGGGGATTCGAACCACCGACCTTCTGATCAGCAAGTCCTAGGCTCTGTGGTTTAACCCACAGCGCCACCCATGTCCCTGTAATAAGATAGTGTTGTGCAATTGTTAGATAAGCACACCAGCTTATTTGGAAACCTGCAACAGGGTCATGGAGAATGCACCCCACAACCACATATGCACCAGGGGTGGACCTTGGTAATATGGCGCCCTGGGGCAGACCAAAATTGCCCCCCCCATGCCATCCCAAAGCCACCTTCCCAAAGCTGGCTAAGTGAGGTGCCCGCTTTGGGAAGGAGATGTGAGACTCCAGCAGGGTCCTAGCCCCCCCCCTCCTTCTCAAAGCTAGGCAAGTACTAACTAGGCTTTGGGAAGGAAGGAGGACTCTAGAACCTGTCAGAACCCTCACAGCTTCTTCTCAAAGCCCAGTACTTACTAGGCTTTGGGAAGGAGATGAGAAGGTACTCCCTTGTCCCTTACACCCTGTGCAGGGGATCCGGTTATTCAGCCCTAAATCCGCCTCTGTCCATACCCTCAAATACCCTACTCTATGCTGCAGCCCCTTCATGCTCCAGTGTGTATGCTCCACACACACTGAATCCCCTATGAATACCCGAAACCACTACGCCCTGCAACTCACTCTCTCTTTCTCCCACAGATACCCACCCCATACTGCAGCTCCATTCTGACTCAAATGGGGGTGATGCCTCTTCCAAGATAGCACTTGACAGTTACAGTTTGTCCAATTAAATGTTTTAACTGATTAACCTAGCCAATTAATTAATTGACTGAAAACACAATCCTCCACACAGTTCCCTGGGAGTAGAACCGTTGAACTCAGTTAGATATATTGTGCTGCAAAGCTGCGACTCAAATGCTGTCATAGAAACAGGAAATAAAAAGGGGAAACCCCCTGCAGTAGTGTAACCCAGGGGTCAGGGGCTTTTTCCACCTGGAGCCACATTTCCTTCTAGGCACCAATCTAGGGGCTGCATGCCAGTGGTGGGCAGAGTTAGAGGCAAAAGTGGGTGGGGCAGCCAATGTACAATTCACCTCTGTACAAGAAGGCTGCTGTCTACACAGATTCACATACCCCCTCCCTCTCCTCCATCCAGACAAGTGGGACTTATGCCTTGTTCTATTTCCAAACATGATCTTGACAGCTTTCTGTTATTATGCCATCCATTATGTTATGCAATTGTATGCCACTGTGATAGTAAAGAGGAGCTTTCTCTTAGGAAAGTGGCTGTGATGAATGCCAGCACACTGTGAACAGCATTTCTGAAGTGTGTATGTGCTACCCAGGCCACCCAGTAGCAAAAGACTATTTTAAAAGCAGGATCATTAACAAAGGGATTTATTTTTTTTACTCCCCAGGAATTGCAGGAATGGATTCTTATAATGGCATGTGGTCATGTCACATGGCAATAAAAAGCCTTTGTTGCCATCCTTGAGCAGTTTTGCCCTGACATGCTTGGATTTTATGAATGAGCAACGCAGCATCCAACTTCAGTATCCCATTGTCATGTTGTCTATATTTCTCTTTCTCTCTCTCCCCCCAACAATCAGCTCTTTAAAGGTCTCATTCAGCTCTAAATTACCTCTCAACAGTCATCTTATCGCCAGCAACAATGGATCACCAGAATCACAAACCCAGAAATTCAACAATCCTGTGCTAATTCTGGTCTCACAGCAATCTGAGCAACATGACCCAGGACTAAACTTCTGCTATACAATGTGATATAAATCTTTGCAAATGCAAATGCCGCATCTTCTCAAAGCGGTCATTGTCTGCCAACAACATTTACTACAGTGGTACCTCAGATTACATACGCTTCAGGTTACAGATGCTTCAGGTTACAGACTCCGCTAACCCAGAAATTGTACCTTGGGTTAAGAACTTTGCTTCAGGATGAGAACAGAAATCATGCTCCAGTGGTTCAGCGGCAGTGGGAGGCCCCATTAGCTAAAGTGGTGCTTCAGGTTAAGAACAGTTTCAGGTTAAGAACAGACCTCCAGAACAAATTAAGTTCTTAACCCGAGGTACCACTGTATTTGTATAGGGTAGACTTCCCCAAGCATTGAGGATGATTGGAGTTATCATCCAAAACATTTGAAGGAGAGGTTTGGCGTAGGTCAGCTTCAGAAACGGGTCAAATCCTAGTTGTAGAATTTGATGAGACTTCCTTATCAGAAGGAAGACCCCAGCATGTGCTGCAGCATGAACCAAGGCTGGATGGAGATAAGTCACCAAGAGTGAACACCAGAACCATACTCTAAGAATTTGCTCCAACTGGACACATTCCCAGCTTGGGACACTTCCATCATCACAGGAGACTAAAGAATATGGACTACAAGGAGTCTGAACCAATGTGTAGACTTGGTTGGAAACATGAGGCATCCCCTGTCAGATTCCTACTTGACAAGGGGAACCATGTCCAGTCAGGATCAGAACCTCACTAATACATCAGGATGAGTGAGTCAACCAAGCTGACTACATAAACCAGGGAATGGGGAACCTAAGGCCCTCTATATGTCATTGGACTACAGCTCCCATCATCCCTGACTGGCTGGGAAGAAGCTGGAGTCTTAACAATACCAAGTGGACTGCAGCTTCCTCAATCCTGACATAAATCCTCAGTTACTGCTTGGAGACTTCTGGTGCCATGGCCTCCATAGATCTACTCAATAGATATATTCTAGGCTACGGACTGAAACCACATGAAGGCACATTTATTTATTTAATAAAAAAATTTACACCACTTATAAAAACAAAAAACTCAAAGTGGTTTACAAAAAAAGGCAAAGCATTAAGATGAATTAGCAACAATAATGTAAGACTTTCCAACAGTTAAAATGGCAATAAAATAAAAACAGCTTAACCAACTTTCAGTACCAACTTTCTTAACACCTGTGTAAACTTGCCTAAACAAAAAATGTTCTTAGGAGGTGCTGAAAGTGTACAGTGGTACCTTGGGTTACATAAGCTTCAGGTTACATACGCTTCAGGATACAGACTCTGCTAACCCAGAAACAGTGCTTCAGGTTAAGAACTTTGCTTCAGGATGAGAACAGAAATCGTGCTCCGCGGCGTGGCAGCAGCAGGAGGCCCCATTAGCTAAAGTGGTGCTTCAGGTTAAGAACAGTTTCAGGTTAAGAATGGTCCTCCGGAACGAATGAAGTACTTTACCTGAGGTACCACTGTACTGTACAGTGAAAGTCCTGTCTTATATCAATGAGGCCTTGCTGAAGCTAAGCAGGTCTGGATCTGTTCTATGCCTGGATGGGTGACTGCTTGGGAACCATATGAGTGTTAGCTTGGGTTCCATGGCATGGAAGAGTGGTGGGAAAGGATATAGTATAATATACTATGTCTATTAAAAAAACAAAACCTTCTGGAGAACTTTTCCCTTTCTAGGCCTTCTGACTGCTGATGGTGCAAGACACCTTCCTCACCTGATGTATTTTGTGCACGTGGGTAGACTGTCCCCTATGCTACCTGGAAAACTAAGAGGGACCATGGAGGACGCTTTTTAGCCTGTATGGTTTTCACTCTTAGCTGTACCAGATCCAGTCTCTGCTTAGCAAAAACTGCCAGTTGTTTCTGACTGTGCCAGATTGTGATGCCTAAATGTGTCGGAATGAGAAGAGAGATGTGTCAGAAAGAGAGAGCCTCTCTTGAGGAGGCAGATGGTTAAAGTGACATGTTTCTGCAAGAGTTGCTTAATATAAACATGTTCTTGGTAATCCTTTGAATCTATCCCAGTGAGTTTGGACTGAAAACTGCACACCGCTGCTCGGGGGTGGGGAGATTCACGTCTAGCAACTAATTAGCTTATATTATTCCTCTTCTGCATTTTTAAAATATTTAGTACACAGTGCTGATTACTATACACCCCAGTGTATCAGATGAAAATATAGGAATTGCAGCCTTGCAGTGTTTCTTCAACATTCTAATATGCCCAAGAGAGAGCTGTGCCATACAATCTAAATTAAATTCACACGCGATAAAAGGAAAATAGCTGTGTTGATCTATAAAAGAATTTCCAAAATCCATGTTAAGGCAATATGTCAGGGAACTGCCATCGGAGCCAGAGGGAGAGGGAGGGCTCCAGAGGGATTCTGGAGAGCGTACCGGGAGGGAGAGAAGCAGCCCATCTTCTGGGGGAGGAAATCAGCGTAACACTAGTGGAGAAGGGGGGCAGATGGGGGAATCGGCGAGGTGGCTCCATGACTGAGGAGACCAGCAGGGAGAGCACGGGTCATCCGCTGCCCACACCCTCCCTGTGCAGAAGGCTTCCGCGCAGGGAGAGTAGGCGGAGACTAGGCGTCAAAGAGCTTCTTTGCTGGAAGAAGTTCAAGAAACGCCCACTGACGGATTCTGCCAGCGATTGAGACAGCCACGGGTGAGTGGCTGTCCGGACAGAAAGGGTTCACCCAGGCAACTCAGCTAAGCGTGGCGCCGATTTACGCACAAGCAACCCCTAGAACCATTACAGCAATCCGTCAGTCCTTGACGTTGCTTGTGCGCAGCACCGGAGAGGCAGCACGATGAGCCAAACAGGGACAGCCGGAGAGATGGAGCAGCCAGATGCGGTGCGGAGTCTGGTCGAGAGGAACCGAGACTTGGAGCAGCATGTAGCTATCCTGACGGCGCGGCTGGACGAGAGACGGGCTCAGGATGCACAGGTCAGACTCACCCCAATCGCAAGGAAAGTACCGGGGCTGGTACACAAGTTCGGTGGGAAGCCCCAAGACTACAATGCTTTCCGAACGGAAGTACAGTACGCTTTGGAACTGCAGAAAGATGACTTTGCTGATGACGGGGAGAGGGTGGCTTACATTGTGGGGCATCTGCAGGATGGGGCGCGCGAATGGATCAGGCCCCTAATGGCGACACAAAATGATGCCTTGAAGGACCTTAAGAAATTCTTCCAGGCGATGGATGCGATGTACTCCAGCGAGGTAGAGCAAAGTGTGACTTGGCAGGAACTGATGGGGTGCAAGCAGGGGAGCCAGTCCGTCAGAGACTACTGGTCGTGTTTTGCGATGTTAGTCCACCGGCTAGGGTGGGATCTGGACTCTGAACCAATACAAATGTTGTTTGAGGAGGGTCTGTCCCCCGCAGTGAAGGATGAGTTGTCCCGCGTACCCCGACCACGGTCGCTGGATGAGCTCACAAAGGCTGTGCTGGCGATCGGCATACGCCAGGAAGCGCGGGCTCAGGAGAAGCGGGAAACAAGTGGGGAACGTTTCCATGACTACCGCATTCCTGAGATACCGAGGCAGCCTTCCCAAACGGCGGAGCCAATGGAAATTGATGGCGCGCGTGTGTGCGAGGCTTCAAACTCCAGTGAAGGTCGTAAAAGGGAGGGAAAGGAGTGGAAAACTACCAAGAAGTGTTTCCTCTGTCAACGACCAGGACATTTTGCTAAGGTCTTCCCTCAAAGAAAAGCCTGGCAAGGGATGGTGGGGGCTGCTGGCTGCGAGGCGCAGGGAAAAGACAACGCCTGGCTGCCAACCAGCAGGGGCAGCAGTCAGGCCAGCAACCAATAGAAGTGCCCCAGCTTGACCCCCCCAAGGCAGCTATAGCCATAGAAGTGGTGCTAGAACTCCCGAATGGGCACCCCGTCAAGGTTAAGGGACTGCTGGATTCGGGCAGCTCGTGTAATTTCTTCAGCAGAGACTTCACTCTGGAGCACCAACTGTTGCCTCTAGATTTTCCCTTGCAAGTGACCACCATTGAGGGCAAGATCCAGGTTTGTACTGACCACAAGAACTTGGAATACTGGCAGACCGTGCGAGTGCTCAACCAGAGACAGATTCGATGGGCCCAGGAGTTCTCCAAGTTTTCCTTCGAGATCAGATACGTTCCGGGAGAGGAAAACGTAAGAGCAGATGCTCTCTCCCGGAAACCGGAGTACATGGAAGGAGAGGGACCATCGGAGGTCCGACACGTGTTTCCCGAGGACCGAGGGGTGTGTGGGGGAGCGTTGGTTGGGAAACGAGAACTGGCAGGGCTTACTAGAGACGACGCGTTCGCTCAAGCGAAAATCAGGGAACTCCGGGACGGAAGGGAAGACCATGGAGGGTTTGAGGAAAAGGAAGGGCTACTGTTCATGGCCAATTATGGGTGTCACCCCAGGGCCTTCCCGGGGAGGGGGGAGGAAGGATGGAGTGTACCCGTGGCTGAGCAGTTTGTAGAAGAAATGGAGGCCTTGCACCAGCAACTCAAGATGAACTTGGAGCGGGCCAAGGAAGTTTACAAGAGGCAGGTGGACAAGCACCGTCGGGAGGGGGAGGCCATACAGGTGGGAGACCGGGTGTGGTTGTCAACCCAAGGGTTAGCCCTAAAGGGAGGGCGCAAGAAGTTGCAGCCGAGGCGGCTGGGGCCTTTTGAGGTAACACAGCAGGTGAACCCAGTGGCATTCAAACTCAAGTTGCCTGACAGCATGAAGATACATCCGGTGTTCCATAGGTCCCTACTTTCACCGTACAGGGAGGGGCGGGAATTTTCGGGGTGGGAGGGAGGAGTCACCACCCACCCGCTGGTAGAGGAGAGGGAACACCGCAACCAAGCCATGGAAATACTCAATTCAAGGTGGCGAGGTCGCCAGGTGGAGTACTTGGTAGCTTGGGAGGGAGAACCCGGGTCAAAAAACACGTGGGTCCCCGCTGAATCAATCAATGACAGCTATCTGGTGGAGGAATTCCACAGTTTGTTCCCGGATAAGCCAAAACTACTAGCGAGATTCTGGGAGGAAGAATTTGGAACCACAGACGACGAAGGGGACTTTGTGGGTTTTCCTGCCTCCGAAGAGGAGGGAGGGGAGGTGTCAGAGGGAGAAGAATCAGACTGGGAGGTCCCCCATGCGGGAAGAGATCTGAACGGGTGGGAAGACAGTTTTGAATCCTCAGAGGATGGTGACAGCTCCTTCAGGGGATTCCCCGCATCGTCGGGCAAGGGAAGAGACAAGGTTGATTCAGAAAATCGCGCTGGGGGTGGAGGGGGTCCTGGGGAGGAGGTGGATGTCAGGGAACTGCCATCGGAGCCAGAGGGAGAGGGAGGGCTCCAGAGGGATTCCGGAGAGCGTACCGGGAGGGAGAGAAGCAGCCCATCTTCTGGGGGAGGAAATCAGCGTAACACTAGTGGAGAAGGGGGGCAGATGGGGGAATCGGCGAGGTGGCTCCATGACTCCTTGCCGGAGACAAGTGGGGAGAGCACGGGTCCTCCGCTGCCCACACCCTCCCTGCGCAGAAGGCTTCCGCACAGGGAGAGTAGGCGGAGACTAGGCGTCGAAGAGCTTCTTTGCTGGAAGAAGTTCAAGAAACGCCCACTGACGGATTCTGCCAGCGATTGAGACAGCCACGGGTGAGTGGCTGTCCAGACAGAAAGGGTTCACCCCGGCAACTCAGCCAAGCGTGGCGCCGATTTACGCACGAGCAACCCCTAGAACCATTACACAATACTTTTATTTGATCAACCCAAATGCTATAACAATAGGACACAAGATTTTGAGTTCTGCAGAACTCTGTTACTTTTATTTACCATCTAGCTCTAGTAATATGGATTTTGAAATTCACACCGATTTCCCATTGCATCATTTCCTTACATGTGAAACTGTGAGCAAAGTTTCTTACTAAACCTTTGGCAGGAACTGGCAAACAGATCAAATTAAACAACTTAGCATGCTATTTATGTGGGACATTATTGCAGTCAAACCAACAAATCATGTTTTGCCAGATGGGCACATGAAGGGGCTCAAGCTTACAAAGCTTTCCTATAAAACTTGCTAGAGAGAACTCTCTGAAATCACTTTCTTTTTCTGCCTTGGCAGAAAGCTGTAACACCATATACTTCCTTCCAGCTTGGGCATCCCTTTCTTTGCTTCCAAGCTGACCACCTGTACATGTCTGAAGTCTGCAGCTCAGACACTATTTTTGAACTTACATTTTGTACTTTTGTAACTTAGATAGTACTGTGGATGCTCAGGTTGCAAACGTGATCCGTACGGGATGCACGTTCGCAACCTGCAGCGTTTGCGCATGCGCAGGTTGCAATTCAGCACTTCTGTGCATGCGCAAAAAGCGATTTAGTGCTTCTGCACATGCGTGATCACCAAAACCCGGAAGTAACCCATTCCAGTACTTCTGGGTTTCGGTGGGTGTGTAACCCGAAAATATGCAACCTGAAGCGGCTGTAACCCACGGTGAGACTGTAGTTATAAACCTGCTTTCATTTTGTTACTGTGACTCCTGCTTTAAGACCTATATCATGTAAGTAAATAGTTCTTTTATTTCTTCACAAAACAATGTGTGTGATTGATGTTCTTAAGAGGGGGGGGAAAGGTAATACCAGGGGAAATCCTGACTGCTTCAGAGCATCCTGGATTGTTTTTTCTAGAATGTCGAGTCAACCTTGTGTTAGCTTCTAAGTTTAAGCTGCAAAGGATGGTACTCTGCTGATCTTACTCACATGAGCTAGGAAGGATAATAACTAAACAATACATCCTCTCCTAGTGTCCCAATCCATTCCTACAATGAAACTATGCCCCAGAGCTTAGCATTGCCCCTCCTTCAATATAGCCCTGAAATCCACTTGCATAGGATGGTACATCCATTTTCAAAACATTGTTCATGTTCCAATTCATTTTCAAGTAAGGAAATAAAACCCACTAGAGTTGCAGCCCTACGTATTTGTTGTAATTAAAAACATCCATAATGCTTCCTCAAAGGCAGCATTTTCATACATGCTTTGTTATTTAAATGCATATATCTATCTATCATCTATCTATCATCTATATCTATCTAACATCTATCATCTATCATCTATCTATCTATATCTATCTATCTCTCTATCTATCTATCATCTATCATCTATCATCTATCATCTATCATCTATCATCTATCATCTATCATCTATCATCTATCATCTGTCTGTCTGTCTGTCTGTCTGTCTGTCTGTCTGTCTATATCTATCTATCTATCTATCTATCTATCTATCTATCTATCTATCTATCATCTATCTATCTATCTATCTATCTATCTATCTATCATCATCTATCTCTATCTATCTATCTATCATCTATCTATCATCTATCTATCTATCTATCTATCTATCTATCTATCTATCTATCATCTATCATCTATCTATCTATCTATCTATCTATCTATCTATCTATCTATCTATCTCTTTATCTATCTATCTATCTATCTATCTATCTATCTATCTATCTATCATCTATCTATATCTATCTCTATCTATCTATCTATCTATCTATCTATCTATCTATCTACCATCTATCTCACACAATGTGCAACTGATACTTCCAGAGATGAAGCAGAATAAAGCTATCAATGGCTACTAGCCATGATAGCTATGTACTACCACCTCCAGTGTCAGAGGCAGGGTACCGCTAAATGCCAGTTGTTGCGAATCACAAGTGTTGTGCTCATGTCCTGTTTGTAGGCTTCCCAGAGGCATCTGGTTGGCCACTGTGAGAGCTGAATTAGATGGACCTTTGATTCAGCAGGGGTCTCAAGTGGCTTAACTTGAAAGAATGTGCATTATCCTTAGCTTGGAGGCCCTGGAACACTGCAGCCCTGGAAAGCATCTTGGACTTTCTATTGGGGTGGCCCAACTTTGGGTTACCCACTTAAAAAAGAATAACAGTCCTAGCCATCTCAAACATCTGAAGGGCTGTCACATGGAAGAAGGAGCAAGCTTGCTTTCTCCTGTTCTGATGGGTAGGACCCGAACCAATGGATTCAAGTTACAAGAAAGGAGATTCCAGCTAAACATCAGGAAGAACTTTTGGGCAGTGTGAGCTGTTTGACAGTGGAACAGTCTCCCTCGGAAGGTGCTGGACTCTCCTTTCTTGGAAGTTTTTAAGCAAAGGTTGGGTGTACAACTGTCATGGATGCTTTAGTTGAGATTCCAGCATTGCAGGGGGTTGGACTAAATGACCATCAGAATCTCCTCCAGCTCTATAATTCTCATATTCTATGTTAGCAAAATCAACAAAGTGTCTTGTGGCGCTTTAAAGACTAGCACGTTTATGATGGCATAAATGTTTGTGGGCTACAATCCACTTCATCAGATGCATAGTGTTATCTTGAGTTGCAGATACATATGTACATAATTTGTGGAGGGTGGGGTGAGGTCGTAGCTCAGTTGTGGAGTATCTGCCTTGCAAACAGAACATCCCAGGTCGAATCTTCATGGACATCTCCAGGCAGGGTTGGCATCAGGGCCAGCCCTGGATGTTTTACCAATCAAGGCAAAACATAAAATGGTGCCCTCCTCATCCACTCCCACATTTGCTGGCAAGCAGCATGCTCTTGTGGGACCTGAATCTGCTGCCCCTTCCAGCTGCCCCTAGCCTGCTGCCAAAGGTAATTGCCTCACTGAGCTTCATGGGTGGGAGAGAATCCTGCCTGAAATCCTAGAAAGCCACTGTCAGTCAGTGTAGGCAATATTGAACTAGGTGGGTGTGATAATCAGCCTCATATAACCAACCTGCTTAATTAAGTCTAATCCATGATAGGGTTCATAATGTAAAGTAAGCTGTCCTGCCTGGCTTAGCTCACCATGGGAGGGACTAGGTCATCAAATATTTCTCTCCCCCCCCCCCAGTCTACCTGAGAAGTTTAACATGTGAAGAGGTCTGAGGAGGTCTGAGAAGAGTTTGTAAGTAAACCATTTTTATCTTACTAAACATGTGACCTTTCTTTTCCTATGCTGGAGGAAGAGGGGACTATTTTGGAACTCTCTCAGAAAGACATATATCAAAGGTATAACAGCCTATATTTCCATGCTTTACTTTGCTGCATATTTGGGGTTCTCTCACCAAAGAGTACTTGCCCCAAACTTGGCTCTTGGCATCCAGGGAATTATTCTTTTGCACCATTCTTTTCCTTGCCACAAACATAGTGGATCAGTGGTCTGACTTGGTAAAAGGCAGTTTCCTATGTTCCTGTGTGTGTGTGTGCACGCATGCACATGTGTGCTCATGCATGCAAAGAGTGAGGCCAAAGTGAAATGAGATGCAAACAAGTACAGACATATTTGCAAAGTTAGCTGTGGTCATACACAACAAGCAGTTGTGCCAGTAACACAAACATCCTGGCATGGTAAGCCAATTAACACATGCAGCATGATTTTAAAAATCCACAATATTTGTTCAGTTACCTAATTATTTATACTTTTCTACATCACATTTTCCTCTGACCTTAA
This sequence comes from Podarcis erhardii, assembly GCF_964252035.2. NCBI lineage: Eukaryota > Metazoa > Chordata > Lepidosauria > Squamata > Lacertidae > Podarcis > Podarcis erhardii. The sequence continues at coordinate 28,530,956 of NC_138504.1, forward strand.
TATTTATAATGTCTCTAGCATGCATTTGTTTATATACTTGCAACTCAGTATAACACTTCATGCATTGGAGGTCTTTGTGCCATAACACAGGTTCTAGTCTTAATAATAATAATAATAATAATAATAATAATAATAATAATAATAATAATTTATTATTTGTACCCCGCCCATCTGGCTGGGTTTCCCCAGCCACTCTGGGCGGCTTCCATAAAAACCAGAAATACATTAAAATATCACAGATTAAAAACTTCCCTGAACAGGGCTGCCTTAAGATGTCTTCTGAATGTCAGGTAGTTATTTATCGCTTTGACATCTGATGGGAGGGCGTTCCACAAGGCGGGTGCCACTACCGAGAAGGCCCTCTGCCTGGTTCCCTGTAGCTTTGCTTCTCGTAATGAGGGAACCGCCAGAAGGCCCTCGGCGCTGGACCTCAGCGTCCGGGCAGAACGATGGGGGTGGAGACGCTCCTTCAGGTATACTGGGCCAAGGCCGTTTAGGGCTTTAAAGGTCAACACCAGCACTTTGAATTGTGCTTGGAAACGTACTGGGAGCCAATGTAGGTCTTTCAAGACCGGTGTTATGTGGTCTCGGCGGCTGCCCCCAGTCACCAGTCTAGCTGCCGCATTCTGGATTAGTTGTAGTTTCCGAGTCACCTTCAAAGGTAGCCCCACGTAGAGCGCATTGCAGTAGTCCAAGCGGGAGATAACTAGAGCATGCACCACTCTGGCGAGACAGTCCGCGGGCAGGTAGGGTCTCAGCCTGCGTACCAGGTGGAGTTGGTAGACAGCTGCCCTGGATACAGAATTGACCTGCCAGTGGCGTAGCGCGGGTTGTCAGCACCCGGGGCAAGGCAAGGAATTTGCGCCCCCTAACCCGGGGATTTGCGCCCCCTAACCCGGGGATTTGCGCCCCCTAACCCTAACCCCCAGATGTTGCGCCCGGTGCGGCCGGCCCCCCCTGCACCCCCCACGCTACGCCACTGTGACCTGCGCCTCCATGGACAGCTGTGAGTCCAAAATGACTCCCAGGCTGCGCACCTGGTCCTTCAGGGGCACAGTTACCCCATTCAGGACCAGGGAGTCCTCCACACCAGCCCGCCCCCTGTCCCCCAAAAACAGTACTTCTGTCTTGTCAGGATTCAACCTCAATCCATTAGCCGCCATCCATCCTCCAACCGCCTCTAGGCACTCACACAGGACCTTCACCGCCTTCACTGGTTCTGATTTGAAAGAGAGGTAGAGCTAGTCTTTAAACTGCCACAAGACTGTTGCTATTGTTTAAGCAGTGCTTAACGCTCTTAGGTTGCTCTTCTCATCCCCATCAGTATCTCGGGTCCCTGCAGCTCGATCTAATTACACAACATCCATCCAGGTGCAGTTGAGCCCCAGAAGTCATCACCAGCTCGCATCCATCCTCCAGTCAAAATAATGATAATAATGCATTCTTTTTCATGTTCATATTGTGTCGTTCTGCATTTCATACCGGAGAGACTTTGCAGGCTTCTCTTCGCTCAAAGCGAAGATGTGAAGCACCTGACCTTGGGAAAAGGAGGCGGGTCTCGGCAGCCTTATGAATGAAATTCCAGAGGACGAGTGTGTATGCGCGCTCGCGCGAGAGTGTGTTTATCTCCTCGCCGGTGCGTATCTTGGAGAAAAGGAGAGGAGGAGCTGAGCTAGTGTGAGAAAGCGCCTCGTTGTTATTCTGATCACAGGCTCCTCTGATTCACAGACTTGGAGCCGATCGTGAATATAAGAGAAGACTTTTGACGTCAGAGTAGAGAGATATCAGCAGACCCAAAGGGGGAAAAATATTAAGAGCAACTCGGTTGGCAGAGACCTGCCAGCGTTATTAGCCATGTAAACCAGAGAAGGAAGCCTTAATTCCGAGGACTGAGAAGGATTTAGCAGGGAGGACAACTGACCAAAGAATTGGAAACCAAGGTACAAACAACAACTGGGGAGGTGGGGAATTGCATGCCTGTTTCTGAATGTCGCCTGGGGTTTACCTGATTCCTTCCCCACCCACACATTCTTCCATCCCGCAGTGGGCTTGGAAAGCGGGAGGCGGAGGGTGTTCGCGTTGCATGGAACAATGAAACCAGCCCAACGGCTTGGCTACTGTTTTCTAAATTGTTCTTTGGTGGGCTCTGTTAAGTTGTATTATGGGAGCAGCCACAAGAGTCAAAAGCAGCGGCTGCAGCAGCACAGACCAAACGCCTAAAGGGTGACCTTTGAATGGCTCTCGGGTTCTTTGTTCACAGCGCTAAAACCTGACAGTAGAGAGAAATGTGCACGGTGGTTGTAGAAGGAAGGGGTGATAGGTGGGAATACGTTGGAGTCTCACAGACTGGAAAGGTTGCGTGCGGGTAACTGTGTGATTGTGTCTGTGCGCGCGCGCGTTTTTGGTTTTTTTCGCGGCAGCTGAGCTTCTGCGGTTGTTCGCAGGCGGCTTGTGTCATTCCCCCAAAAAGGAGGGGTCGGGGCGGGAACTGCAAATTATACTGGCTTCTCTTCGGTGCGGCAGTCTTACTGTTCTAACGGTAGCTGGATGTGTTATGAACGAAATTTGAGTGAGAAGGTGCTTTGGAATCATGCAAATAGATATCCGGAGAGGACTAGACTACAAATTATATCTGCCTATATATATAGCTAATTAGAGAGCGATAATTCTTTCCCATTCGAGTCAAAAGGTATTATTATTATTATTATTATTATTATTAGCAGCTCTGGGAAAGACCAAGCCAAGAAATTCTAGCCCCGCTATATAACGCTATGTAAGTCATCGGTGTCCCATTTTCCTTCCCTCCCCACCATGTAGCCGCAGCACCCAACATACAACTGATGATGCAAGCGCCTCTGCATCCTAACAGTGTGTGTGTGTGTGTGTGTGTGTGTGTGTGTGTGTGTGTAGAGGGGGGTAGGAAACATTTTGGATGCACAACATGGCACTCTGATTTTGCTCATTTTTGTGAGGGGCATGAGCGGCAGGGAATGGAGATAATTTACAGTAAATTAAAAATACTCACTACCCCGAAAATCAGCAGTCCTCCTATGAAGGACTCTTCACCTGGGGTTTTGGGAGAGGAAGTAACCAAGCATGTTACACTCAGCTAAGTCTGCACGCCCAGACATACGCTCAGATTACTGGTCACTGCTTGCAGGGAAGGGACTGGTTTTTTCTTTTGCAAAGGTGCCCTTTTCAAAGCTGCTGTTGTGTTCCCGCGAGTGCCTCTGGCGTCTGGCTCCGGAGTTTTTAGGGTAACAGCTTTTAATACAGGCTGAGGAGAGCGTCGTCTTCCGTGCCTCCACCTTCGCGGCTCGGGAACCGATGTGTGTTTCCTGGGGCAGAGAAGCTAGGGAGCATCCACGCTGATTATAAGATGCCTTCTCAGCCGCAGGGTTAAAGGCTGATGGTTCCTTTCGTTGGCAATGGGACGAGGTGGCTGGTTTGGTGTCAAATCCAGGTGGAATTGACATGCCCTACCCCGCCTCCCCATCCCCAGAAATGGGACTGGGATATATTGGGTCATAGGAACAAAGGCATCTGCTTTCCATTGGTGGTGGATCTCCAGGGTTCCCGGCCTTTCCTAGCCCTGTCTGGAGATGCGGGAGTTTGAGCCTGTGACTTCTGCATGCAAAGCAGATGCTCTACCACTGAGCAAAGTTACTTCCCCGTGCATACGGAGCTGCCGTTACATGGAGTCAGGTGCTGACCACTGGTCCATCTAACTCAGTATCGTCCTTCCTGTCTGGAAGAGGCTCTCCGGGATTCCGGACAGGGGTTATCTCCCAGCTATACCTGGAGATGCTAGGGATTGAAGCTGGGGCATCCTCCAGACAAAGCAGGTGCTCTGTCGCGGAGCATCCTCTCCGTTGAGTTTGAATGCACACTAGTGAAACCCAAACCTGAGCTCTGTGGATGCAAACACCGCTAATGGCCCTTCCCTCCTCCCTTCCACGTGCGGACCTGGGGGTGGGCGGGTGCCCACCATACTTGACACACGCACCCCAAACCCTGCCAGCTCCTCCTTGACCTTCTCCCAGGGACCGCCCGCCCCCCGCCCCCCGCCCCCCGCCCTGCCTTCTCCCCTATAACTGTCTCCCGTTCCCTTTTTCTTCCACTCTTCAGTGATGCTCGGTCACCCTACAGCAGCCGCAGCAGCAGCCATGGAAGAGCACTTGCTGATGCAGCAGCAAAGTCTGGAGCAACAGCAGGAGGAGCAACTCTTAACGCTCCTCAACGCCTCCTCCCGGCCCTTCGCCAGCCTCTGGCCGCCGTCGGTCGCCTCTGCCACCGCGGGGAGCCCTTTGGATCTGTCTCCGGCGTCAGGAGACAGCGGGGATGTGGCCGCGGCGGCCGTGGCGGTCAACCCGTGGGACATCGTGCTGTGCGCCACGGGCACCGCAATGGCCTGCGAGAATGCCTTGGTGCTGGCGGTGCTCTTCTACACTCCCGGTCTGCGCGCACCCACATTCCTGCTCATCGGCAGCCTGGCCCTAGCCGACCTGCTGGCCGGCCTGGGGCTCATCGTCAACTTCAGCGTGCAGTACCTGCTGTCCTCGCCAAGCGAGACTGCCCTGCTGAGCGCCGCCGGCCTGCTGATTACTGCCTTCTCCGCCTCGGTGTGCAGCCTACTAGCTATCACCGTCGATCGCTACCTGTCGCTCTACAACGCGCTGACTTATCACTCCGAGCGCACGCTGACCTTCACGGCCGCTATGCTGCTGCTTGTCTGGCTGTTCTGCCTGGGCGTCGGACTCCTGCCCCTGCTAGGCTGGAACTGCCTGCGGGAGCGCAGCACCTGCAGTGTCCTCCGGCCCGTTACCAAGAATAACGCCACTGTGCTGGCCGTCGCTTTCCTGCTCATTTTCGCGCTGATGGTGCACCTCTACCTGCAGATCTGCAAGATCGCCTTCCGGCACGCCCAGCAGATCGCCATCCAGCACCAGTTCATCGCCACCTCTCAGGCCACCTCCACCCGCAAGGGGATCGCCACGCTCTCGGTCATCTTGGGCACCTTCGCCCTCTGCTGGATCCCGTTGGCCATCTATTCCCTGGTGGCGGACTCCAGCTACCCAGCCGTCTACACCTATTCTTTGGCCCTGCCGGCAGCGTTCAACTCGCTCATCAACCCCATCATTTATGCCTTCAGAAATCCGGACATCCAGAAATCCCTCTGGGTGGCCTGCTGCGGGTGCATCACCTCCGGCTTCTCCTCTCGGCCCAGGACATCCAGCGACGTATGACAAGGGTCTATGGTTGCCTTTATGGTTTTGGAATCTTAGTTTCTCTCTCTCTCTCTCTCTCTCTCTCTTCTTTCTTCCTTTCTTCCTTCCTTTCTCTCTCTCTCTCTCTCTTCTCTCTCTCTCTCTCTTTCTTTTTCTTTCTTTCTTTATTTCTCTCTCTTCTTTCTTTCTTTCTTTCTTTCTTTCTTTCTTTCTTCCTCTCTCTCTCTCTTTCTCTCTCTTTCTCTTTCTCTTTCTCTTTCTCTTTCTCTTTCTCTTTCTCTTTCTCTTTCTCTTTCTCTTTCTCTTTCTCTTTCTCTTTCTCCTCCTTTCCCCCTTCCTCGCCTTTGTATGATCCCCCAGCACCAGCAGCTGCAGCAGGGGGGGAGGGGAGAAAACAAAACGGGGGAGGGGAGGGACCCCTACCCAACCTTCTTAGGAAAAGAAAGCAGGGTGTCAGTGCCAAGGCTCTCCAGATGGTTATTTTCTTATGCCTGTTTTTATTTTGATAAACCATACACAAGTAAGATGTGCCTGACATGCTCCCCCCTCCCTCTCCCCGCAAGCGACCGGGCGATATTTTAATTTTATTATTTCTTTGTGTTTAGGGAGGGAGGCGTGGCGAAAGACTCGGACATTTGCCAAAATCTGTGGCCAATGTGGAACACCAAGTGTAAACTGCAAGATAATGTTTCGAAACATAACAAATCTTGTTCTGCTTTCTTGATTTACTTTTTTGCCTCTAAAATTTCTTCTCCTTTGATGGAAAGCAGGATTCTCAGGAAAGGCGTTTGCGGGGAGCGGGCGGGGGTATCTTCTGCTTTTGTTTTTTAAAAGTTGCCTGATTTTATTCTGCGGGTACAAGTTTTTTAAAAAATGGGTCATGTGAATTCTGCCTTTGAGTTTCTTTTAGTTAGTCGTGGACAATGGAGCGTAAGAGGAGGTTTTGCCTTGACTCCGGGGTCTAGGGCAGCTCAGGGCTCTTCTCTGAATGAAGCACACTTTTTCGAAACAGGGTGTGAATGTAAGCGCGGGAGCAGGAAGCCAGACGCAAACAGTTAAATGTTTGCTTCCCTTTATTAATGTCGAATATAAAGATAGCAAAGCAAAACCAAAATTATAAACAGATAGTTTGCAGGAATATTTCCAGAGAAAAACGTGGGCTGCTCCGTTTGGAGTTTCCATTTTTATCCTAATCAAATTTTGATCCTCTATGCAATATCAATAGCCATTTAAAAATAAACCGAGACGTCGTGGGATCAGTGGAATCTGCCAGATTCCTTCTCATCCCAAAGACGTGTCAGCACCATCAGGACTGGACAGCTCCGCGGAAGTCGCAATCAAACAGTAAAATGCTACTTAAAAAAAGCACACAGGCTTCTGTTTTGAAAAAAAAGATAGCGTGTGGTGTGGATTTATTAGCCCCGGGCAAAGGAGATGGGCCGGGTTGAGTCAGATAAAAATAACTGCCATTCCTCGTCATTGGCTCCCCACCTTCCCTCCAGCCCTCATAAAGATTGCACAACTCAACAACTCATGAGTTGACTGAGAAGGTTGAATGGCTGTTCCATTATCCTACTGTGGAGCCAGTACTCTAAGGGAGTCCACAGGAATGAACGCACCTTAAATTCGTGTATCACTGTGTGAGATTATAGAGTAACCATTTATTTCCTGCAAATTTCTTTATTTCTTTGGACTTAAAAGTGACCCCAGAGATAATTGGGGCTACACACACTGACCTAAAATGGAAAGGAAAGAGCAGATGTGGGAGAATAATGTTGATATGATTAGGAAGCCCAGTTAGTTAACTTTAAGTTTTAAGGAAGATGAGAGGTACTACTCTGCAAAACTACCAACCCTATTTAGTAGGAGGGAAGGAGATGAGAGACTGGGGCCTTCAGCTTCGCCAGTCTTATTGTTCTGCATACCTGAAGCTACTAAAGTAACATGTCTGAATAGGCACTCTTTGCTAAACTCTTTTCCTCTATGTATGATGTCATTTGTGATGTGAAATCAGGCCGGGGGACATAAAGTGACCTTTATAATGGGGATGTAGCATGGCCAATAAAGGGAATGCAGTCGGGTCATTTAGGAAAGAGAATTAAAAGCCCTATGGAAGCATCAGTGAGATTAAGCCAGAAAACAACTGTGGTGATAGAGACTGCAATTCAGCCAATGGCTTGCATGACTTACTTGTGACAGATGCAATCCTGCACCATTAAAGTTAAAAGGAACTTTGCTATTGATGACAATAGGAACAGGATTGTTCCTAAGTGTGTTGCTCTTCTGTGTATGTTTGTGTGTGTGTGTTTAGGTCAGCCAGCAATTTGAGGCTTAGATGTAGTAGACAAGATATAGCCACACAGAACATTATTTTCTTCTATTTTCTGCTATGCTGTATCTTCACCTTATGCATGCACACAAGTGCAAAAATGCAGAAATGTGTCTCTTATGTTTGAATAATTCCTTTTGTAGCATCCACAAGCAAATCCTCAATGATACTTATGTCAAAATTTTGATGCCTTTGACAGACTAGGTTTCAGCTGCATATATGCATATTTTTTGCTTTCCAGGATGTTTTTCTTGTGCCCAAATTTTGTGCAGACCTGCAATATTGCATCCCTGTGGTGTATGCATTGGTCAAACACATGCAAAAACAAAACCCAACCTCAGCTGAGTCAAGAAGATATTGCATCACTGTGGGAATCTCTGTTTACTTTACTTTTTCATGTTTATTTGTGTTGTTCATAAAACTTATCCCAAAAATTACTTTGTGCAAACCAAGAGATTTGCTGGGTTACAACCTAGAAATGCAGTACAGCTCAGTCTGTGCACTGGTGTTTCCTTACTAATCCACACAAAAAATGCTAAGGGAAACCTATGCAGCAGATGTGGTTTGCCTTAGTAGGCATCCCTTTGTGAATGTAGCTACCCACCCCCAAAAGAAAGATGCACAATTTTTAGATGGTTTTTAAAACTAGGTTACATAACACTTATCTGCTCTACATTTATTAATTCTAGTTTGATTAGCAACTCCTGAACATAAATGCACGAATTCTTTCCTACCACCACACCACTCCCTCCACCCCAACACCTTCATATCCTTACAGGAATGTTGCTTTACACAGTTCATTCTTCGTTTTCTAAGTTGTATAAAAATAAAACTTTTGTGAAACTTGTGCATCTTACCTACCTGAAGGTCTTAGAAAGAAAAACACCTTTGACTTGAATGACTGTTGTAGAAGAGCTTAGTTGTGTACGCACACTGGAAATAGGTGTGATGTGGAAAGTGGGTGTTGTAGTATACAGATTACCCCTTATGGTATAGGTGGGAACTTCAGGCCTGGCCCTCAAATCTCTCCCTAGGTTACACTTCTCACTAGCCCTGCTGCACACCCTTAATGTTTTTCTCTGGCTGGGATGTGTCCTAGAAACATAGAACTGTAGAGTTGGAAGGGACACCAAATGTCATCTAATCCAACCCCATGAAATCCAAGAATCTTATCTAAAGAATCCCTGGCAGGTAGCCATCCAATCTTTATTTAAAAACCTCCAATGAAGGAGAGTCCACCACTTGCCAAGGTAGGCTGTAACACTGTCAAATAAGTTCACACAGTCAGAATGTTTAGTTAGACTCTCCTTTCTTGTAATTTGTATCATTGAACTCTGATCATGCCTCTTGCTTGTCTTGACAGGATAGAGAGGGGTGTCTGAGTCTCTGTGTAGAAACAAGCAGAATGTAGAAAGGTAAAATTTGCATTTGTTCCTCCACTCACTTTTGCCTCAGGTCCCTCCAACAACCAGCATGGTCTCACTGTTTCCCTAGGGGCCAGTGAAAAGACAAAACAGTGTGGGGAAGCCATTCTTTGGCGCAAGAAGTGCTACTTGTTGAATGGAATGTCCACACGTTTACCCTCCAAAGAGATATAAATGTACAGCAATCATTCCATTTGGTGAAACCAAGTCCCTGCAATGCACTTTATAGATGAGTGGGGAAAAACAAAAAACCAATGCTATTATTGCACTGTATGGTGTATTAAACTGATACATTCATCTGTTAAGAGTAATTTATTTTTATTACTGTACATAAAATGCTAAAGTGATTTGTCAAAACGATACTTAAAATTATTTTTAAAAGAAGATTAAAGAGAGATGTTGACTTCTGGGGCATTGGCCCTGATATGTGCCAATATTCTTGTGTCTTTTGCTTTTTTAGATTTGTCTTAATAAATGTCAGCAATGATCTTGTGCTTGAGTCGTTTCCTTTATTATAAGGCTGCAGAGTGTGTGCCCCACAGCATCCAGTGTGGTCCATCAGCCATATAGAGTTACCTGCCAGGTGACTGACAACCTACACTGCTTTTGCAGGTCCATGCAAGCAAAAAACCCCAGGAAGTTTATCCTGCTCCCAGTAGGATATGTTCAGTTTTATGAGACACAAACTCCGTATGCCTGCCACAGAGTTTCCAGCCCAAGATGAAAATGTGACAGACTGAACTTGGGGCCTTTTGTTTGCAATCATATTCTCAACTATTGGTGAACTACAACCCTTCTGCCAGGGAGAGCCCTGTCTGTAAAGACAGCCCACTCTATGTTGAAGGCAGACAGCTGATTTTAACACACACATTCTGGTCAAATGCATTGCCTTATTTTCGCCAGAGGAGAGAAATGGCAGCCATTCTCTTGTATAGATTAGGTAGGTAGCCTTCAGCCCCTGCTGATCTCAGGGCATTTTTGGTGGGCAGATTATTTTCCATGGCCCCAGGGCTTTTTAGTCATTTTAGGCCATGGGCTTGGTGACAAGTGAGACTCAAACCCTAGGCCCCATGGCTTGGCCACAACAGAGCATATGGCAAAAAGACAGGACTCTGGAACAGCAGTAATTTATGAACTTGAAGTCAGTAGCATTTGATATGGGGTGGGAGCAGAAGGATGGTAATCCCAGGCCAATGATAGGTTACCTTGTTGTTGTTGTTAGATTAGCAATTTCACTTATGAATGAAAAACTGTCAGGTGCATGACATCTGGGCCCACTGATTTGTTAGTTTTCATTCTGTTGATTTGCCAATGAGCTTGCTGGATCATGCCAACGGCCCATCTAGCTTTGTAGGTATAAGGATGTGGCATGTCTCTAGTTTTGTCAAAAGAGTGCCACAATTTGCACAGTGGGTTGAATTGCAGGCCACTGGAGTTCCTCACAATATGAGCTGGGGTGCAATCTGTCCAAACTTAAAAAATAATTAAGCCCTACTGATTCCAATAGGGACGTGGATGGCGTTGTGGGTTAAAGCACAGAGCCTAGGACTTGCCGATCAGAAGGTCAGCGGTTAGAATCCCCGCGAGGGGTGAGCTCCCATTGGTCAGTCCCTGCTCCTGCCAACCTAGCAGTCTGAAAGCACGTCAAAGTGCAAGTAGATAAATAGGTACCGCGCCAGCAGGAAGGTAAAAGGTGATTCCGTGCGCTGCTCTGGTTCGCCAGAAGCGGCTTAGTCATGCTGGCCACATGACTGTACGCCGGCTCCCTCGGCCAATAAAGTGAGATGAGCGCCGCAGCCCCAGAGTCAGTCACGACTGGACCTAATGGTCAGGGGTCCCTTTACTGATTCCATTGGGAGCATAAAAGTACTTCCTTACTCCCTTCTGTTGAAATGAAGTGACTCTGTCAAAGTACTGGATCCTGGTCAGATTTTTGTGGCTTCTGGAATCTGTACTTTTCTAATCATCTCAAATTCTATGTCCATGATTTCAATGGGACATCATTTGCATTTTAACTGGCAGATTTAGATAAATGTAAATAGCATCAGCTGGTGTGTGTGTGTGTGTGTGTGTGCGCGCGCGTGAGAGAGAGAGAGAGAGAGAATTAAAAGTGTAGTAATATACCAGTTATTAATTGTTAGTAAGTTATCAGAGCTCTCATGCATGAGCTCACAAAATCATCCTCCTACCAGGTTCCCTCCAGATGTTTGAACTACCACCAGCACTGGCCAGAACAACTGTGCTGGCTGGATTTGATGGAAGCTGCAGCCCAAAATGTTTGGAGGAAGGCTGGACAAGGTTTTGCCCACTGTTTAAAAGTAATGGAAATATCAAAAGGGGGAGCAGAGAGAAGAAAAAGCAGTGGCCACACAGACAGAAATTGTCTTAAGAGCTTTATTTATTTCTATTACTAACATGCATAAAGTGTCAACAGCTTCAGATTATGTTGTACAACATTTCTTGAAAAAATAAAAAGTCCCATGAAGCATTACTAGCAGTTCCCCCCACCCATCCCACAGTATCTTGCACAGATTGTGTTTTTTCCCCTCTACAGGCAGGAAAATAATAAAGTTCACTTTTGCAACCATAAACTTTGGTCCTGATTTTGTCAGCACTGACACAAGCAGAACCCACAACATCGGGAACCCTTGCTTTACAAACAGCAAACTGTACGGCAGATAGATAATAGTAGCAAACATATACTGATCTACTGACTAAATGCACATGTTTAGAACACCCCATTAGACTGTGAAAAGCTTCTCATTAGTGCTGCTGCTTTGCCAGCTCTATAATAATGCACATGAATCAAATTATCAATACCTTGAAGCATGTACAAACTTCATGTTTCTCTTGCTGAACAGAAATCAAACGTGTGTGTGTGTGTGTGTGTGTGTGTGTGTGTGTGTGTTTGTCTGTCTGTCTGTGTGTCTGTGTATAAACACTCATTTCCAAAAATGAAAAAGAAATAGTATAAAGTATTATATGAGCAGAAGAGAGAGCAACAAAACTCTGAAGATCACTTGCACTGCTTGGTGGGTGTCCCTTCAGGAACCCAAGTGGAGGATAGGTCTCAACAGCAATTAGCCATGAAAGCTAGAGTGAACTTTCATTTTTAGAGGCAGTATACCTCTGGATACCAGCTGCTAGGAACATAAGATTGGGGAAGGTTGTTGCCTATGAGCTTCCCTGAGGCATCGCCAGGTGGTGTGGCTGTACTGACTAGGATGCACAGCAGAGACAACCAAAATGGTACCCTCCAGATGTTGTGGTCTACAATTACCATCATCCCTGACCAGCAGGGCTGAGAGAACCATGTTGGTTACACACTTGATATAGAGTGTTCACATTCAGAGTGTATTACCCAGAGATCTTCTCTACTCACCTATGTTGGTGTGTCAGCATCATAACAGAAGCTTAGGAAAGCTCAGGGGGGAAATGGGAGGCAAGCATGGCACTTTAAGAGCATGCAGTGAAGGAGAACAATGACTTAAGGCTTGGTGGGACTTTGAGATCTTGCTTCCTCTGAAAGCATGGCCAATCCTGCTGGGATTCAGCAACTGCACAGCTGAGCCCACAGTGCCAGTCTTGCTGTTGCCATGTTTCTCAAGGCACTGATACACTGTCAGATCCTTCTCAAGAGGAACTTTAAAACTATTTGCTGTCAGGGGCATAGTGACACAGGTCATCCATTTCTTTCCAAAGGGCTGAAAAATCTTGGCTTCCATTAGCACGCACATACATACATACATACATACATACATACATACATATTGGCAGGTATAATTGTGTGCATGGCAAGTCCCCACCTTTTTAATTCCTCCAGTCCCCATTCCCAGGGACCAGAGGGATTCTGGACATCAGTACACTGGCCTGAATTGCTTGCACTTCTCTCTTCCAGCCAGTGGCTCAGGGAGCAAGGAACTGGCACATGGCATTAATGGCTCATGCTCTACAACAAAGCAAGGAGACAGCATCTCTCAAAAGAAGGCAACTGCCAGCAAGGCTACTCACTGAACACAATAAGCTGGAAGACAGTGAATTTGGTAGCATCCCTACTTAGAGCAGAGATGGTTGGAGCAACATCTTGCATTCCCATGAAGTCCAAAATCCAGCCTCCTATTATAGGGATACTGAGATACACCCGTTCTCCGTGACTTTAAACAACTGCATTTAAACCAAGCTGCCTCATGGACTTAAATATTTGCTTTCCTTTTAGGAACTGTTTTATAATCATGAAACTTCATCATGGGGCTGAGGGTGGAGAAGGTTTAGGGTCTGGGGTGGGGTGGGGAACCTGTGGTTCTCCAGATGTTGCTTGGCTACATCTTCCATCATCCCTGTTCATAGTGGCTGGGGCTGATGGGAGTTGTAGCCCAACAGCATCCGGTGGGTCATCGGCTCTTTCCAAGCCTGCTCTTGGGAGTGAGAAACCTATCAGGATAACTAACTACCTCTGCCCCCTCCTCAAGTCTTCCACTTGGTATCAACTACATCATTTTACAATTGCAAATTAAAACCCAGATACAACCTCCCCTTTTTAAGCAGTTTCTCTCACCATGTTACCATCATTTCTGCCTTGAGTTTAGTCCAGAACTACTGATCATTTATTCACAGTGACAGGATAACAAAGACTTTTACCCAAGAAGGTGCATTCTTCCATTGTCTCCCAAAACAGACAAATGCCAACAAAAGGAAAAAAAGGGGGGACAGCATGTAAATCAGAGGACAACACCTTCTAAAGTGCAGTGCAGGTTCTGAAATCTTTGCTTCAAACTGCAAGTTTCTCTAAGGACAGAGCCCTTCTCTTGCCCTTTGGGGGCTAAATTCACATGACTTGGCCAACTGGTAGCAGCTAGGCCAGCACAAGCTTATCACACACACCGACAGGGTCAGCTCTGTAATGGCTGTTAAGCAGCATTCTCACACATTCAGGTCAGGCTGTATTGAATATTCTCCAATTTCAGTGTTTGTTTCGAAATAGCAGATTGGGTGTTATGATGAGCTGTACTAGTTACTACAAAAAAGGGTTAACTTGCATTGCTGAACATTTTGCATTGCTTTGGCCCCAGTTCTTCCAGCTGCTTCCGACCCAGCAACTGCTGCTACTCAGAGGTCTCCTTATTTACTTACTTACAGGCCAAAGGAATCTTAACCTCAGTGGGATAGGAGGAGTACAGTGGAGCAACAGAGAGAAAACCACATCCTAAGCCCTGATGTCCACAAGAGCCAGATCAGGAAGCAAGAGCAGGTTTTTTTACTTGCTTTCTCGCTTTTTATTTGACAGATTTATATCCTAACTTTCTACTATTTAGGTCTGCAAGGCAGCTTAGAATTTTCTTTGTCTACACTCTCAGCGCAGGTGGGCTTCTCTGTGTAGATCTCCCACCCATCTACTTAGCTTATGCTGATGTTTTAATTATTAGCACACATATAATAGCTGGGTTTACAAGAAAGCTTAAGCACTTAATGTACAATTAAAAATTATAACAGTCATATAGCCCACTACGGTATAGCGAAAGAACAGTAAATGAACAGCCAAGCAAGCAATCAATCTCCTCCCTCAGCTACCCTCCAAAAAACAATCAGAGTGCCCTAAGGCACTCTGAAAGATGAGTGCCTTAGTCAACTATCTAAACATCAGGAGCAAGGAAGCAGAACAGAGTTCCCCAGGACATCCCACAATCTTGGTGGCAGAAGTAAAAAGCCCCTCTCCTGTGTCACCAAACACCAAATGGTGGAATAATGAGGGCAATAATTCTGCCTCTGGGGGAGATCTTAAGGTATGGGTGGGTGCTGACTGGCTGAGGCAACTACACGATTTTATTCACATCTGCCCATGACATCATCAAGCCAGATGTAGCAGTATGACATCATCCTTAGGATCTTGACTGCCATCAGGCCAGCTGTCTGGGAGAAGAACTGTGTGACAGGGGAACTCCTGGCCCTTTTGGCCTGGAAACTGTCACCAGCTCTGCTCCTGGATATGATGGGGGGAGGGGAGTAGCAGGGGCGGGGAGAGAGTGTTTCAGAGATAGCGAAGCTTGATTAAGGGCAAGATAGTCAGAACTGACACTAACAAACCCAGACAATGGAAAGAGGATTTCCAGGCAATCAAAATCTGCGCAAACCAAACTACATAGCTGCCTCATAAGAACTGTAACTCCATGAATTTGTTCTTGAGCTCAAGAGTTCGAGTTTATCTTTTCTCACATTATCATGTCTTTTCAGACCTTGAGGGTCCACTTTAATACTGTTTTGGTAATTGTGCCTAAGAGCCTTCTAAACTAAATGGGTAGGGTATGCGTGCATGGAATGGATTGAACAAAGTGCTGACAATCACACGAGACATCACCATAATGTTAAATGCCAAATGATGGTGATGATGGCGAAAGCAAGGGACAAAATAGTACCATTGAAATCAGCCTAACATCCTATATACACACACATACATACAGAATATATTACTGCAACAAACACAATACATTATTGCAACAATTCCTATACAGTGCAAAAGCCAAAGGGTGCTTTTTAGATATGAAAACAAGCATAAAATAAAAGGAAGCCATTCTGAACCACCCTATGGCCATAAAACAGCCTGCCTATGGAGTTGCATCTGTAAGCAGCATTGCCCAGGAAGATACCATAACCTTCTCCATTGGGCAAATGTACACCTGACTGGAACCACTTTATGCTTCCAAATGCATTAGATTACATGCCATGACAGTTCACAGAAGAGTTTGCCAAGTCTGCCTCTACAATCTTCACATTGTAAAGTTCCTTTACTACTTTATTGGTTCCTTTACTACTTTATTGGAAATTTCATGTTGTGTATGTCACACCACCTGCTCTGCCTACTCTAGCCCTCAGCTGCGGTGCAGGATACTATATTGTAAACACCAGTGTTGAAGCAAGATTCAACTGTGAATTCACTCAGCTTCTGAACAGGGAATTGTGGAGTGGAGAGGGAGAGGGAGAGGGAGAGGAAGAGGAAGAGGGAGAGGGAGAGAGAGAAAGACACTCTCTCTCTCTCTCTCTCTCTCTCTCTCACACACACACACACACACACACACACACACACACACGATCAGGTATCAAAATGTCTGGGGTTGTTGTAATCACTCTGCTTTGGTTACTTAGAAATTCAAACAGGGTTATATGCAATCCCAAAGTGAACTTTCAAATTCGTTTCACAATGTGAGGATGAAGACAAGAAGAATCTCTTGTTTGATGATGCCTGAATCTAAATACAGTTCTTCCTACCCACCCACCTTATTTCTTTCTTTATTTTTTAGTTATTTAATGCCTGTATAATCAGTGAGCAACTCAATCACACAGAGCTGTGTGATGGGGATGGCAGCTGCCACTTCTGCCATGCTCAGGGGCATGCAACAGAACTCCAGGGAAGGGCCAGATGAATATTAATTATTGCCATCATGAAGCTAACAGCAAAGTTACGTCCTATAAATTTGCATTCCTGATGATGAATAGGCCAGCCTATTCAGACAGGTAAGAATGCCGGCACGTGTTTTAATTTGGTTTTTAGCATGTTGCTTATTTAATTATTAATTAATTTAATTATTTCTGAATGTTTAAATAGTTGTTTTAAACTAATAATGTCATTGTTTGTTTTTTAAAAAGAAAACCAAGTGATGTATAAATTTTGTGAAATGAATAAATTGATAAATTAACGAGGGACTGCCAATTGAGATGGAGCAGTTTAAATATTAAATGGGCCTTATTATCTTTTTTAGGAATTTTTGAATGCTGAGGGTTGCATAACCCTGCCTGGCTTAACTTTTGGCAGAGGCACCCAAACAGAATGAGAAGGAAGCCTTTTTTACAGATTTTATTCTTCAGCAGCTGCTCTAAACTGTGAAGCTTAATTCAGTAGTACCGTTCCCAGTATAGTTTGCTATATATAATGCTGCATTAATTGATGCCTAACCCAAAAAGAGACAAATAAGAGCGACACATAAATCCTGCCACAAGAAGCTTGAATTCTGTGATAGCCAGATGCCATCAATTGGTTATTTCCCCCCCTCTTACCACAAAGACCTGGGTGGGGGCAAATTACAGTCTAAAATTTCAGTATGCAAATTAATCATTGCTTCCAACCTTGCAGAGATGGATGCCTGGTCCTGTTGGGTGACAAAGGCAGAGTGAGAAAGACTATTTAGTTTTACTTGATTTTGTCCTCTCTGAACAAGTGCACAGAATCTCATGCTAGTAGGTGGAAGCTCATAAGCCAGAAGAAACATCAGTGCAGGCTGGTCCGTTAGGATGAATGGGGCCGAGCACCACCAACCTCAGTGTGCTTCCAGCCTGCATCCCTGCTTACTTACAGCTCAGCAGGGAGGGAGGTGGGGACAGAAAGAGAATTAGTAATCTGGGCCTGACATGAGCTCTAGCTCCACCTACTGTTGGCCTCCCTGCCTTCCATCCTACCAGTCTCAATGGGCATTGGCCACCACTGAAAAACAAGGTAAGAGGCAAGCAGAGTACAGTGATGGCAAAGCTATTCACTTTGTCTCTCAGTGGCATCATGGTTCAGAACCTGGACTAAGAAAAAAAGAATGTCAAGGGAGTTCTGCACTTGCAAGGAATCAACTGTTCAGTTTGGCAGCTTGATCCCAGAAGCTGCAGGTAGTGCAGAATGCTACAGCAAGATTGTTGACAGGAGTGAGACCTTGCTAACAGACAGCACCTGTGTTCAGAAACCTGCTCTGATTGCCAATTTGCTAATGGGGCCTAGTTTAAGGTGTTACTATTAGTATATAGAGCCCTGAACAACGTGGGACCAGTTTACCCGCCATATCGTTTTACCACATGTATATCCTAATTTAGTCCCAATACTTATAATAAGGATTTTCCTGGACCAGGCTCAACCTTCTGCTGAGAGAGAAATCTGTCCTCTCTGCCTCCTGCCACCCTCAGATGTTATAATGAACGGGGGAACAAAATATTCCACACAACCTTTCCTGTTCTTGTCACATGTATGAGCAAGTCAAGCCTTTAAATGCAGCCTTTGAATTCTGATTCAAAACTCTGCCTATCTGATCAGTCTTTAAGAGGAAGCTGTTCAACACCTCTGCCCAAATCAGAGCCCCTAGGACCTAGCAACTACGTTAACTAATCAACACAAAATAAAAGCTTAACAAATACATCTCTTCACTATGCAGATATATTCTTTGAAAATAAATGCTAACATATATTCTTCTAGAATAATATAGGTGAGAGAGAGAAGAAATGAACCTAACCCTTTTAATAGATGCTTCATATCAAAGCCACTATACTAATACAGTACAACAACAACCAATCACAGGGAATGCTTAGCTTATTATGATGTTGTTATATAAGGTATCATCCCTAAAGTGCACCCCGTTGTCTGCTAGACACATAATGCACAGGGCTAACCTTTGAACACTGTAGTGGTAACTTCCCAACCCCACTGCCCCAACCATTCTACGGAAAGTGTTTTCTATTCTTACCTATTTATCTCTAAAACGGCTAACAATGCCAAACAGCTTACAAACACAACCAACACCATACCTGACTGGCCCACCACCTTATTTCCCCCACATTTTCTATCCAGATGTCACAGAGGAGGGTTTGCAATTCTATCTACCACCAATTCCACGGTGATTGCTCCGCTACTCTTTGGCAAGGGTGAGAAGAGGGGCCCCAACCTCCTCTGCAGCTGAGATTTGGGGAGGGGAGAGCCCTTTGTCTGCAACCCCAAGCTGAAGGGGAAGTATTGAGATGGATGTTTGAGCAATGATTGGAACAGAAGTTACGAGCATCAGAGCCAAGACAAGACTGAGATTTCCCTCTGGTTTCAGAATGGAAAGATGGAGGCACTTGGCAGTGATTCTCAACCAAGAAAAACTGACTTTGGAAAGGTGGATACATTATGCAAAGCAAGCTATTTTACCATTTTGACCTTTCATTTTTGTTTGTTTCTGTTTACCATGCCAAGGGCCAAACAGCACTTTGTCACAACTTGGGAGCAGTGTTTAAGAAGGAACTGGCCATAAATTCAACTTCAGTTACTTTTCATGTGCAGTGCTTTCTAATTTAAGTTTACCCTGAAGTAAGTCCTGCTATAATCAGTGGGACCGGCTTTCAGAAAAGTGCAGATAGAATTGTAGCTCAAGCCCCAAGCACTAAACCATTAAAAAGCATAACAATAAACACAGTTGGGGTGTTTTTTTTTTAAAAAAAGGAACAGTTAAAACAATGAAATCACAGGTTGTATTCAGGGGAATGGTTGCCTAAACAGGTGTTTTAGTGGATCAGAGTTCACTTTGTCACATGCATGATATGATCACTTACATGTTCTTATCTCTTAGTACAGACAGAATAAAGTGGTTGTTGTCTAACATGGTGCACTTACTAGGTTTTGCAATGCCTTATATTTAGTAAAACTGCCTATATAATTAATACCACACAATGACTCTGAATACTGGGAATCACAGGAGGGCAGAGTGCTATTGCCCTCAAGTCCTGCTTTTGGGCTTCCAATAAGCATCTGATTGGCCAGTGTGAGATCAGAATGCTGTACCAGATGGGCCATTGGTCTGATCCAGCAGTCTCTTCTTATGTTCTTATAATGACTTATATTCACTCGATTGGCTCTGGTATTGACTAGCAGTCTGCACAGTGAAATACACCTACTGCTATGTTTTAGCCCTACTTTGTAACCAGCAACAACAACATGTTTTAGTTCTCTCTGTACCTTCTTAAGTGACTTCCCATGCATGTGATGAAGTGACCTTTGACACCTGAAAGCTGACATCATGATAATTTAAAGTGCCACAGAACTCTGTTGCTTTTGTCACAATAGACTAACATGGCTACTTCTCTGGAACTTGCCTCTAAAATGTTAAGCCATAGAGGAAACTTTACAAGCATGTAAAAGCACATTCCTCTAACCCATGACACCACACGGCAGTACTCTACACAGAAAGAAGGCTTCCCACTCATACCCAGGAGCATAGAAAGTGCATCTGCTTAAATAAGCTTAAAACTTTGTCTCTTGTGTTTGACTGCTCCCTCAATCTGCATGTTCTTCTCTGAGACCATAGCTTAAGCTGTAATAGACCACACTGACAACTGAACCAGGAGTGAGTTGTGGTTGTTGTTTTAGCTTTTCCAGGACTTTCAAAGCCTAAAATACCATTTCTCACACCTGAAGGAAAAAAATGGTCAACTGCTGGTCTACCACCACCAAATGCTTTTTTTCAAAAGACAAAAGTCACTAATGCACACTTGCCCACAAAGAGGCCACCTTAATAAAATTTCAACAGTGCAACATGGCATGAAAGCAAAGCTCACTGAACATGAGCTGCTGGCAGCAGCTGGAATTTACCCGCAGGGGCACCCGGTCACACACACACACACACCTGGCTGTGGAAAGGTGGCAAAAAGAACTTGGGGGAATCCTCCCCAAGGCAGCACTCTGCCCCTTCTCAATCTGACCATTCATTCTCGTCCAGCTCCGAGTCATCATCTGATTCACTGTACTCGACGGCGATTCTGCGGGAGAGGATTGTCGCCACGTCATTGCCCACTGGCTCTTTCTTTGCCTCTTGCTCCCATTGTTCTTGGACCTTCCGGAGTTGAATCCCTGCATTTGCAAAGGAAGAAATACTTTGGAGGACTGGCTTCTGAGCAGGTGTGTTGCTGGGACCTGACTTCACACTGAGACTCCAAGCCATGAAAGACAATCCCTGTTCCCTTCCCAAGTCCCAACTGGGGTCCCAGCAGCTACACTGAGCTTTGAAACAGATCTGTAGAGCTGGAAGGCACCCAAAGGGTTAGTAAATCCAACACCCTGAAATGCAGGAATCGATCACCTCGAGAAGCCCAGCACAACAGCAGGGGCGATCCCCACCAACCTCTAGTTCCAGATTTGGAGCTGGGGCTTGTTTTGCTGTTAGGAAGCTCGAGTGGCCATTATCCACCCATTTTTCCTTGCTAAAGGCGGAGGAAAATCTGGGGCTTGTCTTGGCACCTGGTGCCAAAGGGCCTGATTACCTAGACATCTACCTCTAGCTTCCATTTCTAGCTTGGAGCTACAGAGGTTGGACTGAGATTTCCCCTGCAGTTGCACTGAACCCTCCACAGCTCAGCACAAACAATAGGCATTGCTTCCTCCCCAACTGTAGAGGGAAATGGAACTTCACTTCTCCTCCTAGCCATGGAAAGGTGGGAGTAGATGGAATTGTGGGACAGTGATCAATTTGTACAGGCCTGGCCGAAACAGGCCTTCCCAGTCACTATTTGTTTGATACTAATTAATTCTGCATTCGTTAAGGGGCAGCTAACCTTTTGGGGCCATTGGACACCTTTGGAATTCTGAAAATGTGGTGTGGGCACCAGCCACAAAAATAGCTGCCATAGAGCATGGCATATAAGAAAATGACTACCACAAATAAAACAGCAGAAAAAGAGGCATGACCACAAAATGGAGTGGGCTTGGATGCCCCACTGCTTCCATTAAGGGGATAAAATACATCTACATCAGTCATCATACACCATGCTCACTCACAAAGACAAGCAGTCTACAAGTCTCCTGTCTAAGGAGAACGAGAGGTCAAGCCAATGCAAACAGGAACTGAGGCGGAAGAGCAGCCAGCCTCTCACAAATGGTGGATTTGGATGAGATATTTACTGAGACCTTTCATGGGTGCCATGGAAGGTACTATTGGAAGCACTGGTGCCTGTACATGCTGTTTGGATGAGCATTGTTTAATGGCTTCCAATCACTTTATTTTTACCCTTTAGAATTTCAAAAGCAAACAAATAAATTAAAAAATGTGGACTCTTTGTGGGAGGGAATATTGCTATACAGAAAAAGCCGGTGCTCACCTCTACGAATTGCAGCAAGCAGGTCGCTCCTGGCATCACTCATTGGTATCAGCGGGAACTGAGGCTTCCGTGGTTCAACCGTCATGGCTGGGGGAGAGGCCAAGTGAGCTGGTGAGGTGGTAATCGTTGGGGGTCCAGGGGGAGGGGGCGGAGGTGCAACGGGGGGCCCCATTGGGCCAGTCTGAGGGGGAGAAGCAGAGTAGGGGCAAGGTGGGGCCGGTGGAGGGGAAGGTGCGTAAGAGGAGTGAGCAGCAGTGGCAGCTGCATTGGACGCCATGGTGGGAGGGGCAGAGATAGGGCTGTCAAAGGCAGTTTGAGCGGAGGGTATCACCGGGGGAGGGGGAGGGGGAGCAGGTGGCACAAAGTACTCGGCCATTGGCACTTGCTGGGGGCTGAAACGAGAAAGGGAAAGAGACAATCTGAAACAGACTCTGGCCCAATCAAACATGGCGCACATACAAAAAAATCTACAAGTTAAACTTAATATATAGGTTGGCATCAGACAAATGCTAGATACGTGGATCGAGTAAAGTGAATTACAGACACATCTTTTGGAACTTCTTTCAGATACAAACATTTTGAAAATCTGTTTCAAAAGGCTAATGTTTCTAATATTGCTCACTGTTAGAACTGAAAATATTTCTAATTTGTTATCTGGAAGGTGTTATCTATGGAAATGATCGAAAAATAGTGATCAACCTTATAACTGCTAAGATTATGATAGCTAAAAATGGAGGGGGGAGGTTATATCTCCTAATATATGTTAAGGGCTTTTTTTGGGGGGGGGACACACCCTGGTCTATAGTAACAGTTGATTGAGTTAACTAATTATAAAATAATACACATAAATCAACCTAATAGGTTTTGGAAGAATTTGTGTTTTTTTGTAATGTTTAGGAACAGCAAGTTTAATGATACTACTCAACCTTATGTTGTTTTCAACCTGCTGTAATTGTTTGTAATTGTTTGATTATTTCTTTATGGATATTTTATTGCATCTATAATAAAATGGAAACAAAAACAGATGAGCAGCTCAAGTCACAGAATTAGGCTAAGTTTAGCCCTTCTTAACTGCTGCACAACTTTGGAGCTAGAGCTATGGTTAAAGGCAGCTCCTCCCTCGAAGTAAGCAAACTAGAGCAGATACAGTCCTACATACATGGGAATTTTCACAGTACTCAGACATGGCAGGCACCCAGATACAGAATGGCAACCAGTACTAGTGCAAGAAAGTCCAGTTGCTAACAAACTCCTGTGCTGAGCTTGCCCAACTCATGACCCACCAAGATGTGCAAAAACCTTTTGTTATCCGAGGCAAGCAGTTAAGCAGTAAAGACTGAGGGACCATAGTAAACTAGACTAAAACCTCTAATTTTTGGAGAAGGGGTAAAAAAGAAGTGCTACTGCCAGGGTTTCAGGCAGGGGTCTCTTCCAGTCCCCAAAAATGCCAGGGAATGAACCAGGGACCTTCTGCATGCTAAGCAGATGCTGCACCACTAAGCTATGGCATAAAACCATTTCATTTTTGTTATCATTACCCACTATACCTTCTAACAGGAGCATCTAAGGAGATTTTAAAAAATAAAAAATCACACACACACACACATCAGAAAAGTCCTGCTGAATCAGTCCAAAGGCCCATTTAGTCCACCATATTGATCTCACAGATCTCACAGACCTCACAGCAAGCAGGATCTGCGTGCAACAGCACCCTCCCCCACCTGTGATTCCTCACAACTAGCATTCAGATGAGCTTCCCAAATGTACTCACTACTCTGTGTGCACAAATCTCATGCTCAGATTGCATAAATGTTTAATACTAATTGTGTCTATTTGGACAACAATCTGCATG
Source organism: Podarcis erhardii (assembly GCF_964252035.2). Lineage (NCBI taxonomy): Eukaryota > Metazoa > Chordata > Lepidosauria > Squamata > Lacertidae > Podarcis > Podarcis erhardii. The sequence continues at coordinate 28,554,659 of NC_138504.1, forward strand.
GTGAAAAACTGACTGGCAAGTTCAATAAAATCCCTTTCCAGACAAAAATTTCATAGGAAAAGTAACTGTTCTCTTGCTGTCTGCTGTCCATAGTCCTGAAAAAGACAGTCCGTTGTTTGCACACATAGGGCTCATTCACAGTTAACTTTTCTCCACATTTTTCCAGGCACAGACTGCATTTTAAAGCTCCATATCTAAGCACTCCCCGCTTCCCTGCCCCTGGAGATTTCCTGCAAAACCCCACTCTTTACCAGTGAATCAGAGCAAATAGCAATCCACGGAAAACCTGAATTGTTGCACTTCAGCTTTAAAGAACAGGTTTTTGAAGGGGAAAGTCCCGAGAGGAAAAGGACACTTGGACATGGAGCTTTGAAGCAAGGACCTGTTGCTATAAAGTGCAGGGCAAAAGCTAAGTATGGATAAGCCCTTTGTCTAGAAGTGCTATTTCACATTTTACAGATCATCCAACTATAGTTGTCAGCCTATTGCATTTCTATATTTTCTATGCAGCCCCCTTGGTCTCTTTTCAAGCCTGGCTTTTGAAGCTCATTACATATCAGCCCTTAGCCATTGATCCTACAAGGACTTGCACATGGCTTGATTTTTCCAGTGGGGATGCCTCTTCTTCCACAGGAGGAAAAAATAATTTGCAAGAATTTACATGCCAACTTACTTAACAATGAGGGAGTAAATTCTGCCCATGGGCCTCCATGCAAAAAGGGGTCAAGAGCAGCATGGGAATGGCAGAATTTGGGTCTTAAGCTCATTTTTCAGCATTCATTTACCGAGTAATGACAAAGACTAGGAACAACTGGGACAGAACTTAATCAAGGGAAAAGGAGCTAGGTGAGTAAAGGATGCAGGGAAATGATAGGGGATTCTTGCTGAGCCTAACGGAGCGAAGTCAGCCTGCCCTTGTGGCCACCAGAGAAAGCCAGCAGCATTCAGTGCTGTTTCAGACGCCAGCACTTTCCCAGGCTGGGCAAAATGGATGCTGGCTGGCATTTACATGAAGGGATGAACAGTGATGAATATACAATCAAGTTCTCTCTTGGGAGTCCTGGTAGGATTTAGATTGTCACTCACATTACTGTACCAATGAGCAACCTCTGTGCAACCATATTGTTGCCAGCTGGTTTTACAGAATGCAAGCCTGCCCTACCATGGGGAAAACCCATATGATCTTCCAACAAATGTAGTTAAAGAGGAATATTTATATTTTCCTCATGTTTCCCAGGATTGATGAATACAGCTGTATTCCTTTTAATCATCTGATCTCTGGACCAGCTGCTTTCCAATGTGGAAACCAAAGGGTGGAAACTTGAGCTTGTCCATACCAAAAATAAAAAATAAATCAATGGCAAAGAAAGGGGTTGGGGTCAAGTTTCCCAGCTCCTTGGCTATCCATGGATCTGACTGTATTCTGCTTCTCAACACCTTTCCTACACAAGTTTGCTACACTATCAATATCCTGGTAGCTTTAGAAAGTGCCAAACTCTCTTTCTGAAAGCAGAAAGCCACACCTAACAGGGGAAGGAAAGCAGGCAGGAATCCATACCCATAATCCTTGACTATCTGAGGCCTCGGTCCATTTAGCATAGTCTCTGACGGCTGCGGTACATGGGGCTGTTGGACCCGGTTGAGACTGTTCTGCCGGCTTCCTGCTGCTGAGGGCCTGTAGACATGTTCCTGGGCCTGGTTAGCCACCAGGATGACCTCTTTGTTGTCTGCTGACAGGTGTGAGGCTGGAGCTAATATCTGCTGGGCAGGATGGTTAGGGCTGGCCGGGTATGAGTGATCAGCTGCATCTGACGCATAAGATCTGTCACACACAAAAACACCAAAAGGTTGTACTCCTGAATGGGGTGGGTGGATGGAAGGAGCCAAACTGAAGGGAAAATTAAGATGACATCTATCAGCTGCTGGGATCAAGGCATGGTGTGTGTGTGTGTGTGTGTGTGTGTGTGTGTGTGCGCGCGCGCGCGCACGTACGTACGCACACATACACATTTACACATGCACATACACGCACACACTCTAAAAGGAACACACACATGCAGCAAGGATGGAGCAGGCATGGATTAGGAAGTTAGCACCACAGTTTAAGTGATTAACCTTCTATAGGGGTTTAAGTACTCCTAACTTGTGCTCCAAACAGCACACTGACTTCTTATCTCAGCATCATGTGAATGCAGAAGCAAAGCCCATGCAATGATTTAGCAGCCCCAGAGCAACAAACATTGGGTTGTTTTTTTATTTGGGGCAGGGGGAGAGTTTGTCAAAAGGCCTCATTTTCCTGAACCTCCAGCTAGTCAGATAAGAACCCTTGCTGTTGTGAGCAATAAAAGCATCCAGAAAAATAATAATAAGTCAAACAATAATCAAGCCCCAAAAACAGCAAAAGAAAGAAAAAAGATTGAGCGAAGCGTGTAATACATAAAACCTGCCTATTATCTGGGGACAGTGATCCTTCCGATGAGGCCATGTGATATGGGGATGGTGAGAACCTGTTATCGGGCCGGAATTCCTTATCGTATGCCATCATGTTCCATTCCAGCCGACGGTTGCGAGCCTTTCGCACTTTCTTCACTTCCCTGGTGGAGTCTTCAACCAGCCGCTGCTCCTGCAGAGAAACAGAGTAAAGTATCTGCTGTGTCAACCACCTTTCTGCTACTGATGTGAATTGTAAGGCTTGGCTGGCCTCCACAATGGAACAGAATCCCCAAGGGGTAAAAACAGAATACACCACCTTCAGGCTGCAGAGTCTGAGGGTTTCTTTTTAATGTGTGTGAGTGTGTGTGTGTGTGTGTGTGCACGCACGTGTGTGCATATTTGAGTTTCCCATATGTAAATAATTCCTTACAAGAAAAAAACTAATCCCAGCACAACGAAAGGTGAGAATGCTTTCAGCTCAACACACTCCTTATTTACTGAGATCTGTACTTTGTTTGTTTTTTCATAATGCAGGTGATTCAAAAATGTGGTCACGCACATGTATTCTGAGGTTGTCTAGGTTATTCTATAACAGTGGGGTCACTGCCCCCTTGATTCTGTACACTCATGCCCTGTGCCCCCTACCCTACCCTACCCTACAAAAAGCATTATTCACCATCCACTAAGAAAGACAATAACACAATAAAAATTCAAAGCAGTAACAATGAATTGCATATTTAATCAAAACCCAATTAAAACTTTTTGTAATCAACCATTTATTTAGCATTTAATCTCCGGTGGGGTGTGAGAATTCTCCTCTTTCAATCATCTCTAGACAGGCAGATTATCTGCTTACGTGCTCTATAGAGACTACCTGAATCCCAACTCCTATATATTCCCCCTTCACAAAAATGTACCTTCTGCCTGCGTTTCTCTTTCCTCTTGTCCTCTGTTGCCTGCAACATCTTCTCTTTCCACAAGTTGAAGAAATATGAAGGGTCCGTGTAAAACTTCAAACCGTCTTTCTTGTCATCTCTAGAAAGAGCAAGTGGTGGTGGGGGGGGGGTTGAGGGGGGGAGGGAGAGGTAGAGAGAGAGAACTATTTTAATTCTTATTTCATAAAATTTATACACCACTTGATTAAAAAAAAAAAAGAGAGAATACCGTATTTTTCGCTCTATAAGACGCACTTTTCCCCTCCTAAAAAGTAAGGGGAAATGTGTGTGCGTCCTATGGAGCGAATGCAGGCTGCGCAGCTTTCCCTGAAGCCAGGAGAGCAAGAGCGCACCGATCCCTCTTGCTCTCCTGGCTTCGCTTCGCTGGAGAGGCACTGTGCAGCTTTCCCTCTCTGTGCAGCACCCTTTCAGCGAAGTAGCAGGAGAAATGGAAGGAGCTCCGTTTCTTCTGCCGCTTCGCTGGAGAGGCGCTGAGCAAAGAGGGAGAGAATTTTTTTTTTCTTGTTCTCCGCCTCTAAAACTAGGTGCGTCTTATGGTCGGGTGCGTCTGATAGAGCAAAAAATATGGTAAATTATCAGTAAGGAAAACATTCACATTGCTATGAAGGAACACCTAAATTGCATAAGTTACCATCACAGGACCATCTTTTAAACTTATTAGACTCCCCAAATGAATCATAGAATCATAGAATCATAGAGTTGGAAGAAACCACAAGGGCCATCGAGTCCAACCCCCTGCCAAGCAGGAAACACCATCAGAGCACTCCTGACATATGGTTGTCAAGCCTCTGCTTAAAGACCTCCAAAGAAGGAGACTCCACCACACTCCTTGGCAGCAAATTCCACTGTCAAACAGCTCTTACTGTCAGGAAGTTCTTCCTAATGTTTAGGTGGAATCTTATGGGTACAGACTTAGTAACAGAGACTCTTTTGCCAAATGCCCTACCTGTAAGGAGTAAGGATGTTGAGCGGTGGGGGCTTATCGCACCTCTGGTACATCTCCATCACAGGGTTTGGGATGGAATTGCGAGACACCACCTGTTGGTTCTGAATGGTGGAGCTCTTGAAAGCTTTCCGCATGTTGATATCCTGCAGTGAGACTGGAAATGCAAGGCAGAAACATGAAAAGGATGAAACTCAACCCTGCGCACCCGCAATCCCAACACACAATGCGGGTTTTGTTTCCTACAAGTCACGCACTGGTTCTTTGGTGCAATGATTCCCATGCTTATCCTACCATCTCAAGGCAGGTAACGCTTTACACTATACTGCAATTCGTTATAACCAGTATCTTAAATATTTAAATGGGGGGGGGGAGAGCAAGCGAGCACAAGATTAAAGACAGAATCCCACCACCTACTGAAACCTAAAACTCCTGCCTGCCAGATCATAATCTCCCCCATCTCTCAAGAGCTAGGTTTGACAGATAACACAAACACTTTAAAAAATAAAAATAAAAACGCTGTAATTCACTATGACAAATATTATTTGTAATATAAATACAGGGGGAAAACAGATTAAATACAGAAAAAGCAAGTTAAATATTAATACAATTAAAAGTAATTAACAATGGGTAATCAATATAACCAGTTAATGAACTAACAATCCTATGCAATCTACTCAAAAGGAAGTCTCACTGAGTTCAGTCAGAGACTTACTTCCAGGTAAGTGTGCATACAGTTGAGACTTAAAGATCATAACCCTAAGATTTAGACAGCTGTTATCTCACATTTACTTACTTATAAGCGGCATCGAGAGTGGAACCATGAAAACTGCAGTGACGATCTCTGCTTTGAGAATTCTTGCAAGTTTTAAGATGTGCTATAAGTACGAGCATACTTTCTACAAAGACCCTGTTACTTCAGGGGTGGGGAACCTTGTGGGCCTCCAGATGTAGCTGGACTTTATCCCCTGACCATTGGCCACATTGCCTGGGGTAATGGAAATTGGGAGTCCAAAAACACCTGGAGGGCCAGAGGTTCCCCACCCCTGATTTACCTCTCAGGATAAATGAGCCTGATGCAAGAAAAAAAAGCTCAGCACCTTCTTGCTGGCTTGGAGAGCAGACCAGGGCAGGGGCTGGAAAGGTGCAAACCAGCCCGCGCCGTCTTCTGTAGGTCTGCTCCCAAGGTGGAAAGTGCGGCAGCGCTTGCTTTTATAGCAAAACAGGACCTTAGCCAACACCCACACCCCAGCTGTATCCAATCAGCCAAAGTACCTGCCCTGGGACCTTGGGCAAAAGGGCAGGTGATAAATTGCTATAGCAACCACAACACCCCCCAGGATATTCTATGCCTTCTGCATCACCTACGCTTTCCAAGAAGCAGCAGTTATCCAGCTCCACTACTGAGGGGTGGTAGAACACAAGCAATTACTTCATCAGATTTCTGAAAAAGATTAAGGTTGCTAGGAAAGCAGGGGGCCAGTATGATTTGTGGGGGGGATGGCAATTTTCTGATTAACGGAAATGACAGATGGGGAGATTAGACAGCTGTTCATGTGGCTAAACTGAAGGTTCCTGTTTTCTATTTTTTTTAACAAGATTGATTTTTTAAAAAAACAACAACTGGCAAGAACTTTCCGGGCCTATCATCAAAGTACAGTCATACCTTGGGTTACAGACACTTTGGGTTGCACGATTTCGGGTTGTGCACCGCGCCAAACATGGAAGTACCGGAACGGGTTACTTCTGGGTTTCGGCGCTTGCACATGAGCAGAAGCGCCGAATTGCAACCCGTGTGTGCAGACGCGGCGCTGTGGGTTGCAAACGCTGCGGGTTGTGAATGTGCTTCCTGCATGGATCACCTTCGCGACCCGAGCATCCACTGTACAAGGAAGGGGCAGACCTACAGAGGAAGAAGCAGGGAGAGGATGGATTGCATTGCACCTTCCTTGCTCTGCCTGATCTTCTCTCCCAGCCAGCAAGAGTGTGCCGATGTTTTCTGCCTGCCTCATTTTGCTTGTTCTGTGAGATATCTGCTAGTAGGTAACAGTGTTGTGCTGATTACAGTTTGGGGCATTGGAGTCTGATTGATCAGCCAGGGAAAGACTGAAGGTGGGAGTTGTGTGTGTCAGGCAGCTGGCATAGAAAAGAACTGTGTTAAAGCAAATACTAGAACTATTATCTATTGTTGAATAAGTGAAACAGCATTATACTCAAGAAATCTAACATCTGCCTTTATTGGTGCATCTGAGCTCACACCTCTTACACTCTTCTGAAAAGGTTAAGTGTGGGTGCCAAATATGGATCTAAAACAGGGAGCAGAGAGGCTGTGTCCCTCCTTATGTTGTTGGACTACAGCTCCCATCATCCCCCCAGCCAGCATGGCCAGATATCAGGGGGAATGGGAGTTGGAATCCAACAACATCTGGTGGATTACATGTTAGACCACCGTATCCTCCTGTGTCCCTCAGGGCTCAATTCTATGCCCCATGTTGTTTAATATCTATATGGAACCACTGAATGGAGTCATCTGGAGTTTTGGCATGCACTGTTGGCAGTATGCTAATGACAGACAACTCTGTTGCTCCTTTACAGTGGTACCTCGGGTTAAGTACTTAATTCGTTCTGGAGGTCCATTCTTAACCTGAAACTGTTCTTAACCTGAAGCACCACTTTAGCTAATGGGGCCTCCTGCTGCTGCCGCACCGCTGGAGCACGATTTCTGTTCTCATCCTGAAGCAAAGTTCTTAATCTGAGGTACTATTTCTGGGTTGGAGGAGTCTGTAACCTGAAGCGTCTGTAACCCGAGATACCACTGTACATCTGCAGGTGAGGCAGTGGATGTGCAGGACCACTGTTTTGCCTCGGTAATGGACTGGATGAGAGCCAACAAACTGAAGGTAAGACTGAGGCACTGTTAGTGAGTGGTTCCCCAGAACAGTTAGGTGGAAGATTACCTGCTCTTGAGAGGGTTACAGTCCCCTCTTATGCAGCAGGTACATGGCTTGGGGGTGCTCCTGGATCCATTCTGTTGCTTAAGGCCCAGGTGGCCTCGGTGGTGTGGAATGCCTTCTGTCAGCTTTGGCTGTTGGCTCAGCTGTGCCCCTATCTGGACAGGGATAGCCTGATTTCTGTGGCCTCCTCTGGAAACCTCTAGGTTGGATTACTGCAATGTGATATACGTGGGGCTGCCTCTGAAGACAGTTCAGAAACTTCAGCTGGTGCAAAATGCAATGGCCAGATTGCTCACCAGAACATGCTGGTTTGAACATATATCACCAATCCTGGTACAACTGCAATGGCTGCCGATTAGTTTCCGGGCCCAATTCAAAGTGCTGGTGTTGACCTATAACATGGCTCAGGAGCTCAATACTATAAGGCTCACCTCTCCCCATACAAAGTGTCCCGACCCTGTGCTTGTCATCTAAGGCCCTTCTATATATCCCCCATTGCAGAGAAGTTCAGAGGGTGACAACAAGAGAACGGAACCTTTCTGTAGTGGCTCCCTGATTGTGGAATGCTCTCCCCAGAGAGACTTGTCTGATGCCATCAGTACATGTATTTAGGCTCCAGGCAAAAACATTCCTCTTTACCCAGGCCTATGGCTATTAAATAAGCTATGGCTTGTGAAAATGTGAGGGAGAGGACTGCTATTAGGATGACTATATTATTATTGGGCTGCCTGTCAGTATGTTTTTAATTAAGTTTTTTATTATGTTTTTATCATTTATGTTCTGTAATGTGTTTTTAATGTTGTACACTGCCCTGGGATCTTTTGACAAAGGGCAGCATATAAATTGAATTAATAATGATCAACTGCACATTTATTCAAAATCCAGTTAAAAGTATTTCAATTAATTCAACAAAACTGATGAACTTGATCTATTGATATCAGCTTTTCAAAACCTGATAGTCAAGTACAGTTCCAGTGGCCCTCACACAGGTAACCCCCCCGCCCCCTGCCCCGGGATGGTACTGCCTATTTTGAGAACCACTGAATTCTAATATCAGCGAAGAAGGCTAGGGTGTAACTCTGCTCTCACCAACTAACCATGGTATTTGGGGGGACATGGGGGGTTGTGTACCTTAGGAGCATTCACTGATGGGAGTCACCACCTGCAGCTTGAAGTAAAGGTAAAGGGACCCCTGACCGTTGCGGACGACTCTGGGGTTGTGGTGCTCATCTCGCTCTATAGGCCAAGGGAGCCGGCATACAGCTTCCTGGTCATATGGCCAGCATGACTAAGCTGCTTCTGGAAAGCCAGAGCAGTGCACAGAAAAACTGTTTACCTTCCCACCAGAGCAGTGCCTATTTATCTACTTGCACTTTGACATGCTCTCAAACTGCCATGTTGGCAGGAGCAGGGACCAAGCAACAGGAGCTCATCCCGTCGTGGGGATTCAAACAGCTGACCTTTTGATCAGCAAGCCCTAGGCTCTGAAGCTTGAAGTAGCACAACCCAAAATGCAGTGAGAAATACACCAAAGGTTAAGGTTGTTTTGAGAAAAGTTTTCCAGCTGCTGATGGAAAAACAAGTGGGCTTATCCCGTCCTTCAGAGCTCATCTTTCACTCCCCCAGCGGATTAGCAGAGAAAACTAAGTGCTAAAGCTAATCCTGCAAGAGCAAGAATCCTTCCTCACCACCTGTTGAGAACATAAAGAGGTAAAAAAATAAATAAAAATCAAGGCCAGCAGAAATGAACAACAAAAGTAAATGGTAAGTGGTCTGTAAGTGGTCAGGTGGTCTGATTTAGTTCAGCGACAATAATGTTTGGGTGTAGGGGACACCCTCCCCAAACCGTAGAAATTAATAAATGGTAGGATTTTGATTATTTGGAGTATTGAAGTGAAGATTGGAAGCCAGTGGAAAAGTACAGGCTAAGTTTCCTTCCAAGTCAGGGCCTCACCTGGGATACAGGCATCAGCATGACAAAAAGTGTTGATGGCCCATCAAAGAGGAATCCTTGGCCCTAGGCAGACAGAGGTTGCCATGGCGATGGGGTATGTGTGTGAGGTGACAGGAAAATAGTCTTTTTAGAAAAGTGTGCTGGGAAAAAGAAAGGAGAAAAAAAAGAGAGCTACCGTATTTTTCGCTCCATAGGGTGCACCTGACCATAGGGCGCACCTAGTTTTTAGAGGAGGAAAATACGGAAAAAAATATTCTGAATAAAATGTTGCACTAAACTATTTAAAGCAGCAATGTGGGCGGCTCCTGTCCGCTTTGCTGCTTTAAATCGAGCCTCAGAGGAGGGTAGGAAGGGGAACCATGGCTTATCTAAGTCCAGTTAATAATGCTGAGCCAGACTTATGGCCATCGAGATTAGCCTGGCCGTCTCAGTGGAAATCTGGGGAGGCTGGGGTGGACTTTCAGTGGTTAAAGTGTGGTTGTGTCTTCCTGCCCGGCATCTATTTCCTGCTGTCTTTCCCCCCTGCACCCCCGCACCCTGCTTCGAGGGAAGGAAGAGGAGCCATGGATCCTCTGCTCGTGTCAGCAGCTCCCCTCCCACTTTGCTGCTTCAAAGGGAGCCCAGGAGGAGGGAATCTGCTGCAGCCGCAAGCAGTGGAGGATCCGTGGTCCCTTTCCTTCCCTCCTCCGTGATTGCTTTGAAGCAGGAAAGTAGGAGAGGAGCTGCTTACACGAGTGTAAGCTGCTCCCCTCCCACTTTCCTGCTTCAAAGCAATCACGGAGGAGGGAATCCGCTGCAGCCATCAGCAACGGAGGATCCATGGTCCCCTTCCTTCCCTCCTCCGTAGTTGCTTTGGAGCAAGAAAGTGGGAGAGGAGCTGCTTACACGAGTGTAAGCTGCTCCCCTCCCACATTGCCGCTTCAAAGGGAGCCCGGGAGGAGGGAATCTGCTGCCGCTTCCCCCACCTCCCGCAGAAGCCGCACGCTCTTTAAAGGGGCTGCGCGACTTCTCCTGGCTTTTCTGGGAGGTGGGGGGATTCCCCCACCTCGTAGAAAAGCCCGCAGGAGCCGCGCAGCCTTTAAAGGGGGTGCCGCTCTTGGGGGCTTTTCCCCGAGGACGGAGAAGGGACTGATGCGGCCAGTCAGTCCCTTCTCCCTCCTGGGGAAAAGCCCGCAAGAGCACACGAAGCTTGTGTGCGGCTCTTGGGGGCTTTTCCCGCCTGCCTCCCCCCTGCATTCACTCCATAGGACGCACACACATTTTCCCTTGCTATTTAGGAGGGGGAAAGTGCGTCCTATGGTGCGAAAAATACGGTATATCTTGGGCAGGCTGGCTGAAGGCGGGCTGGGAGAAATGCCTTGGACTCCAGTGCTGCACTGATGTGGGGGACAATCCCCTCTTGAAATGACCATGCTGCAAGATCTGGAATCTCTCCATGCAGACTGAAGGTGTAAGTATGTGTATAAATCACATTTCTTAAAGTTATGACAGTCTCGACCGTGCCTTGTGGGGCTGGCACCCAACTTTTGTAACAATAATGTATTTCTCCCTCATGCACAGGAAAGCCTTGCTTCTGTCCATGCCCTGCTAACTTCTATGTTTGATCAATGTAGGCAATCTGTTAAATATGGGGCTGCCTCTGAAACTGCAGTTTGGAAACTGCAGTTAGTGCAAACTTCTGCTGCAAGACTGCTAACTGGGACCCTGCACAAGGAAAATATATTGTTAGTGCTGAGATATCTGCACTGGCTCTCAGTCCATTTCTGGGACACGGGTGGTGCTATGGTCTAAAACACTGAGCCTCTTGGGTTGCTGATCGGAAGGTTGGCGGTTTGAATCCCCACAATGGGGCGAGCTCCCGTTGCTCTGTCCCAGCTCCTGTCAACCTAGCAGTTCGAAAGCATGCCAGTGCAAGTACTGTGTTTTTCGCCCTATAGGACGCACTTTCCCCCCTCCAAAAATGAAGGGGAAATGTGTGTGCGTCCTATGGGGTGAATGCAGGCTTTCGCTGAAGCCTGGAGAGCGAGAGGGGTCGGTGCGCACCGACCCCTCTCGCTCTCCAGGCTTCAGGAAGCTATCCGCAAGACTTGGGAGCCCGCGGGAGTTCCCACTGGGCTCCCTAGGCTTGCGGAGAGCTGCCTGCATCCTGAAGCCTGGAGCACGCCCCAGGTTTCGGGCTTCGCACAGCTCTGCACAAGCCTCCCACGGAGGCTTCAATGGGCCAATATTTCTTTAAGTGGGTCCATAGAGAAAAGACAAAGCTATGTTTGTTTGTTTGTTTTTGTTATTTGCTATATTTTATTGGTTGCTTTTTTACCAAGGTAATTCAAAGTGACTTATGATGTATAACAGGCATGTCCAACAGGTAGATCACTGGATGTCTGCGATAGATCACTGGTAGATCATTGGCTCCCCCCAAAGAAGCTGAACAACTGTGGCTCCCCTAAGAAAAGCTCAACATTTTACCTCCTCCCTGAAAAAACTCAACAACTTTGACCCGAACCTCCCAAAAATGGGCCTTCCTCCTTCCTAAAAAAAAACTCAACAACTTTGACCGGAAGCCCAAAAAAGGGGGTAGATCACTGCTAGTTTTTAACTCTGTGAGTAAATCGCAGTCTCTTGGGAGTTGGCCACCCCAGATATATAAGAAGAAGAAGAGAAGAGTTTGGATTTGATATCCCACTTTATCACTACCCTAAGGAGTCTGGGACGCGGGTGGCTCTGTGGGGTAAACCACAGAGCCTAGGACTTGCTGATCAGAAGATCGGCGGTTCAAATCCCCACAACGGGGTGAGCTCCTGTTGCTCGGTCCCTGCTCCTGCCAACCTAGCAGTTTGAAAGCACGTCAAAGTGCAAGTAGATAAATAGTGCAAGTAGATAAACTGGCGGGAAGGTAAACGGCATTTCCGTGTGCTGCTCTGGTTCACCAGAAGCGGCTTAGTCATGCTGGTCACGACCCGGAAGCTGTACGCCGGCTCCCTCGGCCAGTAAAGCGAGATGAGTGCCGCAACCCCAGAGTTGGTCACAACTGGACGTAATGGTCAGGGGTCCCTTTAGCTTTACTTAAGGAGTCTCAAAGTGGCTAACAATCTCCTTTCCCTTCCTCCCCCACAACAAACACTCTGTGAGGTGAAGCCAAGAGACTTCAGAGAAGTGTGACTAGGCCAAGGTCACCCAGCAGCTGCATGTGGAGGAGTGGGGAATCGAACCGGGTTCACCAGATTACAAGTCCACCGCTCTTAACCACTACACCACAAACGCATACACTAAAGCTAGCATAAAATGGAAAGACAAAGAAAAATCTAAAAGGCCATTGTGTTTTAAAAGGCAGAATTAAAACATCTCACTCACAGGACACAGATAACTAAGGCCCATAGAATCATGGAATTGTAAAGTTTGAAGGTGCCCTGAGGGTCATCTAGTCCAACCCCCTGCAATGTGGAATCTCTACTAAATCATCCATGACAGATGGCCATCCAACCTCTGCTTAAAAACCTCCAAGGTTTTTAAGTCCACTGCCTCCCGAGGGCATCTGCTCCACTGTCGAGCAACTCTTACTATCAGAAAGTTCTTGATGTTTAGTTGGAATCTCATTTCTTGTAACTTGAATCCATAGGTTCAGGTCCTAGCCTCCAGAGCAGAGAAAACAAGCTTGCTCCATCTTCCATGTGACAGCCCTTTAGATATTTGAAGATGGCTATCACATCTCCTCTTTTCCAGGCTAATCATACCCAACACCCTCAACCATTCCTCATGAGACTGGGTTTCCAGACTCATTATCATTTTGGTTGCCCTCCTTTGCACAGTTCCAACTTGTCAGTATGGTATTCTTTTTAAAGTGTGGCACTCAGAACTGTACACAGTATTCCAGGTGTGGTCTGACCAAGGCAGAATAGAGCTGGACTATTACTTCCCTTGATCTGGACACTAGACTTCTGTTGATGCAGCCTAGAATACCATTAGCTTTTTTTGCTGCTGCATCACACTGTTGACTCATGTTAAGCTTGTGGCCTACTAAGACCCTGAGATCCTTTTCACATGTACTATTGGCAAGCCAGGTGTCCCCCCATCTTATATTTGTGCAGCTGCTTCTATCTGTCTAAGTGCAGAACCTTACATTTGTTCCTCTTGAAATTCCTTTTTTAAACGTTTTGACCCAGTTCTCCAATCTGTTAAGATGACGTTGAATCCTGATTCTTTCTTCTGTGGCATTAGCTACCCCTCCCAGTTTGGTGCTATCTGCAAATTTGATGAGCATCCAAAAGGTCTGGCAGAAAAGAAATTATTTTGCCTGGTGCCTGAACATTGACAGATGATTGACAGATTCTGGGTAAATGCATGCTAATCACTACATGGGACTATCTCATTGATAACTTTAAGCTGCTTTGGAAACCTGGCCTATGATGAAGATGATGATAGTAACTAATGTGAAAAACACCTCATTATCATTGCCTTTTCAGAACGCTTACTGGAAGAAGAAAGCAAGGAAGGAAGTAATGGAGATCCTTCCAGGCTGCACACCTTTGTGCATTTACTTGGGAATAAGTCCCCCTGAAATTCTTGGGAGGCATTTCTGAGGAAAAATGATTGGTCAGCTGAGAATATAGCTTCTCAACAAATATGCAATTCTTTTCAGAGACTGAAAATTCAGTGGTGAAACCAGAGGCTTGTTCTTTTCATCATGAGATACTGAAAGACTGACATTTCCCAAGGTCCAGGTTTGTGACTTTGTTAACCCAAACTGCTTGCATTCAACAGGACCGTACATTGTGCTTTAGATAAAAGGTCCCCAGTGCAAAATAAGAGGGGGGGGGAAGGGGAGTGCTTTGTTGTTGTTTAGTCGTGTCCGACTCTTCGTGACCCCATGCACCAGAGCACGCCAGACACTTCTGTCTTCCACTGCCTCCCACAGTTTGGTCAGACTCATGTTGGTAGCTTCGAAAACACTGTCCATCCATCTAGTCCTCTGTCGTCCCCTTCTCCTTGTGCCCTCAATCTTTCCCAACATCAGGGTCTTTTCTAGGGAGTCTTTGCTTCTCATGAGGGGGCCAAAGTATTGGAGCCTCAGCTTCAGGATCTGTCCTTCCAGTGGGCACTCAGGGCTGATTTCCTTAAGAATGGATAGGTTTGATCTTCTTGCAGTCCATGGGACTCTCAAGAGTCTCTTCCAGCACCATAATTCAAAAGCATCAATTCTTTGGCGATCAGCCTTCTTGTGCTAGAATCCATAAATCAAGGATGGATAACCTGAGATTGAAAGCCTAAATGTTGCTTTTTGCCTAAATTGAAATCTGTGACAAAGGGGTTAGTTTAATCTCTGGTTTGCTAGTAAAGGTGAATTACTGTGTCATGAAATTGTGCATGGCTAAAATGTATGCCACCAACATGAAAAGTTTGGAAAGCTCTGGGTTAGGGGTTTATTAGGCAGGACAAACCAGTTTAATTTCCTTAGGGAAATGAAGAGATCCTAGAAAAAGGCTAGAGGCATTTTACAGGCAGGGTAAAACAGATATCCATTCTAGGAGAAATTAGGTTTATTAAAAACAGTGTTAGAAAGTTAAAAGAAAGTTATAATTATATCTTTAAAGGAAGTTTTGACTGAAACAAAGTATTGTGCCTTTACTAGTGAAACCACTAAGCTTTATCCCACAGAGTGCTTGTTACTAAAATTCAAATTTTGCTTCCACTGTGCCTCATCTTTAATTTATTCCCAGTGCAAGAAATAAGGGGGCACAGGATCCCTACAATGAGACCTTGTTGCTGAATTATAGTAAATGCTACCATGCACATAGAATCTCTGAATTAATAGTTGTTTTTGACAGAGTCTCTAAGTTTAAATCACCCAGACCCAATCATGTTACCTTGCCAGTGGCGTAGCGTGGGGGGTGCAGGGGGGGCCGGCCGCACCGGGCGCAACATCTGGGGTTAGGGCAAATCCACGGGTTAGGGGGCGCAAATCCACGGGTTAGGGGGTGCAAATTACTTGCCTTGCCCCGGGTGCTGACAACCCACGCTACGCCACTGTACCTTGCTCCCATTTTTACTGAGGGAGTTTGACACACCACCCACGTTTGGCTCTAACTCTATCCACCTTGGCATGCAGCCCCTAACAAATTACTCTCCCAAATGACTGAAGGACTCTCCAACCCTGCCATAAATCATCCTTTTCATAATGTATGGTTCAAAAAGCCCTAATATTCTAAGAAAACAGATTGTTTACTAGAATTTCCTTTTCCCGGGAGTGTTTTGCCTGTTCCATGGCAGGGTTTTGTTGTACTGAGTCACAAAGGGAAGCTTGAAAATGGCAATACTTAATTAGCGCTTAAGGAAGCAAAACATCTAAATGCAGTTCTGTCCTCCTTGACCAGATAAACAAAACCAAAGGTTAATGTGACCCAAGTGGTTGCTACTAATGCTGCTTACCTTCTTCCACAGTGGAGTCCAGTTGGGTGACCTTGATCACCAGAAGATCAACTCGCTCTTGCAGAGAATTCATCCGCATGTAGAAACTATTGGCTTCATTAAAAAGCTCCCCGAATATGTCTTCAGCATGTCTGCCTGAAATACCATGAAACAAAAGAGGTGACCTGTTCCAGGCAAAATAGATTGAGGACCCTTTCAGGTAGTCAAAGGAAAGCAAATTTGTTTACGAACCAGAAGGCAGAAGTAATAGCAACAAAACAAGTGAAGGAGTTTTTTCTACAACACAGCATACCGTTCTTTTAATTTCCTGGAAATGCTTTTATTCCATTTTCCAGTTTAACAGCACAAGAAGCCCCATACAATAAACACAACACAATGGTTAGCCTGCCCTAACTGGACATATGTTGCCAGAGGCTGTGTGTCAGAATCAGTCTCTCATACATATGTTACAAAGGAATACCGTATTTCTACGAAATCATTTTCCGTTGTATATCAGCAAATAGTTCAGAGATGGTAGCACAGCCTTCTCCAACCTGGTGCCTACCAGAAGTTTGACTGCAATTCCCATCAGCCCCAGCCAGCTGCTGGTAGTCCAAAACATGTGGAGGACACCAGGTTGGCAAAGTGTGTGGCAACATATAGTAATTATTTCAAATAACCATTAATAGATTTATTCACCTACATACATTTGACTAATCCTCTTTCTACGGCTATGCTGGTAACCACCATCGTATCTTGTGACTGCAAATTCTAAAAATATTAATTGTGTGCTATCCAAATAAATACATCTTCCAGTCTGCCTTGAACCTTCTGCCAACAAGCTTAACTGGGTGACCCATGATCCCAGCATTATGAGAGAGGAAGAAAAATGCATCTGTCTACTTCCTCCATGCCAGGAGTCACCAACATGGTGTGCATGAGCACCAGTGTGCCTACTATGTACCTCCTATGGTGCTTGGAAAAGTTCTAAGTAAATATTCCCTTAAAAATCCAAAATGCATGATAGACTGTTGCTCTTCCTGCTCAGTTCTTGTCTGCAGTGGCTCAGCCTTTCCTACATTGAATATGCTGCATTAGACGTGCTCACATTTCATTAGATACAAAGATTGGACACCCATCCTCTAATGAACAAACAAGAGTGCAAAAGACATCCTCCTTGTTAGCAAGCACAACAGTGGCTCCTGCATGTGCCCTTTCTTCCATGGATTTTGTGATTGGGCCAGTGGCACTCACCCAGAATTCCAAATGTGCCCACAAGCCCCAAAAAGTTGCTATATGCCATCATAACTTTTATAATCCTCAATTATGCTTCTTTTGCATATATTTTGAAAATAAACTAACCCCTCCCCAATATATTATAACTTTCACTTGCAGAAAGATGCTCCAGCCCCCTTTTCTGTACCTTCTACAGCTTGACAAAATCTAATGCAAGAGAAATCTGAAATGAGCGAACAAATGCATTCTTAGACTGGAACTACACATTACTTTAAACAAGGGGTTGCAAAAGGAAACAGCAATGGTAAGTTTCATTCCACCATAACATCTTGGATCACTTATAGTGCTTTGACCAGGCCAGTGCAGAGCTTGTCTGAGGTCCAGGGTGGGAGTTTTGTCCATAAGATGGACCACTGCAGTGCAACCGCCTCATCTGATCTGATGCTACACACTAATTTGCATTAACACAGGTTTAGATTTTACTATTGAAGTCTTGAAGTGCATATGGACAGGCATGGCCGTTTCACCCATTAAGCTCCAGTTCGGCTGGGAAGGATGGGGGCATTTTTGGATGACAGTGTAAGTCTGGCAGGCCCCTGGCAGGGCCTTCTGGCCAACTTAGCCCTCCA
The DNA here is from genome assembly GCF_964252035.2 of Podarcis erhardii. Lineage (NCBI taxonomy): Eukaryota > Metazoa > Chordata > Lepidosauria > Squamata > Lacertidae > Podarcis > Podarcis erhardii. Next base: position 28,572,166 of record NC_138504.1, read on the forward strand.
AGGCCTGCAGCAAGTGTACCCAGCTTCCTTCTCCCCTGCTTTGGCCTGTCCTTGACGTTATGGGATTGTGTATTTCTGTTCCTATCGCCACCGGCTGTTATCGCTTGCTGTTTTTCAGCCTTGGGTTCTGAATATGCACCTGGATATTTTGTCCCTTTTGTTTGCTTCCTGTGTTTGGTGCGTCCCCCCACCTTTTCTCAAGGCTGCAATTATTATAGCGAGGGGATTTTTTTCAGCCGGAACTCACTGGAGCTCAGTTCCGGCTCTTCTCGGGTGGACGCCATTGCCATTATAAGAGAACAAGGGAGGCATTCGTAGTGAATTCCAGTACCTCTTTTTCTAGAAAAATAGCAATGATTATAGTACGGTACATGAAGCTCATTTGTGCAGGGGTTGCGTTCCGGGTCATTGCATGTGCCAACAGTCACACGTAAGCCTGTTCCACCCCAATTCTGGGACTGAAAGCCACACATGTATTGGCAGTTGCACGTCAATAGGACGCATGCAAAATGGTCACCACCTGTACCAACTTTGTGCCACAATTGGGGGCAAGGAAAGCAACACACTGGCATGTCTTTCCATATGCATGCATTTACAAACATGTGCCAAAACCACTCTTATTCCCCTTGGTGGTGTCTTCTCAGAGCCTGTAATTTTATAATGCTGCATCGCGAATGGTGTATAATTGTGTGTGTGTGTGTGTGTGTGTGTGTGTGTGTATAAAACCCTGGTAAATGTGGGATAACTAGTCTCATATAACCAACATTCTTGAGTCTAATTAATGCATGAAGGGGTTCAGACCATAGAAAAAGCTGTCCTGACAGGCTCAGGTTTTCTTTTTCTTTTCTTTTCTTTTTTGCAGCAAGAAGCTGGGAAACAGGGACATCTGGTAACCTTATCCTAGAATCCTCCCTCCTCCTTCCCAAAGCCTAGTTAGTGCTTTCCCAGCTCAACTCCTTCCCAAAGCCCAGTGCCCTCCTAAAGCTCAACCACTTTGGGAAAAGCACCATTTGACAAGGCAGTGTGCAGTCTGCAGATTCCTTGTCAAAGTACTATTGCAGCCCTCTTGTATGAAGGTTGGACCTTCCTGAACTACATAATCAAGACTTTGTTCCCCTCCAGTCTACCAGAGAAGCACAAGGTGTGAAGAGGCTATACTCTAACAAGCCTCTATTGAGCACCTATACCAATAATTTAGCAACATTCACCACTTTGCAACTAAGCCAGGTTTTACCGCCTGTGCAACTTTTCTGACTGATGCATGGAAAAATGAACCTCTGAAATGATCTCTGAAAAGTTTGCACCGTATGTTCCGGCATATAAGACGACTTTTTAACCCAGCAAAATCTTCTCAAAAGTCAGGGGTCATCTTATATGCTGGGTATGGTTGTGGGGGGTCGCCTGAGTGAAGCGGCGGGGGGCTTCAACTATTTAAACGGCCACAGCGCATTTTTCCCTTGCCTTCCCTTGCCGTTTTGCCTTGCTCCTTCTAGCTGCCTTCATGGCGCAAGCCCCTGGCTCCTTTGTTTCACCCTCGGCTGCTACAGCGTGTGTGTGAAGAGGTGGCAGGAGAGCAGGCAGGAAGAGGAGGCTGCTTATCTCTCCCTGCGTGTCTCTCTGCTGAACATCTCGTCAAGCAGGGATTTGTTATTTTATTTTTTAAGTCTCTAGATGGAGCCACTCAATGCAGCAGAGCACACATTTTTATTAAGCATATAGCTCTCTCCTCTCCTCTGAGACAGCTGATCCCAACCACCCGCCCTTTGATGCCACCTGGCAGGTTGCTTGGATCGCCTGTCTGAAGCCCTGTTGGGGTTGCTGCTGCCGCCGCCCTCTCAGCCTGGTGCCAGACCTTGTGGAGCGTCCATGCTGCTGCTGCAGAAGCTGCCGGGCTGGCAGCCATCAGCGCTGGTTTGTGGCTGCCGCAGAGGTTCCTACTATTAAATTGCTCTGTCTTTACAAGTGTTTACATGGATTAGAGTTCCTCACTTTGCCTCATAAGCGTGTGTTGAAAGGGTGGGAACTGCAGTTTTAAATCCACTTATCTGGGGAGTAAGTAAGCCCCATTAAACTTGGAGGGATGTGTGTAAAGCATATTGTGCTGTAAAGTATATAACTTGGAACAACTTCAGAAGTGACTTTAACAGGTACTGTAATGTGCTGCTGACCTGTGTTGTGTCTGTTGGTCCGCTAATGCCATCATCTTTGAAGTGGGGACACACATGGTTTTTCAACCATGAAGATGTATGCTGAAGCTCTGATCCTTGAAGCTCTGTGCAGTGTGTTTCTGTGATGTATATGATTTAAAACATGTTGAAGACTACAGGTTCTAGAGAGTGTGTGCAGCATGGGGTTGTAATGCATACCTGTTAAAATTGTGAAGTAGCTTGCAAAAGGCATGTTGAGTGATAAGTAAGCATCTGCATCATATCTTGAGTAATGTGCTTTTCTAATCATCAGCATTATCCCCTTCCTTAGGTTATGCCTTTCACCCCATTGCTTCTTTAGGCTTCTGTTAAGTGCCCATTAATACTCCTTTTGTCCACTCACCTTTTCCATGTTCCCAATCCTTCCTTGCATTTAGCATTTTTTGACTGCCTTATTCCTCTCACACACTACCCTTCATTCCTCCCTCCTCATGTTTCCACTTAACCACTCTTTCTCTTTTTCTGACTTACCTTCCATTTTTGCTCTTAATGGCTTTTTCAATTACTCTTTCATGCCTTCTCAATTTGTGTCTTCTTAATACTCTCTTTTAGCTGCTCCTATGCATGTTTACTCACAAGTAAGCCCCACCACTCTGGGATTTTCTCCCTGTAACCCTGCATAAGAGTGTAGCCTTGCAGTACCAGCCCTTATGCATGCTTATTTAGAAATAAGTGCCACAATATTTAATAAAGCTTACACCCCAGTAAGTGTGTTTATCCTTCCTTTCAGCTTTAGAGTGAGTTAGGAAAAGTTTAATCCACTTGCACTGTTTTATGTTTACATGTTTAATGACAAACAGCCTTATGTTTATAAGTGACATGCTAAGTACCTGCATGTCATAAGCATTTGAATTGAAATTACCATATTGAAGTAAAGTCTGATGTTGTTGTTTTTTTATTTATTTAGTGTGCGTTGGAAGAGGGGTAGTCTTATATGGCGAGTATATCCCAAACTCTATATTTTATCTGGAAAAGTCTTATACACCAGAAAATACGGTAAGTACAAATTTTAACTTACCTAATGTTAGGTCTTCTCCTATGCTGGGGGAAGAAGGAAGTCTTGGAACTCACAAGGGTATATTTTAAGGTATGCAGGCTAAAATTTGGCATTACTTTGCTGCATATTTTGTGACTTTAAATCTCTGCTGGGGTGCTCTCACCAAAGAGTACTTCCCCAAACCTGAATCTTGGCATCCAAGGAATTTTCCTTTCTATATATATATTATACCTTTTCCCCCTTACTGAAAAGGTCTCAGGAACCTAACAATTAGAGCAACTCTTTTTGTTGATTTTATTGTTTACAAAGGCCTACCGACATCAGAGTTATGTGACTTGTGCAAGGCTGGCCAACATTAATAATAATAATAATAATAATAATAATAATTCCATGTGATTTCCAAATATCAAATACATTAGGATGCCATATACCTTTAGAACCTGAAGTATTTTTACCTGGCTATTTGGAAATTATATTGGAGATTATCCTGGAAAATGATCTAGAAGTAGTAACTAATCCTAAAAAAATCCTACAGAATTTGAATGGATTGGAAACATCTGATTCCTTGCAACTTTGATCAAGTTCAGCTACTTTATGTGTAAATCAGCTCAGTAAGTTATTTGGGGAAATGGGTGGTTATTTGGGGAAATGGGTGGTTTAAAAAAATGTTTTGGAATAATAAGTTTAATGATAATTTTCAACCATATGCTGTCTTTTATTTATTTCAATGTTATTACCGAATTTTTCGCTCCACAAGACGCACTTTTTTCTTGCTAAAAAGTAAGGGGAAATGTCTGAGCATCTTATGGAGTGAATGTGTGGTCCCTGTAGCCGAATTGCCCAGGGGCAAAAAGCAGAAGAAAGGGGGTGTTGAAACAAAGCTGCTGAGCAGCTGATAGGCAAGCGATAGGTGAGGGAGATAAGGGACTCTAGCGATAAATGAAGCTGCCTGGGAGGAGAGAGGTAAAGATGGCAAACTTGCAAGGAGAGGAGACAGGAAGACTAAATCAATGAAGAGAGAAAATAGAAGAAAAGGAAGAGCAAAAAACTGCTCCAGCTAAGGAAAAGACACAAAGGTAAAGAAGAGGAAGTGTTGAAAGGGAGAGAGATAAGGGATGCGATAAAGGAGGCTGCCTGGGAGGGGGGACATAAAAGCCAAAGGATCCTCAGGATTTTTGCATTGGGTCACCCCAAATTCACCATCAGATCACATTGCATGTCCAGGGCTACGGCCTGCACCAAAAAAACCACGCACCCACTGTTGTGTGGGGCCGCCATGGGGAAAAAACGTGGTTACAAAGCAAGGATTCACATGGATCGTCAGGATTTTTGCATTGGGTCACCCCAAATTCACCATCAGATCACATAGCATGTCCAGGGATACAGCCTGCAGCAAAAAAACACGCACCCACTGTTGTGTGGGGCAGCAATGGGGCAAAAACATGGTTACAAAGCACGGATCCACATGGATCCTTGGGATGTTTGCATTGGGTCACCCCAAATTCACCATCAGATCACATAGCATGTCCAGGGTTACAGCCTGCACCAAAAAAACCACGCACCCACTGTTGTGTGGGGCCGCAATGGGGCAAAAACCTGGTTACAAAGCACGGATCCACATGGATCCTCAGGATTTTTGCATTAGGTCACCCGAAATTCACCATCAGATCACATAGCATGTTCATGGGTACAACTTGCAGCAAAAAATGCACACACCCACTGTTGTGTGGGGCCGCAATGTTGCAAAAACGTGGTTACAAAGCAGGGATCCACATGGATCCTCAGGATTTTTGCATTGGGTCACCCCAAATTCACCATCAGATCACATAGCATGTCCAGGGATACAGCCTGCACCCAAAAATGCACACACCCACTGTTGTGTGGGGCCGCAATGGCACAAAAACGTGGTTACAAAGCATGGCTCCACATGGATCCTCAGCATTTTTGCATTGGGTGACCCCAAATTCACCATCAGATCACATAGCATGTTCATGGGTACAACCTGCACCAAAAAAACCACACACCCACTGTTTTGTAGGGCCACAATGGCGCAAATTCGTGGTTACAAAGCACGGATCCACATGGATCCTCGGGATTTTTGCATTGGGTCACCTCAAATTCACCATCAGATTACATAGCATGTCTAGGGCTACAGCCTGCACCAAAAAAAAACCACGCACCCACTGTTGTGTGGGGCCGCAATGGCGCAAAATCATGGTTACAGAGCACGGATCCACATGGATCCTCAGGATTTTTGCATTGGGTCACCCCAAATTCACCATCAGATCACATTGCATGTCCCGGGTTACAGCCTGCACCAAAAAATACACCCACCCACTGTTGTGTGGGGGCGCAATGGCACAAAAATGTGGTTACAAAGCATGGATAAACATGGATCCTCAGGATTTTTGCATTGGGTGACCCCAAATTCACCATCAGATCACATAGCATGTTCATGGGTACAACCTGCACCAAAAAAACCACGCACCCACTGTTGTGTGGCGCCGCAATGGCGCAAAATCATGGTTACAGAGCACGGATCCACATGGATCCTCAGGATTTTTGCATTGGGTCACCCCAAATTCACCATCAGATCACATTGCATGTCCAGGGATTCAGCCTGCACCAAAAAATGCACACACCCACTGTTGTGTGGAGCCGCAATGGCACAAATACATGGTTACAAAGCACGGATCCACATGGATCCTCGGGATTTGTGCATTGGGTCACCTCAAATACCCCATCAGATTACATAGCATGTTCACCGGTACAGCCTGCACAAAAGAAACCACGCACCCACTGTTGTGTGGGGCCGCAATGGCGCAAAAACGTGGTTACAAAGCACAGATCCACATGGATCCTCGGGATGTTTGCATTGGGTCACCCCAAATTCACCATCAGATCACATAGCATGTTCACGGGTACAGCCTGCACCAAAAAACCACGCACCCACCGTGGTGTGCGGTCTCAATGGCGCAAAATTGTGGTTACAAAGCACGGATCCACAATGATCCTCAGGATTTTTGCATTGGGTCACCCCAAATTCACCATCAGATCACATAGCATGTCCAGGGCAACAGCCTGCACCAAAAAAACCACGCACCCACTGTTGTGTGGGGCCGCCATGGCACAAAAACGTGGTAACAAAGCACGGATAAACATGGATGCTCGGGATTTTTGCAGTGGGTGATCCCAAATTCACCATCAGATCACATAGCATGTTCATGGGTACAGCCTGCACCAAAAAAACCATGCACCCACTGATGTGTGGGGCCGCAATGGCGCAAAATCGTGGTTACAAAGCACGGATCCACATGGATCCTCGGGATATTTGCATTGGGTCATCACAAACTCACCATCAGATCACATAGCATGTCTAAGGCTACAGCCTGCACCCAAAAAAACACGCACCCACTGTTGTGTGGGGCCGCAATGGCGTAAAAACGTGGCTACAAACCACGGATGTACATGGATCCTCAGGATTTTTGCATTGGGTCACCCCAAATTCACCATCAGATCACACAGCATGTTCATGCGTACAGCCTGCACCCAAAAAACCACGCACCCACTGTTCTGTGGGGCCACAAGTCGCAAAAACGTGGTTACAAACCACGGATCCACATGGATCCCCAGCATTTTTGCACTGGGTCACTCCAAATTCACCATCAGATCTCATAGCATGTCCAGGGCTACAGCCTGACAAAAAAAACCACGCACCCACTGTTGTGTGGGGCAGCAATGGCGCAAAAACGTGGTCACAAAGCACGGATCCACATGGATCCTCAGGATTTTTGCATTGGGTCACCCCAAATTCACCATCAGATCACATAGCATGTCCAGGGCTACAGCCTGCACCAAAAAAACCACGCACCTACTGTTGTGTGGGGCCACAAGTCGCAAAAACGTGGTTACAAACCACGGATCCACATGGATCCCCAGCATTTTTGCACTGGGTCACCCCAAATTCACCATCAGATCTCATAGCATGTCCAGAGCTACAGCCTGACCAAAAAAACCACGCACCCACTGTTGTGTGGGGCAGCAATGGCGCAAAAACGTGGTTACAAAGCACGGATCCACATGGATCCTCGGGATGTTTGCATTGGGTCACCCCATATTCACCATCAGATTACATAGCATGTTCATGGGTACAGCCTGCACCAAAAAAACCACGCACCCACTGTTGTGTGGGGCAGCAATGGCGTAAAAACGTGGTTACAAACCACGGATCCACATGGATCCTCAGGATTTTTGCATTGAGTCACCCCAAATTCACCATCAGATCACATAGCATGTCTAAGGCTATAGCTTGCACCAAAAAATCCACGCATCCACTGTTGTGTGGGTCTGCAATGGCGCAAAAACGTGGTTACAAAGCACGGATCCACATGGATCCTCGGGATTTTTGCATTGAGTCACCCCAAATTCACCATCAGATCACATAGCATGTCCATGGCTACAGCCTGCACCAAAGAACCCACGCACCCACTGTTGTGTGGGTCCGCAATGGCGCAAAAACGTGGTTACAAAGCACGGATCCACATTGGGATGTCTGCATTGGGTCACCCCAAATTCACCATCAGATAACACTTCATGTGCAGGGCTACAGCCTGCACCAAAAAAACCATGCACCTACTGTTGTGTGGGGCTACAAGTCGCAAAAATGTGGTTACAAACCACGGATCCACATGGATTCCCAACATTTTTGCACTGGGTCACCCCAAATTCACCATCAGATCTCATAGCATGTCCAGGGCTACAGCCTACACCAAAAAAACCCTGCACCCACTATTGGGTGGGGCCGCAATGGCGCAAAAACGTGGTTAGAAAGCACGGATCCACATGAATCCTCGGGATTTTTGCATTGGGTCACCCCAAATTCACCATCAGATCACACAGCATGTTCATGGGTACAGCCTGCACCAAAAAAAACCATGCACCCACTGTTGTGTGGGGCCGCCATGGCGCAAAAATGTGGTTACAAAGCACGGATCCACATGGATTCTCAGGGTTTTGCATTGGATCACCCCAAATTCACCATCAGATCACATAGCATGTCTAGGGCTACAGCCTGTACTCAAAAAACCACACACCTACTATTGTGTGGGGCCGCAATGTCGCAAAAACGTGGTTACAGAGCACAGATCCACATGGATCCTCGGGATTTTTGCATTGGGCTAACCCAAACTTATCGTCAAATCACATGTCTGTGGCCACAGCATTAACTACAAAAATGATACATCCACTGTTTCGTTCAGAATATTTTTCTTCCTGTTTTCCTCCTCTAAAAACTAGGTGCATCTTATTGTCAGGTTCTTCTTATGGAGCGAAAAATACGGCAGTTTCCATTATTTTGTTTATTTTTATTTTACTTTCATGTTAATAGGTAGAAGTCTTGTCTTTTTATTAATGCCTTAGTAAACAATTTATAATTTAAAAAGAAAAAGAGAAAGAGAAAGAGAAAGAGAAAGAGAAAGAAAGAAAGAAAGATGGCATATAGGGCTATAAAAGGAAATGGGAAATAGATTCACTCTTCCAACTTCCTTCAGCTCTGTGGACCCACCTGGCCTAGGCCTGGCAGGAGAATTTACTCTATGGTCTGAACCCCTTCATGCATTAATTACACTTAAGGATGCTGGTTATATGAGACTGGTTACCCCACTTTTCCAAAGGAGCAGAGGTAACCACCCTCAGCACCATGGCTGCAAGTGGAGCAGCCCAGAGGCTTTATGGGCACCAGGGGAAGACCTCAAGGGCACCCATACAATATAAAAGTAATTGTGCCCATGACTGCCACACTGGTGACACTTCCTTTTGCAAGTCCTTTTTTGCCTACCAACATTTACTCAAGCCTTTAGAGAACCATGTGTATCACCATACAACATACTGAGAAACAAAATTGAATAGCCAAAAATATGACTGGAAAAGATGACAAATCCAGTGTATACACCCTCTGAGCCAACTCCACCAGCACAAACTGCCACATGCAGTCTCACTTTGATTTAGTTTTGCTTCAGATCCCTTTGATGGGCCAAACAGAGGGTTTTTCAGAGAGAGATGTCTCTCCGGAAAATTACAATGCTAGTCTTGTTCCACAAGACAGCAACACAGGGACATGCTTTGTCAGTCACATGTGCTCGCCTGAGGAAGCAACTCCAAATAACACGCAGTATTGAAAAAAGAATAAAAGAAGCTGCAAAACAGGAGGTAATTGTCACCCTTTGTGGATCTAGCCCGGCTAGCAGTTGGGCAGGCATTATGCAGGCCTGTTAGTGGATGCTCACTCAATCAAAGCATAAGAAAATGGTCTTTCTTGTAGTTTACAAGCCTTGTGGAGTAGCCATGCTTTTTTATTCAGACTTGCACTAGGTCAAAACAACTAACAGTTTTGGGCAAACATTTTCAGCAGTGCCATAAAATCTCCCTTACTTTATCAAAATTTTATTTCCAGTACACCTTGTGAAAAGGTTAGGAAGAGAAGAAGAGCTGGCTGCTAAATCAGTCCAAAGGCCTATCTAGGCCACATTCACACCATACATTAAAGAACTATGATACCACTTTACATTAATGTCTTTCTTCAAAGAATCCTGGGAGCTGTAGTTTGTTGAGGATGCTGAGAATCGTTAGGATGCCCCTATTCCTATCAGTGATCTACAATTCACAGAGTTCCCAAGATGGATTGTTAAACCACTCTGCAAATTATAGTTCTGAGGGAATAAGGATCTCCTAGCAACCCTCAGCACCCTTTACAGCTCTCAGAATTCTTTTGGAGAAGCCATGACTGTTTAAAGTGGTATGAAAGTGTTTTAAATGTATGGTGTGCATGTGGCCTTACTCTAGCACTGTCTCTTCCACAGTGGCCAAAGATATGTCTTTTGGGTGGCCCACAAGTTGACCTCCTAACCTGAGGACATGGACACGATGCTTGCCGCAGTTTGGCTCACAACATGCTCATTTTGGCTTACTCATGCTTGCTATGTGTGTATGTATGTTTGTTTGTTTTTGTGTGTGTGTGTGTGTTAGTCCAGCTTGGTTAATGCATCTTTGCAAAAGGAGATAGTACCCAATGTCTTGAAGAAAGAGGCAGTGTGGCAGCTCCTAAAAAAAGCCCTTTCTAGATTGTGAGGTATTTGACAACTACTGCCTTGGAGGAAAGATGCATGAGAAAGATGCATGAGAGGGTGGTGGTGGATGGCTTTTGCTGGGAGAGGAATGGGGAGTGTAAGAAAGCCTGTTGCTCTTGGTCTTAGCAACTTTAGATCCCTTTGCCATGGTATCCTCCTGGACCACACCATGAGTTGGGAGTTGGTGGCACAGTCTTGCAGTGGTTCCACTGCTACTTATGGGATTGAGCTCAGAGAATTGTGTTGGGGAATTGTGTGTCCAAATCACTGAGACTCTTGGGCTCTGAATCCGTGCAACAGGGTGAGCTCCCGTTGCTCTGTCCCAGCTTCTTCCGACCTAGCAGTTTGAAAGCACGCCAGAGCGGGTAGATAAATAGTTACCGCTGCAGCAGTAAGGTAAATGGTGTTTCTGTGCACTCTGGTTTCTGTCACAGTGTTCCGATGTGCTGGAAGCAGTTTAGTCATCCTGGCCACATGACCCGGAAAGCTGTCTGTGGACAAATGTCGGCTCCCTTGGCCTGAAAGCAAGATGAGCGCCGCGACCCCATAGTCGCCTTTGACTGGACTTAACCTTCCAGGGGTCCTTTACCTTTTACCTTTACCCCCTGCTACTTATGGGATTGAGTTCAGAGAATTGTCTTGGGGAATTGTGTGTCTACTCCCTGGAAGTGTTGCTGTGGGATGCTGCAAATGGCTATTTTGTCCCATTCCCACACGGCACACCCAACCCGGTGCTGTTTAATATCTATATAAAGCCACTAAGAACGATCACTAGAAGATTTGGGACATGGGCTACATTCACACTATATATTTGAAGCACTATGAAATCACTTTGAACTGTCATGGTTTCTCCCCAATAATTCTCGGAGCTATAGTTTGTTAGGAACTGCCCCTGCTGCCCCCAATATTCCCCTCCCACCGCCTGATTGTAAAACCACTCTGGCACTTGTAGCTTTGGGAGGCGAATATAGAGTCTCCTAACAACTCTCAGCACCTACAACCTCTAAGATTATTTGAGGAAAAGCCATGACTGTTTAAAGTGGTAACATGGTGTTTTAAATGTATGGTGTGAATGTGGTCATGGTGCCATCGGTATACAGTACTGTGAAACTGAGTTCTATTTCACTGTGACATCTGAATCAAGAGACACTGTGACTGTTTTGAACCAGTGCCTGAGCGCCAACAGACTGGATCCTGTTAAGATGGAGACTGTGGGTGAGTGGTTCCCAGGTCTGGATGCTGGGGAGTTTATCAATTCTGCTAAACAGGTATGTGTTTTGGGGGTGATGCTGTTCCTCTTCCTTCTCACTGTTACCAGCTGCTTGCTTGCCAGGCAGAAAGCAGGTGAGCAATCAAATCAAGCCATCTACAGCTCTTCATTCTCACCACCACTGTCTGGGCCACAGCAAGAAGTAGGAAAACAAGCTAGCAAATTGCCATAGTGAATAGAAGGAGCAGCTTTAGGTGCTCCTACCAGTGGTCCTCTTTTATGGTGTGAACCCTCAAGAAGTTGCCTTGATCATGTGGAACTTTGACACTAGCCCTGCCTCTCTCACTGTTATTTCTCATAACTGGTAATTAAGCTAGTGTGTCCTAGTGGTTAGAGTGTCAGACAAGGGTCTGGGAGACCAGAGTTCAAATCCCCAGATCACTGGTGACTGTGGCCCACTAGTTGCCTTTCAGACTAACCTACCTCACAGGGGTGTTGTGAGGATAAAATGGGGAGAGGGGACCATATACATCGTCTTGAACCCATTGGAGGAAAGGTGGGATAGAAATTTAATGATGTATAAAATAATTTAGAGGCATATACTGCCTTTGAGGCTGAGGTTTCTATGGAGTCTTTGTGCCTAGCAGCCATTGGCAGGCTAATCTTCCATGAATCTGTCTAGCCCCCTTTTAAAAGTCCATGTTTACTTATTTATGTGCATTGCCCTTCCTTGCTATCAATCTCAGCTAACTTCACTTGCCCTCAGCACTTGCCCATAGCCAGACTGACAGCCCTACATTGTGCTTCGCACCCCATCCACTGTGTGACATCCAAGTGGACACCAAATAATTCATGTGTGGTTTTCCCTGTGCCTCTTTTTATTTTTGTTTTAGATTAAGTTCCCAGTTTTATGTTTTTAGTTATGTTCTTATATTTCTACGGATAAGAACAATTTTAAAAAGATGTGTAAAAGAATAACAACACCACCACCTACCTACCAGCAGAGGCAGCTAAAAACAGAGAAAGCTAAAAACAGAGGAGAGGGGTCAGATAGATCATTTGGCACTGATCATTTGGCAGGTAGATTATTTGACACTGAAATTATAACAGTGCTGGCGCCTGTCAGGCAGGGGTGAGAACATGTGATTCCATTGTTAAAACATCTACACTGGCTGCCCATCTACTACTGAGCCAAGTTCATGGTCCTTGCATTAACTGACAAAGCCCAGAACAACTTGGGTCCTGACTCCTGGGTACCTCAGGGAGCGCCTGAACCCCTTTTGCCCCAGCTCTGTCACTGAGATCATCTTCAGGAGTGTCCTTGGTCATTGCCCAGGTTGGTGAGTCTCTTCTGACAACAGCAAGAAACTGAGCCTTGAGTGTCATTGGCCCAGTCCTGTCAAATACTCAGCTACTGGAGATTCAGCAGGCGCCTCCTGTGCCAACCTTTAAATGCCTGCTGAAAGCTCTTCTATTCCGTCAGGCTTAAGCAGGCAATAAAACGAATAAACTTTTTTCATTCCATTGACCACATTCCCCTATAGGCAAGCTTCTGAGGGCCACAGTGGCAAAAGTGGGCAGAGAAACAGGTGAGAGGCTACATTGTCAGATACTTCTATGCATGCATGCACACACATGCGCACGCGCGCGCGCACACACACACACACACACCCTCCATCCAGACAAGCAAGAAGCATTATCACAGTTCAAGAAGACACAAAAAAACAGAACTGGTGAGAGGTGCAGCCTCATAAATATACATGGCCTGGGTAGAGTCCCAGGGGCCAGTAAGATACATCTGGAGGGCCAAACAAGATTCTCCACCCCTACTATACTATCATTCCAGAAACAGGATGCTGCCACAGAGATGGTTCTATTCAGCACCACTGAACCTAGCTTGGTATTGTTGACACTGACTGGCAGCATCTCTCCAGGGAGATGACTGTTCAGCTGGCATAAACCCAATATAAGTTTGTCATGCGGACACATCATCAGATTTTTAAAATGGAAAAACTCCCATGATCCCTGATCAGTGGAAATGCTGGCTGGGGCTGATGGGACTGGAGTCGAACAACATCTAGAGGGCTGCAATTTTCTCATTCCCAAGTTAAAGAAATACTGTATGCATGTTTTAGTTCTGTCCCACTGTTCTGTCCCACTTGGGGTTTTTGCAGAACCCCAAGATCCACTAACCAGAGTGGTGCAAAAGACTCAAAATTAAAGGATTCTCACACCAGCATTTGTAATGAATATCAGAACAAAATGAGACTCACAGTCCTTCCATGTAAAACACCACTCATGATACCTCAATCTTCTTTCATTTCAGCAATTTAATTTAGGGGAGGAAGGGAGTCATTTTGTTATTAAACAACTGAGAGTCAGAAATCCTTGACAATCTACTGCAAATCATCCAGAGAATCTCCCAGCAGATCCTGATCTATCATTTGCCAATCCCTACAGTGCAGGCAATGATTGCTCCCTCTTATTGCTTTCAGAACTTTGAAGCACTCATATCTGGCTGCAGCCTCAGGCCTGGTACAGGACACACATGTTTTTAGTTAAAATAATGCCTGCTTGGAGCACACCATTAGTTAAAAGGTATTCAGAATGACACTTTGTATAAGATAAGGAAGCTTATGCTTATTAAAGGAAGCACAATTTTTATAGGAAAGAGTTATGTAGACCTAACTGACTAGTTGGAGAAACAAAGAAGTCATGCTTGCCCCTTAGTTCTCAGAAGGTAGATCCAAGATGACCTCGTGCCTTGAGATCCAGAGTAAGTGTGCTGAGGAGGAGGAAGTTGTAACAGAATGCAACCTAAGACATATCAGTCTAAACCTCAAAGGATAGAGAGAAGCCAGCATAGAGGTTAAAGATACAGGGATAGTCTGGGAATCTAGAGTTCCCTTACTCTGTTTAAACCCCATGCAAGCCCTTTTCTGCCAGCCCTTTTCTGCACTCAAACTTATCTAAGATGCAAAACTCATCAGAAACTTACTGAGGCTCCCCAGCTGCTTAATGATGGCGGCTAAAGTGCTGTTGGTCACACATTCCAGCTCACTGGTAACCCCATCTGGAAGGGCTCCGCGGCAGAGGTGACGAGGTTCTATGTTTCTCTTCACCAACGGCATCTTGGAAGGGAATCGGCAGGGCTTCGCCTTGGATAAAGGGTAGAAGAGATTACAGAGACCGATTCAGTTTTCTTGTAAGAATTTTTGTGTCAATGGACATTACACTTCACAAAGTTTTCATAAACAAAATGAAAAAAAACACCACCAGGGTCTCTCCCAGAGGAGGTGACATTCTGAAACTGGTGTTGAGGAGGAGAACAGAAGGAAAGAAATCCAAGGCAAGGCAAAGAAGGGACAAGAACAGAGAAGCCCAGGAAGTTGCCTTACACCAAATTCTATGATTCCATGACTGAATAAAGTTTTCACTCTTGGGGGCCCTAAATAGCAACTTGCCCCTCTCCAATGATAAAGCAGCAACAACCCACAGTAAAATTTGCAGAACAAAATATATAAACAAAGAGGGATTCTTTTTATTTTATCTATATTATTTATTAAATTTCTACACCACCCTTTATCCAAAGATTACAGGGTGGTTTATAATATAAAAACAAAAAAGTATATAGCATAATAACAAATGAAAACCATACCCCCAAAAGCACTAGCATCAGCATTCCACTCTCTGTGACAACATTTATTTAGCCACAAACACTATGAGGGTGTGTGTGGTTTTTTTTGGGGGGGGGGATGCCTGGATGATGTTCCAAAAAAGCTGCTACAAAGTTTCCTGAACGCTTTGTATGCAGGAATCCACTTCTGCTTACCTCCTAGGCCTGTTTCTGCGTCGCCACAGAAGAAATACTTATACAGTGGTACCTCTAGTTAAGAACTTAATTTGTTCCGGAGGTCCGTTCTTAACCTGAGGTACCACTTTAGCTAATGGGGCCTCCCGCTGCTGCTGCGCCGCGGCCGTGCGATTTCTGTTCTCATCCTAAGGTAAAGTTCTTAACCCGAGGTACTATTTCTGGGTTAGCGGAGTCTGTAACCCAGTGGCGTAGCGTGGGGGGTGCAAGGGGTGCCAGCCGCACCGGGCGCAACATTTTTGGGGGCGCACTCGGAGCTCTCTGCCCCTACCAGGCTGCGAAGGAAGGGACGAGGCTGCGCGCTCCCCAGCCCAGGCTCCTTGCGACGCTTCAAGCCCGGCAAGCTGCACCCTCTCGGCGGCGCGCTGCAGGTGCTTCCCCAATCCTGTCCGAGCACTAAGAGCAGGAAGTCGCCCTGCCGGCTCGGAGGAGGCAGCCCAGAAACGGGGCGGGAGAGCAGGACGCCGCCCCGCGCCACCTCGCCTCAGGCGCCGCCTTCTGCGCGCACACTCGCTTGCCGCTAGAAGCCCTGCGCGTCGCCCGGCATTGGCACGCGTTTGGGCGGGCTGCGGAGGGCGCGAGCGCTGCGTGCGCCCCAGGAGGCCGGCGAGGGCGGGAAAGCGGGCGGCTCGCTCCTCCCGCGCGCCCGAAGGGGCTTGTTTGGCGGTTCTCCCGGAGAAGGAAAGCACCGCATGAGCATAGCAGTGGAGGGTGAGTCTCAACTTTTCTGGATGAGGCTCTTGGAACGCGGCTCCGAGCGGGCGCGGCGAGGCTGCAAAGCAGCCGGAGAACTGACCTCGCGGAGATCGGAGAGCGCTGCGGCCTCAGAATTGAGGCTATGGAGCGGCACAGGGCAAGACTCTGGAGCCTTGGAGGTCCAGGACGCCACTCTGCCAAATAAGCCGCAGAAGGATCCCCAGGCGCAGGCGAACGTGCTCTGCTTTGCTCCACGCCGAAGCAAATGAAGGATTAGCTGTAATAAATTAACGATGGGTCCCTGTGAGACCATTGCTTCCGGAATATAATATAGCCAACTGCCTAAATTTATGTTTTCCCATGAATTACATTGATCTGGAGCTGGAGGGTTAGAATTTTTATTTTTCGTTTCGTTTACTAGGTTTTAAAACAGCTTAAGGTAGCCTTTCTCAACCTGTGGGTCCCCAGATGTTGTTAGACTACAACTCCCATCACCCCTAGCTAGCAAGGCCAGACCTCAGGGGTGGTGGGAGTTGTAGTCCAACAACATCTGGGTGGGGACCCACAGGTTGAGAACCACTGGCTTAAGGAATATTTGCACATCAGTCTGAAACTTCTTTAGGTTACAGCTTGACCTTGTGGATGTACAGCTTGGAACGGAGGTCCCCCTGTCCTCAGTGGGGTTTGGTCCCAAAGTGAGTGCACAACTTTAAAGAGAGCCAACACCAGGTGTGGGGCAGCCCTCAGGAAAGTGGTGGGGCCACAAGGTGCCATGAGAAGGCTGATGACACCCAGCTTTATTTCACCATCTGGTGAGATGGCTGAGGGGAAATAAACTGAGTTTGAATCTTGGCAGGATGGAGCTACTAGGGGTTGCTGGTTCTGGTGCTTGAGAATTGGACAGTTGACTGTCCTGAATGCAGCTGCACTCCCATTTCTTTTTAAAAATTACATTTATATACTGCCTTTCACCCAACAAGCCCATAAAAACACAAATTGCCCAACATGATATTAATAAACAATACCCCCAAACTCATTTAAAAGGCTATGGATGGTTCAGTCAGCCAAAGGCCTGGCTGTAGAGCAACATTTTAAAGATATGTAACGAAAGTGCCAGGTGAGAATCCCTAAGAGCATTCCACAAAGGGAGCCACCACGGAAAAGGCCCATTCTCATGTTGCCATCCTATGGACCTCTCGTGGAGGGGGGAACTTGAAGGCCTCAAATGATGCTTGCAAGGTCCAGGTTAAGGGAAAGATGGACTCTGAGGTATTACAGTCCTGAGTCATTTAAGCACTCTGTTGTTGTTTTTTATAATAATTTTTATTGGTTTTACAACATGAAAAAAGAATAAACAAAACACAACACAAACAAACATAGCACGACTTCCCCATACCTCCCCTTCACTGCATCCTTGTTTTAAATTTTTTTAGCAATCCTTCATCCATTTTTATGTTTAATTTTCTTTAAAATTTTCTTAAACTTAAATTTTAACAGCTGTAATTCTCTGCATCATACCCCTTGACATCTTAGCATTCCGAAATTTTACAACAGTTCTTAAGATAAATTTTAAATTTTTTCCAGTCCTCTTCCACTGTCTCTCTCCTCTGGTCACGAATTCTGCCGGTCATCTCTGCCAGTCCCATAAATTCAGTCACCTTGGTCTGCCACAGTGGCGTAGCGTGGGGGGTGCAGGGGGGGCCGGCCGCACCGGGCGCAACATCTGGGGGTTAGGGGGCGCAAATCCACGGGTTAGGGGGCGCAAATCCATGGGTTAGGGGGCGCAAATTACTTGCCTTGCCCCGGGTGCTGATAACCCACGCTACGCCACTGCTGTAACCTGAAGCGTCTGTAACCTGAAGTGTCTGTAACCTGAGGTACCACTGTATTACTGAGGAAGAAGTAAACTGAGCATAAATAGCACATTCTGTGTGTACACACAAAAGAATGAATATATGTTGTGAATTTACAAAGCAGGTGGGTATAACTCACCTAACAGAACCATCTGGGATATTCAGAACATACAGAGTCATGGGGAAAGGTGAATGACATGAGCTCTTCAGAGTTGCCATGGCACACATTTATTGAGGTGGCAGAATTTAATTTTTCTTGGCTGACAACTCAAGAGTGCCTGGATTCAGAGTTCTGTTTTATTTTTAGCACACGCCACCCCATTAGACTGGACTCACAACAAGAATTTAGTGTGTGCTTTGAGTGGACACAGCTGCATTTTGCTGGATTTGCCTTGATATGCTCATTGTGGTTTTCCCTAGGTACAAAGGAAGTGATGCACACTTTTCATTTTGTGAATTGTGCTTCAAAAGGATCTGTTTAGTACATTTGGTGTGCATTCCTTCATCCGGAATGTGTGCTGAATCCCAAAATCTTTGCCACTTTTCTGCTCATTTTGAAGTAAACTATTGTCCATCACTAAACAAGAACCCAGCTGCTTAAACGGATGATGAGTGGCATATAAATTGCACTGTCAATTCTGCAATAGCCTGTGGGCAATGAATGCACTGCATTAGCTGCTATCATCATTACACACATTGGCAAGGAATCTGAGGAACTGCTGAAGAATCAAGTGACATTTAATTTCCTGATGGGCTCAACAAGACACTAGGGACCCTTGTGTTAAACAAGTTTTAATTAACTTATTTCCCAGGCTTCCCCCTGCCTTTATTTTTGTTACCCACAATTCCGTTCCATTTCTCTATTAATCTTTAAAACAAAAAACAAAACAAAAACCCCTCAAAATACTGTTAAACACTACCCTTAGGGGTTCCAGACACTTACCCAGATTCTGTTTCCTTGCAATGAAGGTCAGCAGAGACTGTGTTGTCTTTAGGATATATGGGGTTGTTGTTTTTTACACCTATATACAACCTGAGCATAGAATAGAGGGGCTCACAGAATTAACACCCTAACAGATCCTGCTTCTCTGTTAGTTAAAGCTTTGGGTCCAGCACAGAGCAAGCAGGTCCCTGTGTTTCCAGCCTGCTATCAGCTGAGCTCACTTGCACTACTTTGGCTATTGCTCTCCTACCTAGCAGCTAGGTGGGTGGGGTGGAGGAAAGGTCCACCTGTTAGCCTGGAGGGCACCATCATCCAGTTGTAGCTCTTGCAACCTAGCCCATCATTTTGAGATGCTGATGAGGACCCTTAAGTGGCCTGCAAAGGCCACTGCCTTACAGTGGTACCTCGGGTTACAGACGCTTCAGGTTACAGACTCCGCTAACCCAGAAATAGTACCTCGGGTTAATAACTTTGCTTCAGGATGAGAACAGAAATCGCATGGTGGTGGCACAGCGGCAGCGGGAGGCCCCATTAGCTAAAGTGGCACCTAAGGTTAAGAACAGTTTCAGGTTAAGAATGGACCTCCGGAACGAATTACCGTATTTTTTGCACCATAACACTCACTGTTTTCCTCCTAGAAAGTAAGGGGAAATGTCTGTGCATGTTATGGAGCGAATGCCTACGGATGGCGGGGTATCTGCTGCAGTTGTGAGCAGAGGATCCATGGTTCCCCTTCCTTCCCTCCTCCGTGGCTCGCTTTGAAACAGCAAAGCGGGAGAAGAGCCCCTGCAGAGGTGCAAAAACATGCTTACAAAGCATGGATCCACATGGATCCTCAGGATTTTTGCATTGGGCTACCCCAAACTCACCGTCAGATCACATGTCTGTGGCCACAGCATGAACCACAAAAATCATACATCCATTGTTTTGTTTAGAATATTTTTTTTTCTTGTTTTCCTCCTCTAAAAACTATGTGCGTGTTATGCTCGGATGCGTGTTATAGAGCGAAAAATACGATAAGTTCATAACCCGAGGTACCACTGTACAAAGAAAACTGAGTAGTCCAGCAACCCCCCTCTTTTAAATTCTAAACCCCACGGGATACATGACCCCAGTAATTGGAAGTGACTCAGGACATCATGCAGGCTGACATCCCACATCTACAATACCTATTAAAATGTGTGTTCTCTCCCCCAATATCTATCTAAATCTGTATTTCCCTTTCCCCCCCCAAAATAAAAAGGAAAGTTGGAAGCTGCCTTAGCTTCCAAGTCAGAGCACTAGTCCATCTAAGCTCAGTATTCTATACACTGGCTGACAGTAGCTCCCCATGCTCAGAGTAAGGCCATCAGAGTAAGGCCAGGAACGTCTCCATCCAACAGGAAATCTCCCGTTTCTGCGGCTGCTATGGTGGTGGGCAGGCCCTATCCTGCAAAGCCACCCTCTGCTTAAGGTAAGTGGTATTCCAGGCCTACCTGGAGATGCCACTGGGTATTGAGCCTGAGACCTTCTACATGCAAAGTAAATGCTTGACTAGGGAGCTATGGCACAATCATCTGTCAGGAACTTAAAAAGTTGTCTTGTTCTATGTTAGACCAGTGGTCCTTCCAGCTCAGTACTGCCTACACCAGCGCTTTCCAAACTTTTCAAGTTGGTGACACACTTTTTATACATGCATCATTTCACGACGCAGTAATTCAGTTTTACTAGCAAACTGGAGGTTAAACTAACCCCTCTCCAGCTCCGGGAGGATTGTGGGGAGTGTTCGTGAGACACACCTACATGCTGCAGCTGACACACTAACACAGTGGTTTTCAACCAGTATGCTGTGGCACCCTGGGGTACCTTGAATGATGGTCAAGGGTGCCATGGGCAACACTGGCCTCTGTCCCTCTTTCCTTCCCTCCCTCCTGTGATGCCCTATTGCATCTCTGTCTCCCAAAGGCTTGCACAGCTGTTTGTTGCAGAACCTGGCTACAAGCTCCCCAGGCAAATGGTGAATCCCAGGTCCCCCTGGGGCAGTGTGAGGAGGCACTTCTCTTTGGGGCAAGGGAGGCAGCTCAGAGATCAGGGGCAGCAGCTGCAGCTGCCCAAATGACTCTCAAGGAGAGGAGAGGAAGATTAGGGAACACTCCACAAGGGAGGGTGTTTGAAAAGGGGTGAGGGGCTGCCAGCTCTGCAGGCAAGGGAGCCCCACAGGGGTGCTGCAGAAAGAATGCAGCTGGTCAAAGGAGCTGTGGACTCAAAAAGGTTGAGAACCTCTGCACTAACATGTCACAACACACAGTTTGGAAAACTCTGGCCTACACTGATTAGCAGTGGCTCTCCAGAGTTTCAGGGAGGCGTCTTTCGTCATTCTACTTGAAGATGACGGCAACTGAGTGATCAGGGGCTATATACCAAATCATACCTAAGCTTTCTTATTAGAGATCAAACATGTCTAATTACTGGAGGACAAACTTTTCTAGATCTCTTTATCAAGCCTATTTCCATGACCTGGCCATTCCTGCACCCATTTATTTTGAATTTCTGATGGGATGCTGCTCAGATAGTATGGAAAGGATAGGGAGGGTAAGGGAGAGCCTGAGAAAGCATTTCACAAGCTACTTGAATTAGTGGCATGATTAAGGGAACTGGAACAGAAGAGCTACTGACTCCACCTGCCAATTAAATGCCAGCATTCTGTTATGAAATGAACATTGGTCTAGAAAAGAATGAATGCAAGGAAGGAATTTGGTTTAGCAAAACGATGGCCAAGAGGAAAAGGCAGCACTGGGTCTTCATCCAATACCCAGTGAACTTGGAAGAAATAGTACAAGTGCCTTGGGACAAGTCCACTGGGGAAGAATGGAGTTGTTGCAGCAGTTCCTATTCAGTGTGCCACCTCCCCATTAACCATCTCAAGCAATAATATTGAAAGATCATCATGGCTGAAGGCAGAGCTAACCAGGTCCCATTCATCCACTTGCTCATAATTTAACAGCTTTGCCAAAAATATATGGTGGGGCCTCCCACTATAAATTAGGGCAATTTAGAACTGGGTTGGGGAAATTTCACATAGTTTTGCAATTCTAGTCCAGTCTATCTTCCCATCACTTGAACTTTCTTTTAATGTAAATTGATATTTATTTATTTTATTTTTTGTTATGATAAAATTTTAAAAACAGAATAGTGCATATATTTCTTATACATCCTACATTGTGAAGTTTTGTCAATGTATTTTTAAAACTTTTTTTAAAAAATTAGTATTATTTTGTAACAATAATTTTTATTATTTTCAATTACAATCCAATAATAGCCTCATTATAACAGTACCAATTTATAATACAATTATCAATACCAATCATTCAAATAATGAATTATATAATTTAGATAAAGTGGCCCCCGCGTGCTCGATTTGATGGCTTGATTATTTGCTTTATTTCTGCATTCCAAAATCTTATTAATTTCCATTACATTCCAGGCATAATAATAATCCCTTATACAACAACTGCAATATTAATAACTTCTATTTGTGTTGACACTTTAATGATATACAAAACTACAAGTGAGGAACTCAAACTATATCCTTGTTCTTCCAGTGAGTGGCAATTATTCTGTCCGTGGTGTTTCTTCCTGTCCTTGTAAGATGTTATGTCTTTCTTTCTCCCGGTTGTTGATGTCATCCATCATGCCTTGGAAAGAGCTATCCCATTGTTGTTCTAGAAATTTCTCCATCGCTCTGTCCCACTTTGTTGTTTTGCAACTTTAACAACAGCTGCAAAAGTCACTCTGTTCCAATAAATAACCTATTTTCACCATTTCCCCTCTCAGTCTGGGAAGAGGAGCGGTCTGTTGAACTGCAGATGACTTAATAAAGAACCTTCTCAGTTCCTTGGCAGTTCACAGACTCCTTTCATTCTTCCTTCCAACTGAAGATATACGAGCAATTATACTTCCAATTAAATTAAATCCTCTTAGCATTATTCAGTTCACTCCATAAATAATAAAAGATAGGGAAAAGTCAGCTCTAAGTTTCAATTGTATACCTTTTGCAAAATAGAGCTACCCTCCTCTTTCCCCCTTTTTACACACATAGTTCTGTTTGATGCTATATTCCATATTTATAATCCAATTTCTTCCATCCTTGCTTGTACAAATATAATTTGAACATTCAGAGGAGGGTTGCCGAATCATAAGTGTAGAGAATAAAACTTTAAATAAAGAAACTGTAGGCTCCCCCCTCCATCTTTTGCACCGAATGAAGTCTTAAGTTCAAACCCTAAAGTCTTTGCAGTTGGTTTTGTTCCGCAGTTTGTTATCTCATCTTTTCTAGCATGCGCCTGTACTTTAGTCCAATTAAACTCTATTTACCTCTATTGTTACATTTAACTTTTTGAAAGTCTTAAATTATTGTTAATTTTTCTTATTGATATTTTTTGTTGCATCTTTTTTGTTAACTGCTTTGAGGGTGGTTGTTTTTTTTTTACAATCAAGTGAAGTATCAATTTTATGAAATAAATTAAATAAATATTCCTGTACATACAACTGTATACAGCAGTAAACCTAACCCTTTCTCTCTCTCTCTCTCTCTCCCTCTCTCTCTCTCTCTCTCTTCTTTCTTTCTTTCTTTCTTTCTTTCTTTCTTTCTTTCTTTCTTTCATTTTTGCAGCTCTCTTCATGCAGAGAATGTTCTTTAGACTTTGGGATGATAGAGAAACAGTGAAGGAGCAAAGAGCCAGTATAACAGGATTAAATGAACATGACTCTACAGCTAGGACAAATTGTGATTATTAAGGCTCCATTAGCCTCTGCATCACCTAAAACCACTAAATATTTTAACAATTGAATCACTGATAAATCTTTTAACAAGAGAAGGACTACCAATTTTCTTCTAGTCTCTGCTTTACCAAGGACCTGTGAGTACTGGTTAGCAGTAGGAACAGAGTCAGAGTAACTGCTGACTTTCATATTCTTTCAAGGGAGAACAGCTCCTGGCTCTTGTTCCCAATACACTTTACTGCTGCCTTCATCAGCATGGTGGCCTCCAGATGTTCTGGACTACAACTCCCATCAATCCCAACCAGCACAGCCAATGGTGAGGGATTATGAAAGTTGTAGGGTAAAATATCTGGCAGGCACCAGGTTGGTGAGGGCTGCGTTATTGAAACAAAAGATATTTGCACACCAGGCAGAGTCTCTTCTATCTTGTTCCAAACTGCAGATTAACCAGAGTTTACAGCATTCTCCATGTCATTCTCCCCGCAGAGGTCTACTTTGGGGAGTGTCACCGGTTTGCTTGCACTGGGCACCGAGCCACGAGGATGCTGCAAGGGATGCAGCAACAATGATGAACACAGTCTCTCAGCCTAACCTCCATCATAGGTTTATTGTTTGTTTGTGTGTGTGTGTGTGTGTGTGTGTGTGTGTGTGTGTGTGTGTGTATCCATTAAGGTAAAGGACCCCTGGATGGCTAAGTCCAGTCAAAAATGACTATGGGGTTGCAGCACTCATCTTGCTTCAGGCCAAGGGAGCCAGTGTTTGTCCACAGACAGCTTTCCGGGTCATGTGACCAGCAAGACTAAACGGCTCGCCCCGTCGAACTGCTGACCTTCCGATTGGCAAGCCTAAGAGGCTCAGTGGTTTAGACCACAGCGCCAGCCACATTTACCTTTATATATCCATTATATAACAACCATTACAAAAAGAAAAATAAACAAAACAAAATTCCATCTTACCCCACTCCCCTCTCCAGGACAAATCAATCTACAGTGGTACCTCGGGTTACAGACGCTTTGGGTTACAGATGCTTCAGGTTACAAACTCTGCTAACCAGGAAGTGGTTGCTCCAGGTTAAGAACTTTGCCCCAGGATAAGAACGGAAATTGCGCGCCAGCAGCACAGCGGCAACAGGAATCCCCATTAGCGAAAGCGCACCTCAGGTTAAGAACCGTTTCAGGTTAAGAACGGACCTCTGGAACGAATTAAGTTCTTAACCCGAGGTACCACTGTATTTAAGTTTGCCAAAGTCTAGTCTGTGGTTTCAGTGGTTGTTATTCCACACAGTTATCAGTAAATTACTTTATAAAAGGATGCCATATTTCCACACAACCTTCTACATCATTTGTATTATTCAATGCTTGTCATCTCTTTGTTAATTTTTCTGATACAGCGATAAACCATGCATTCTGTTTCCAGCAAGCAATACACAGATGTTCCATCCAATCTTTTCCAATTCTATGCCAGGCATGCTGCTACTAAAAGAAAAGCAATTAGTTCTTTATAAGAAAGGTAAAAAGTGCCCTTCTTTAAAAATGGTTAACAATCCCAAATTTGGGGTACATTCTACCTGTTAACCTGTGATACAGCTAATGTAAGTAAATACCCTCTGCCAGAAGGGTTTTATATGCTCACACATCCACCACATGCAGCAGCGTAGCGTGGGTTATCAGCACCCGGGGCAAGGCAAGTAATTTGCGCCCCCCAACCCGGGGCAAGGCAAATAATTTGCGCCCCCTAACCCGGGGCAAGGCAAGTACAGTAATTTACTCTCCCAAGCAGCAGCAGCAGCGAGGCTTCTCTCCTTAATTGATTCCCCCTCCACACCGCGTCGTTTCCTGGCTGCTCCCCCCCCCTTCCCCTCTCTCTCCTCCTCGCTCTGCTTGCCTTGCCCTGCCCTGCCTGAGGGCACCCTGAGGAGACTCCGCTCTCCTTTTTGACCAGGCGAGGTGGGAAAAAGGGGGGAAAGTCTCTTCCCGCCCCCTCGCCAGACTCCCTGCTCCGCTCGGCTCACTACCCAGGCGGCCAGTGGAAAGAGAGACGCAATTACCTCTCCCTCCGCTTCGCCAAGCTGTCAAAGCCCGGCAGCAGCGGCAACGGCAGCAGCAGGCGCAGCCAGACCCCCGCGAGCCAGCCAGCCCGCCCGCCCGCCCGGCTTCCTCTCCTTTTTTTGCCAGCGGCAGAAGGCTTTGCTCTCCCCCTTCTGCGACCTCCTCGCCAAGCCGAGCGAGCGCGGGCTCCCTAACCAGTGGATTTTAGTAGGGGCAGAGAGCTGCTAGTGCGAGTGCGCCCCTGCCCAAGTTGCGCCCGGTGCGGCCGGCACCCCTGGCACCCCCCACGCTACGCCACTGACCACATGTGATATGTTGTACCTCTACTATTGCACCCTCTTCAGCACAGTGGTGAGATTGTTTTATTAATATAGCTATAGTGTAATGGTGTCAAATGCCATTGGTGTAATAATTTAAATATATTTTCTCATATATGAGTTGATACTGATATTAGTGGTTTTTTAGCCCACAAATTATTCCAATCTACCTCGGCAATCTCTATCTCTAAATCAGATTCCCATTGCTTTTTTACAGAATTACATCCTCCAATTGTTAACTCATTTAATATTTAATAGAGTATGGATTTTTTAAAAAAATGTATATTCATTTGCATGTAAAATCAAATTTTCAAATGATGTTAAAGGTCGTGTGGCTTGCGTTTTAACTTCAGAATTTGATATAAAATACACTACTTGATTAGCATAAAGCCAATTTATACTCTGCACTCCAAATTGTCTCATTATTTGTTCAGGTGATATAGTTGAACCATTTTCAAATAAATCAGTTGGCCTATAAAGATCTTTCTCTCTCCATTTCTGAATAACATGCTATTTTCCTGTCATATAAAAAGTAGATGCAGTACAAAAGGTAACAATGGAGAGATTGAAGGAGCTAATTTAGATGCCTACATGTTCCATTCTTTCAGATCTGCCTGTGCAAATGGATTTACTATGGGATCAAAACTGTTTTTCTTATGTATTAAAAATTGTAAACTTGGTGCTCTATATAACTCTTTCAAAAACAATTTGCAGCCATGTTTTATTATTTGTGTCAACACATTATTCCAAAACATTTTGAATATGAGTAGCATTGCGATATTTTTGTAAATAAAGTAAAGCAACACACACGCACATCCTCTGAGACTGCTGGTAAATCACAGCTAATCATAATCTGGGTCTTTTACCCTGGTGTACAAAGTTTACTACCTTTTGCCATTTTTACAATATCTCAATCGAAATACAAATGGGTATAGTCTGAAACAAAAACAAAAACTTTGGTAGAACCATCATTTTCACCAACAACACTCTTCCCATCCATGATAATGTCAGCCTGGACCAGTTTTTGAAATCTGTCTTAATATTTCTTATTAATGTCAGAAAATTAGCTTTATAAAGTTTCTTCCAGATTTTTGTTATATTAATTCCAAGATATTTGATTTATTGTGGGCAGATCTTAAAACCTATCTTCTCTCTTAGTTCATCTTGTAAATCAATTGGCACATTCAAACACAACAATTCTGATTTGGTTTTATTAATTGTCAATCCAGTCACTCTACCAAATGCTTTTATTTCCCCAATGGCCTCCGTCAATGACACCTCTGGATCAGAGACAATCAGGCAATATCATCAGCAAATAAATTGAGCGGATAGGATTGACCATTACATCTAATGTCATTGATTTTATTACTATTTTGAAGAGTGTTTGCAAGTGGTTCTATTGCTAACATGACAAGTAGCAGTGATAGAGGGCAGCTTTGCTTAGAACCTCTATGTACATCTAATGTGGAAGAGTCCTGTCCATTACCCCAAACAACTGCCTTGCTATTAGTATATAAATGTTGAAATGCGAACATAAAACTATCATCAAAGTTAATTTTAGAGAAGAGTAGATACAAATAACTTCAACATATTTTATCAAAGGTTTTATGAACATCTAACGAAGCAATCACACGTGGATTCCTTGACAGTTTCCAATAATATACTGCGTTTGACATCTTCTGTACAGGATCTGATATATGTCCAAGCTTAACAAAACCTGCTTGATTTGTATGGATTATACTAGGTAATATATTTGCCAATCTGTTAGCTAAAATACCAGTAAATATTTTAGTATCCTGCCCAATGTGTGAAATGATTCTGGAGTCTCTGAATCTTTACCTGGTTTCAGTATTACCACTATTCCAGACACTTTCTGGTATTTTGGGACCATTGCTCCTGTTACACAATTGTAAGGATAACATTTGGGAGAGGGAAAACTGTGCATGCCACCTTTAGCTCCTTAGAAGAAAGGTGGAATATATATGTAATTATTATTAATAACAGAGGATGGGATGCCAGTGTGTCATCTAAGACATGCCTATGCATTGTCTAGACCAGCCTTCCCTCATCTTGAGCCCCCAGATGCTTTGTATACTGCTCCTATCAGGTCCAGCAAACACATGGATGGTGACACCTGTGTTTGCTATGAACCCAGCCTCTGGAAATCACAGCCTGAAGAGTTAAAACCATGAAAGTCCAAAACTCTGAAAAGGAAAAATGAGCAGATCCTGAAAGACACACCAAACATGCAGTTTTATTACACAAAATGGTGTTTTAGGGGAATGCAGAACAACTAAACATTCTGCAGGGACTGAACGTTCTCACTGTAAGTTGTATAATTAAGGCAGCCAGGAGAATTAAGCATCTCCAAAAGCAATTAAGTAATTCAGTCTCACAATTAATTAAATAAATGCATGAAATCACTGATGGGTTTACTTAATCATGTGTGCAAAGGCATTTTGTTATTAAACTTGGATGGCTTCAGTAGAGGACTGGACAAATTCATGGCCACTAAGACTATCAATGGCTACTAGCCATGATGGCTATGCTCTAGCTTATGAATACCAGCAGATGGACATAAGAGAATATGAAGGAACCTTCTAGATCAGATCAAAGGACCATCTAGGTTGTGTCCACACTAGGGCATTCATGCATATGTGGGCCACTGTTTCTGTGTATTTGTAGTGGAGGCTAAATCATTTGGGCAAATGGGGCGCTGTCCCCAACCTAAGTTTGCCTTCAGCCAGCCTCCACCTGCCTGCCTTCTTACTTGCAAACTGTCCAAGGAGTAGCACTGGCTGTCAGTCTCCTACCCCTTTGTCTTGTCCTTGCAGAAATCAGTGGGTAGGAGATTGGGAGACAAAGCTGCAGCTAGTTGGCTCTACCTTTCAATGGCTGCAGCTCCACCTACTGTTGGGCTCTGTGCCTTTCACCCTGCCAGTCCCAATGTTCACCAGCCACCACTGTGCATTTGTGCACCTCTGTCTACACATAAACACTTTCAGTCATATGAACGAGTGTTTCCTATACACACCTATGGGTAGTGCTTGGTGTTATATATTTGCAATGTGTGGTGTTGGTTAGTACTTCCTCCCCATTACTACCTCCATAAATGCTGAAAACTGGAGATCAGTTGTGGGCATGTGGGATCTTCTGTATGCAATGCACTATAACTGAGCTAGGTTCCCTTCCTCGATAAATCTGACAAACATGACCTAGAGCAGAAGCCCTTCCTTCCAAGTAGTATATGTTGACTTGTTTGGTATCCCTGCATACAACCACTCCCACAAGCCCTCCATTGTGCCTATGGTTCAGAGTAGGTGACTATGCATAAGGCATCCAATGGTTCCTTATGCAGGAGAGAAAACAAGTTGGAAAGACAATGAGTAGAGCAGAACATAAAAAATTGTGTCAGGACAAAATGGTATTTTGATGAGCAGTCATCTTGTTCAAGACTTTGGCTGCTGCATGAGAGAAAGGGGAGTAAGAGAGAGAGATTCCATTCAGTACATTCCATCATGAGAGTGCAATGAAACAGCTTAGCTAAATTATACTCTCTCGTCTTTTAGCCTAGAGACTAGCAGAGCCTAGGAAAAGCAGCTGAGCAAGGCTATGGAACTACTATGGTTCACACAGAAGCAAAAATGTTTCTGAAAATAGTAAATGTCCTATGGGTGCACTGTTAGAGCTCAGTCATAGAGCACATGATTTGCTTCAACAGCTCCATTTAAAGGGACCTGGGGAACTTAAGAAGTTTCTGGAGAATCAGGAGAATGACCAATGTGGTCTAACATCTTGTCACACAGTGGCCATCCAGATGCCTGTAGGAAACCTGTAAACAGGACCCAATCACAAGAGCCATCTCCTGTTCTGTGCTTTCTAGCAACTGGTATTCAGAAGCATTATTGCCTCCAACTGTGGAGGCAGAGCAAAGACATCATCGCTAGTGACCATCAGTAGCCCTCTCCTCCACAAATCTGTTTAACTGTCTTTTAAGGCTATCCAAGCAAGTGGTCATCACTGCCCCCTGTGGGAGCTACTGCCATAGTTTATCTCTGTTCTGTGTGAAGTAGTCCTTTGTTTTACAAATAGTACTAAGCAAGAAAGACCATTGGCCTGAGTTGTCATCAGTTAATGTTGGCTGGTCTTTTTAGTATTTGCATTGTAAGCTGAGCCTGAAAGGATACATGCCTCAGATCTGTGCATGCACACACACAAACATTTTTGATGCCTTGGCATGAATTTGCCTCTGATTTACTGAGATGGGGATAGTGCTGTAATGCAGCACAGGAAGGCAGTAGGAGTGGCCACAGTCCATGACAGAGCCTGCCCTTGTTTGTCCCCTGCTTCTGTCTAGGACAGGAATGACAAGCCAATGGTCTATCATAGGAACACAGGGAACTGCCTTAAACTCAGACTATTACATATATTCAAGTTACATATGTTCACCCTGCATATTTCTGCTGTTTCTAATAACCAAACCTACAGTCTGCATAGACCTGCTTCACTTCAATGATGAAACAAAGTTGGGAAATGCATGCATGCGAATAAAAATACTGTACATATTTTTTCCGAGGAGAAAGCTGCTGCAGCATTTTACTTTCCACTTGTGTGGCAATAAATTTTAACTGGCTGAAAACTAAAATGGCTATTGGAATGGCTCTAATTTATTGCCGGCTGTGATGGCAGCTGAGAATCTGGGTGGTACAAAAGACTGAGGAATTCCAGCGCCTCTTTCGTCTTGCACAATGAGCCCACTCAAGGAGCACACACTTGCAGATTTTAAGTGACTGGTGCACTTGACTGTGCAACCAGCTTCCAAACACTGGAAGGTTCTTATTAAGCAGACATTCATTTTTATAGGATTAGACAAATTCATGGTACATCAAGGCTATCAACCACAATGGCTATGCTGTACCTCCACTGTAGGAAGCAGTATATCTCTGAATACCAGTATCTGTTCTGTTGCCTGTTCACAATCTCCTGTCCTTTACTTAGCTGGCCTCTGGAACATCCAAAGGTTCAGGCCATTGAAATGAATGCCCCTGAGCACTCTCTCCCGCTTCATAGAGCCCATTTGGTTCCCTGGTATACTCCAGAGATTAGGGTGAGGAAACAAGCTGGGAACACAATCGAACACTAGTCAAGCCTGCCTAGTGGCAATGAAGGCAGCAAAGAAGGCCTACTTTGCTGCCTCCATTGCATCCTTATTGTGCCGTCCACAGAGCTTCTCCAGGTAGTGTTGGGCCTCTTACAGTCTTACAAAACTTCAAGACATGTTTGGGGATTGATTGGTAAAAAGCATACAGAAAAATCAAAGAATAAATGTGGCATTATCCCTATGTTTCAATATATGCAAATGAAACAAATTTATTAATAGAAATTTGGGGACTATTCAAGAGACCACTGATTTTGTGGAACTGATATCAGGTAATAATAGATCGTAAAGAAATTGGAGCCAAATAGATTTCTTATTTGTTTATTTATTTAACAAAAATTGTATGCTGCTTGATTGTAGTGAAGCCTCTAAGTGGTTTACAAGAAATATTAAAGGGTGTTACATCATGAGTAGGAATCCATAGCTCACTCTTTCTAAACACTTGGGATGCAGGCCAGGTCAGTCTCTGCAATTCTCCCATAAAGGCAGAGCCTCCCCACTTAGTGCGGAGGGGGAGATGTCTCTTGTCTAGCAGCATATGGTCACTTCCTCCAGTGGCATTTTTCTGTTTCCAAAAATGCATCCATCAAACCTCTTTGGAATCTCAGCTCTGTCAGATCCACTGACCTCCCCAAGCTGTTTCTGTTCTGGGAGATGAATCTGTTTGCTCAGTCCAACTCAATGCACATGTTAAGTCTGAAGGGTGGGGGAAGAGAGAAAGAGAAAGAGCGAGAGCAAACATGCCTGGCACTGGCATCAGAGCATGCTCCTTTCTGAGATACGCTTTCCCCAACACAATACAATGATTCTGAAGAAGTGTGAATGCACATGAAAGCTTATACCCAGAACAAAATTAGTTGGTCTCTAAGGTACTACTGGACAATTTTTAATTTTATTTATTTATTTCACAATACAGTGAGCTCCTGCATTTCCATGGGCTGTTAAATGCCTAGAATGACTCCAACAAAGACCTGCATGCTTTTAAAATTGAAGTTGAAATTCTGCAGCAGATATGCATAACCTCTGGTCCTCTGGGAATTGCTGAACCACAACTCCAGCAAGCATGCCCAATGGCCAGGGATAATGGGAGCAGCATTTGGAGAGCCAAAGGTTCCCCATTCTTTTTTTTCCAGTGATGCCATTTCAACTCACATTCTATTTCTTTATTTTGTAACTCCCCCCCCCCCCACGCTTAAATCTTTCCCTACCACATGTTTTGAATTAATCCCTGTTCTTATAATTCTTGACCATTGGCCATGCTGGCTGGGAATGTGTAATCCAAAACACCTAGACACCGGATTGGGGAAGGTTTCTGTAAACTTTAAATGCCAAGCAAGACTTATTAGGAGAATTTAAAGAAAGAGGAGGACTTGATTCCTTTACAGTTTAATATATTTCCTCATCACCAGATCCCATTTTTTACTGAGCCCCCAACAGATACTCCTGGGCATTGCAAAATAATATGGTGGAGGATACTAGCATAGCTTTTCAGGCTCCAACATAACTCCATACCCAGGCTGTCTACTGGTTCCTCCGGAGAAGGGATGGTTAAATCTGTCAGTTTTAATTTCTCTCTACAGTGGTACCTCAGGTTAAGAACTTAATTCGTTCCGGAGGTCCGTTCTTAACCTGAAACTGTTCTTAACCTGAAGCACCACTTTAACTAATGGGGCCTCCTGCTGCTGCTGCACCGCTGCCACACGATTTCTGTTCTTATCCTGAAGCAAAGTTCTTAACCCGAGGTACTATTTCTGGGTTAGCAGTGTCTGTAACCTGAAGCGTCTGTAACCCGAGGTACCACTGTAGTTACCATTTTCCCAATTATAAGTTCAGTTCTCCACAATTCCACTTCAGTTTGCGGTTGTTGTTTTTTAAGTCCTTGTGAAAATTAATCTGCATTTTAGGGCGAATGTATGCTAATATACGGGTGGCGCTGTGGGTTAAACCACAGAGCCTAGGACTTGCTGATCAGAAGGTTGGCGGTTCGAATCCCCACAACAGGGTGAGCTCCTGTTGATCGGTCCCTGCTCCTGCCAACCTAGCAGTTCGAAAGCACGTCAAAGTGCAAGGAGATAAATAGGTACTGCTCTGGCGGGAAGGTAAACGGTGTTTCCGTGTGCTGCTCTGGTTCGCCAGAAGCGGCTTAGTCATGCTGGCCACATGACCTGGAAGCTGTACGCTGGCTCCCTTGGCCAGTAAAGAGAGATGAGCACCGCAACCCCAGAGTCGGTCACGACTGGACCTAATGGTCAGGGGTCCCTTTACCTTTATGCTAATATACACATTTTTACAAAATTATTTCACCATGCAATTTTCTCTAAATGGTTCAAAATTTACCCTAGTACAGTATATGCATTGGTACACATAACTTGGCTGGAGAACTGCATTGCAAAAGTCAGAGAAGTGTGAATTTGGTGCAAATTTTAATCTGTTTTTTAGTCTATTGTTATTTTGATATTATGAAAGTTTTAAACTATTATGATTAATTTTTCTTATTGCTAATATTATTGCTTTATCTTTTCTGTAAAAAAACTTTCAGGAGGTTGTTTTACAATCAAGCAGTGTGTAATGTTTTATTAAATAAATAAATAAATATTATTAATAATATTTAGGTTTTTTAAAAAAGAAATTACCACATTTTACATAGGCCTCAAGGTGATTTGCAAACATACCATAAAAACAACTGAATTAGTTTTAAGAACAATACAAGATGAACACCTAAAAGATATTTCACCCAGCAGGAAAAACTTGTTGAAACAAACATGTTTTCAATTGTTTCGAGAAAGTACAGATTGTGGGTGCCTGTCATATCTTAGAATCATAGCACTGTAGAGTTGGCAGGGACTACATGGGTCATCTAGCACAACCCCCCGACATGCCCAAGGTGGAGCCCAAACCCATGACTCTGAAATTAAGAATCTAACGTTCTACCAACTGCTTGAAAGTAACATTGTTCCATCAAAAAGGGGCAGCCACATGGAAAGCCCTGCTCTGAGTGACTGTGGAGTGGGGCTCCTGATATTTTGGGAACATTGAGGAGAAACTCTCCTGCACAGCACAGTGACCTTCTGGGCACAAAAGGATAAGGGTAGTAGTATTTTTCTAGAAAAAGAGATGCCAGAATTAACCATGAACACCTCCCTTGTTCTCTTATAATGGCAATGGTGCCCACCTGAGAGGGGCTGGTACTGAGTTCTGGTGAGTTCCTTCTGAAATAAAGCCCTGCCTGAAACTGTCTGCAGACAAACGCTGGTTCCCTCGGCCTGTAAAACGAGATGAGCGACGCAACCCCAGAGTCGTCTGCAGCTGGACCTAACTGTCAGGGGTCCTTTACCTTTTTTAAGGTGACCACATGCACTGAGTTCACCATCTCTCTCCTTCTTTAAGACATATGCAGCCTAGCACTTGCCTGTCAAGGATCCCCAAGACACCCCTGAATAAAAACACAGTTCATTTTTGCTTGGGTTTTTGGCATAATTTTGGCCACAACTTTATTGAATTACAGTATGTGAGTAGTTGCTTAGGCATTGGTTAGCGACTATCTGTCCCACTTGGAGGGAGGAAAAGAACTGACAACCACACCCATGTGGAAGTCAGTAAGGGCAAACAATTTTGGGGAGAGAATAAAGCTGGGTGCCAGGCTCACACCTCTCCCCAAATGCTCCCCAGGGCTCTTGCGTGGCCCTAGTCCTTTGTCAGGGATACGGACAAAAGCATGGCGAGCCCCTGGATTCCTTTAACAGAATACCCTTGCAGCAGCAGCAGCAGCATTGGAGGGGCAGGCACAGCCAACCTCATCCTCTCCACCAACCAAAAAATTAACCAATGCCTAACAGCAACCTTACAAGTTGTGACAATTTGCTACGCAGTAGGCAATCCCAAGTGGCCCCAGCCAATCAGCCAAATGGTAAAATTCCTACCAGGCCCCTGCTCAAAAGCAGACGACCCCATGACAGGCATAGCAAGGTCAGCGCAAACAAACCCTAATTAAAGGGAGGATGGTCCCATCACCTTCTGGCAAATAGAAGGGGAAGAAATGGAGGCAGTGAGAGATTTTACTTTCTTGGGCTCCATGATCACTGCAGATGGTGATAGCAGTCACAAAATTAAAAGATGCCTGCTTCCTGGGAGAAGAGCAATGACAAACCTAGACAGCATCCTAAAAAGCAGAGACATCACCTTGCCAACAAAGGTCCATATAGTTAAAGCTATGGTTTTCCCAGTAGTGATGTATGGAAGTGAGAGCTGGACCGTAAAGAAGGCTGATCGATGCTTTTGAATTATGGTGCTGGAGGAGACTCTTGAGAGTCCCATGGACTGCAAGAAGACCAAACCTATCCATTCTTAAGGAAATCAGCCCTGAGTGCTCACTAGAAGGCCAGATCGTGAAGCTGAGGCTCCAATACTTTGGCCACCTCATGAGAAGAGAAGACTCCCTGGAAAAGACCCTGATGTTGGGAAAGATGGAGGGCACAAGGAGAAGGGGACGACAGAGGACTAGATGGATGGACAGTGTTCTCGAAGCTACAAACATGAGTTTGACCAAACTGCGGGAGGCAGTGGAAGCTAAACGCTGCGCACAGGAACCTATATAGCACCCCCATCCATCAAATAAAATTGCAACCATTCATTTTCCCCAGCAACACTGGGGGTGCCCAGTCAAATTCGTGGCCATCCAAACTAACCTGCCCAGCAACAGGGGATGTCATAGTTGCTCCCACCGCAATACGTGCTCTCCATGAAGGAGAACCTGCTTTGTAAGAAACTCCCCCGGGGCCTAATTTGATCAGTAGAGCAGGCACGTCCAACCAGTAGATCGTGATCTACCGGTAGATCCCTGGCTGACCCTGGTAGATCACGGGACCCTTATTGATCATGGGATTAAAGAAAGTTTACTGAAAATTAACAAATAAAAGCTGAAGAACTCTGGGCAATCCTACCCCCAAAAAGCTCAACAACTCTGGGCTCAACAGCTCTGGGCAATCCTCCGCAAAAAAATATTCAATAACTCTGGGCCATGCCCCATACATG
Organism: Podarcis erhardii; assembly: GCF_964252035.2. Taxonomy (NCBI): domain Eukaryota; kingdom Metazoa; phylum Chordata; class Lepidosauria; order Squamata; family Lacertidae; genus Podarcis; species Podarcis erhardii. The sequence goes on from NC_138504.1 coordinate 28,608,382, forward strand.
CTCCTCCTCCCTCCAATGACAATAGATAGATCACTGCCAGGTTTTAAAAACTGGGAGTAGATCACAGTCTCTTGGGAGTTGGACATGCCTACAGTAGAGTGTTTGGTATGTGGTGGGCGGGGCTTGTGTGTTTTTCTCCGGAATCAGCCCCTCCCTTCAGTCTGTGTTCCGTTAAGAATGTCAGTTAAGAGGGACCAACTGCCTCTTCTTGCCTCAGACTTGCCTCATATTGTATGTTAAAGCTTAGTTTACATTTACATGAGCCACTTATTTCCCTCAAAGAATAGGAAACTCTGCTGAGGAAAGGCATGGAATATCCTAAACTTGGGTGAGTGAGGGGATATTTCCAGTCTGACAGGAGGATTAATTTTGTTAATCATCCCCCACCTCCACAACAATTGGGTTATGGGTCCAGTCTGGCAGAGAGAGAGAGAGTAATAATAATATGACCATGTATATAAAAGCTACAAAAGCCCTAGAGCCTCCTGTTCCTGTTCTCACTTCAAGTAACTATCTTTTCTGGACATAAAATCTGCATCAGCAGAAGAGGCAGAAAAAGTAAAGTGGGAAAAGCAGGACATAAAGGCAAGGACAGAAATTACAATTTATGTGAGTGACAGTGACTTACACCACATAAGAAATGTTAAGACTGCCAAAGAGTTGTGGCAAGGTCTGAAAGAGTTGTATGAGAGAAACACTCTGAATGAGAGACTGTATTTTTCAAGAAAGCTGTTTAATTTAAAATAGAAAGCAAATGGAGATTTAGAAAAGCATCTAAGTCAAGTGACAGAGTTGATGGATCATTTAGATATTATAGGCAAGGAATTTGAAGAAGTGATTTTAATTCTGTCAAGTTTGCCTGAAAGTTACAGTTTTTGATACGTGCAGGAGACTAAAGATAAACTTGATATGAAATATGTTGTATCAAGACTTAAAGAGGAGACTGCTAGGAGAGCTGAAAAGGCAGCAGAGTGTGAAACGTTAAGTATTTACTGATACGTATATATTTAAAAATAAGGCTGCTTTTCAAGCTGTGGCCAAAAGAGACAAATCTATATGCTTTTTGTGTGGGAAATAGAACATTTTGCAAGGAATTGTACAAAACAAAGTGTTACTAATAAAAAAAGTTCCAGCGTAGTGACAGAAAGCAAACCAAAAATGCTTTTACAGTTCATCAGAACTATCTAGCAATCTCAAGTTATAGGAAAATTGATACTATTAACAGTAACTCTTCTGGTTGGTTAATTGATTTGGGAGCTTCATTGCACATAACACGTGATGCGCTTTTTTTTTCAGAGAGTTAAATGAAAACTCATCAGAGACAGTTACAGTTGCAAATGGCCACAAAATTTCTGTGCAAGGAAAAGGAACAGGTTCGCTCAAATGTGTTCAGGCAGAAAAACAGTTTGCAATGAAGTGAGAGGTGTAGTTTACTTGCCAGAATTAACAGTTTGCTGAGTGTGTCAACCCTGACCAAACGTGGTTTTAATGTAAATTTTAATCACAACAGATGTGTAATTACCAAAGATGGACTTTTATACACACAAGGTTTTGAAAGTAATGGAGTCTTTGTGCTAGATACAGGTCAAGAAGAATATGGTCAAGAAGAATTCAAGTGCAACCTGTGGCACATAAGGTTTGGGCATAGAGACTTCAGGATTATTGCAGACCTGCCAAAGAAAGGTTTGGTGAGGGAAATGGAAATTAAACCTTGTAAAGTTGACCTGAAGGGTGAAATATGTGAAAGTTGTTTGTTGGGGAACAAGACCTTCTATCCCCAAGCAAAGCCAGAAAAGTTCAACAGAACCTTTGCAACTTATTTATACTGATATAAATTCAACTGATCTCATGGGAAAAGTAAGTATGTATTAAAGTATATTGTCGATTATTTGCAAAACTGCACAACTTATCTTTTAAAGGAAAAATCAGAAACTGCAGAGAAATTGAAGATGTTTATTGCAAGTGTTGAAAGCCAATTTGGGAGAAAGCCATGAGCAATACTTTCAAACAATGGTGGTGAGGGCATGTCACACCACATCAAATCTTATCTAGATGAAAGTGGTATTAAACATTTGCACATTACCCCATTTACTCCAGAACAAAATGCTGCGGAGGAGAGAAAGAATCGCTCTCTGATAGAGCTGGTCAGATATATATTTACGGAGTCTAATTTATCATTGAATATTGGGATGAGGCAGTGATGACAGCAACATATTTGCAGAACAGACTTCCAACAAAAGCTACAAATAAAACAGCATTTGAACTTTGGTTTGGAAGAGTACCGAACATCAGTCAGAGTCTTTGGATCTAAAGTTTTTGCATACGTGACAGCACAAAGACATACCAAACTTATCACCAGGACTGAGTTAGGAATATTTGTTGGCTTTGAGAAGGGGCACAAAAGTTACAGAATTCTTAATCCAAAGGCAAGAGAGAAGTGAAAGTGAGAAGCATAGTGTATTTCAGAGAAGGAGAGCAATCTTGTGCACGTGTTCCTAATCTGAACAATTTTAAAGAGAAACAGAGAAGAGAAGATAATAGATAAGCCAGAAGAAATAAGCAAGTGTTTTGTAAGATATTTAAAAAAATTATGCAAGGCAGATATAGAAGAAGAACAGGACATAGCACAAGCTTGGAAGACAAAAGAAATACCAACGAAAGAACAATGGAAAGGGAAACTTATGGAATATGCAATACTGGCAAAATTAACAGATAAATTACATGAAAAGGATAATAAAGACTTTAAAAGAGAATGGGAACCATTTACAGCATATATGAAGAAGCAACATAAAGAATTGGACTCACTGGCAGGGTTTGAATAAACAAACACAATTGTATATAACAAAAAGTAAGATTATATGTATGGGGGAAAATTAGGAAACAACATGCAGGGTGAGTAATATGGAAATAAAACAAAATGGGAATATGAGGGAACTCCAGGGGAGGGGGGAAATGTAGAAAATTGTTAGAGAAATATTGTTAGAAGATGAATACATGGAAAAACCAATAAAAATATTTAAAAAAACAAACAAAAGAAGAACAAGACATAATAAAATATCTCCAGGGAAAGGAAATCCCAAAGGTGGTAAAAGACAAAATTGGACAATTCAAATCACCTATATCTATGATGGAACTACACCAAGCTATCTCAAAGGCCAATATTGGAAAATCCCCGGGACCAGATGGTCTGCCAGCAATACATTATAAAAGACTAGAAGAGGTGTTAGTCTTACCGCTGAAGATACTTATGAACAAGATCTTGGAAGATGAAAGAATACCAGCGACTTAGCAAGCAGCTAACATAGTGTTGATACCTAAGCAAGGAACAACTCAAGAATCTGTTAACAACTATTGACCAATCTCATTGCTTAATAATGATTATAAACTGTATGCAGGAATTCTGACCAATAGATTAAAAAAAGTATTCAAAGATATTATTAATGAAGATCAGGCCAGATTCTTGCCATATAGACAAATGAAAAATTATATGAGAATGTTGATTAATGTAATTGAATATCTAGACTTAAACCCAGGAAAGAAAGCAGCCTTTATGCTAGTGGATGTAGAGAAGGTGTTCAACAATGCTTCCTGGAAGTTCTTTAATAGCAATGGGAGACCATTTTACTAGAGGAATAAGGGCAATCTATGAAAAACAGAAAGGCAATCTGATAATTAATAGTGAAATGACGGAGTCTTTCCAAATAGAAAAAGGGACCAGGCAGAGTTGTCCACTTTCCCTCTTACTGTTTATTATACTCCTAAAAATACTTACACTGGATATAAGAAAAGATCAAGGAATTCAAGGAATAACATGGGGGGGGGGAATCCTTTAAACTGAAAGCTTTCGCGGACGATTTAATATTAATGGTGGAATAGCCAGAAGAAAGTATTCCAAAAATCTTAGAAAAAATGACGGAATTTGGTAAGGTCTCAGGGTTCAAACAACCTGCTGCCAGGTTGATGATAGCAAAAAATTGGAAAGGGGGCAATGTCCCCTCAGTAGAGGATTGGTTTAACAAATTATGTGAATTCATAGAGTTGGCTAAAATGACAGCAGCCATTAGAATTCAGTCAAATCAAAAACTTAAGAAGGAATGGAACTGTTTAGAAGAATATATGACAAGACATCGTTCCAAAACAAATTTATTGATTTGCATGGACTAAGTTCATAAAGGAGTGGAAAAATTATTGTAAGATTGTTCTGGGGCCAAAGTAACTAATATATATAACACAATGACAAGTTCAAGATATATCAACGGTTGTCGTGCTGTGGTGGAGGGAAGTCACAATAATAGAATGAGATAGATACAGAATGGAAAACGGGAGTTTTATTAATGTAACAATTTACACTGTATATTATGTATACAGTGGTACCTCGGGTTACATACGCTTCAGGTTACAGAGTCCACTAACCCAGAAATAGTACCTGGGGCCTAATTTGATCAGTAGAATGTTTGGTACGTAGCTTGTGTGTTTTGCTCTGGAATCAGCCCCTCCCTTCAGTCTGTACTGTGGTACCTCAGATTAAGTAGTTAATTCGTTCCGGAGGTCCGTACTTAACCTGAAACTGTTCTTAACCTGAAGCACCACTTTAGCTAATGGGGCCTCCTGCTGCTGCCGCGCCACCGGAGCCTGATTTCTGTTCTCATCCTGAAGCAAAGTTCTTAACCTGAAGCACTATTTCTGGTTAGCAGGGTCTGTAACCTGAAGTGTATGTAACCTGAGGTACCACTGTATTCCGTTAAGAATGTCAGTTAAGAGCAGGGGGTCGGCAATGTGCAGTCCATGGGCCGGATCCAGCTCACGAAGACCGTTTTACTGGCCCAGGAGCCGCCCCCGAACCAAGCCGCCTGCTTGGCGAGTCCCTCACGTGCTGCGCTAAACCGGCGTGGCACGGGGACTCATCGAGCAGCACCAGAAATTGCGTCTGCACACACACAGATACCAGAAATCACTTCTGCACATGCCCAGATGCCAACAATTGCTTCTGTGCAGGCACGATTTTCAGTGTCTGGGCATGCGCAGAAGCGATTTCCGGCGCCACGGACATGCACAGATGCGATTTCCAGTGTCATGCTGCGCTGGTCTGGCCCATGGACAATCTCCACAGGAGTGATCTGGCCCATGGCCGGTAAGCCTTACCAACCCCTGGTTAAGAGGGAGCAACTGCCTCTTCTTGCTTCTTGTCTCAGACTTGCCTCAAGTGGTTGTACTGTATTTAGTTTCTCTCATTATGCTACAGTGGTACCTTGGGTTACAGACACTTCAGGTTACAGATGCTTCAGGTTACAGACTCTGCTAACCCAGAAATAGTACCTCGTGTTAAGACCTTTACCTCAGGATAAAAACTGAAATCGCGTGGCGGCGGCGCAGCAGCAGCGGGAAGCCCCATTAGTTAAAGTGGTACCTCAGGTTAAGAACGGACCTCCGGAACGAATTAAGTTCTTAACCCGAGGTACCACTATATTTTGTTAGTTTCCTTTACAGTATTATTAAAGCTTAGTTTAGATTTACATGAACCACTTATTTTTCTCAATGAAAGAGAAACTCTGCTGAAGAATGGTGGAATATCCTAAACTTGGGTGAGTGAGGGGACATTCCCAGTTAGCCAGAAGGACTGATTTTGTTAATCATCCCCACCTCCACAACAGGACCAGCATCACCACAAACACATTTTAAGTCTGCTTCTTTTCAAGGGGAGTGCCAAGCACACAAACTGAGGCCTTTCCTGCTCCTCTTTCACCAAAATCAACAGAATACATTGTTTTGGATGAGCCACCAGGGATGTCAGAAATCTCCTCAAACCTCCCCAAAGGCAAGCTGAAGGGGTCATTTAAGATCAGATTTCTACTTGCATTTGGGGTGCTGCGAAGCCATAGCAATGGGAAAACGCACTGAGATGGCAAAGGGATTACATTATTCCTGCATGAGTGCAGTGATGAGCTAATGGAAGCAGCACATTCAGAATGATTACATCTGGCTGAGCGCCAAGGGGCAGAGGCAGGCAGGGAAAGTCCCTTGCATGAGTAAATGGCTAGTAATTTAAGGCTGGCTCTGTATTGTTGCACCTCTTTGGGAGGGGCAGCTTATCAGGCAAGATCTACAATAAATAATGCAATCACAACAATATAAAAGAGGAAAGGAGAAGAGTGCAAAATGATAGAATCTCCTAAAATTATGAATTGTTTAGAGCAGCCTTCACCAACCTGATGGCCCCTGGTTATCTGGACTGCCACTCCCACCAGTTCTAGCCAGCACTGTCATGGTAGCCAAGACTCATGGGAGTTGTAGTCCAAAACAGCTGGAAGGCACCAGTTTGGTGAGGCCTACTTTAGAGCACAGGTAGGCCACCCACAGCGCTTCTCTTCATTTTGTGCAACTCCTGAAGCTGCCTCATTTCTCCATCCTTCTTATTTCTTATGTAAACTTCTTATGTAAAAGTGCATAGATTCTTTATACAGCATACTGTACATCATTTCATCTCACTAGATGAGGGCATAGGTGGCAAATACCCAACGCTTACAGATAGCTCCCCTTTCTGGGCTCACAGACCAGCACCCCAATTCTGCAGATAAGGATAACATCAAAGCAAACCAATTAACGTATATCGAAACAAATGAGCTCATTGCTGCAACCGATACCAATTAATTGTTGGGTTATCTTGAATATTTATTTATTTATTTATACCCCGCCCATCTGACTAGGTTTCCCCAGCCACTCTGGACAGCTCCCAACAGAATATTAAAAACATGATAAAGCATCAAACATTAAAAACTTCCCTAAACAGGGCTGCCTTCAGATGTCTTCCAGAAGTCAGATAGTTGTTTATTTCCTTGACATCTGATGGGAGGGCATTCCATAGGGTGGGTGCCACTACCAAGAAGGCCCTCTGTCTGGTTCGCTGTAACCACACTTTTCGCAGTGAGGGAACTGCCAGAAGGCCCTCGAACCTGGACCTCAGTGTCTGGGCTGAACGATGGGGGTAGAGATGCCCCTTCAGGTATACTGGGCCGAGGTCATTTAGGGCTTTAAAGGTCAGCACCAACACTTTGAATTGTGATGTTAGCAAAGCTTCTGGAACAGCTCACCTTTGGTTCAACACTTTGGTTCAACACAGAAGCCATTCTCCCCACTTGTGATTCCCAGCAACTGGCATATTATCTCCAACATTGGAAGGAGAACATAGCCATCATGGCTGGTAGCCATTGAGAGCCTTGTCCTCATGCATTTGTCTAATCCTCTTTTAAAGCCACCCAAGTTGGTGGCCTTCACTACCACCTTGTTCCATAGTTTAACAAGATTTAAGGCATTCAGTGTCACAAGGTATTATGGCCACCAGCTTAAGTTCGTATGACATCCAGGTTCAGAGGCAGCATATAGGGATGGGCTATTACTATGTGGCATCTGGCTGACCACAGCTGGAAATGGGATGCTGGACTTGATGGACTCTGTATGCACCCAGCAAAGCAATACTCCATCTTCTGGTATTTATAAATGTAGAGGGCTGTCCGGACCAGTAGGTTTGATTAAGATAGCTCCCTCCGATCATAAATTTGGGGCACCAAGTCTTAAACCCACCTGTGAGCCCAACCAGGAGCACAAAGTGTGGTTCTGGGGACACACTTGTACACCATCAACTAAAATAATGTCAAATTAGCAATGATTGCCTACTTGGGGTCTTAGTAAAGACAGCAGACCAGAAAGGGAAACAGTCTGCAGCCTGATGGTAGAAAGACGCATCAAGGCCTTTACTATCAAAGACTGGCCACAAACTTATTTTTGTGCCTTAGCTGCAGAGCAGGATTAGACCAGCTGAGCAGCAGGGACTTGAACAAATTCAGCAGCAGGACCCACAATTATCCTTAACTCGGCTTGGTGCTGCTTCCCAGGGGATGAAAGAGGCCAGAAAATTGGCTGCCAGCCCCAGGGCCTAGAAATCACTACTTGTGGCATTGGCTCCATCCCCATAATCTCATGAAACAACTATGCTATTATGCACAGTATGTTCACTGTAGCCCTGCTCAGCAGAAGCTCAGCCCAACAGGCAGGATGGGAGGGGCTGCCTTTGGTTGAATTCCTGCAGGGGGATCACAGAGTCCTCAACCCCTCTCCCCAACACACACCCAACACAAAGGGTCAAACCAAATCATCCAGCCAGTGATCTGCACCCTGCAGCCTTTCTGAGTGCCCAGGTTTCCTGACAGCCCTGTGACATCCTCAAAAAGGCTTTTCTTTAAGTGCAGGCATTAGGGATGCTGCCTACCCTGCTCCTGACAACAATTTATTGGGGGTTTTTTTGTTTAAAAGAGAGAAAGGACAAACTAAGCATCCCACTCCTCTTCCTCATTACAAACCTGAAGCTCCAAAGAATAGTAGTAAAGTTATTGTAAGCATTGAAGTGGAGAGTCCAAAAGTTGCTGGTGTCAAGACCATCTATTACAGAATGCAACAGGTACAGTCTGTCCTGTAGGGACTTTGTTCATGTGCTCTATGAATGGCTACCAGCCCACCACAAAAGTCTTTATCTCTTTTTGCCCTCTAGGCATGGGAACAATTTGTGTCAGATTTTGATAAAGTGCTATCTCCCAAATCACGTTATACCATGTTTGTACAATTAAAAATATTTGCTTCTTTCTAGTTTCTGGCCATCATTGTTCTTGCTGTCCTTAATAAGTGACCAATTACATGTTTATTCAACAATCCTTGGTTGTCTCCGTTGAGTACACCTAACAATGCTACATACATTTTTCAAAAAGTGGAATTGTTACAGGAATCAGTGCAAGGAGATTTTTTCTAAAAGATAAAAGGAAGAATGAGTGCACTGAATTCAGGTGCTCAGTAATCACACATAAAAAACACAGTCTTCCTACACTTCCATTAAAATAAAGGAAGACACAGATTCACAGAATTGTAGACTTGGAAGGCTCCCCAAGGTGAATTTTGTCCAATCCCTGCTAAATAATCCCTGACAGATGGCCATCCAACCTTTGTTTAAAAAATCCAATGAAGAATGTCCACCACATTCTGAGGCAGCCCATTCTACTGTTGACCATTGGAAAGTTCTTCCTAGTGTTTACAGTGGTACTTTGGTTTAAGAACAGCTTAGTTTATGAACAACTAGGATTAAGAATGCTGCAAAACCGGAAGTAGGTGTTTTGGTTTGTGAACTTTGCCTTGGAAGCAAAACACATTCCACTTCCTGTTGAGTGTAAATTGAGTCCCCCGCTGCTATGGGAAAGCACACCTTGGTTTAAGAATGCTTTGGTTTAAGAATGGACTTCTGGGAAGGATTAAGTTCGTAAACCAAGGTACCACTGTATTTGGAATCTTGTTGTCATTTGAATCCATTGGTTTTGGGTCCACCCCTCTGGACCAGCAGAGAACAAGTTTATTCCATCTTCTATATGACAGCCTTTCAGATATGTGAAGATGGCTATCATATCTCCTCTCAGTCTTTTCTTCTTCAGGATAAATATGCCCAGCTCCAACTCATGAGCTAATTTATCCTATGGGGTTTTTGGAGATCAGGAAGCACAGCAGCTAGAGAGGCTGCAAAGAGCTGGAGAAATGTGTGACAGGAAGACATACACACTGCCCACCCGCCATAGCTACCTCACAGTGATAAACTCCATCTTGCGCCCTTTAAAAGCATAAAGAAACTATAAAGCACCTTGAAAAAGAGGCAGAGAAATTGAATCCACCACCATCCCGCCCTGCAATTTAATAAAAAACAAAAATCCCAGCCTTAAAAAAAAAAAAAAAGATTTTTGGGCTTTTCAAATTGCAGTTAGATCCTCAAAGGGAAAAAATACAGGGGCATTTTCCCCTATAGGATTAACTGCTATACATTTAAAGCTCTCTTACACCAAAGAATCTGAGAACTGTATTTTGTTAAAGGGAACTGTGAGGTCTCCATTACCCTCACTGAGGTATGATTCCCAAAGTAGTTTAACAAAGTAGTTCCCAAAGTCCTGTTTCCCATGGACAAGGGTGCAGGCTCCTAGGGGCCATGGCACTTTGGAAACCCACCCCCCGCCATATATATATATATATATATATATATATATATATATTGAGGAGGCTAGGCCCCCTCAATGTTCAGAGGGCTCCACGTGCAATGTCTTGACATCATGCAATGTCATGCGTGTGACATTCTAACATCAGAACGTCAGTGTGCCCTCTCAGTCCTCTGGAGAAGGTGGCACCTCTGCCTATGAAAACTTGGAATCATAGCTCTGTGTGGGGAATAGGGATCTCCTAACAACTCCCAGTAGTGTCGTAGGGAAGTGAGAGCTGGACCATAAAGAAGGCTGATCGCCGAAGAATTGATGCTTTTGAATTATGGTGCTGGAGGAGACTCTTGAGAGTCCCATGGACTGCAAGAAGATCAAACCTCTCCATTCTTAAGGAAATCAGCCCTGAGTGCTCACTGGAAGGACAGATCGTGAAGCTGAGGCTCCAGTACTTTGGCCACCTCATGAGAAGAGAAGACTCCCTGGAAAAGACCCTGATGTTGGGAAAGATGGAGGGCACAAGGAGAAGGGGATGACTGAGGACGAGATGGTTGGATGGCATTCTAGAAACTACCAGCATGAGTTTGACCAAACTGCGGGAGGCTGTGGAAGACAGAAGTGCCTGGCGTGCTCTGGTCCATGAGGTCATGAAGAGTCGGGCACGACTAAACGACTAAACAACAACAAACAACAACTCACAGCACCATAAACAAACTACACTTCCCATGCTTCTTTGGGGAAAGGAATAATTATTTAAAGTGGTACAGTACTGCTTTAAATATATAGCACAGATTAGGTCTTAAATTGAAAAAAAGAAGAAAAAGGCGGGAGAAACAGTATCCTGTTTTCCACAGGAGGCAGTGATGACCACTAACCCCAATGGCTTTAAAAGAGGATTAGAAAAATTCATGAAGGATAAGGCTATTAGTGGCTATTAGACTTGATGACTATGCTCTGTCTCCACAGTTGGAGGCAATAATGCTTCTGAATACCAGTTGCTACAAACCACAGGAGAGGAGAGGGCTCTTGTACCCAAATCCTGCTTGTGGGTTTCCCACAGGCATCTGGTTGGCCGCCATGAGAACAGGATGCTGGAATAGATGGGCCATTGGTCTGATTCAGCAAGCTCTTCTTATGCTTTTCCCAGCTGCACCACCTCAGTCAAATCTAGAGCTCCCTGTGACAGCCTTAAAATACAGACAAAAATATTGTGATATCTGGTCATGGATCCCACATGTCAAGTTTAAGTCAGGTGCAAGGGCGGGGGAGAATTGCTTTCTCCCAAAGCCAACAAAAGAAGGGAGAACTTGTGTCTTCCATTAAAAGTTTTTATCATATCACTTTTGCTCACTGTATGTTAATCACAACTACTGTACAAGTACAAAAAATTCAAGAAAATGTAAAAGACTGGGGAAGGGGAAGCAAAACTAATTTTCACCTGGAGCAGCAAACTAGCCCATGATGGCCTGCAGTGGTGTAGCATAGTGGGAGCCGGCGGGGGCATGGCCCTGGGTGCACAATTATGAGGGGACACAACCAGGTGCCCCCACACAGGTGCCAGCTTCCACAGGGATCCCCATCCTGCCCTGGTGAAGGTGGAAGAGCAGCTCAGGCCCACGGTGAGTGGGTGTGAATAGACAGATGTAGACAAGGGGCCACCCCAGCCCAGCAGTCTTCTCCACGAGCGTCAGAGGGAGGATTCACCTGCCAAGGGCTGTATTGGCTAGCCGGGCTCCCCCCTGCATGGGCAGGCTATGCAATGCGGCCCCACTTGGCTCTGTTGGGGGGAACTGCGTCATCGTCAGCGGCTTGCCCACCCCTGGTGCTAGCAACCCATGCTACGCCACTGCTGGCTTGCAGGTGCAGAGATGGGCAACAGCCTCAGTATACATTGACTCCTGAGATAGGCCTCAAGCTGACTAGGAGACTGTGTTCATGTGCTAACCTCTCCAATGGGCTGCCCAAGCTAAGTCTTCCCAGCTTCTCAAGATACAGTATACAATATATTTAAATCACCAAGGAACAGAGGATGCCAGGGTAGGAAGGAGCAATAATTTATAGGAGTGAAGACATCCTGTCCAGGTACTGGAATTTGAAGTCAGTTGCTTTCAAATTGCTAAATCAGTTGGAGAATTCCCAGGCAACTCATCCACAGAATCATGTGTCTAATATTCTCATTCCTTCTTATTGTGAACCTTAATGTTATCAGCCATTATTATTATTATTATTATTATTATTATTATTATTATTATACTTTCTCACCCAATGGCATACCCACGCAAACCACAGCATCTGACAGCCCACAAGAAGCAAATCCAAGTCACAGAACTGCAGTCACAAGAATGCCCCCGAGTGCTCAAGCCCAGCTGTATGGCAAGCTCACAGCCACTGGCTAATCGGCTTCTAAAACCTGAGATGCCAGGACTCAAGGCGGTCAAGAAGCCGTAATCTCTGACCTGGAAATTCCATTTGCTTATCCAAGAGATGCATGGAATGCTGACCTTGGTTACGCAGCTGCAGTGAGGCAAAGCACTCTGCACATGCTTCAAGGTACTTTCTCATGTCCTGCAAGCGGGGCCCTCTTGGGCTCCCATACAAACCAGTTTCTAGTCTTCGAGGCCTCCCTCCCAACACCCTCACGTGCCCTTCTGTTGTGGAAATTGCCCGAAAGGGAATGCAGTAAGCCAACATCGGTGGTTTTCCAAAGTACCCACCCAATATATGCTGAAGCAGGTGCCATAGAATGATGTGCAAAAAGCGATGTCCTTCTCCAGAGAGCTCCCTGAGCTACCCTGTCTTTATGGATCCCTAGATGTAAGGGTCCCGCCCCGCCCCCATATCCTTCGCTCTCCACTTTGGAACACCTACCCCCACCCCACCTCTCTCTAGTTAAGGCTGACAGCGGAATCTGTCCCTCTCTCCCCCACGCCCCGCTCTCTCGCGCTCTCTCTGCCCGCCCCCCCTTCTCTGCTAATAATGGCACGCATGCCCTCCTGCCCACATTCTAGCAACCGGAATGTGCCAAGCGCCGCAGCATGCAGCAGGCAGCAGGCAGCAGGCAGCCAGCCACCCACTCGCCTTGCCCTGCCACTTCCCTCGCGCAATGCAATGGAGCCCCCTCCAGCCTCCCCATCACCATGCGCCCCCTCCCCTCCTCTTTCCCGGAAAAAAGAGTGAGCGGGGGGGGGGGGGGAGAGTACTTGCTGCTAGCCCACAAATCCAGGGTGCCCAAAGGCGCTCTCACTCTCGCTGTCTCCCTCCTCGCCTGCCAAGCCCTAGATCCGGGGGTGGGGAGGGAGCCAAAAAGGATAGCATCAGCCGGCCAACCCGCCCTTCCAGCGCATCGCCATGCAAAGTGAGAGCCCTTCACATTTTGCATCACCCTGCAGCGAAACGGAGGGAGGAGGGAGAAAAGGGGGGGGGGAATTATTTTCAAAAATGCAAAGCAAGAAATCGCATTTCCACATTGTCACCTGCTGGGATGCTGGAAGCGACGGTGATGGGCTCAGCGCCTGCCGCTGCCGCTGCAGCTCCTGTCTCCGCCTGTCATGCTACTTGAGGAGGCTGCAGAACCGAGGATGCACCCGCAGCTTCTGCTCTGAGTATCGCAGCAGCTCCTACTGCCTCTCTCGGTGCGTGCAGGAGAGCGCACGCGCGGCGGAGGCTTGGTGCGCGAGCGCTTCCCTGCGAGCTTTGGGCTCCGCAGTACGAGCACAGCGCATGCGCCTCCATCACCACCACCACAACCAGCAGCAGCTTCTCTAGCTGTGGGGAGAAGAAGACAACCCCTCCCCCCAAAACCCATCGCATCCATCCGTGGGGAGGCTGTCATCAATGCTGGAGTTGGCAGAGCATTTGCTCTGCACGCAGAAAGCGCCAGGCTCAGTCCCCACCTGCCCAGGTATGGCGGGGAATGAAATCCTGGAAAGAAGCTGCCAATCGGTGCTGGCAATACTAGCTAGATCAGTTACTGTATTCCCAAAGTGGGTGGTACTGCCCTTTGGGATGGAATTACCTAGGTGTGGCACTGAAAGGCAAGGGGTGTGTGTGTGCTGGAGTTGTAAATGACTACTGTATCAAGTTGCCTGAGTGCCAGCTTGAAAAAAGGGGGCAGATAAGCCCCACCCTGCATAATCAGCCACATGATGAGGCACACACACACAGCATTTGAATGGCAATGCTCACCCCCTAGGAGTTGGCTTCTATGGCTCCTGCTGTGACTAGAGGCTGGTGCAGAAGAGACATGTTTTGTTGCAGCTGGGGTAGATGAAGGCATCCAGCTGTGCTGCTGCAGATGCACCATGGTATTTATTCTCTCAGCACTCCTCCCATCAGTCATTCCCCCTCTGATCACTGCTGTGGATGCATGACCTGTCTGTCTCCAGGCACTGCGGTCGTTTGCAAGGGATTCCCACACAGTAGGGTTGATGTTGCCAACCTTCATGCCACATTTGCAGACATCTTTGTAATGTAGAGTTGGTCTGCCAATGGGCCTGGGGTCTGAAGCCAGTTCCCCATAGAGCATTTCCTTGGGGATCCTGCCATCTTCCATTCTGTGAACATGATCAAACCAGTGTAGACGTTGCTGTGTGAACATGCTGGGAATGTGGGCTTGGGAGAGCACATCTTTGTTTGAGACTCTGTCTTGAGATGTGATGCCCAAAATCTTCATAACACAGTGCATGTGGAAGATGCTGAGGCATTGCTCCTGGCAGGTGTAAGTTGCCCACGACTCACTTCCATAAAGCAGTGTGCTCAACATGCAAGACTTCATCTTGGTATTGGTCATTAGCATCACATTCTCCCATACCCTTTTGGAAAGGCAAGCCATTGCTGGAGTTGCCTTGCCAATACGCTTGTCCGGCTCAGAATCAACTGGGTCAAGTTAATCATAAATAGTTTTAATTGGACTTTGAACAGATGTGCAATTAATTGTTACTGTTTTGAATTTTATTGTGTTGTTATTTTCCTTAGCAGATTGTCCAAACCACTATTGCTAAAAGGAAAGGGAGTGGCAGGACGTGTAAGTAACTATCAGACTTCAAAAAGCTGCTATCACTGGATCAGGTTCATCAATCTTGTTGAATTAAATTAAACAGTTTAAATTGGATATTTAATAAATGTGCAACTTGACTGTAACTGCTTTGAATGTTATTGTATTATTATCTTCCTTAGTGGATGGTCCAAACTGCTCTTCTGAATAATGCTTTTTATATGGTAGGGCATTGGGGATGAGTTTATGGAACCAAGGGGGTGATGGCCCAAAAACGTTGAGGTACCAACGGGTTAAAGAGGCCTTCTTGCAGAGATGTCATCTTAATAGGAGGTCCTTTCTGCATAACATTGAAACCAGGTGTTTCCATGTGATGGCATCTACTCTTTGGAATCTCTACCCTTAAATTTTAGACAGATGCCATCTCCACTGTCTTTTTAGCACCAGCTGAAGAGCTTCCTCTTTTAACAAGGCTTTTAAAGCAGAGATCTTTCCCAGTTTGCATCTGCATTGGAATTGTTTCTAAGAAGGGCAGGGTGTAAATTTAATGAATAAACAATAACGTAGCCTTATGCCAGACGTTTTAGACTACAACTCCCATCCACCCCAGCCTGCTCGACTGATGGGAGTCATAATCCAAAATATATGGTTGGAAAAAGCTGTTCTGGTGTTATGGGTGAGATGGGGGCTTTCTGTCTATCCACTTTCTCCACAATGCACATAAATTTTACAAACCTCATAGGAAGCTGCCTTGCACTAAGTCAGATGTTTGGTCCCTCTAGGCCAGGAGTAGGCAACCTAAGGCCCAATCGCCTTCTCAATCCGGCCCACAGACAGTCTGGGAATCAGCGTGTTTTTACATGAGTAGAATGTGTCCTTTTATTTAAAATGCATCTCTGGGTTATTTGTGGGGCCTGCCTGGTGTTTTTACATGAGTAGAATGTGTGCTTTTATTTAAAATGCATCTCTGGGTTATTTCTGGGGCATAGGAATTTGTTCATTTCCCCCCCAAAAATATAGTCCGGCTCAACACATGGTCTCAGTGGCGTAGCGTGGGGGGTGCCAGGGGTGCCGGCCGCACCGGGCGCAACTTGGGCGGGGGGCGTACTCGCACTAGCAGCTTTCTGCCCCTACTAAAATCCACGGGTTAGAGAGCCCGCGCTCGCTCGGCTTGGCGAGGAGGTCGCAGAAGGGGGAGAGCAAAGCCGAGCGAGCGCGGGCAAAAAAAGGAGAGGAAGCCGGGCGGGCGGGCGGGCTGGCTGGCTGGCGGGGGTCTGGCTGCGCCTGCTGCTGCCGTGGCCGCTGCTGCCGGGCTTTGACAGCTTGGCGAAGCGGAGGGAGAGGAACATTATGGTAATTGCGGCTCTCTCTCCACTGGCCGCCTGGGTAGTGAGCCGAGCCGAGCAGGGAGTCTGGCGAGGGGGCGGGAAGAGACTTTCCCCCCTTTTTTCCACCTCGCCTGGTCAAAAAGGAGAGTGGAGTCTCCTCAGGGCGCCCTCAGGCAGGGCAGGGCAAGGCAAGCAGAGCGAGGAGGAGAGAGGGGGGAAGGGGGGGGAAGCAGCCAGGAAACGCCGCGGTGTGGAGGGGGAATCAATTAAGGAGAGAAAGCGAAAAGCCTTGGAGAAAGGGAAAAAAGGAAAGAAAAGAGGCAGCTCTGGGAGAGCGCGGGGGAAAGAGAAGCCTTGCTGCTGCTGCTTGGGAGAGTAAATTACTGTACTTGCCTTGCCCCGGGTTAGGGGGCGCAAATTACTTGCCTTGCCCCAGGTTAGGGGGCGCAAATTACTTGCCTTGCCCCGGGTGCTGATAACCCACGCTACGCCGCTGCATGGTCTGAGGGACGGTGGACCGGCCCCATGGCTGAAAAAGGTTGCTGACGCCTGCTATTAGCAACTATTTGTAAACAATCAATCTTTTAGCATGGTAGCTCCCACACTTTGGAACTCCCTGCCTATTTATATCAGGAAGGCAACTTCACTGTACAGTGGTGCCCCACAAAACGAATGCCTCGCAAGATGAAAAACTCGCTAGACGAAAGAGTTTACCATTTTTTGAGGTGCTTCGCAAGACAAATTTCCCTATGGGCTTGCTTCGCAAGACGAAAACGTCTGGCAAGTTTGTTTCCTTTTTCTTAAAACCATTAATACCCAGGGTGCATTGCTTGAAGTGGTGCAGTTGCGACTTGACTTCGAGGAGCAACTCATAGCGCGCGGTTTGGTAGCCTTTTTTCAGGTTTTTGAGGACTTTGGTGATTTTTGAAGCTTTTCCAAAACTTCTTTTGCATCCATTTGGTAAGTTAAACTTTTAAAACTTTTTTGGGGGGTTTTGGATTTTGGGTTGGGGTGTTTGGAATTGAAGGACTTGGTGTTGGGGGGGTGTTGCAAGAATCTGGGAGCTTGTGTGGGTTTTTTTTTTTGAATTTTTATGATTTTCTGTGACCATTGGGCCATGTAGTTTTTTTAAAAAAAAATTCTGGGTTTGAATTTCTGTGTGGTGGGTGGGTGGGGGAACAGTTGGGGAGGGGTTTGCAAGAATCTGGGAGCTTGTGTGGTTTTTTTTTTAATTTTTATGATTTTCTGTGACCATTGGGCCATGTTTTTTTTTTAAAAAAAATGTTGATTTTTAAATGTTTTTCTGTCATGTTTAGAAACTTAATTTATTGTTCCTTCAATTTTTGAAATGCTCTTTACAGTATGTGTGACTTTAAAGAGCAGTTAATAAACTCTTTTTGTACCAAATTTGGCTTTGTTTGGACTTTTTTTGACTATAGGAACGCATTAATTGATTTTCAATGCATTCCTATGGGATTTCGTGCTTCGCAAGACGAAAAATTCGCTAGACGAAAAAACTCGCAGAACGAATTAATTTCGTCCTGCGAGGCACCACTGTACTCTTTTTGGCACATACGGTGGTACCTCGGGTTAAGAACTTAATTCGTTCTGGAGGTCCGTTCTTAACCTGAAACTGTTCTTAACCTGAAGCACCACCTTAGCTAATGGGGCCTCCGGCTGCTGCCACGCCGCCGCCACACGATTTCTGTTCTCATCCTGAAGCAAAGTTCTTAATCCGAGGTACTATTTCTGGGTTAGTGGCGTCTGTAACCTGAAGCGTCTGCAACCCGAGGTACCACTGTACTAAAGCATTTTTGTTTAGGCAAGCCTACCCAGATATGTAGAATGTTGTAATGTGTTTTAACGTGTGCTTTTAGTTTGTTAGTTTAATTACTTTTGGAATGTTTCAAATAGCTGCTTTTTTTAAAGCTGTTTAAGGGTTAATTTTATTTCTTTGTTCTTTTTTTGCAAACTGCTTTGAGGTGTTTTTTTCCCCTCTTCTTACAATCAAGTGGTATATAAAATTTTGCAGAGAAGAAATAATAAAAATATTTGCAATGCCTCTTTCACTCCTGACTGGCAGCTCAGTGCGAGGTTTATCTATTATTTATTTGCTTTTTTATTTAAAGGAGGGGTGACAAAACCTCTGTGCATTTTTTTAAAAAAATCTACAGAGATTTGCATCCATTGCTGTCTGAGTGGACTTTGGCTACATGCACTTTGACTGCATGCATATCTCAAAGAATCCTGCAAACTGTTGCTTACACCCCAAACAGCTACAATTCCCAGCACCCTACAGGTCCCAAGACTTTTTTTTTGCAGGGGGGAATAATGTGCTTTAAATGTGTTTTAAACGTAACCTTCCATTTATTCCTCTCCATCCCCCTGCAGTTCCCATGTGCCCCTAAACTCTGTTCTGAAGGGTCCCACAACCCTTTGGAGCAGATTTTGAGGGTTCATGGGGTGCATAGAGGAGAGGAAGGTCAAGTCCTGTTGTGCAAGTAGAAGTCTTTTCTGTTTGTGCAACAGCAGCATTAGATACGGCTCATAGTTGTTGTAAAATACTAGGTGGAATGTAGAGATTTCAAGAAGAGATGGAACCAAACATTGCTGGCCTTAGCCATGATGGTTGTGCTCTGCCTCCGTGGCTGGAGGAAGCAATGTTTCTGAATACCTGTTGCTGGAAACCGCAGGGTGCTCTTTCTATTGGCTCCTGCTTGCAGATTTCCCACAGGCTTCTGGTTGGCCACTGAGAGAACAGGATGCTGAATTAGATGGGTCACTGGCCTGATCCAGCAGGCTCTTCTTATGTTCTTATGGCAGAGAGAGTGGGGAGGCCCTGCAGTCTTCTGATGGAAAGGCACCTGTAGTTGGAAGCTGACAGGGCAACCTGATGGAGCTGGTGTTTGCTCCAGTCCTACAACTTGAGAACCTTTTAGGTAAAAACCATCTTTGCCATCCCACACACTCCCCAGAAACCTCACTTTCATCTTCCCATTTCCTTTATTTTTAACATTGAGAATATTTGTATGTTTGAAGAGAAGAAAATATTCATCATTATCAGCGGGGCAGGGGAAGAAGCGACAAATGTGTTGGCTTACACCTGCTATAAATTCCTAGAACAGACGGGGATGTTTTTATTCATCAATCCACTTTTTCCTTATCTGGAGCAAGCGAGGCTCCCTCCTGCCAAACAGACAGTTAAGAGGGCTAATGCTCCAAAGGGGTCAAACAGGTGGGTGCAAATTCCCAAACTGTGTGGCTGTCAGGACCCAGTGAACATCAAGTCAAGCAGCACGGCCCATCCAAGACAGCAGCCAGTCAGTTTCAGTGGTGGTTGGAGTCCACTGGAACAGGTAAGGGGAAAGGCGGGGAGCCCAAGAGTAGGTGGGGCCAAAGCCAATAACAGGTGGGGCCAACAAAGTCTTGTTTTGCCCCCATCCTCCTCCCTGATGAGTTCTACACACCTACACACCCACACTCCAGACTGCCTGTAAGAAGTGCAGGTAGGGGCTACCTGGAGGCAGACTGAGGTTGGAGGAGCAATGGCTCTTAACTCCTAATGGACCGCCTCCCCTGGGCAGGTTACAGAGCAGGCAGAAAAAGATCTAGTTCATTGCTTCCCAAAGTGGACACTTCCCCCAACATTCTGTGGGAGTGGCCTTACTTAGCTGGGTGCAAAGAGGCAAAGGGGAGCAGGGCATGCTTGAAGTATAAATAACTATCAGACTTCGAAAAGTCCATCAGTTTTGTTGAATTAATTAAATAGTTTTGATTGGATTTTGAATAAGTGTGCAATTAATTGTTACTATTTTGATTTTTTGTGTGTCATTCTCTTCCTTAGTGGGTCATGGAAACTGCTGTATTTTGAATAATGCTTTATATAGGGCAGGGCAGGGGGCTCTGGGGATGAATTTATGGAACCAAGGGAGGCAGTGGCCCCCAGATGGTTGTGGTGTAGTGCAATATATTTTGTTCCCTTGTTAATATAAATAAGGGATGGGGAACTTTTTCCCAGCCTGAGAGCCGTGTGAACATTTTGCCTTTGTATAGTAAGCTAGTTTCTACATGAACTTGCATATACCTCTGTATCCTGTACCCAGGTAAGCAAGAGGCCATATCAGAGACATTCCACCCAAGCAAAACCAGCCTGAAGTTCCCCATCCCTGATTTAAATACTTGCAGGCTGCATTTCTGGACAAATTGTGCCCAAGGCAGCAAACAAAACACAAATATAAAAACACAGTGCACTCTTATGATCAAGCATTAAAATACAAAACGAAAATCTATTAATATATAATTCAGTCAGTAAAAAAAAAAAGACCCAAATTCCAGAGCCATATCAATAGCAACAGGATCAATAAAACACATCAAGTAAAAGCTATTCAGCACAGCTAGGCTTCCAAAGCCTTTTCAAGTCATGCAGCTGCAGGGACCAAGAGCACATCCCTTGGAAGAGAGTCCTGTAATGTGGAGCCCTATCATCAAGTGATTTTAAATATGCCCCATCAGTTTCCCTTGTTAAGGACTGGGGAACCCGCAGTTCTCCAGAAGTTGCCAGATTATTTTATTTTCTTCAGAATGCTTATATACTACTTTAAAAACAAAATGCTTCTCAATGTAGATTACAAAATTGTACACAAATGAACCAATGCACAGTTTTAACGGCACATCAGAAACAGACATTTCATTGCATTTGTGTGGTTTTTTAAATATATTTATTAAGTTTTTATAAAAGAGAAAACACATAACAACCATAAAAAGGTAAAGAAAAATAAAAACATAATCAAAAATACACATAAAACAGATCAGAAAAACAAAATACACATCCTCCCAACGATAAGAAAAATAAAAACTCCAACTTTTAAATTCATACTTGATTAACTTTCTTTCTTGGCTTCCTCACGCCTCCCTTTTTTGTGTTCCTTTTTACCCAATCAGATACAGCAAATCCTTGCCCTCTTTCAGAACTCATTTCTAATTATTAAAATCACTCTATTATGTCTCCAATCTTTCCTCCTTGTATTTAAACACCTTTAACACATTATTTACTTTTGACATAATAAAACTTTTGCCTTTCACCCTTTTTCTATTACATTTTTGCATATTTTTTCACACTGTATCACTAATGCCATATTATTTTCATATCCAACATCCTTTTAACATTCATAAACTTTGCAGTGTTTCTGCAGATAGTCTTTAAACTTTTTCCAGTCTTCTTCCACCGATTCTTCTCCCAGGTCTCGGATTCTGCCAGTCATTTCTGCCAATTCCATGTAGTCTATTACTTGCGACTGCCATTCTTCCAAGGTGGGCAAATCTTGTGTCTTCCAGTACTTTGCGATGAGTATTCTTGCTGCTGTTGTCGCATACATAAAAAACGTTCAGACATTTCATTGCATTTGAACCATTTCAAAATATTACTAAAGCCAGAATAAACTAACATGGCTGTACAGGTTCCCCATGCCTGAAAAGAATATTTTTTTTCGTGGGACAGTTCACACAGATGACTGAGAATCAAGAGTCAAGTAATCAGAGCAGCACAAGGAAGCAGTGTGGTGTACTGATTAGAGTGTTGGACTAGGACAGGGGTAGGCAACCTAAGGCCCAGGGGCCAGTTGCAGCCCAATCGCCTTCTCAATCCAGCCCGCGGATGGTCCGGGAATCAGCGTACTCATTACATGAGTAGAATGTGTGCTTTTATTTAAAATGCATCTCTGGGTTATTTGTGGGGCATAGGAGTTCGTTCATTTTTATTTTTTTCAAAATATAGTCTGACCCACCACATGGTCTGAGGGATAGTGGACCGGCCCACAGCTGAAAAAGGTTGCTGACCCCTGCACTAGGACTTGGCAGACCAAGGTTTAAATCCCTACTCAGTCCTGAAGCTCACCTGAGTTGGTGACTTTGGGCTGCTGGCAGACAGTCTTTCTGCTTAACCTACCTCACAGGGTTGTTGTGAGGATAAAATGAGCTGGAGGAGAAAACTGCACACACTGCATTGAGTGCCTTGGAGGAAAGGTGGGATGTAAACATACAGACAAATACATATGAATGTGTGACACATGCAGATACCTCAGAAGTCTTAAGAATGAAAGTTCAGCAGCAGGGGAGGAAATTTATCCATCCATCTATTTATTTATCTGTTTACAAGGCATGTTTCTCACCAGCTCTTATCTCCCCATCTGCAAAAATATCGGAAGCCTCATGTAAAAGCCCAAAGCCCTTTCTGTGCTCTTGAAAAATTAATCCAGGACAACCTTGCACTGCAGGCCTTTCCATTCCCAAAACTAGAACCAACCTTTACATTATTTATTGGCCTGAGGAAGTGCTATTGCAAAACATGCTGTCACCAAGCACTCAGTGCCGCTTTCTGCCTTACTTGACTCTTCAGTCGCCACTCAGATCATCGCAGTAAAGTGGGTCACCCTCAGAGAAGCAGCTGAGATGAGAAAATACCCATGCACACACACCCCCCCCTTAAGAAAAGGAACCTTAGCAACGGGGACAGTTTTGTGATATTTGAGAGCTCGCCTTTGAGACGGACCTGAACCCTCCAGAATAAAGAGATACCGTACTTAGAAAAACACTGTGATGACTTCCTGCCCAGGACAGCTTCACGACACTCACTGTTTTGCCTGCAATATCAGGTGGGGCAGAGACAGATTTTGGGGATTTAAGTGAGGACAAAATATAGGTTAATAATAACCAATAAATATAGGTGGTTATTGTTATTATTAGCCCCCTTGGCTCGGCATCCTATACAGAAGAACTGCCTGTACTGTCCTAAATCCGGTGTTGGGTAGGGGGATTCAGCCACCACCACTGGAGGGGTGATCCAATAGCATGTTGCTTTTTTAAAAAATAATTTTTATTAATTTTCCAACATACATTTGTAATATCATGTCAAAATTTATCACATATTTTCTCTTTTAGACTTCCTTCAGCCTCTCTGACAATCATCCATATCCAATTTTTTTAATTACGCATTTCCTAATTTTAATATTGCATTTTATATACCCTCTCTCTCTTATTTTCTTTTATACAATATTCCTTAAACATTCACAGAACTTCTGGAAATCCCACTAGTGTTATTCGCTCATCACATATACTTTCCAGATAATCTGCAAATTTTCCCCAGTCCTCGATGAACTTGTGGTCTTGTAGATATCTAATCTTCCCTGTCAATTTATCCAGTTCTGCATAGTCCATCAGCTTCATTCTCCATTCTTCAAGCATTGGTAGTTGCTCCTGTTTCCATTTTTGGGCCAGTAGTATTCTCGCTGCTGTTACTGCGTATTGGAAAAGTTTGCAATCCTTTCTGTTTATTTCATTTCCTACTATTCCTAAGAGAAAAGCCTTTGGTTTCTTAACAAATGTATATTTCAACATCTTTTTCAATTCATTATAAATCAGTTCCCGGAAACCTTTCACCTTCTTACATTCCTACCACATTGATAAAATGTTCCTTCTTTTTCTTTACATTTCCAACACTTCTTACATGTTTTATACATTTTTGCCAATTTTACGGGTGTAATATACCATCTATAAACCATTTTCATAACATTTTCCTTTCGCGCAGTTCATGCCGTAAATTTTATATTTTCATTCCATAATTTTATCCAATCATTAAACTGTATATTATGTCCCAAATCTCTGGCCGATTTAACTTCCTCATCTTTTGTATACCATTCCAGCAACATTTTATACATCTTAGATAAAGTTTTATATTCATTATTTGTTATTTCTATTTGAAATTTTGACTCTTTTTCATCAAAACCTCTTTCTTTAAAATCCTTTTTAAACATTTCATTAACCTGGTAATAATGCAAGCAATCATATACATACTCTTTTACTTATTCATAGGGTTTCATTTTCCATTTCCCTCCTTCTTTTACAATCAATTCTCTATATGTAATCCAGTTCCCTCTCATATTAACTTTTTTAAGACTCATAACCTCTAACGGAGATAACTAGTGTGGAACTCTTGGTTCTAATAGACTTTTATACCTCTCCCATATTTCTATAAGAGATCTTCGGAAAATGTGGTTTTCAAAGCCTTTATGAATTTTTTTCTTTTCACACCATAAATATGCGTGCCAACCAAATCTGTTATCAAAACCTTCTAAGTCTAACAACACTGTATTTTTTAACTTTATCCATTCCTTCAACCAACAGAGACATGATGCTTCATAATATAATTTCAAGTCTGGCAGGGAGAAGCCTCCTCTTTTTTTCCGCATCCGTTAATAACTTAAACTGAATTATTGGCCCTGCCAGATATACCTTGAAATTACTCTTTGCCATTCTTTAAAAATCGCTGTCCCCTTGATTATTGGAATTGTCTGAAATAAAAATAGCATCTTTGGCAGCACACTCATCTTTATTGTTGAGATTCTTCCCCATAACGATAGCTTCAT
Organism: Podarcis erhardii; assembly: GCF_964252035.2. NCBI lineage: Eukaryota > Metazoa > Chordata > Lepidosauria > Squamata > Lacertidae > Podarcis > Podarcis erhardii. The sequence continues at coordinate 28,633,136 of NC_138504.1, forward strand.
TCGTCCCCACACCTCCAGATCTTTCTTTATTCCATTCCATACTGGCACATAATTATTCTGAAACAAATCAATATTCTTGGGGGTTAACCAGATTCACCAATAGCATGTTGCAGCATGATTGTTGACCAGAGTGAGACCCTACCAGCATACAACACCTCTGCTCAGATATCTGTGCTGTTGTGGCTAGACTGTGGGACTAGGACCTGGGAGACCAGGGTGTAAATCCTCACTCGGTCTTGAATCTCCCTGGGTATCCTTGGACCAATCATTGCTTCTCAGCCTCATCTTGTAGGACTCTTGTAAAGATTAAATGAGATGGGGAATGTTATGTATTGAAGTTCTCACCCTGGCCACCAAGGGGGGGGGGGTATTGTGTATATAATTTTCACTCAGGTCCACATCAGTTAATTTAGGCGGGAACCCTGGGCTGTTGCTACAATGTTGACAGCCAGTTGCCTATAAAAGCAGGCCAGCTGAGCTGTGTTCAGTTCAGTTCAGTTCCAGCTTACTTATAAAGAATTACTTGGAGAAATCTCTGTGTCGTCTTCTTTGTCAACCCACTACTAAATACTGGCAACGAAGTTGGGATTGGATGGACATCAGAGCACAGCCAGATTCGGACACTCACTGAGTGGAATCCTTGAGCTGAAACACTGAGCAAAATCACTGAACAGAACCCAATTCAGAGCTGACGGTATTGGCTAGAGCACTGTGTTCCATCGATCGCCCACCACGTCAGCATCGGAACCATGGCTTCACTTGTGCCTCTACTGCCATTCGCCCCAGCCTCTGAATCATGGGACTCATACTATACCTCGCTCAGTTTGCCTGCTACCTCCAAGCAAACGAGCTGATGGAAGGGTCAGAGGAGTGTAAGTGGGCCTATTCCTCAGCCTCTGTGGGCCTGAGTTGTTAGAGACGGCCCCAATTTTGGTTGCACCACTAGCAGTCCAAGCAGCGCCGTGGGACAAGCTACAGGAGAAGCTTAAAAACCACTACACCCCAAAGCCATTCAAAATTGCTGTCTGCCATGCGTTCTACTACCGGGACCAGGCAGAGGGGGAGTCGCTCAACATCTACATCGCCGCCCTCCGACAGACTGCACTGCACTATGAGTTCCGAGACTTAGACGATGCCCTGATGGATCGACTGGTCTGCGGGGTTCAGAACAACCGTCTGCAACAGTGTCTCCTCGCCAAACCAGACCTCACACTACAGAAGACCATGGAGGAAGCTGTGGTCTCAGAAGCTGCTGAACTCTCCGCCCAGGAGATTCGCAATGACAGCAGCCCGCATCCTGCTAAGAAGCCAATCCCAGCGCACCACAAGGAGGCCAGCAGTAACGAGGCGTCCCCCAGCGACGACGATGACATGCCCCAGACAAAGCGAGAGCACAGGAAGTTCAAACAGGTACAAGGACAAATCAGAATGTGTTGGGTGTGGAGGCAATCATTCCCGTATCAAGTGTCAATTCAGAGACGCCATCTGTCAGCGATGCTCGCTAAGGTCTGCCAATCTGCTCCATCCAACCCGCCCCCTTCACCGTCTCACAAGTCCAAGTCTTCACCCCGGTCCACCAACAGAAGCTGTTTTGCCCTCACCAACTGCTGCTGCTCGTCTGGATTAACGACTGGCCAAACCAACTTACCTATGCGTCACAAGCTACACGTCACCGTGCTCATTGAAGGAGCTCCGTGTGACATGGAGATTGACACCGGGTCTGCCTTGTCTGTCATATCCTGGAGCACCATCAAAAGACTCATGCCCAAGCTGTCCAAGAGGCAACTCGACCCACACCACATACATATACAGTGCATACATATACGGTGCCCATCTCCTTTAGCCTTGATCAAGCTAAAGCCACACCAGGTTCCGTTCGCTCTCAAAGCTAAGGTGGACGAACAACTTGACAAGCTGATTGTGCAAGGCATTTTGGAGTCAATTGACCATGCCAAGTGGGAAACCCCCATTGTCATGCCTGTGAAGCCGGACAGGTCAGTGAGAATATGCGCAGACTATAAGTGCACGATCAACAAGGTGCTTCAGCAGCATGCTTATCCGGTTCCCGTCGTCTACCAACTGTTGCATTCCCTGGGTGATGGCAAGGTCTTCGTTAAACTGGACCTTGCCCAAGCCTATCAACAACTGCCTGTCGACGACGCCTCTGCTGAAGCTCAGACAATTGTCACCCACTGAGGGGTGTTCTGGTGCTGCCGGCTGCAGTTGGGGGTGAGCGTGGCTCCTGGCATCTTTCAAAGCCTCATGGAGCGTCTCCTGCAGGGGCTTCCGGGTGTGGTGCCATATTTTTATGATGTGTTGGTATCCGCAGACTCAAATCAGCAGCTGTTCGAGCGCATCTGCGCTGTGCTCTCCAGGTTCCAGGAGGCCAGGCTCAAAGTGAAAAAAGAAAAGTGCCAGATCGCCTTTCTGCAGGTGGAGTTCCTGGGCTACCTTATCGATGCCTCCAGTCTTCACCCGACTGAATCCAAGATCCGGGCCATTCAGCAGGCCCCGATTCCAAAAAGCAAGGCAGAGTTGCAGGCGTTCCTGGGACTGCTGAACTTCCACAACATGTTCCTGCCCCACAAATCAACGCTAGCCGAGCCTCTACACTGTCTCCTCAGCATGAAGGTACCGTGGTCCTGGGGTCATCGGGAAACTACGGCCTTCAACGCAATCAAAGCCCTCCTCTCATTGGACAGTGTGCTGGTACAGTACAGTGAAGCCAGGCCGCTGGTCCTTGCCTGCGACGCCTCGCCCTTTGGCATCGGCGCCGTCCTCAGTCACTGGTTTCCAGATGGTAGGGAAGCACCGCTCGCCTACTTCTCCCGGACGCTGTCTCCTGGACACTGTCTCTAGCCGAATGGAATTATAGACAGCTTGACAAGGAGGCACTGGCACTTGTGGCTGGAGTAAAGAGGTTCCTCTGTGGGAGAACCTTCGACCTCATCACTGACCACAAGCTGCTCCTGGGCCTCCTCGTCAGTGATCGACCAACTCCACTGGTCCTCTCGCCACACATGCTGCAATGGACTGTCTTTCTGGCAGCTTACAGCTACCAGCTCGTCCATCGCCCTGGAAAATTGATGGGCCACGCTGATGCTCTCAGTCGTTGCCCTCTTCCAGCGCTTGTGCTTCATCATGCCTCCTAATTGAGGACCTCCCAGCAGCACCAGTATCGGCCACCAGTGTAGCCTCCACATCTGCCCAGGACCACACCACCAACCGTGTACTCAACTGGGTGTGGAGGGGGTGGCCGGAAGGGTCTTTCACACCAGAGTGCCAGCCGTTTGCAACCAGACAGCACAAGCTCTCGGCTCACCTCGGCTGCCTACTGTGGGGAGACTGAGTCGTGATTCTCCAGAGACTCCGCCAATGCGTCCTCGAGGCTCTGCACATCGGCCACCCAGGGATCGTCAAAATGAAGGCGTTGGCTTGGTGTTACGTCTGGTGGCCTAACATAGACGATGCCATCACTTCTTGGGTCAAGCATGCCAAGAGTCGAGACCTGCACCGTCGGCACCTGGGAGATGCCCAAGGCACCCTGGTCGAGGGTGCACATCGATCTTGCCGGCCGCTTTCATGGCCGGACCTTTATGGTAGTGGTAGACGCCTATTCCAAATGGCTGGAGGTGGCCCTGATGCCCTCCACCACTACTGAAGCCGTCATCCGGGTGCTGTGCAGCCTGTTTGCAACTCATGGGTGTCCTGATGTCCTCATCTTGGACAACTGAATATTTGGTCACTGAATATTTGGTCACTGAATATTTGCTTGTGCAGCACATCACCCCTCATGTAGCCACAGGGCGGAGCCCAGCCGAACTGCTTATGGGCCACCTCCTTAAGTCTCCACTTGACCGGCTGCACCCAGACTTTGGTGTGGCCGAGCCCCCAGGCTGTACTAACACGCCACGGTCCTTTATTCTGGGGAATCAGGTTTTTGCCCAGAACTTTGTGGGGGACATTCCTTGGGTGCCAGCCACGGTAGTGGGAGTCATGGGGCCCTGTTCGTACCAGGTGGCACTCGAGGACGGACACTTTTGGCGCCGGCACATAGACCAGCTAAGGCACAGGGTTGGGGATTTGGACACCACCACTATGTCCCCAACCGTGGCCCCAGCTCCAGAGCGGTCACTAATGGAAGGCGAGGTTCCACTTACATCTTCCTTACAACCTGCAGGCATGGAGCCGAGCCAAGCCATTTCAGTGCGTCTGCCCAGCTCTCCAGAGACTCAGACCACTGCCATGCCTGACCGTCTGCTGAGTATGCTCGTGGCGGTTCCTTCAACAGCAGCGGAGCCAGGGAACTCGGGCTCAATGCCACATTTGGTCACACCACAGTCGCAGCCAGAATCAGTACTGGCCCTTGGCGGTCTGGCAGGGTTTCCAAGCACCCAGCTTATTTAAAAGACTATGTTCACCGGACAAACTGCACATGTAATGCTGTATGGTGAATAGGGTCAATTAATACATGATGGTGAGTCTTATGGACAATATAGTTGATAGTGAAACCGTTATGCCTGCGAATTTGTAAAATTGGAATCGGTATACTTATGTGCCTTACTGAATCAATAAGGTTATTGCTGTATGTAATGGAACCACTATGATTGTAACTAATGCCTTATCTCGGTGGGGAGGGGTGTTATGTATTGAAATTCTCACCCTGGCCACCAGGAGTATAGTGTATATAGTTTTCACTCAGGTCCACGTCAGTTACTTTAGGCGGGAAACTCTGGGCTGTTGTTGTTACAATGTTGACAGCCGGCTGCCTATAAAAGCAGGCCGGCTGAGCTGTTTGCTATTCGGTTCAGTTCCAGCTTTCTTATAAAGAACTATTTGGAGAAATCTCTGTGTCGTCTGCTTTGTCTACCCACTACTTAATAGGGGAGAACCTTGTATGCTACCTCGAGCTCCTTGGAGAGAAAAAGTTGAATTTAAAGGCAGTAAATAAATAAATTGCTGATTTGTTGAGTCTCCTTGATTTCTGCCTTACCAGTCCCCAAAGGCACCGGCCACTACTGACCACCACGCTGGCCAATTGGAGACACTGGCCACAGGTCTGAGTGAGTCAGGGAATATGAATGGGACATTACTGGATTCCAAAGCTCATCATCTTGGAGGGCCACAGGTTCCCTGCCTGGACATGAAGACCAAAAGGAATCACCGCAGAACTCAAATACACCAAGAAACTTCTTTTCCTATGAGTGGAGTATTCCACCCCCACCCCACCCCACCCCACCCCACCCCGATTTTTATTTTATACACCTAAAGGCCTTTACAATGGACGACAGAGAATGAAAGTAAAACTTTCATCTAAAATCATACAATGTAACCTGTAGCAGTTTACAACATAAAAAGAAATTTACAACATTAAAATTTCAGATTGGAGTGCATTCTTAACAACTCAGGCAATTCAAATCCGTCTGTCACCTGGGGCTTGAATCAAGATCACAGTTTATAGGTTTTTTTTATTACACGGCATGTGTTAATGAGCTTACCAGTGCCACAGTGTTGGTGTTCTCACCTATGCTGCCTCATTAATTGGTCATTGTAACTGTTTTACTTTCAGATAATTGTCACCTTCTGTTCTTTATGCATTTCATTTCCCTCTGGTGATTTCATTGCCCCACACCTCACCATGTGTGTACATGCTTTCCAAATCGGTATCGTGCTTCATGTATCTGAGGAGAGTAGGTTGTGGTTACCAATTAGCTTACAGCATACTGTATTAAATTTGTTAGTCTTCACCTTGCAACAGGAATCTTCCTTGTTTTTGCTACAGCAAACTGACACAGCTGCAAATCTCTTCTTCCAACCCCAGCTCTTTGTGGGGTTACTTTTGAAGGTGACACGGAAGCTACAGCCAGTATGTTTCTGAGCCACAATTCAAAGTGCTGGTACTAACTTTTAAAGCCCTAAAAGGCCTCGGCTCAATATACCTGAAGGAGCATCTCCACCCCCGTTGTTCAGCCTGAACCCTAATCAAATCCCAGCCTTGCAAAGTGACTTGGAACTGGTGTTGCTCCAGCAGTGGGGGTGATGAGGGCTCGGCTGGCATGCTGCAGGCTCTTTCCCCCCCACCCGCCCGAGCCCCATGCCCTGCCCCCTATGGAATATGGCATGCATATGTGTGCCCTGGGTGCCATTAAAGTATCTTCTGTTGCTGAGTAGTATCTACACTCACTGGCAGTGGCTCTCCAGGGATTCTTGCCAGCCCTACCCGAAGATGCCAGGGATTGAACCAAGGACCTGCCGCATACCAAGCATGTGGTCTACTTACTCCCAGGCTGCAAATCTATGCACGCTTACCTGGCAGTAAGTCCCATTGCACTGAACCTGTTTACAAGTATTGGACCTCTTTATTCAGCTTCCAATAATACAGGTTGAAGTTCCTTTGGGTGAACAAGCTTTCTATGTACAATGCAGTGCTAGGATTTTCTAAATGTTTCGGTTTTAAAAAATTTAAAATATAAACATAAATAATTTAACTTTTAATATTTAAATCTATATAAGAAGATTAGTTGCTTCACAGAAAAAGATTCACCTCAGAATTGTTACAACCAGTGGCGGAGCTTCATGCTCCGGCACCAGGGGGTGGAGAGGAGGCGAGGGCGGGGCTGGCACATGTCTCGGGGGCATGGTGCACGGCCCGCAGGGGTGGGGCGTGCGTTCTGGGGGTGGGGCACACTGCCTGCAGGGGTATGGTGCCCAGCGCAAGTGGGGGGGAGCCGCAATGGCACCCCACCGGAATCATGCTGCCGGGGGCGGTGCACTCCCCCCGCACTCCTCTTCCTCCACCAGTGGTTACAACTACAGTTCCTTATGTGTCACAATGAGTTAAACAAATAATGTGATTCTGGCCAGATGATGTTCTGATTGGGTGAGTGAGTTCTTTCTCCCCCCCCCAAAAAAACCCCCACACCATTTCTAGGTGACGTGTTTTCTTAAGTCAGCAATTTCTAAACTCTAGGCCAGAGCACACTCACATGCAGCAGGAGAACTGTCAGCAACAAATTCTCTCATGAACCCAAAGTCTTTGTTATAGTCCACCTTTTCTCCATGGTCCTCACAGTAGCACACATGGCTCAGCCTTCCCTAACTTGGTGACCCCACAGACAGTTTGGACTATGGGTCCCATCAGCAATGGCCAGTGCAGCCATTTTAGTTCAAAACATCTGGAGGGCACTAGGTTTGAGAAGTATATACGATATACGATATCTTTATTGTCATTGTCCCATGCAGGACAATGTAATTGAAAAACTACATAAAACTACATAAAAACTACATAAAACTACATAGAAACTACATAAAACATTCAAAAACCTCTAAAAACTCTGAAACCCCATTTTAAAATACACTGTACTATAGAGACCCCTTATGCTGCGTTTAGAACCAGAATTGCATTTGCGTAGAAACTGTTTCTCAGGCGGCTAGTCCTGGCCTTTATAACCCTATACCTTCTTCCAGAAGGCAGAAGCTGAAAGAGATCATTTCTGGGGTGCGTACTATCCTGCGCTATCTATGCTGCTTTCTTATGGCACCTGGCAGCATAGATTTGATCTAAGGTGGGAAGAGTGCACCCAATTATTCTCTCTGCAGTCTTTACAACCCTGGATAGCATTGTTTTTTCCCTGGTCGTGCAGCTCCCAAACCACACACACAGACCATAAGTTAATACGCTCTCCACAGTGCAATGGTAAAATGCCATCAACAGGTCCTTTGAGAGATTGTTTTTCTGGAGGATTCTCAGAAAATATAACCTCTGCTGTGCTCTTCTCACCAGGTCTTTGCTGTTTTCTCCCCAGGTTATGCCCTAGTTTATCTTTACAACAACCTTGTGGTGTAGGGTGGAGTATGAGAGGCAAGCAGAAGGAGATTGGCTGGCCCAAAGCCATCCAGTGCCCTTAATGGCTAAGTGGAGATTTCATCCAGGGTCTGCATGACTTTAGTCTGTTTCACCACATTGGCCCACCTATGCAGTCAGTGCAGAGATTGATTCCCATGGCTTTGGATTGTGGGTTGGGATCTGTGGAATGCTCTGCGCAATGATCAGAAGTTTCTGTGTACACACTGTACCTTTAAAGCACACTCAAAACCCAGTCTTTCAAGGGATTCTCGACACTGTTGAGAGTTGCTGGGAATTGTAACTCCAAGAGAAGCAAACTACAGTGCTCAGATTTCTTTTTGAGGAAAATAATGTGCTTCATGTCGCAGGAAGGTGGTAGCAATCCTTCCATGTGCCACTAGGTGTCAGGGCTACAGCATAATAAGAAAGCAGAGATGGAAATGTAATTTTTCCCTACTGAAAGCTGACAGTGGTTTGATCGTGATTCCCCATTGGGCTGCATAGATGCATTAAAATAACTCCCGTGTACCATTTGAAAAACCCATCTGCTGCAGTGTGTGTGGCAAAATGTCAGAGCTGGTAGTATCAACTTTACCCTACACTTGTGCTGCAAGAAGAGTGGGGTTCCTCCCACGGATGGAGGAAGGGGGGTGCGGTGGGGGTGGACTGACCTGGGTGTCTTTGCTGAGGGGGGTGACATTTGGCAGTCGTGGGCGGATGGCACCCTCCAGGCCCCGCCCCCCTCAGGAGTGCGCCCGCCCTGGGCAGCGTGGGCATATGCTCCGCCACTGGTTCCTCCTAGTCTCCCCTCCACCTTTCCTCCTGTTCCCCACTTATCTAGCAATTCGTGAAAACTCCTATCAACTTTCGGAGCATGATTAATTTTTGACCCCTACATCTTCTTCTACATGTCGCTGTTACCATTTTTGGATTCTCAGGGTAGCAGTTATACAGTGGTACCTCAGATTACATATGCTTCAGGTTACAGACACTTCAGGTTACAGACTCTGCTAACCCAGAAATAGAGCTTCAGGTTAAGAACTTTGCTTCAGGATGAGAACAGAAATTGTGCTCCAGCAGCGCAGCAGCAGCAGGAGGCCCTATTAGCTAAAGTGGTGCTTCAGGTTAAGAACAGTTTCAGGTTAAGAACAGACCTCCAGAACGAATTAAGTTCTTAACCCAAGGTACCACTGTATTACAATTCCCACAGTGGCTTAACACTTTATCCCTCTTTACAGGGAACTCTAAGAACTGTAGCACTGTGAGTAAAATAGGGGTCTCCTGACAACTCTTGGCACCTTTAAGAAACTTTATCTTAGCCTTCAAGATCTAGCATGTCTGTGTCCTCTAACGTAATCCATTCCTTATGCCAGCCCAGCCCTGCAGCCGTATGATAAAGTTCTAAGTCGGGGAGTGAGAAGCCTCCTCTCTCCTTCTTATCTATTAACAATTGATGTTTAATTCGCGGTTTTTCCTCACCACGATAATCGATACAGGTAGCATGTCTATTTGATATATGATAAAGTGAGGGTTCATAAGGGTTTCTTGAATCATGTGATAAGAAAATCCCTGTATAAGATTTGGGAGAAATATAAAAGGTTGTTAGAGCCACAGATACACTTGTGGACCTCTCCTGCAGAAGCCATAGCAGTCAAAGAAAGGAAAATGAAAAAGGAATGGTCCACCTATCGAGTACTGCTAGGATTTGTGGAAGATAAGCCAATGCTGAAAAAATATGATGAAATTAAAAGCCACTTGACAGATAGGCTCCAATATTTTCAAATAAACCAAAGATTGAGTTTAGACAAGAGAGATGGTCTGGCAAAAGGAACATCTAAGTTTGAAAAAGAGCTAACTCATAATAAAGGAAAACATATCTCAGGAATATACAACTATTTATTAGAATGGGAAGTGAAAGAAGAGCAAGTTAAAGTTGTAATGGTGAGATGGGCACAAGAGCTTGGATATAATATCTATCTGGAACAATGGGAAAGATTATGGAGAAAGGACATAAAATTCATGGTGAGCTATAATCTTTATAGATGGCACCACGCTCCAGCAAAACTTGCTAAAATGTATAAAGGTAGATCACCAACTTACTGGAGATGCAAAAAAGAGTCAGGGACATACTTACGGTATATATGTGGTGTAATTGCACAGTCATCCGTGTATTTTGGGATAAATTATATAATGAATTCAAAAAGCTATTTAGATTTACATTCAGAAAAAGACCAGAAGCCTTCCTCCTAGGAATAATGTCAGCAGAAATTAGAAAAGATATAAGACCATTGTTTATGTATGGAACAACAGCAGCCAGAATATTAGTGGAAAGAAAGTGGAAAAATGAAACAACACCCACGATAATAGAATGGCAGGCTCTTATGATTGAATACCTTGAACTGGCAAATATGATGGGGAAAGTAAGAGGGCTCTCAAACCAGAAAGTAGTATACAAAGAATGGAAAATATTCAAAGATTACCTAAAAACATATTGTTCAAATAACATACGCAACAACAGCAGCAAGGATACTCGTTGCTAAGCATTGGAAAACCCAAGATTTACCCACACTGGAAGAATGGCAGACGCAACTGATAGGCTACATGGAACTGGCTGAGATGACTGGCAGAATCTGAGACTGGGGAGAGGAGACGGTAGAGGAGGACTGGAAGAAATTCAAGACTTACTTGCAAAAACATTATAAACTGTATGAATGTTAAGTTGGAGGCTAGATCATAAACAACTTGGCACCATTAAAATAGATGATGTGATTTATGAAGAGAAGTTCAAATTTGACAATGATTAGGTTAAATTTAAAATTGTTTAAGATTTCAAACAAGTGTAGATAAAATGTGTGAAATAACATCTGGAGATTAGCCATTAAAGAATAGAAACAGGGTGATAAATTGCTGGATTAAATTTTTAAATTAAGAACGCAGGAGTGGGAGATGCGAGGAAGTCCAAAGATGATAAGAAAATGTGTTATGAGATGTATTACTGTGTTTTATTTATTTGTATTGTAATTAAAAACTTTTAATAAATATATTTTTTTAAAAAAACAAATAACAATCTCTTCGCGGAACTAAACTGATCCTTGTAAAATAAAAGGTGTAAATGTTAATTTACTAGAGTAAAAGATAAAGGTACCCCTGACCGTTAGGTCCGGTCGCGGACAATTCTGGGGTTGTGCGCTCATCTCGCTCTGTAGGCCAAGGGAGCCAGCATTTGTCTGCAGACAGCTTCCAGGTCATGCGGCTAGCATGACTAAGCCACTTCTGGCAAACCAGAGCAGTGCACGGAAACACTGTTTACCTTCCCACCGGAGCGGTACCTATTTATCTACTTGCACTTTGACGTGCTTTTGAACTGCTAGGTGGGCAGGAGCTGGGACCGAACAACAAGCGCTCACCCTGTCATGGGGATTCAAACTGCTGACCTTCTGGTCAGCAAGCCCTAGGCTCTGTGGTTTAGACCACAGTGCCACCAAAAACAAATCAGGGTAATAGAAGGATGTGTGTTAAATGTAAATAACAATACAAGTACAATGAGAAGAATTGGAAGTCTTTCTTTAGAAATTCACTGAATGATTGTATAATAATACAAAAAAATGTGTATGTTTTCTTCCTTCCTTCCTTTTTCTTTTTCTGTCTTAATCTTTTCTTTTTTATCTCAATGTATGTATATATATAGGGACGCGGGTGGCGCTGTGGGTTAAACCACAGAGCCTAGGACTTGCTGATCAGAAGGTCGGCGGTTCGAATCCCCGCGACGGGGTGAGCTCCCATTGCTCGGTCCCTGCTCCTGCGAACCTAGCAGTTTGAAAGCATGTCAAAGTGCAAGTAGATAAATAGGTACCACTCCGGCGGGAAGGTAAATGGCGTTTCCGTGTGCTGCTCTGGTTTGCCAGAAGCGGCTTAGTCATGCTGGCCACATGACCCGGAAGCTGTACACTGGCTTCCTCGGCCAGTAAAGCGAGATGAGCACCGCAACCCAAGAGTCAGCCACGACTGGACCTAATGGTCAGTGGTCCCTTTACCTTATGTATATATATTGGTCACCCAGTCAGTTTCATGGCTATGTGGGGATTTGAACCCTGGTCTCCTAGGCCCTAGTCCATGGGTAGGCAAACTAAGGCCTGGGGCCCGGATACGGCCCAATCACCTTCTAAATCCGGCCCACGGATGGTCCAGGAATCAGCATGTTTTTACAAGAGTAGAATGTGTCTTTTTATTTAAAATGCATCTCTGGGTTATTTGTGGGGCATAGGAATTCGTTCATTTTTCTTCTTCAAAATATAGTCCGCCCCCCCCCACAAGGTCTGAGTGATCGTGGACTGGCCCCCTGCTGAAAAAGTTTGCTGACCCCTGTCCTAGTCCAACACGTTAATCACTTCACCACACTGACTTACATTGTTATGAAGGTTGCACGACTCCCCCAATCTCTGCCAAGCAGTGGCAAGATTCCAGGGTGTTCCAGGTGCTCACAGAATTGTTTCCCCATTGGGAAAATCAAGCCACCAATAACCTGGTTTATTGACACAGATTTACACCTGGATTCGGCAATGGAGAGGTTGCAGAACATTGCACCCCAAGAATGTCTCTCATTGCCCCCCTCATATATTCAGCAAGCTTAGGTCCAGAGCATCAGTCAGTCCTGGGTCCCATTCTTTTGGTGCAGCCTCTTCCAGCCAGTGCCAAGGGGGTCCCGCCTGCTTCCTCCTTCTTGTTCCCAGAACACGTTTAGATTTCAAAAAGGACCATTTTTCCTGTGACATTCCGCTCCCCTCACTTTGGCAACGTGCTAATTCTCTCGTCTCTGTCCACTCCTCAAAGGAATGCTGCGGAGGACAGTAATTTTGCATTCCCAATGGCCCTTACTGGATCACTCCTTGGTTCCCCATTGCTCCCTAATAGATCTGCACTTACCTTTTCCTGAGAATTTCCCAGGAATTTCTTGTCCAACACAGTTTTGCAGTTTGCATTTTCCCTTCATATCCCAAGTATTATCTGCATGCTACTGTTCATTTATGTCCACCATTCACTAACAGACTCTGGTACCCTAGAACTATGACATCCCTACCCAAAACTCAGGCTGTCATTTCAGTACCAGCCCAGGGATCGTCCTGGCTGCCTCCGTACAAGACTGTGGGTGGTGCGTGTTCCTTTGTGGCTTGTTTTTAAATCAATAAATGGAATTGCCAGAGTATCAGAAGAGGCATTTCATAACTTAATAAAAACCCAGTAGTACCACACTAGAATGGGCTGCCTTTGAGGGCTGATAAAAATTTACACAATAACCTACTGTTTTTGTGGGGATGCTTTTGGTGGATACAAACCTGGTAAACCTTGGTTTTTTATTTATTTTTAAATCTAGCATTTGGCTTGGGCCTGGGGCTAGAGGGCCATAGAACCATGGAATTGTAGAGTTGGAAGGGACCCAAAGGGTTACCGAGTTCAATCCCTTGCAATGGATCAGGTCCAGTGGTGAGAGCCAAAGGGTGGAAACAAGGGGATTTGTTATTGTTCTGGTCAGCAACTCTATGTAGCTAGGCGTTGCAGTCTCAACTCAATGGAAAACAGCCCAAAATATTACACTGGATGCTTGGTACAGCTCACTCTGGAATATAGCTAGAGTGGATAAAATCACATATCATATGAAATTTTGACAAGGACTAGAACCTCCAGACATTTCTTTTTTATTATTATGTGTCATTCCTTTATGACATATAGAGTGGAACCATCATTTTCAAGGCAACCCTCTTCACAATCTTGGCAAATCTAGAACTATGCTTGATGATCTAATAACGTTGATTGTCTTTAATTTTGCTTTGTTGTTTTAACTCATGTGTAATTACTCATCCTGCCTATTTTATAGATTTATTTTTCATCTTTTTATTTTTGTGTTGTTATAATTGTTCTCTGTTTTATATACATTATAAAATGAAATAATTTTTAAAAAAACCACAAAAGAGGGATCTCTTTTTTTTATGACTACCAATTACTGCAGTGCAGAAATGTCACATCTCCTTTTCATTCCCCTTTGCCTTTTCGTAATCAACAGAGTCTTCTTTGCTTGTCTTTGTCCAGCCAGCCAGAACAGCTGAATCCTCAAAGGGGGAAAGCATTTTTCAACGACACAAAGGAAAATATGCAACCACATTCAAGCATATAAATTTCTCTGCTGGAAGCCATTTGCAAACACAATCTATTTCCAAATGCTGACAATTCATACCAATATGACCAACATCTCAATTTGTATTATTTCAAGAAAGCAGATGTGTGTGGCTGGGAACAAGCTCCAGGAACAATCAGCAGAAATCAGTGCTATGTTAAAGATGAATTAACTTTTTTCTTTAAAAAAATTTCTTTTAGAATTTGTATTCCTTTAACTACGGTGTGCCATGATGTTCAGCTTCCTGTGATGTTTGTATGATGATCATGACATTTTGATTTGTTTTGCCCACTTGGCTCTGCAAAATTAGATGTATTTCCAAACCAAACAAACTTTGCAGCTGACGTTACCTTTGACGAAAGCAGATGCAATGAACATAAGAGGAAGAACACCTTTCTCCAGAGGTGAAACACAAAATATTTGCATTGTGACACAATAGCCTTTGAGAGACATCAATGCTTTGATGCATTGTTCTGAAGTCAGAGTTACACAAGGCAAGTTACAGGAATGAAGCAGGTAGTAGCAACCTGTTTATTTGGACCAAAGATCCAAATATATTTCATTTGTCACCTCACCCCACAAATCCCTATAATTTAAAAGGGATCAACGAGGTTATGAGTTTGGGGCTAACCTTGCTGACACTGACTTGTTCTATCCACAATAGCTTTGCTTTGAAGCAGTGGCACAGCATGGGAGGGGCACAGGGGCGGTTGCCCTGGCCACAAAATCATTAAGGGGTGCAAAATTTCAACACCTGGTGCTGCCTCAATACAGCTGTGTGCTTCTGGCACTGGGCTCTGTTGAAAATGGCTTCTCAATTTGAACCAGGAAGTGACCTCTCCAGAGTGTCTCTTCTTTTCTTATCTCTGCAGCTGCAATCTCCAGGGTGATGTGGATGCCATTGGGCGGTTCAATGTGCATGCATACTCCATCCATTTCCGTCCCTCCCACCCACCCCTCCGTGCGACCCCCCCAAGCACTGGCAACCCACGCTACACCACTGCTTTAAAGTGCTACCTAAAGGGAATCCAGGACTTGACAGAATAACTTAATCTCAGTGACTATGGGGTTTGTTTATTTGTTTGTTTTACTAAATTGGCAATCAAGTTGCAGGACTGAAAGTCTGAGTGCTGAGCTCCACAGGTGATGTATGTTTTGCACTGGATGAGATGGTGGCAGAACTGCAATCAAACCTCCCAATTTAAAATGGATTAATTAAAAGCAACCTTGGCAGGGGTGAATGAGCCTGCTGCTCCCTACTCTACCACTGCCAATGGTTGTTATGAGGATAAAATGAGGAAGGGTAGAACCCTAGAACATAATGTTATAATAAATTAAGCAAACAAAGAAGCATGGAACAGCTCCCAAAGGTAGTGTCAGTTCTCACAGACAGCACTTCTATGTGAGAGTATTGCCAATAAATGCTGTGAGGGTGGGAACCAGCCCAGGCTCTTGGAAAGACAAGCAAGACAGAGCGAGTATGAGGTGGTGGTTCTGCCTATTGTACCTCTCATCACCTCTTTTTTCAATCTGGACAGCAACAGCCCACATGCTAGGAAGCACACTGAGGCAGGAGAGCTTCAGTTTTGGAACTGGCTATGGGTTAGTACAGTGACTCCCAACCTTTTTCAGGCCAATGCCCCATTGGTTCCATAAGCTCATTCCCAGTGCCCCCTACCCTGCCCTATAAAAAGCATTAATCAGAGTAGTGCAGCAGTTCCTCCCAGAGCAGGCTTCTTCAAGTTGGAAGATAGCTGAAGAATCCAGGACAGGTAAAAGGAAGTTACATAGTTAAATTATGTAGTAACTACTTTCCACAGGGGCAGTGATGGCCACCAACTTAACATAAGAACATAAGAATAACACATCTAGTCCAGCATCCTGTTCTCACAGTGGCCAGCCAAGATGCCTGTGACCTGAGCAGGACATGAGCACAAGAGATTTTGCATTCCCGTTGTTTCCAACAACTGGCATCTGGAAGCATTTCTGCCTCCAACTGTGGAACTAGAGCATAGCCTTCATGGCTGGTAGGCATGAAGTCCTCTCCTCCATGAATTTGTTTTTTCAAGCTATTTAGGTTGGTGGTCATCATTGGCTCCTGTGGCAACGAGTACCACAGTTGTGCTGCATGAAGTGCTCTCTTTTCTCTGTCCATGCTCCCAACCTTCAGTTTCATTGGATGTCCATGAGATCTAGTGATATGAGAGAGGGTGGTGGCCCTTTTCTGAACCTTTTCCAAGTCTAAAAAAGTAAAGGTAAAGGACCCCTGACAGTTAACTCCAGTTGCGAACAACTCTGGGGTTGCAGCACATTTGTCTGCAGACAGTTTTTTGCAGGATCATGTGGCCAGCATGACTAAGCCGCTTCTGGCGAACCAGAGCAGTGCACGGAAACACCATTTAGCTTCCCACCGGAGTGGTACCTATTTATCCACTTGCACTTTGACGTGCTTTTGAACTGCTAGGTTGGCAGGAGCTGGGACCGAACAGCGGGAGCTCACCCTGTCGCAGGGATTCGAACCGCCAACCTTCTGATCGGCAAGCCCTAGGCCCAGTGGTTTAGACCACAGCGCCACCCACTGTCTACAATATCCATTTTGAGGTGAGTCAACCAGAACTGTAGACAATACTCAAAAAATGGTTGCACTATAGATTTGTACAACAACATTATGATACCAGTCGTTTTATTTTCAATTCCTTTCCTAATGATTCCTAAGCATGGAGTTTGCCTTTTCACAGCCACTGCACACTGGGTTGACATCTTCATCAAGTTATCTACTATAACCCCATGAGGGTATACATCCCATGAGGGTGTACATAAAATTATTATTATTATTGTATCAATATGCATCACTTCACACTTGTTTACAGTGAATGGCATTTGCCTCTTTACTGCCAATTCACCCAGTTTGGAGAGGTCATTCTGGAACTCATTGCAATCTCTTTCCATTTAACAACCCTGAACAATTCAGTGTCATCAGCAAACCTGGCCACTTCACTGCTCACTTCTGACTCAAGATCATATATGAATAAGCTTAAAAGGACCGGTCCCAATATGAATCCACTGTATACATCAGGGTCGTCCCTGATCGATCCTGGATGATTGCATGATCCCGATAGATCGCCTCCCCAACCCCCCAAAGGTCAACAACATTGGGTCTTCCTCCCCCCAAAAAGCTCAACCACCTTGGTCAATACAATGGGTTGATCACTGCCAGTTTTTATTTAGTGGGAGTAGATCGCAGTCTCTTGGAAGTTGGACATGCCTGACATATACCTATTTGCTTGCTGAGATGCTGAAAGAATTCCAATAGGTTTGTGAGACAGGCCTTTCCCTTGAAGAAGCCATACTGACTCTACCTCAGTAGTCTTGTTCTTCTATGTGCTTTATCTTTATTTTATCTTTAACAATACTTTCCAGCAGGTTTCCGGGGACAGACATTAAGTTAACCAGCCTGTAATTTCCAGGATCTCTCCTAGATCCCTTTTTTAAAAATTGGCGTTACATTGGTTACTTTCTAGTCCTCAGGTATGGAGGCTGATCTGACAGACATGGTACATACTTTCGTTAGAAGAGTGGCAAATTCACATTTGAGTTCATTGAGAGCTTTCGGGTAGATGGCATCTGGACCCAACGGTTTGTCAGTTTTTATTTTGTCTGTTAGGCCTAGAATGTCATCTCTTGTCACTGCTACCTGTCTTAGTTCTTCAGACTCAACTCCTGCAAATGTTAGTTCAGATAGATTTTTAAAGAGGATTGGACAAATTCATGAAGGGTATAAGATTATAAATGGCTACTAACCATGATAGCTATGCTCGGCCTCCGTGGCTGGAGGCAGCAATGCTTATGACTACCAGTTGCAGGAAACTACAAGAGGGCAGAGTGCTCTTGTGCCCAGGACATGCTTGCCAGTTTCTGACGGGCATCTGGTTGACCACTGTGAGAACAGGAAGCTGGCCTAGATGGGCCACTGGACTGATCCAGCAGGCTCTTCTTATGTTCTTGTATGTTTTTAGCTTTTTGTATTTTTTTCTGTGTTGTTTTAATCTGTGTAAGCCATCTGGAGTCCTGGTCTGGGGATAAGATGGGATATAAATAAATATTACTACTATTACTATTACTGCTACTACTAATTGCATTCCTGTTGAGATACAATAGGCACTCACTGTTGGGACTTCTTGGAAACATTTGAAGACATTTTTGTTCCTACAGTGAGGTCTAGCCCACCCATGAGAGCAGGTAAGGCGACCGCTTCAGTCAAAAGGATGCAGAGGGGCAGCAGATCTGGCCTCCAAGGACAGTGTTACCTGCTGCTGCTGCACTCCCCCTCCCCCGCCGCCCTTGTTTCTGAGGTAGGTCTTCATTCACCCTTTCGTCCCTGGTGGGTGGGGGGGCCCTGTTCTGTGGTTTGCCCCAGGTGCCAACATATCTTTGACCAGCCCTGCTAACAGGCTTCCTGAGGGAAGGGTATGCAATAATAGAGGGTATGCAATAATCCATTCTCACTATATAAAGCTCCCAGATTTATACATAGGACTGCCTTTGAATAATGCTGAAAAGTACCATGTAGTGGCCACCAAAATATAGCTATGAGACTTTTAACCAGAGCAGGTCAGGTGGTGCATGTACTGCGACGTCAGTGCATTATTATTCACTGGCTATCTGTTGGCTTTCAGGCCCAATTCAGTGTTGTTTGGTGTTTGATATATTAAATCCAGATGAGGAATCCTTTTCAGCCTGGGGTCCAGACCTCTGAGGGAGCACATACCAGTGATGGGTGTGGCCAGAGGCAAAAGTGGCTATAGCAACAGATATGACACCTAGCCTGGGGCCACAGGTTGTATTCTAGCCATGCAAAAATCAGAGGATTCTACACATACACGCAAACACTCTATAGATATCTCTCGCCATCCAGACAAGCAGGAGGCATTATCACAGTGCAGTGATGCCAGGCAAAAGCGCTCAGGGGTGTGTGTATGGGGAAAGAACTAATAAGGGACACGGCTTGGGGAAAGTCCTGAGGGCCAGGTAGATGTTTGTCATCCTGCCCACCAGTTCAGGGTTTGAATGGAGGGCCTTGCTCCATGTCCTGTTGATGGCAGAGACCCCCAGGCTGTGAACCCTCTGCTATAGGAGGTATGTCCATCTTCCTGGTGGCATTTAAATGCTGGGTAAAAATGGGTATTTTTCCATTGCATTTTTTGTGGTAGATGTTTGTATTTCAGTTTGTAAACATAACCTGTGAATCCTGTGTTGGGGAAAGCGGTAGGCAAAGGGGAAAGAGTTAAGTACTTCCACTACCCCTCCACTTCAAATACTTTCCTCTCCACAATGCTTTGCATTTAATATTAGACCCCACCCCTTGCTTTTTATTACACATGCCTGTGCTTGCATGCAATGCTTTCTTCAACCCTGGGACAATGGTTCTTTGGCCAGACTGTGCAACCTTTGTATTTGCTAAATAAATGATAGGTTCATCTAGCAAGCAATAGCTAAGTCCAGCCCTACAAATGTGTGTAATCACAAAGCTCTGGAGGTGGAGCAATAGAAGAGCTTGCAGCTTTGGGCGTGGGGTGGGTTCCCTTTCTTGGTAGTGTTTGTGTTGTTTTAATTCCAGGCAGAGTGTTTTAGGAAAACAGAATGGATGTCAGATTTCCAAGTCAGATGAACTTAAGAGCAAGAAAGAAAGAAAGAAAGAAAGAAAGAAAGAAAGAAAGAAAGAAAGAATTCTTCTGGATCAGACAGAAGTCAAGGCCTTTCATGTCCAGCATTGTGGCCAACCAGATGGCTGTGGGGGGAACCCACAAGTCTGACTTAAGGGTAACAGATTTCCCAGCAACTGGAATTCAGAGATCTACCTGGAGGTAGCATACAGCCACCAAAATTGGTAAAGGTAAAGGTACCCCTGACCATTAGGTTCAGTCGCAGACGACTCTGGGGTTGCATCGCTCATCTCTCTCTATAGGCCAAGGGAGCCAGCGTTTGTCCACAGACAGCTTCCGGGTCATGTGGCCAGCATAACTAAGCTGCTTCTGGCGAACCAGAGCTGTGCATGGAACCGCCAACCTTCTGATCAGCAAGCCCAAGGCTCTGTGGTTTAGACCACAGCGCCACCCGCATCCCTACCAACACTGGTAGTCATTGATAAACTTATCCTGCATGAATAATCCCATTTTATCTCATGATGTCTTGTGGGAGGGCATTCCATAGTTTAACTATGTGCTGCATGAAGACATCCTTCCTTTTCTTTGTACTGAATCTTCCTCCATTCCCATTCAGAGGGAGAAAAATGTCTATCCATTTCCCACATACAATGCAAAACTGGCAGGGAGAGGCAGAGATCCCAGCAGAGCCAATCATGGGTGGAGCCAACTAATTCCAGCCCACCTCCCCACCCACCTCTGTTTACTTCTAGAAGAGACAATATTAAACGGGGGATAATAATAATAATAATAATAATAATAATAATAATAATAATAATAATTTATTATTTATACCCCGCCCATCTGGCTGGGCCTCCCCAGCCACTCTGGGCGGCTTCCATAGAAACCAAAAATACAGTAAAATATCACACGTTAAAAACTTCCCTGAACAGGGCTGCCTTAAGATGTCTTCTGAATGTCACGTAGTTGTTTATCGCTTTGACATCTGCTGGAAGGGCGTTCCACAGGGCGGGCGCCACTACCGAGAAGGCCCTCTGCCTGGTTCCCTGTAGCTTTGCTTCTCGCAATGAGGGAACCGCCAGAAGGCCCTCGGCGCTGGACCTCAGTGTCCGGGCAGAATGATGGGGGTGGAGACGCTCCTTCAGGTATACTGGACCGAGGCCGTTTAGGGCTTTAAAGGTCAGCACCAACACTTTGAATTGTGCTCGGAAACGTACTGGGAGCCAATGTAGGTCTTTCAAGACCGGTGTTATATGGTCTCGGCGGCCGCCCCCCGTCACCAGTCTAGCTGCCGCATTCTGGATTAGTTGTAGTTTCCGAGTCACCTTCAAAGGTAGCCCCACATAGAGTGCATTGCAGTAGTCCAAGCGGGAGATAACCAGAGCATGCACCACTCTGGCGAGACAGTCCGCAGGCAGATAGGGTCTCAGCCTACGTACCAGATGGAGCTGGTAAACAGCTGCCCTGGACACAGATTTGACCTGTGCCTCCATGGACAGCTGTGAGTCCAAAATGACTCCCAGGCTGCGCACCTGGTCCTTCAGGGGCACAGTTACCCCATTCAGGACCAGGGAATCCTCCACACCTGCCTGCCTCCTGTCCCCCCAAAACAGTACTTCTGTCTTGTCAGGATTCAACCTCAATCTGTTAGCCGCCATCCATCCTCCAACCCCCTCCAGACACTCACACAGGACCTTCACCGCCTTCACTGGTTCTGATTTAAAAGAGAGGTAGAGCTGGGTATCATCCGCATACTGATGAACACCCAGCCCAAACCTCCTGATGATCTCTCCCAGTGGCTGCATGTAAATGTTGAAAAGCATGGGGGAGAGGACAGAACCCTGAGGCACCCCACAAGTGAGAGCCCAGGGGTCTGAACACTCATCCCCCCCCCCACCACTTTCTGAACACGGCCCAGGAGGAAGGAGCAGAACCACTGTATGACAGTGCCCCCAGCTCCCAGCCCCTCAAAACGGTCCAGAAGGATGTTATGGTCGATGGTATCAAACGCCGCTGAGAGATCCAGCAGAACTAGGAAACAGCTCTCACCTTTGTCCCTAGCCCGCCGGAGATCATCAACCAGTGCGACCAAGGCAGTTTCAGTCCCATGATGAGGCCTGAATCCCGACTGGAAGGGATCCAAATGGTCCGCTTCTTCCAGGCGTGCCTGGAGTTGTTCGGCAACTGCTCGCTCAATCACCTTGCCCAAGAATGGAAGATTTGAGACTGGGCGATAGTTGGCCATTGTGGCCGCATCTAAAGATGGTTTTTTAAGAAGCGGTTTAATAACCGCCTCTTTCAGCAGGTCTGGGAAGGCTCCCTCATGGAGGGAAGCATTCACCACCCCACGAAGCCCATCGCCCAGTCCTTCCCAGCTAGCTTTTATAAGCCAGGATGGGCAAGGATCCAGGAGACAGGTGGTTGGTTTCACTCGTCCAAGCAGCCTGTCCACATCATCGGAGGTAACAGATTGGAATTGATCCCACTCAACTTGACTAGACAGAACTCTAGCACTCTCCCGCCCCGGCACTGCTCCCACGGTGGAGTCTACTTTTTCCCGAATCTGAGTGATTTTATCTGCAAAAAACTTTGCAAAATCATTGCAGGAGAACATGTGGCCCGTACTGGGCGCCGATGTTGCAGGTGGTTCTGCTAAATTGTGAACCACCTGAAAAGTCCCCTGCTGCTGTTTTCTGCAGATGCAATAGAGGCGGTGAAGAAATTCTTCTTCGCCGTCGCTATCGCCACTTGGTAGGCTCGACGTTGAGCTCTAACCTGTGTCCGGTCAGATTCGGAATGAGTTATCCGCCACCGGCGCTCTAGCCGTCTCAACGATTGTTTCATTGCCCTCAGATCCGTGGAAAACCACGGGGCTGTCCGGGCTCCATGCAATCGGAGAGGGCGCTTCGGAGCCAAACAGTCAATAGCCCTGGTTAACTCCACATTCCAGCGGGCCACCAGGGAATCAGCTGAAAGGCCATCAACATGGGATAAAGCATCCCCTACCACTCTCTGGAAACCATTTGGATCCATTAAGTGGTGGGGGCGGACCATCCGAATTGGTCCCACCTCCCTGCAGAGGAGATGGGTCACAGAGAAGTCCAGTTGCACCAGGAAGTGATCTGACCATGGCACTTCTTTCGTTTTGCTTTTACTTAGTGTCAGATCACCAACATCCATAGAGGTAAACACCAGGTCCAAGGCATGTCCGCGGCTATGAGTTGCGCCAAACTTATTCAGGGACAGCCCCATGGATGCCATGCTTTCCACGAAGTCCCGAGCTGCCCCTTGTAAGGTCGTGTCGGCATGGATGTTAAAATCCCCTAGGACAACCAAGCTAGGTGTCTCCAGGAGAACATCCGCCACAACCTGAAGCAGTTCGGGCAGGGAATCCTTGGTGCAGCGGGGAGGTCGGTACACCAAAAGGAATCCTGTACTGCCCCTATTGCCCAATAGGATGCCCGGTGCAAACTAATGACTTCCTAAAAATCACTGCAACCCCCCGTCCCCGCCCACATGACCTGGGTTGCTGTGCGTAAGAGAAACCTGGTGGACAAGCAGCGGCAAGGACAGGCCCATCTACTTCATCCAATCAAGTCTCTGTTACACATGCCAGGTCAAGTCCTCCATCCATGATCAAGTCATGGATGACAGTGGTCTTATGAATCATTGACCTGGCATTGCACAGCAGCACCTTCAGGTCATGTGGGTATCCCTTGCTGATTCTAGTATCCATCCGGTCAGGACCAGACCCGGGATGCTGACAGTGTCTCCCCTACCTCAACTGGACTGGTTTTAAGAAGGCAGGCAGGTGGCGAGTGACTGAGTGCAGACTCAGGTTTATTTGTAATTTATTCCATTAAAATTGTACACCGCTTGTTTTAAAAAAAGAGAGTTAAAAGCAACATCCCTTAAAGAGGCTTACAAAAAAGATAAAACAATAAAATTATCAGTAATAAAAAATAACAACAATTAAAGACTTTTGAAGTTAAAACAATAGACTAAAAGCAGATTCAATCCATCTCTAACACCTGGGCAGGCTTGCCTAAGCAATGTTTTTAGCAGGTGCAGAAAAGAGCACAGTGAAGACACCTGCCTGATGTCAATAGGCAGCGAGTTCCAGGGTGTAGGTGCTGCTACACTAAAAGATTTGAGTTCTTACCAGTGCAGATTGGGTATTATGTGGCATCTGTAATAGTTCCAAGTCCACTGATCAAAGCAGTCAAGTGGGCATATATGGGGTTGGCAGAGCAGCCCTTCATTTCCCTGGATGGATTCAGTCTCTACCGAATCCTCTGCGATGTCTCTCTTATTCATTTCCCTCCTAATCTATAAAAAAAAGACCAGGAGTTGTTACCTTTCCTTGAGGAGTTTGCTCCAGTCCATTGATAATTCTGGTTGCCTTTTTCTGATGTTCATCAGCTCTACCATATTCTTTTTGAGATATGCATACCAGAGCCATGTATGGTGTTTCAAGTTTGAGTGCTTTGCTGAATCAAAGAAAGGGTCGAAGAAAGGGTCATTTTAATAGTGGCATGAAGTTTAACCCTAGTTTAAATTAAGCACAGATTATTCTGACCTAAGGGTAGCTGAATCCAGCCTGTAAACTATGTGGTCTATTTGTTCTTCTTCTTCTTGATTTTTATATATTATCATATATTGTGTTTCTAACACTGTTTTGCTTGTAAGTCTCCCAGGGAATATTTATTGAAGGGAAGATATATACAGTAGTGATACCTCAGTTTACGAACTTACGGTAATCCGTTCTGGAAGTCCGTTCTTAAACCAAAACTGTTCTTAAACTTTCCCTAATGAGGCCTCCCGCCACCGGTGCCCTTCCACCATTCGGATGTCATAGTGCTGGTTAGGCCTTCTTGTAAACCATAGCAGAAAGGTCAGTTTTGAGTACCTCTCTCTGTGAGTGAGTGAAGAGGCCGAGAATGTTTCAGGCACACAAACACACTCACACTCAAATCCATCTCTTCTAGGTGAGGTCGGCAGTGAAATGGTTGTTGTGCTTCCATTTTATTTTACCTTTTGCTAAGCTTTCTAGAAGTGCTCTTTGCTTTTTCCTTGGGGGGGGGGGAGGTACTACTCCCTGATCCCAAGGGGAGGGGCTGAATGGCCCCTTGGCTTCCTGGAGGGAAGTGAAAGCTGCTTCCAATGGGCTGTCAGGACTTTGGGGTTTCGCAGGGGAAGCAGCAAAAAACAACAAAGGTTCACAGCAGAAATCAAGGGGAGGGGAGCTATTTTCTTCCTGGCGTGGTAAGAGGTCTTGCATTTATAGCTCCCCAACCCCTTCCTTAAACCACCAGAGTTCACTGCTGAGACACTTGGCACAGCCATCCCGATTTCCCCTCACCCACTGGGTGGGTGCCCATCCTCTCCCAGTCACAGCACCACCAGCCAGCCTTCTTGGCTCCCACTCCTCAGGGTCTGAGTCTGGCAGACACCTGAGAGTCAAGGAGGCAGCATTCAGATCGCTCTGCCTCCTTATCCAAATGTCATCTGCTGCTGGTGGGAGAGGGGAAAAGGACTCAGGTTGCTGCCCTCGCATACAGGGCAGGGAGGTCTGGAGCAGCAGCTGCTGCCCCATAGGATTTCAATCCTTATGGATCTTCTGAAGGCAGGCGTGTGGGGGGAAATGCTGCAGCTGTCTCACAAGAGCAATCAGTAACAAAATAAAAGCAGTAACAATATAACAACAATTTATTATGATGGATCAAAATGCGAGAGCTTCACATGGTCTTCTGTGGAAGTAAATGCGCGTGGGCACACTGCTTGCGAAACACACCCCCCCCCCATCTCAAACGCATCAACCTGTTAACTGATGGGGGGGGTGTAGGAAGGAAAGAAGGTAGTAGGAAGGAGCCATTTTGCTGAATCTTTCTCCCCTTCCTCTTTCACTGGGCCCACCCAATAGCAGACTTTTTTTTTTAAAGAAAAGATAAAATAAGACACCCAGCTCTTGAAAATGTCCCACCTTCTTTGAAATTTGTTTTGTTGTATGAGGAGGACCCAATATGTGCCAAGCAGATGCCTGGGTGGAGGTAGTGGGGAATCCTCGCTTGCTCCAAGCCTGCTGGCTTAATGTAGACTGGGTAAGTTTATTTGGAAGGCCCGTTGTATTCAATGGGTTTTACTCCCAGGTAAGTAAGTGCTAGTGACCAGCGGGGGGCGAAGCCGAACAGCGCAATCCTCTCCATACCTGCTCAGAAGTAAGCCCTGCTGTGCTCAGTGGGGCTTACTCCCCGGTGTGTCATTGCTGAAGAGGGGCGGCGGCGTGGGGGGAGGGGAATCATGCATCCGCACAGGCAGGACAGGAATTGCTTTTCTCACCTTCACTTTTGGGGACTTACACTCTCTCCATTCTTCCAAACGTGTCTGATCACGCGCTCAAGACCAGTTTTCTACTACTACGACACTGAGTAGTGGTGGCGAAACATTTTTTTACACGCGCAAGCATTTTTCACCGTACAATAAAGTGACCTATATTTTAGACGCCATTTCACCCATTTAGCAACCTAACCCACTGCTGCCATGGAGGGGGGGCGTGGATTATCCCTGATTCTCCCAATCTCGGGGTTAATCTGTCGCCTCCCGTCGTCGGCCAAACCTCGGTGAACACACCACGCCGCAACCTTGCGGGCAGGGGGAAACGGGACATCTAGACAAGTGGGGGGGGGGGCCGCGATTCCAGAGCCCCTGAATCGCCTGCCTTCCCCCAGCCGAGACGCGGCCGCTCGAATTTTTCCTCCTAAATCCAACCATGACTTCAGAGGAGCTGCAAGTGCGCGCAGTTGTTGTTTCTCCTGGTGGGCGAGGGCTGCCATTACTCTCCCCCTCGGTTTCCTTGGGAGGAAAACAAAGGCCCCCAACACCCCCACCCCCACCCCTCGGCTGCAGGTGCTGCACTCCTATGCCCTTCGTATTCAGAGGCAAGGCCCACCAATACATTCTGGGTGACTGACAGCTGGGCTGAGCCCGGATTGCAACCGCCGGAGCGGTACCTTTGCAGAGCGGGTGGGGGGCGACCCCATCGCTCGCATCCTCCGCGGCCTCCTTCCTTTTGCACAAACAGCCTACCACCCTCCCGTAGGACGGAGACGTGACACCCCCGAGGCAGCTTCCGGTGGAGAATCGGGGCCGTGCAAGGCGGCGGCTGCGGCGGCGGCGGCGGCGACAGCAGTTCCGGACGCGCTGCCTCCCCGCCCGCCGTGAGCGTCTCCAAGCAGAGCCGCGCGTGTTTTGATCCAGGCGGGAGGCAGCTCGGCAAGGCGGAGGGGCGTGGCGTGGCGAGGCTTGTCTGGGCTGGACGCGGAGGGGGAGGGTCCCTCTCGCTGCGGCAGCAGGAGGAGGAGGCGGCGGCGGCGGCGGCGGCGGGATGACCACGGGGGAAGCTAGAGGAGGAGACCGAGGAGGAGAGGCAGGCAGCGGAGCAGGAGGAGGCGTGAGGGACCGGCTTGCAAGCGAGCTACAGCGTTAGCAGCCAAAGCACCAGCACCAGCGCCTCCTCCTCTTGCCGATCCGAGGAGCTCGACCGGCGGGCGCGATGGCACTGCGGAGTCAGGAGCAAGCGCTGTCAGAGAAGGGGGCCCTGGAAGACGAAGGGGAGGAGGGCGAAGGAGGGGAAGCCGCGGCTGGCGGCGCTGTGGTGGCCAGAGGGGGCCCTCCGGGGGCCGCGGCGCAGGGCTTCACGCCCCCCGAAGGAGGCTTCGGCTGGGTGGTGGTCCTGGCTGCCACCTGGTGCAACGGCTCCATCTTCGGTATCCACAACTCCTTCGGGATGCTCTACGTCTTGCTGCAGGACGACGGGGCCGCCGAAGACCCCTCGCTGAAGTTTAAGACAGGTGAGCGTCGGTAAGGGGCGGCTGCAAGGGTTAGGGGAGACCACTGCGCGGCTGGAGGGAACGAACAACGCTGAAACTCCGGCCTGCTGGATTTAGGGGAGCCTAGGCAGGCGGGCCAGAAGTAGATGGTAGTAAAAAGGTGTGGGGTTTTTGGAGGGGGTGGGAGGTAGGATGCTTCCTTCAAAAGTTCCGCTGGGGAGCTTGATCGGCGGGCCACCCTCTCAACACCCCTGTTTAGGGTAGCGGTGTGGAGTCCATCGCCTCAGCCATAGCTGTCAACTTTTCCCTTTTTTAAAGGGAAATTCCCTTATTCCGAATAGGATTCCTCGCAAGAAAAGGGGAAAGTTGACAGCTATGGTGCCGGTTTCCTGCCACCGCTCCCCGCTGCTTGAAAACTTCCCACAGTTGCAAAAGCTACTCTGAATCCCCCGAGCAATGACAACAAAAACAACAGCGAAACGTGTACAGCGCCGAGCGTGCTGCCGGCGCCTGATAGTAAATAATAGCGGCAGTGTGTACATTCACCCACGAGGAGGAGATGTGCGATTTTGGTCTCTCTGAGCATCAGAGCGGCTTGGAAGTCTTAGAGCCTCGCGGTTCCTTAGCAGCAGCCTATTAAGAACAGGAACACACACACACACACACACACACACACACATTTTGATCCTATTTTGAACGTTTAAAAACCTCCCTCTCCCCTCCTCTTTAGTGTGCAGGCCAATTAACCCTGTTGCATGCAAGTAGTGTATTTTTCGGAATCACAGTATTAATTCTCTAGTCTTGCTACCTAGCTGCAAATCATATTTGTATTCTCTATCTGGAGATGGTACTTTACACACCTCCTCCCCCTAGGTAAGCTTGGAAGCCAAACTATAGGGAGAAAATGTGGCGACTGTGTAATGCTAGAATGACTCTAGGAGTCCTGGAAGCTCAGCCTGGCACTCACCCCATCTCAGTCTCATTGTACATCTTGCATTGAGAACATTTTAGGTACATTACGTAGACCAGCGTGTGCCAACAGGGTGGCAGGCAATAGCCTGCACAGCCGCAAGGTTCCAAAAAGTGATGGGAACTTAGCCATACTGGTCAGGACTGATGGGAATTGTAGTCCAACATTTCGGGGGTGAACCAGGTTGACGAAAGCTGGAATATACTGTTCCTTCCTGGAGAACCTATAATCTTTCTTGGTTGACATGTCAAATGAGAAGTGGGCTGGTGGAAGAATCTGCTGGTAACGGAAGTCCAGGTAAGATGAGGGCCTAGAGCTTGGGATAGTGGTGGAGTCAGTGAACCTGTGGCCCTCCCAGTGTTTTTGAGTATAATTCTCATCACTGCTTACTATTGGCCATGCTGTTGAGGGATAGAGTCCAGCAGCATCTGGAATCCTATAGGTTTCCTACCCTGCCTTAAGAGGATCATTTTATACCAGTGATGAATTGTAGGTTCCAGTTACCGTGAATAAGGAAGACAAGAAATTATGCACAATGGCTTTGGATCATTGTTGTGTTTTAGTTTTGTTTTGGTGGTGGCGGTGCTGTCAACAGTTTTATTGTTTAGCTCCATCAAAACAGTTCTAAACTTACAATGCTGAAGTTGTTCACCATTTAACATATCTGGTTACATTTGTGCCCTCCAGATGTTGGGGCTTGAACTTCCGTTCGCTCCAGACAGCATTTCCTGAAGAGCACCAAGTTGCCAAAGGCTACAACAGATGTATCTGAGTGTAGGAAACTTTGAAACCGTAATGTTGAAACTACCCCATAAATCCGGATGGTGAAAGACTTTGGAATGGAAGCAAACTGAGTTTGTTTAGGGTGTTCCTATACTGGCTCTTGATTCTTGGAGTTCCGATTTCTTGTAATGTTTCACTTGTAGTTTTGGTGGGTTTTGTGTGTGTAATGGAATTAGCAGCAGGGTGGTTGATAGCTCCACCGCCCCCGCCGCTTAATAGGGAAACATTTAGTTTAACACTGATGTATGTAAACAAACAACTCTTGTGAACAAGGCCGGGTCAAGCAATATTGCCGCTCTAGGGGAAACTTAATTTTGCTGCCCTAGGCCTGCACTGTGTCGTTTTGAGGCTGGGAGAATTTACCATACTTCTGGAAAGGCTTTTAAAAATGCAGTCCTTTCCCCTGTGAATGGGGAAGGGACAGGAATGACAACTTGGAAAATGTATCCTTGGGACGCACCTATTCCCTGTCCCTTATCTTAGTTGTCTCAAATTTCTCTGACATGTGAGTGTAGCCACCCATGTCCCCTCTAAAGCATTTTGAATGTGGCTCCTCCTGAATGCCAGCTCTCCACAGAAGGCTGTCTCTGCATATGAATTTTTAAATGTATACACACACAGCTCTTGCATCAAAATGGCTATTTTCAGAATTTTGTTTCTACTTGGAAGGGGAAAGTCTGCAAGGGCTGAGGGACTGTGCGGTGCCAGTTGCTCCCAGGATGAGTTCTCCCTAGTGAAATCCTGTTGGGTATCACGTGCAACTGAACCATTTCATGCAAGGTGCCTCATGCATATGTTATTAATTATGTAACTGGCAGCAATTGCTTATGCAAAAATGCAGCAGTTCCAGGGTTTTCCCATCCCTGACAGGGAATTCTCAGACATTTTTGGCTTGCTCCTTTCAGAGGTTTGGATCTTGTGAAATTCCCTCTTGCTTGATTTTCCACTAACATACCTTGTGGTGCAAACGAGTCTCAACTTACGCTGGGGTTATGTTTGAGGGATAGCGCGTAAAGCCAACATTGTGCATAATCAAAACACATCGGGTTCAATGGCAGATGAGATTCCCAAAGTCTTTTTCTCCTGAATGTGCCCCCCTTAATTTTAAAAAATTATTTTTCCAGGCATGTAAAGCTGAATGTGCACAAGTTAAATGTGTGTAATTTTCAAGTTAACTCTGCTATTTTTGTGCAGAAGGAATTGCTACTAATTCATTTGCTGACATACACACTTAATATTAGTTACCGTACCTTATAATGGCCTTGGAAAAGAGGGAGAAAGCCAGTACTTCCAGTTTAAACAAGCTCCTTTACCTGGTCATATGGAGATGATTTCAACTCTCCACAGGTGACATAGTCTCCCCCCCCCCCATTACTTGAATGCATTCTGTTCAGAAACTTCCTGCTAAGTTTATGGTTCTGTAGAAGGCCAGGCCCCTGCTACCCAATAGACACCAATGAGTCTCATTTGATCTTTCACTGGGTTTTGTGAACAGATACACTGGGGAATCCCAGTCCAGATGAATTTGAGTATGTTCTAGGACTCACCATTTCATCAGTGTAAATTTCATTATTTTTAGCTTTTTCTTTTTTCAAGAAAAGTGTAGTAGCAGGGTATTACCATTTACCAGGGTATACAGGAAACAAAAACAAATAATAATGATAGTAATAATAGTAATAGTAATAATAATAATAATAATAATAATAATAATAATAATAATAATAAGGTTTTTAAAAAGAGTAAAGGACCCCTGGATGGTTAAGTCCAATCAAAGGTGACTATGGAGTTGTGGCGCTCATCTTGCTTTTCAGGCCAAGTAAGCTGGCGTTTGTCCACAGACAGCTTTCTGGGTCATGTGGCCAGCATGACTAAGCCACTTCTGGCGCAACTGAACACCGTGACAGAAATCAGAGCGCACGGAAATACTGTTTACCTTCTTGCCACAATTGTACCTATATATCTACTTGCGCTGGTATGCTTTTGAACTGCTAGGTTGGCAGAACCTGGGACAGAGCAATGGGAGCTCACTCCATCGTGTATATTCGAACTGCCAACCTTCTGATCAGCAAGCCCAAGAGGTTCGGTGACACACCAATGCAAATCAAGGCATCCATATTTCCCAAGCTGCTCTGGATGGTGAATCCTAAACATCTAAGTCCAAAGCATAGGAAATATAATCCCACCAAATGACCTTGGGGCGTTCTAGATCCTGCACCCTCCTGAAATCATGCACTTTGTGTGCAATTTTTCAGTAATAGCCCAAATCCAGAAGTTCTTACACTGCAAAGACAAATACAGGTTTTTTTAAAAAAAGTTTTTCTGTTGCTGCGCTGTTGAAATCATAGCTACAGCTAACATCTATGTCAAAAGCTCTTTTTATTTTATGCATTTAAAGGAGCTGTCCACTTGTAAAAGATTGTAAGGCTGCTGGAAGTGGTAATGGTGTGGAGATATGGTTCACATTTTGATTCTGGGCTGCTTCACATGTTGAAAGGCAGCAAATGCATGTTTCTCCTGGAAGTCTTGCTCCACCCAGCCGAAACTCAAATCTTGTTTCCAGATTGTTCCATTTTTGTTTCTCTAATATGAAATGCTTTTAGGCATTGATTACTTTTTGGAGAGTGGGGCATGAGAGAACTGGTTGCAATAGGAGTATACTGGAATTTTTGCAAGAGTCAGTAGTTCCCTTGGAGGATAGTTCCTCCACCCCTCCAAGCAACAGTCTTCTGTCTTTTGAGACATCATTTTAGTCCAAACTTACATTTGATTATCCACTTATGATTGTTTATTGTATGCTGGTTGTGATGTATTGTGACTTGATTAGCTTGGGCTGCAACCATGGATGTTGCAAGTTGCTTAATGATTCAGGGACATAGGCCCTTAGGTACAAATTTGAATATGCTGACCTGCATGTATGGAGAAAAAGTTAGAATACAAGCCAACTAATTTCCAGTCCGGAACACCCCTAATAATTTTTTCAGCTAATTTGTACCTTGAGCCAGAGCATCAGCTCCTGTTCAATTGGTTTACTCTAGTTAATTTCCCAATAGATCCTGCTCCTTATCAATTCCCTTCTCCTCAGTCATATGTATGTAAGTAAAAGTTAACAGTTCAGTTACTAAACATCATGTAAAATTCATAAATATTTAAATCAAATTCCTGCTGTAAACATTTCAATATGTAATAGCAATAAGAAGTTCAAAGAATTACAGCTCTCTCAGGTCGGTACGCAAGGCCATTAATATGGTGATAATGCAGGGTACCAAGACTTAACCATAGCCCACAAAACCCTTCATGTCAACTCTGCCCTCTCATCATCACAGGCTAAAACAGAGGTAGGTGAAAGAGGCAGCCTTTTTCACTACCCTGACTAATATAGCCCAGCCTATAAAGTGCCTTCACAGGGTACCAATGGTGCATTTTGAGATAGTAGATGAGCTGCTCCTGGCTCCTGGGGAAACGTAGGTCTATGATCCATGTGTTTGCAAATGCATTTGACACATTTCTGCTTTACATTCTTTGATGTACAGTCCCATTGTAGTTGTACAACTAAAATGTAATGAGTAAAGTGGACCAGTGCACCAGGGTTCACCTACCCAAACTGCTTTTACTCCACGTTCAGCAGGGTAAAGGTTATAGGGAATAACGGGAAATTCAGGCCAGACACTGTTGTTCCAAATAAACTTGAACAGAAGTTAATGAGCTTTGCCATTAACTGTCTTTTGGTTCGTTGACTTTTTTTTACAAGAAGGCTGAACTCAATGCTGAAAGATGCAACGCAGGTTCTGGCAAAAAGATGTAGTCCTGTCAGCTTGCCTCTTAATTCTCCTCAAGTGAAAATGGAATTGTTTTTGTTTCAGCCCATCAGGCACCACCAGCAGAGTAACAGTATTGTGTTGTGCTCTCCCTGACAATAAACCTTCAAAGTCAGCTGTGGTTATTCCCATTTTGCACATTGGGTATGGGAGAGACTGAGAGTAGGAACAATTAACTTGCTCAAAACTGTACAGTGCATTTGTAGCAGGGCAAATGCAGGCATATTGGATCCCAGCCACTACTGCATTTTAATAAAATGAAAATCTGAGTCCACAAACCATTGAGATACTTCTTCAGTATTCATTATCTGTGGTGCAGTATTCTTATGTGTGTGAGGCTGAATCCTAAGGATTGCTTTGGCTTGACCATGTGACTGAAAATACTGAATTTAACACAATGGGAGGCAGTGGAAGGGAGAGGGAAGGGAGATGGAGAGAAACAGGAGGAATATGTGATCATTTTAGTTATGCATACTTTGGCTTCATTGCTGCGCAGGATGGCTGTGCTGGCTGGGGCTGATGGGAGTTGTAGTCCAAAATAGCTGGAAGACACCACACTGGGGAAGGCTGCACTAAGGTTCTCAGGGCAAGACCTAAACTTTCTCCCAGCAGTGGTCCTGAGTGCACCTCTGTTCAACATGGTTAACAGGCAGCAATACAAGTCATTCCTGCACTTACCTTGATCCCCAGTGCACACACTTACATACATATTATATAGCTGCCTGCCAACTGCTGCAAGTACCTGGCAGGCAGCAAAATAGAGTAGTAAATGGGAGGATCTGGGGACTGGATTATAAGTCAGAAGCAAGAAAAGTTCACAAAATAGGAGGAGTAAATAGCTCTTAAGGACCCCAGGGATTGAAACTCATTTACCAGTCACAGCTCTGACCTCACCCATTGGCTTAAAACACTGGCAGGCGAGTTCAGTTCCCATAAAATGACCCCCCTTGCTAGATATTCCATAGGCTCAAGGAGACGGACAGGCCTCTGCTTGAGAGCTTAGTAATGAAGTGGACAAGGTAAAGGGGAGGGGGCAGAGGCCAGCTGTCCTGTCCATGTTTACGTTGCTGGAACGTGGCAGAGCTAGGAATGCAAGTTGGACCCAGGGACTACTTGAATCAGCAGCTAGTATGCCTTCAGTGAAGAAATAGCTTCCTAGGGAGGTCATGTGGTTAGAAAGTTCCAAAATGACTACAGTTTTTTTGTAATTGTGTCATTGAATGAAAACATATTTCAAATGGCTTGTTTGCTTGCTTGTTAGTTTAAAGAGGACCTTTTTATTCTAGCTTTTGAGGGATTTTGTATGCATTCGTTCTTTTTTTGGTTGGGGGGGGATAGAAACTATTTTTACCTATTTGAATTTTCACTTTAGAGGTTCACTTTGATAAGAATCCTGCAATTCCTGTCTTGCAAGGCCTTTCTTGCTTAGCCAGTCTCCCACCATTCCTTCCAGCCCCAAAGCTTCATAGACTTCCGTCACTCAGGAAGGTCCTCCCCCCTCAAACTTTCTGTTCTAGTGTGGAACATAATTCACATGCCTGAGCCACCTGGGTAGATTCTTCTTATTATTATTTTACACATTGGTTTCAAACAAAGTTGTATTTAGTTGTTTGCATTAGTTTTCTGCTTCTGCCAGCTTGTTACTTAGCTGACCTAGTCTGAAATGGGAGTCCTGTTTGGAGGATCCTGCCTTGAGGCTAAGGACTGTTCTCCCCTTTGTCCTAAGCCTTTGTTTGAGCTGTACGTATTTCGACCGCAGGTGGAGGCTTGCACGTTCGAATGCCTCTCTGTACAAAATAATCCTCTGCTCACCCCCCCCCCCAAGTTTTGGGGACAGGACTACACTGGTACCTCGGGTTAAGAACTTAATTTCTTCCGGAGGTCTGTTCTTAACCTGAAACTGTTCTTAACCTGACGTACCGTACCACTTTAGCTAATGGGGCATCGCGCTGCTGCCGTGCTGCTGCTGCATGTTTTCTGTTCTCATCCTGAAGCAAAGTTCTTAACTCGAGGTACTATTTCTGCTTTAGCGGAGTCTGTAACCTGAAGTGTCTGTAACCTGAGGTACCACTGTACTCTAGATCCTTACATGTAGTTTACCTTTGCAGAGTGATTTTTAAAAAATATGACCCAGCAATCTATTGCATGGGCCTCCCCCGGCAGCCTAAAGTGGTATAGCAAAATGCATGTTGACTACCTTAGGGAAAACAAAGCCTAAAGTCTGGTCTGTTCCATCCTGTGGCCACAGCATTCTGCAAACTTAAAAAAAAAATTGCTGGAAAAATTCCATTTTTGTATGCATTTTTGTATATTTTCTGAGCTGAGAACTGTGTTGCAAAATTCAGAGAAGTATAAGAAACAAAGAGATAACAGTGCTCTGTTCTATGCATGGGAAGTACAGACTGGGCCAGTTTGCTTTAAAATGTGGACCTTGAGTATCCTTAACTAGTACTGGGAGGCTTGGTTCAAATCCTCACTCAGCCATGATGCTTGTTGAGTGTGTCTGTCTTTCAGGAAAGCCTGCCTTGCAGGGTTCTAGATTCGTGCTGGTCTGATGCAGTAGAAATATATGTTAAAAATTTAAAAAATTATCCAGTAGCACCTTAGAGACCGAATAAGTTTGTTCTTGGTATGTTCTTGTTCTCATACCAAGGTATCTGAAGAAGTGTGGATGCACACGAAAGCTCATATCAAGAATAAACTTAGTTGGTCTCTAAGGTGCTACTGGATAATTTTTTTAATTTTTTATTTATTTATTTCTACCTTGCAGGGTGGTTCTGCTGATAAAAGGGATGGGAGAGAACTTTGCATGCCTCCTTAAGTGCTTTGGTTTGACATGAATGAAGCAAACCCTGTGTGGCAATATATTTCTCATTTTCCAACTGCCCATTCTTATTTGGTCAAAACAGAACCATATACCCACAAGAAGTAGGTACTGGGAGGCTTGGAGAGTCCCCACAGTTTGCAAAAGTACAACAAAATGAAATCCCAGTGAGAATTGAGCATGCCCAGTAGCTACACAATTCTTGCTGAAGATTGGAAGGGAGTAGAAACGGATTGAGGGAATGGAATGGAATATCCTGGAATAAGGCATGACTGACTGAGCACTGTACTGCTGCATTTTATTGCAGCTTCCACATCTTAATAACATGTGTTCTTGAAAGCTGCTTATCTCCCCGGTCTTTACAGGAAAGACATATCCTAACATTGTATTTTTATGGGACCACCTCATTGTGATATAGAAGAGTTGAAAAGGCATATCACTGGGCATGTTAGTGCCTATACTTCCAGTAAATGTTGTATTTTACTTTGAAAATCTGCCACAGCCTAAGCATGGGTCAGAAATTTACTGCAAGTTCCTTCTCTGGCACTGACTCACTTTATGGCCTTAATCAAGACACTCTGTGTGAGCTACCCTTGAGTTTTCCTTGTTCTTTTGGTGTGTTGAGTGTTGCACCTTCAGGCTGAAGTCTGCCTATCTCAGTGGATTGAGTGGCTGGACACTTGGGCCATTCTCTCATGGTCTACGTGCGGCACAGTTTTATGGACACAGTGTATGCCTGTAAAAATAGGACTTATGCTAAAGAACATCAACAGATGCAAGGTGTGGACCCAACCCAAACAATAACAGCGCACAGGGCTTTGATTATCCGTGTTTCAGCCACCTCTTGCAATGTCACGTTCTCCAGGTTTTGATCTTATACAAGACAAGGTTCCTTTAGATCAAATTTAGGACTAGGCTATCAAAACAACACCGGCAGTTCGTTTGTTTACATATACTGAACAATATACTCCTTTTAAGTGAAGTAGTGAAGAAGACAAGCAAGTACTGCTGTGACTCCAAACACACCCTTTAGTTGGATTGCTGTCTCTTCCCATCTCTTCAGCTTAGAGAGCTGCCTTGTGTTTGAGTCAGATCATTGGTCCATCAAGCCCAGTATTATCTACACTGACTGGCAGTGCCTCTCCAGAAGATGCCATGCCCTACCTGAAGATGCCATGTGGGATTGAGCCTTACGCAGAGCAGATGCTCCGTCACTGAACTGCAGCCCTTCCCTGCAAAACCAGCTGTGGTGTTTTGGAGTACTGTTTTTGCTCCAGAGAAGTGTTCAATAAATAAATAAATAAATAAATAAATAAATAGCAGCAAAAACTATTGGTGACATCTAGCAAATTCTGATGAGAACACACACAAAACAATCACACATTGCCAGGGAGATGTTGGCCTGAATTCTTGGGTTCTGACTCATGTTGGAACTATAGCTCTACCTCCAAAAGTCCTTAACCTCCAAGGACTGTATGCTGCTCAGGCAAGGAGGTTTTTTACTGTTTCTTCAATGCATTCCCATCAAAATGCTGACCCGTATTATTTTCCCCTTTCACAATTTTTGTGGACAATCCATTAAGTTAAAACACACACACACACACACAAAACACACTGGAAATGGCAAACCTGGATTAAAGCGGATGAAACCCTGAGAAGAACAATGTTGCGTGCATGCTGCAGAAACAAGCAAACAAACAAACAAGCCCTTGCATGCATGAGTGGCATAGAGTCCACAACAAACTCTCCTTGTGAAAACAAAACAAATTCCTTCCAGTAGCACCTTAAAGACCAACTAAGTCAGTTCTTGGTATGAGCTTTCGTGTGCATGCACACTTCTTCAGATACCAAGTGTGCATGCACACGAAAGCTCATACCAAGAACTGACTTAGTTGGTCTTTAAGGTGCTACTGGAAGGAATTTGTTTTGTTTTGACTATGGCAGACCAACACGGCTACCTATCTGTCTCCTTGTGAAGTTATCCTAAGACTCCAGGCCAGCCCATCAGTGCTAGCAAAGTCCACCCCCACCATCTGGGACTTGTAAAAGGGCCATAAGGTTCTCTTCTCTTCGCTCTACCTCTCCTGTAGTTTCATGCCACTTTTTCATGTTTTGGTATCTAGATAACATTGCACTTTGGGGGGGGGGGTGTCCAGGTGGCATTCTCAAGCTTTCTGCTAGAGCTCCTCCCCCTTTTTTTCAAAAAGAGACAGCACCATGAAGATGGAGTGAGGTGCGTGCTCACCACTTGTGAAATCGGATAAACTAAAGCAACTGCTCAACATTGCCACTTGTTAATCCTGATCCTGTACGGGATTATAACTTTTTCAAGGAGCTGCAGATGTCTTATTATACTCATGCTGCCTCTATTCTCACATGCCAGGGCTGAAGTTCACAGTGGGTCTTGGAAATGATGTGCAGTTAACCTGTGCATCAGGGGCCAGAAGAGGGATTTGCAAGGAGACCTGGTGGAACAGAAAGAGTATCTTCTCAGCAGTAGCAAGTCGGAGCTGGTAATGGGATAGTCCTTGGCTGCTGTAAAGGCTTTCCTGTCAATAAATGCACCTTAAGAGGCTGTCTTCTCTTCCTGCTCCTTGGCCAGCTTCGCCTTTCTCCCAGGTCTAAGCCAGGTCAGCAAGATGCTTTTCAGATTCTGCCTTCACTAGCTTTGTGAAAACAGGTAGCTGAATTATTCCCATTTTGCAGACCTGCACCTGGGAGGGAACACCTTATTCAAGGCCTCAGAATGAGGATAGGTAGGGCTGAACACTTAAGTGCTCAGAGTGCTTATCCAGGGATGGTAAACTTCCCCATGTTTTTGGAGGCCAATCTGTTTTCCCAACAGTGGGCTGCAAAAGTGCTGTGCCATGCAGCAAATCTCATGCAATTCTGATGCAGCCAGTGATGGGGTGCCTAAGCAGATCTGGCAGTGCACTTTAGAACAAAGTTGTCATTAGGCAATTAAGCACCGTGGACTCTTTGTTAGAAGCATACTGTCTGCCTCTCATAGCAGTGTGGAAAACAACTTCCCTCTAGGATATGTTGGCAGAGATTTTTATTACAGTATAGGGATGCCTCTTTGGAATCAAAGGTGCACATCCAACATTATATTTAATTTCCTATAAGCTTGGAGAAAGTATCAGGCACAGAGCAAAAGTGCACAGGATATTGGAGTTGCTAAATGTGTAGGACACTTGCCAGTGCACTTCGTTAAGTTCAACCCTGTCTTGGCTGACATAGCATAGAAGATGACCTCAGAGGGCTTTTCTGGACTACATTATCCCTTTTTTTTAAAAGAAAGAGAGAGAGAAAGAAAGAAAGAGAAAGAAAGAGAAAGAAAAGAAAGCTGAATGAGAAAGCTGAATGCATGTATGGGCACCTACATTTAGATGAAAGAAATTGTACCTACAAACCTGCCTGTGCATTCCTTCTAATTTTCCTCCTGCCCAACATTAATTTGCTTGGAAAGAATCCTGGGAGAAGAGAGCACATCCCTTTGTGGAGTGGGTGCATCAGTTTTTCAAATAAGTATATGCTCCCTTTTTAAAACAACATTTCCCCCCTTTCTGTGTGCAATTTATTTGCACACACAGACACTAATAATAATAAAAGAAACTTCACACACACAAAAATGGGTTGTGTGTTTCATCCACCCTCTCCTTCTTCAGTTTCCCCCAGTTAACTGAGGGAGGGAGGCAGCAGCCATATACCACTTCAGGCCATTGGCCCAGCTAGCTCACTATTGTCTACATTAGCATTCATCTGCCTTGGGTCCCCAGATGTTCTTGGACTACGACCCCCATCATCCTTTACAATTGGCCATGTTGGCTGGGGATGGTGCTCTTTGTAATCCTAGCAACAACTGGAAGACCCAAAACTGGGGAAGAATGCCTTTTGCAGGCAGCAGCTCTCCAGTTATTTCAGATGCTCTGTCACCAAGCTACAGACATCCCTGAGCACAGTATTCAGAGCACAAAGGCAGCAGCAACCTTCGCCACCAGACAATTGCGCTATAGAAGAGGCCCAGACTTCAGCTAGGCACCCTTCTCAGTAGAGTCCTTAACCTTGAACGACTTGTAAGCGTACCACTAGCCTGAAAGCTGCTGGTGGCAGATGGAGAATGGAAATTCTTGTAGAAACAGAGATATTATGAGACATTCTGCTGGGAGGGAATGGCTTTCCAGAGGCAGGCCGAAACCAAGCCCGGGGACTTTTCTGTGTGAGGTCCTGCTGGCTTAGAGAGGAAACCCTAATGGCACAGTGTGCTTGGGACAGCAGCCATTTTGAAGCCCAGCTGAGTAAAGCCGGCTGTATCCTGCCACAGATTGACCACAGTTCCTCCTTCGGATGGCTTGCTGCGAAGTGCTGTGGAAATGGGTGTGCCCTAAGCTCCCCTTCATCAACTTG
This sequence comes from Podarcis erhardii, assembly GCF_964252035.2. NCBI lineage: Eukaryota > Metazoa > Chordata > Lepidosauria > Squamata > Lacertidae > Podarcis > Podarcis erhardii. The sequence continues at coordinate 28,673,442 of NC_138504.1, forward strand.
GTACCTCCCGGAAGCTGTTGGAGTACAACTTGCATTAGCTGCTAGTCTTTTCAGGTGGGTAAAGACTGTTCCAAGCAAATGGGAGATAACTTACTAATATCTTAAATGACTTGTACTGCATTCATGCACCACCACTTCGGCCTGAATCATAATTTTCCTCTAACCCAGCCTTTTTGTCAACCCATTGGAAGTATTGCACTCATTTTTCTCTGGGAGGGTGGTGGAACAAGGTATGGCAATTGGTAGCAGTGTTATGCAGAGCATAACACGCAGCTATGGGTATGTCAACACTTCTACTTGTCCTGCCACTCCCACCCCGCACCCCGGATAAAGCGCTGCTTGCCACTAAATCAGAAAAAAACCAGTCCTCAGAAACTGATTGATGTTTGTTCTGATTGAGCAGTAAACGGGTTTTTCATGGAAACTGGCAGGACAAGTGGAAAACCTCTTGGACCTATGCTTTCTAGGCATGGGGCAAGCAGATGTGCGGATGAGCCCTTTAGGGGAATCAAATCTTAAGTCATTTGTTTCATTTACTTGGTTTCCGTTTACTGAATTTGTCATGTGTCAGCCCCTCTCCTGTCCTGATTCTCACCGTCCCCAGTGGTCTGGTGTTATTCCCCAAAGACATCTGGCCCTTGGCTTGAGTTTGCCATTTATTTGACATCCAAGTCATTACCTGATCACTGGAGGGATATTATTTCTTTTGCTGTATAATTTTTTATTAGCATTTTCAAACATTTTCACAATAATCTTAATATCAAATAATTGCATTGTTTCATAGCTGACTTCCCACCCCATCTCCACAGTGCTTTTACTCAAATCTTTTTGACTGCATTATATCTTTATTTATTACAAGTTTCTCTGTTACAGTTATTTTATCATTTTTATTCCACTGCCTTTATCTCAAATCCTGCCCGCGATTTCATTTGACTATACCATTTTTTTTAATAGTCCGTGAAAAGTCTCCAGTCTTCTATCAGGGATGTTGTTTTTTACCTTGCCACTGTGTGGTACCTTTTGCTCCTTTCCCTCCCCTGATTCTCTTTCTTTTGCCAAAATGTACCAGGGCTGGATTTGTTGATGATTTGTGGTTTATGTCCTGTGTTGCGTTAAAAATTCTCAATAAAAACTAAATTACCGACAACAACAATTTGAGATATCACGGTTTGAACCTGGGGTGTCTTGTTTCTGCTGGATCACTATGTTGCCATTCCGTCTGAAGCAGGTCTAGAAGGGCTTGATTTGTATGTGAAGGGGGGGAGTGCAGAAATAGGGTTCAGGGTACTTCTACCTCTTCAGTGCTGGGCTGGTAGAAAACAGCAAAAAATGAAACAAAAATAAAAACTAATCCTATAAATTGCAAGCTTTCTAGTGATGCAAACATACTTGAGGACTCATTTTATGCACACTTAAGAACTGTGACCCTGGGAAGACCTGAAAGTTATGTAATCAAGGCAGCGGGGTGGGTGGGTGAAATTTGAGAAAAGCAATGCAGGAGTTGGGAGTGCTGTGCCAACTCTTCCTTTCTTTGTTCCTCTAGCTGTCTCCATTAATGTGCATTTGCCATAAATCACCCAGAGGGTGTGTTCATTGCCCGGAGAATCTTCTGCTTAAGACAGGCTTTCTAACCACGTTCTGAACTTTAAATGCCAAGGGGTGTTTGAATTCTTCAAACACCATCTACTTGGCGGCGTTTCCTGCCTTTGCTCTCCTCACCCACTTCCCAAACCCACCCAGCCCTGCCTTCCTTTGAAACTGAAAAGAAAATAAGAGAAGTGAGAGAGAAAATGAGAGAAAATCGTATTGTAGCTCTGGGCAAAAAAGGAAGGGAGCAAACGGGGATAAACGAGCAGTTAGCAGCTATTAAACAGCTGTGTTAAAGTGGCATGGAAAAAGAGCATTTTCCATTGCAGGCTGGTCCACTAGGATGAATGGCTGTAGGAAGAGTGAATGGTCAAGGAAAAGCTGTAGCTCAGTAGGTAGAGCATCTGCCTTGCGTGTAGAAGACCCCAGGTTCAATTCCCAGTGGCATCTCCCTCTCTAAAATGCTGGAGAGCTGCTGCCAGTCAGTGTAGACAGTACTGAGATAGATGAACCAATGGTCTGACTCAACCAGGAGGCAACTTCTTATGTTTCTAACGGGGCGCAGCTCAGCCAGTCTCGGTCTGCCCCATAGCAAGCCTCCACATGTCCTGTCTTCTTTCTTATATCCTGTCCAGGAGGTGGCATAGGCTGCCACCTTCCTCTTTAGCTTCAACATTTCCCTCAGCAAGGAGGAAGAAGATGGGAATAAAACAAGAACCTATTGGATCTGGCTTTGACTGCTCCTGGACTCCTGTCCCGCTAGTTCTAATGGGCACCAGACACCACTGGTTAGTAACCTCCCAGCTAATACCCCTTTCTGCAAGGCTAGACAGGTGGTCATTAGGGTCAGATCACATACTGATCCACATTCCTTGTCTTGGACGAGAGCTGCAGCTCTGATCCACATGGAATAGGGTCCCAGATTCAATCCTGTCTGGCATCTCCAGGTAGGACTGGGCAAGGTCCCCTCCCCCGGTCAATCTGCTGCCAATCAGAGTGGGCAGTTCTGAGCTAGATGGAGCAATGGGCTGACACAAGATTAGGCCTGTCATCGTGGTGTTGAGTTCTAGCTTAGCTGCAAATCCATTTATTCTCCGAGCCTTCAAATCCTGCCCACTTAAAAATCAATGTGGGATTTGGCACAGGTTTCTTTGATTGTAGGATTACACACCTGAGCTGCAAAAACTATGCCTGGGTGCAAGCATTGATGGGGAACTTAAGAAGCAGTGAGATCTTCTCAGAGCCAGAGACCTGCTTCTTGACCTCCTAAGCAACCCAGTTCTTTTCTCCATAGGAGTGACTGGCATCCATTGCCCTATATGGGAGACAAGGAGGTACTGAAGTATGACGGTCCAACTTTTCATACCAAGTGGGCTGCAAGAGTATTTCAATATGGAACCCATGGGCCACACACTGCTTTGTTGCGTAGGGATGGAGGTAGGGAAGGGGAAGTGGAAGTGGGCCCAAAATTTGACACCTCTCCCACAGCCCTTGTACTGTGAGGCACTGGCAGGGCCCTTAAAGCCTTCCTACCTCCTTCCTAAAGCTGGGTAGTGCTAGCTAGACTTTGGGAAGGATGTGGGAGGACTTTAGCATCCTGTCAGAGCCTTAGGTCTTCTTCCCAAAGCCCAGAGCCTCATTTACCCTCGGCTTTCGGAAGGCGGCACGAGGGCTGTGGTGGTGGGGGCATCAAATGTTGCCAAGGTCCTCCAAAGAAGGCCTTGAGGGCCACATGTGGCCCTTGGGTCGCGTGTTGGACCGCCCTGTGCTGAAGATTGGGGACCAAACCTACTTCTTGCCCTAATTGATCATGGACGTTAAGAAAATAACCTTAGATTTGGATAGCCACTTCCTGGGTTCTGTTGCTTGGTCACGCTACAGTAGCAGACTGTAAACAGCTTTAATAAAGTGAATCTTTATATTCATTAAAGATAAGTACAAGAGCCACTTTAAAACTCAACTTTAAAAGCAGTTTAAACTCCTTCAGAATTGTTCTTACTTTCTGTGTTTATACAGCAAAACTCCCTAGTGAGCAAAAGCCTGGCAAAGGATTATCTCGATCTGCCTTATTAGTTTTGGCATGAGTTTTTTTTAAGGGGGGGTGTTGTCCCGTACTTGAAAGTTCTTATAAAATGTTTTAACCATTTCCCTCAAATACTGAAAATTGCAAAGAAAATATCTATATATTAGGGGTGGTCTAAAGGAAGATCAGGATATATAAGTAGGTTTCTGGGTCATTTTTGGTGGATTGGCAAAGATTTCCATCCCCTGATTGTTAAGCAAGAGCTTAAAAAAGCAAAAAAGGTGTGTTTCTGAAGTTAATGGACCTTGAGGAGAAACAGAAGTGTTGCAAGATTCAGGACACAGAAAAGAAAGTCCTTCATGCAGTGAATAGTTAAACTATGTGATGGCCACCAACTTGGATGGATTTATAAAAAGATTAGATAAATATATGAAGGACAGGGCTATCCAAAGCTGTTAGCCACAGTGACTGTGCTCTGCCTCCACAGTTGGAGGCAGCAATGCCTCTGAAGACCAGTTGTTGGAAACTACTGGAGAGACGAGTTCTCTTGTGGTCAAATCTTGCTTGTGGGCTTTCCATTGGGGCATTTGGTTGGCCACTGTGAGAACAGGATGCTGGACTAGATGGGCCGTTGGTGTGATCCAGCAGGCTCCTTTATGTTCTTTTGTACAAAGGGATCGTGAGTTCAGTTCCAGTGTTGACAACAGAGTCCTGGGTCCCACCACAAAGCTACTATTTCACATCAGCCTGCCTCTGTGAGCCACCGTTTTGCAGCTGGCTCTGGACCAAGGTAGATCCCCCAAATCTGAAGTCTGTTCACCTCCACTATACCTCTTCCATAGGCTTTGTGTGCCATGTTTTAAGCATTTCCATGTCACTTTCCAAACTGCAAAGAGCCAATTTTAGCTTAGTTTTCTTAGTGGATTTGTTGCACTGTAGATCTGAAGTTCTGAGATGTGCTTGAATCTCTACTGCAAAATACTGAAAGTTGGGAGGCCCCCTGAGTCTAAAGGCTGACCTCATAGCTATACCACCAGCCATTTTTTAAATAGTTCTTTTGAGTTTTTGCTTCCCCTCTCCCTCCTTTGCATAACTTTTCTGCTGAAGGATGCTAAAGCATTCCCCTGGTTTGTGGATTTTGGAGTTATTTTTTATTTACCTGGCTGCCATTGTTTTTTATGTGCCTTGAAATATAATACTTAAATAGCAAGAAAACCTGTTGGTAGAAAGCTTCAGTATTACTGAGGCATGTTCTCAGCAGGATTTAAAGACTAATGCAGGGCAGTGAGGGCACGTGGATTTGTATTAAGTACAGTGGGGGACGTGTGTGTGTGTGTGTTTGTAAGATTTGTAGGTGCTTGTATGAGAATGTTAATGTTTTATATGAATTTTTAATAACGTAATGTATCCATGTTTTTAAATGAAAGTTGGAGAACTTTGTAATAAGCAACAAAAAACCACAAAACTTTAAGAACAGCACAGTGCAGCACACAAGGAACAGCATGGTCCCAAATGGAGGCCACAACTTTGGGATTGTTATGATTATTTACTGAATTTACATACCGCCCTATACCCGGAGGCCTCTGGGCGGTTCACAGAATTTATAGAGTATGCAAAGGTTATCAGGTACAGAGAGAGAGAGAGAGAGAAGGGTAGATAAGAGGGATCATGGGTATAGAGATGCTTGAAGGTGTTGCAAAGTGATGAAGACTTTAGCTTTGAATCAAGATGCTCCTAGTTTGAATCTTTCATTTGCCATTCAGCCTTAGGCAAATGACTCTCACTGCCTCTATAGTGTTGTTATTATAAGGAAGGAGGTAATATATGTGAAGTACTTAGAAAGTGTGAAACAGAAATACAATTTTTTCAGTGTTACTATCAATGTTTACATGGAATAAAAGTGAAATTGCTTAGAAGTTGGGAACGTTTGTATGAAGTCATTCTCTTCTATCACCTCCCAACCATGCAATTCCCCCCCCCCCTTTATGTTGTAAATTGTTCCTTATCAATTGGCTCTTATTACACAAGTAATTAGCTTAATAGCACTCTCAGAATTCTCATTTGAGACCTGCAGCTCCTTGAACATCTTAATTTAATCAGCAAGCAGCCAAGCCTTGTTAAGATGACACATGGCCAGGAACTGTAGCAAAAGGACAAGAACGGGCTATCTGACAGAACAGGCCTTGTGGTCCTGAATAAATAATTAGAAAATAATGATCCCTGAACATGGAAAGGCCCTGGACGAAGAGGGCTACTGGTCTGGACTTAAGGGAGGAAACCCTGCCCTAGGCTGTGCCTCATAGAGGCATAAATAAAGTAAGGCCCATTAGTTGTGTAAGAACATAAAAACAATCCTGATGGGCAAGGCCCATCTAGTTCAGCTTCGTGTTCTCACAATGGCCAATAACTAGGGGGGAGTGTGCCTTAGCTATCAGAAGTTCGAGAGCAGCTAGTTCTCTTCACGGGCTCAGAGTTGACATGATGAGGGAGCAAATAGGTCTGTGCTCTCTGGATCCACCCCATCCGGCCTCACAAGAGGTGGGCAGGTCCAAAGTGGGGCTCTTGCTTTCTGCAGAAAAGCTTCTCATGTGATGAATACAGTGGTACCTTGGGTTAAGAACTTAATTCGTTCTGGAGGTCTGTTCTTAACCTGAAACTGTTCTTAACCTGAAGCATCACTTTAGCTAATGGGGCCTCCCACTGCCACTGCGCCGCTGCTGCATGATTTCTGTTCTCAAAGTTCTTAACCCGAGGTACTATTTCTGGGTTAGTGGAGTCTGTAACCTGAAGCGTATGTAACCTGAGGTACCACTGTAATCCCATGTGCTCAGGGATCTGAATGACTGAAAGGTGGAGAGCCCTCACACACACAGGCTGTGAATGCCTGAAGAGGGCTAATGTTGCCTTCACCAAACACAAATTGCTGCTTGTGTGGATCTCCTGATTTGCACCGTTTTCCGCCACACAGCTGGTGGGGGGGGGGAGGGGGAACCTGTGGCCTCCCAGAGGTTGCCGGCTGTGGTGTTTGGGGTTGCGTGGAGTTGGATCCCAGCCACATCCGGAGGGCCATAGCACCCCCCAACCCACCCCGTGCTATAGCGATGCTAGCTTTCGAAGTAATCAGACAAACTGAGGTGTGTTGCATGAGTCACACCATTATTTGCAGGGTTGTGTGTGTCTGCACACACCCAGTCTCCACTGGTCTCTGGGCAGAAGAAGCAGATATCTTGTGGATTGGGCCTCAGATTAAGCACAGAAGGCCTCCATTCATATTTCTGTGCTGCTTGGGGTGTGTTGCAAGCAGGCTATTTGAGGGCTGGAGTCTCGCTAGGCCTGTAGAGAGAGAGGCCTCATCTGAGCTTTCTGTTGCAACTTGCAGTCTGCAGAGCGTTGAAAATGGGGCTTTATGGCCCAACTGTCAGTTAGAACCCGAGCAATATTCCGGAGCTAAGAAGGAGCTAATCCTAACAGGAAATACCTGTCGGTAGCCTGTATATCTTGCAGAAATTTGGGCACCGGGTGCAGACGCCACCGCCACTTCCCTCCCCGCCCCCGGCCCCCCAGCTGCCTCTAAAATTAGCGACCTGGGAAGCTTTCCCACCCTCCCCTTCACTTGTACAGCGAGCCTGTTATTCGGTATTGCTTGGCAGAGAGCCAGAGGTCAATGACTAGAATAACAGGGGATTTGTTTGTATCTGGCCTCCTGGTGTCAAAGTTGCAGAACGTATAATGTTATGCTATAAATAATATCGAAACCCATGGCTAGCAAACAGTTCAATCTTGTTGTTCTGGCTGAAGAGCCTCCCAGACTTGAGAAGTCTGCTTTTAAGTTGTAAGAGGCTTTTCTCTCTCGTCTCCCTGCCACCCCCACCCCCTTTTTGCAGCAGCAGTCTTAAGAGCAAGGCAGACTCCCCCGAGGCCATTTCTTCCCCTTGCACCATTATTCATTCATTCATTCATTTATTTATTGTATTTATATCCCACCTGTTCGTCCAAAGGAACTGAAGATGATGTACGTGGTTCTACTGCACCTATTTTGAACACCACAACAGCCCTGTGAGGTAGGTTAGGCTGGGAAAGGCAGTGGCTGGCCCAATGCCATACTTGGTGAGCTTCATGGCTGAGTGGGGATTTGAACCCTGGTCTCATAGAATTAGAATTGTAGAGTTGGAAGGGACTCTGGTGGTCATCTAGTCCAATCCCCTGAAATGTAGGTCCTGATTTGACACTCTAACCACTACACCATGCTAGCTCCTTTGTCATAGCAGTACACATAGCAGTAACTGCTTGCTTTTTCCTTAAATACTTTTTGCATGAAAAGGAAAATGAACTTATGATATCTGGGTTTGAGGGCTGAAGATAATATTGGTTTAACAGGAAGCAGATTTGTTGGGTGTTATCTTGGAGTGGGCTACTAACATGAGTTTGACCAAACTGCGGGAGGCAGTGGAAGACTGGAGTGCCTGGTGTGCTGTGGCCCATGGGGTCATGAAGAGTCGGACACAACTAAACAACTAAACAACAACAACATCTTGGAGTGAATGTGTTGAATAGGTTTGGTTGGGGGGGTTTTGCATTTGGCTAACAGATGAAAAATGAGAAGTTCTCTTTTTCCTTTCTTTTTATTTTCTCTTAATCTTTTTTCTGTGTTTTTATTTATATTGTAGATTTGTGTTTTAGTTTATAAAGATACCTGATAGTAATATTTGTATTCTTGTCCAAATTTCATCTCTCTCTCTCTCTCTCTCTCTCTCTCTCTCTCTCTCACACACACACACACACACACAAACTTTGCTCCCTATCCACAAAAAGCCCACACTAGGATTTGGCTTCTGGGTTTAGGCCCACCCACTACCAGAATGTTCTGCTCAACCATTGGTTGATATCACCCTCTTGGCTGCATCCTTGCTGGCTCATCTATCTACACATGATGGGCCTAGGTCTACAGCAGGGACTTTCATCCCCTTTCAGCCCAAGGGTTGCATTCCCTTCTGACCTATCATCTGGATGCCACATTCCTGTGGTGGCCAAAACCAGAGGCAAAAACTGGCAGGAACACTGAATGTAAATACTACCGTCGTACAGTACACTCACACACCCCATCTCTCTCCTTCACCCAGGCAAGCAAGAGGCATTGTTGAATGACAAATTTAAAGCCAGGCAAAGACATACATGGAGGTTGAGAAGTAGGGGCAGTGAGGGGTGTGGTCGGGGAAGAGTCTCAGGGGCCAGATAGGGAGGCCTGAGGTTCCCCACCCCAGGTCTAAAGTGAAAAGTCTACATGCATATAGCATGCTTCTTACTTTTGACCTTCCCATGCAATGAGTAGGTGAGGATGGCCCAGCTGGGGTGACCTTGATCTTCCCCTCACATGATTGTTTGGATCCAATGTATTCATTCATTATTTCTGGCCACCAAAAGCCAGTTTTCATTTAAAACAAAAAGAGAAAAACAAAACACTTTCTGTGCTTCCCAAGGATTCCTCTCTGTGCGCTTTTTGGGGAGCCCTGACTTGTTACCTGGATACGTGTATGCTTGTACTATGTTCAGCATCCGGCTGCTGTAGGCATTTGAGAAATCTTAAATCTGATGGTTGTGTGTGGATTTTTGTAACAGATTTTAGTCTACTGTGCTGCTGCTAAGGAGCTGCGTACCCATATTCCTGGCATTAGTCAGAGCTGTGAGCAATGGGAGTAATAATGCCTTGCTTGTGCAATTTCCAGAGAGTAGCTGTGTTAGTCTGCTACGGCAAAATCAGCTAAGAGTCTTGTGGCACCTTAAAGAGTAACACATTTTATAGTGGCGTGACCTCTCATAGTCTAGAGTCTGCTTCATCATGCATCAGATGCTGTCATTTGATTGCCATAAAACTCTTCCACTAATTTAGTTTGTGCAGTGTAACCACATGTGATGTAATCAGGATGGAAACACAAAAACTACTGACAGATTTAACAAGACCCATAAACAGGACATAAGCAATATAATTGATAGAAACAACCATACAATATATTAAAAGGACCAAAGGTAAGGTTCGTAGCTCTATGGGTACACCATCTGCTTTACCTGCAGAAGATCCCAGGCTCACTCAACCCCTGGCAGCTCCAGGTAGGGCCAGGAATGTCTCTTGCCTGAAATCCAGGAAAGTCACTGCCAGCTTCCTGTAGGGGTATGTGGTGGACAGCTCAGCCAGATCAGAGTCTGGTGATACAACACCTCAGAATTCCACCAGAATTCTGGAGCCTCTCACGGATTGGCTACCAAGACAGACAGATGGGGTGTGGGGTGGCAGGGTGGGAGCCAGCACCCAGGGTGGGAGAGGGAGAATAAAAAGAGCAGTTTCTGAGAAAGTTTTCAGATATAGGGTTTAGTTTGAGAGATAGGGTTTGATCTGAGATGAGAGATAGGGATTAGGATAGGGTTTGTCTGAGACCGTTGGTTCAGATCTGAGCTTTATGTCTGTCCTAAGGAGAATTATCTATAGCAAGAGCAGGGGTAGGCAACCTAAGGCCCAGGGGCTGGATGTGGTCTTATCGCCTTCTCAATCCGGCCCGCGGACAGTCTGGGAATCAGCGTGTTTTTACATGAGTAGAATGTGTCCTTTTATTTAAAATGCATCTCTGGGTTATTTGTGGGGCCTGCCTGGTGTTTTTACATGAGTAGAATGTGTGCTTTTATTTAAAATGCATCTCTGGGTTATTTGTGGGGCATAGGAATTCGTTCATTTCCCCCCAAAATATAGTCTGGCCCACCACATGGTCTGAGGGACGGTAGACAAGCCCACAGTCGAAAAAGGTTGCTGACCCCTGAGCTAGAGTAAGGAGCCTTGTAGCTTAGAGAGTCAGGGCCGCTTAGATAGTAAGACCATGCTGATTGTCTTGGGAGAGTATGCAGTCAGGAGTTAAGTAGAGGGCTGAGTCTGAAGCTGTTTGTAATATAGACTATCTGGGTCTCATTCCAATCAGGGGAGAAGACTTCTTCTAATCTAGGTAAAGATGACTGCCAAACCAGTAACAAGGGGTGTTGTAATCCTCGGGGTCTGTTATACTATTTGGAAATGCCCCTGGAATAGGATTGTTAAGAGGCTGGGTAACTGACAAAAAGGGCCCCTAACACATGAACCAAAGTATTAAGCTGTGAAGGAAGTTGTGCTGTGTCAAAAGTATTTAACTGTAACACCTGTCACAACTAAGTAAAGGAACGAGAGGGAAGTAACAGAAACTGAGTTAAACATTTTACCACCTAGAAACCTTAACACCTACCTGAAGTGTAACAACTTATTTTTAGCAACTGAAGTTTAAGAGAAGCTGTGCGTTTAATACTTTGTTTTAACTCCTGCAACATCTTTAGATTTAGTGTAATTAACAACTCCTGACCCACCTTTGTTTTATCAACTTTGTTTTGTAAATAAAACCTTCCTTATTCGTTCAACTTCTGACTAAGACTCCAAATCACTTAAGTCTTCCCTTCCACAAGAACCCAAAAAGATTACCTGTGGTAATTTAAAATTTTGATTAATTGGTGCACTGTGTGGTAGGTTCGCAACAGGTTTAAGTTAGAGGTGGGATCTGCTACATTTAATAGGAGTTAGTGATAGGTTCGTTACAGGGTGTCCCTTCCCTTCCTTCTGGCTGTTTTCATTTCCTGAGTTTCAGTTAGATGGTTCAAAAGAGAGAGGAGGTAGTGGTGGTAGCTGATTTTGCATATTTGGTATTTCTACTACATGCTTTCATATTTCAAATATCTTGCAGCTGCCTGGTATAACAGGGTCTTTCTCTGTACTATCAGCAAGCAGATGCATCAGTCCTAGAAGCTCAGATTGGACTAGCACATGTGCAGGGAGGAAAGAACCCCCTGGTGGGGGTATCCATATCAGCAACTGTGTGCAGTGCACACATGTGCGTGAAATGCCCCATGGGTCTCTGTCAATGAAAGCTGGCCCATTCACGGCCAGGGGTGTGTACAGAACCTCCCACCCCTGTCCTAGATACTTTAGTTTCACATTCACTTCCACAGGTTAAAAATAAACATGCACTTATTTTGGGAGAAGAGCTATAGTGCAGTGGCAGAGCTTGTGTTTTGCATGCAGAAGGTTCCAGGTTCAGTCCCCAGCATCTCCAGATAGGGCTCTTTGTCTGAAAAGCCGAGGAGTTGTTGCCTCATATGCACATTCATTTGCATTCCCATGGCTGTGCTGGGTGAGGGGAGAAGTTTAAATCTCTCAGCCCAGGGGTGCAGTGGGGGCAATTCTTGCATCATGACACTGAGCAGAGGAGAGGGAGAGATTTGGAGTTGACAGTAAAGCGAGGGACCTCTGGGCGTAAGTGAGAGGGGGCCCAGCCTCAGTCAAGGTCATGTCCCAATTTCCCTCATTTCGGTGTTGGAGAGTATGGTCACCCAAAACATCTTGACAGGCACCAGGTTGAGGAAAACTGATCTAAATAATACCGATGTACCACTGGCAAGGCAGATGGCATTGTTTTGTTTTCATCTGAAGTGTGTATTTGGCCTCTGCCTGCTTTGGTACTGGAGCGAATATTCTTTAGTGAAGAAGGTAGACATATGGGAAGCTGTCTTATATAAGTCAGCTGCTTGGTTCATCTAGTTTGTTATTGTCCACACTGCTCCCCAGCAGCTCCCCAGTATTTCAGGAAGGAGTCTTTCACAGCCCTACTCAGAGGTGCCTGGATTTCAACTTGGGACCTTCAGCATACAAACAGGTGCTCTGCCACTGAGCCACAGCCAACCTTTCTCCCACCATCTCTCGGGCTGGAATGTGTGAATAGTCCCCTTGCTTCTCCTGAAGAATCCATGTCAGAAGGTGGGTTTTGCTCCAAACGAAGATGCTGGTTTTGCTTGCAGAATTCCCATTTCCTCCACTGTGGAGTAACATGCTCCATCTACATTTTTGGCTCTGTCACGACACGCTTTCTTGGTGGCAGGGGGGTTATTTGCTGTAATAGCTCAATTTTGACTTTTTTTTTTTCCATCATGGGAGCCAAAGTCAGTTAATCAGCCTTGCACTCCATCCTGCTCTGCATCTCACAAACCTGCTTGTACCTCTGGGCCATTGTTAAACCTTGCTTGCTCAATGAAAGCCAGTGTCTTGGACTCCTGCCACTCTCCCCACCCCACCTCACCCAAGTAGGGAAAGTGGAAGAGAATCCTGTTCGTTACCTGCTTAACACAGACAGCTTTGCAAAAAACCATTGCAAAAGTCTGCCTGTGCTACAGGCAGTGTGTGAAAGGAGACAAATGGCATAGCTGGGTCGTTTAATGGCCTATGTAGGTGTTGTTCTTTAGAACTCTTTCACCAGCTTTGAACAATAGTTTCTGTTTGCAGGGAATGAACTCTGGTTGACTTGCCTTTCTTAGGATAAACTTGCAAAGGAAAGTCACCTATATAATACAAGCAAGGGGCCTGGTGGCTTGATAGAGTTGCTATCCTATTCTGCACCCCCTTTTTTAGCAGAAGGTAGACCAGGATAGCATAGTAGAGGTCAGGGTCATTTGCAGGAGATCAGCAAGTGCCTTTGACTCAGCTGCTCTCTTTCCTAAATTAGGCTATACTACCTACCAGAAAGCTTGAGTGGGGAGGGGAGAACGACACCACACATGAGCTCATGATATGAGCCTGCTGGTTCAGGCTAGTGGCCCATCTAATTTAGCATTCTGGAGGCCCAGCAAATGTCTATGGGAAACCAGCATGCAGGATTCAAACACAAGAGCAGTCTCTCCCTCCCACCCTGCCCTGCCCATGGATTCCAACTACTGGTATTCAGAGGCATTTCTGCCAATCTCACAGGCAGAGCATAGACTTCATTATGGCTAGCAGCTGTTGATAGCCTTATACTATCCATGTGCTTGGGGGAACACTGGTCCTTAAGTGCCCCCTGCACCACCAATGCTACTGTTTTGTATTTATTTATTTATTTATTTATAACCCACATTTCCCTCCAAGGAACTCAAGGTGGTGTACATGATTCTTCCCCTCCTCATTTAATCCTCACAACAGGCCTGTGAGGTAGGTTAGGCTGAGAGGCGGTGGCTGGCCTTGGGGCACCCCATAAGCCTCATTGTTGATATTTACTGAGGGATCTGCCTGCTGCTGTTTTAGAGTACAGTGCAAAGATCCCACAAAAGGCATTGCAAATGGTGTTCCACGAGAGATAAATTAACTGAGTCGCTGAATCATCCTGTGAACTCAGAGTACCTGGCATTGATAGGGCAGCAGTATGCTCTCCCACCACCCTGTCCCCCTCCACACCCTTCCAGAACTGTTTTTGGGATGCTTTCCAGAATGGCCCTGGGACTTGAGTGCTGATTCTGTGGGAAAACCCCACACAATTGGCCCCACCTATGGGCTTACATCATTTGCATGTAGCACATCCCATAAAAGTGATTCCAGCATACCTGAGTAATGCATGTAGTTAGGAAAATTAAGCTGTCCCTTTGATATAATGTGTGAGATTTGTGATAGGGTTTTTTATTTTAAAAAGCTTTATAGCAACCACTGGATTTTGTGGTGAGGGTAATCAGCAGTGGGAGAACGCCTATTCAACTTTGGCTTCCTGTTTTCTGCCCTTATCAACCCCCCCCACCTGTTAAGCTTTTTGTTTTGTTTTTACTTTAATTTGGGGACAACTCAGATATACATCCAAATGAGTGCACCAAGGAAAGTCTAAGGCAGCTTTATTTGGTAGAACAGAGCAATGGCTGTTGGAGAGCCTTCCAACGTGGATTCCATAGGCCCATAAATTACATAGGCTTTTATAGAGGTATTGTCTCTGCTCAGCTATACACATGCATAGAAATGAAGTCATGTTCACAGATGGAAAGCATGCCTGCATTACCCAAGCTGATGCCTGATTCAGCAAGAAGGACAGGGAGCCTCTTTTTCTATTACACTAGTTCAAGGCTGAGTGTTTCTTACTCAAACATATTTGACACATTGCGTGGACAGGCGGAGTCCCCAGATCCCGAGTGGTCCCCCCCCCGTCATGTGGAATAACGACTCTAGACAACGTGCTATGGGATAAATTGGCCACAACTTTATTAAATTTCAAATGTGGGTAGACCTTGGCTCAGGCATTGGGCATTCTCCCTCCCTAGTCCCCAGCCAGGGACCTAGGGAGCATCAGGGTTATCCAGTGTGTGTGTGGGGGGGGATGGGCCGGCTCTGGAGAACATATGTTCAAGCAGAGATAGCCACCCCCGTTACGCCGCCGCAGGGGAGAGCAATGATGACCTTTCGGCGTACGGCCAAAGCCTCCCTTCAAAAACCCCTTTAACGGGGAACCCTGGTATCACCGCCGCAAAGAGGAAGATGGACTAAAGGATTCCGCCCAAGGTCTGATACCGCCAAAGTTGTGACGTTTTGCTACGGGAAAGGCGAAACCTGCCAATGCAGGGAAATTCCTTTCCGGCCCTTTAACAGCGACCTTATCGTAGCAGCGCCCGCATACCTGTGGAGACAGGTTAACCTGCAAAACCTATGAAGAAAAGTTAACCTGCAAAAGAAGACATTAACTGAGGGTGGGTAGGGTGGGAGAAGCTCTGGAGCCAAGTGAGGATTACCAATTAAGATCCACCCTCTATTGTGTGGGCAGGTAATCCCTCCCCCTACCTGGCCTGGTTTCCCTGGCAACACTTCCCCCAGGTGGGATTGGACAACTCACTGGGGTAGGCGGGGACCTCCAGGTATCCCACCTGAGGGAAGGCGAAGCCTATGTTGATGGGGCCACTCCAGATCCAGGGCTGCGCGCGTCCACGCAAAGGGCGCCCCCCGTTTTTTAAGTGGGGAGCGGTCATTATTAATACAGTCTGCGTAATGCGTTCTAGGTAAGGTGACTCAGTGGATTCCTATTACAGGGACCACTCAGGTGTACATCCAAAAGTTTTGTGAATGTGCTTCTCAGGTGTACATCCAAAAGTTTTCTCTCTAATGGTATGGTTTGCTTATAACCTAAACTGTGGTCTGGTTTGCTTATAGCCTAAACTCTTATCTTATTAAACCATGGTTTGTTTGATCACTGAAACCTTGTCCAGAAACTTAATTATAGTTTGTTTACTGCAACCCACAACCTCAAACTATGGTTTGCTCTTGGCTTACGCACTTGGTTTGTTTTAACCATGACGTGGTGCTACACGCAAATACAGCATCCTTCCTTACTTGTCTTTGTCTGTTATCTCAGACACTTGCCAAACTACAAAAGTGTGAGTCAGGAGCAACTGCAAAACAAGCCAAGATTGGAAGAAAGAAACCATGGTTCCTTTGGTGATATGTGGTATAGCTTGTGGTTAATTCATGGTTTACTTAACCAGCCATGGTTTAGCATTACATGCAAACCAGGTCAGTTTGCCTGTGCCTATAGAACACCAGCGCTATAGCAACAGGCACTGCCCAACTGCTCTGATGCCCCCTCTGCCTTCTCCCGTTGGGGAATAAAATGACTCACTTCCAGTTCCTTAATATGGGAGGAGGTTGCACCACTTGACTGTGGGGCACTTGCTCCTGCAGTGGCATTTGAGGGAGCAGGGAGGCATGTTCCCTGCATGTTAGGGGAGGCTGAAGCTTGCAAAGACTGGGTTTGCTCAGCTAACCAAGCACTACTGGTGGGAGGAACAATGCCTTTCAGCTGTTTTCTTCTTTCTCAAAGCAAGCAGTAGAAGGAAGTGGCAACCAGAGCAGCCAGCCAGTGTCTGTAGCAGGATTTATAGCATTATTGACATGACTTGGCCAACCTGGCGCCCTCTCAAAGTTTTGGAATACAACTCCCATCAGCCCCAGCCAGTTTTAACAATATTCCCACATCACTTTCAGAATCTTATGGTTGTGCTGACTGGGACTGATGGGAGGTGTCGTCCAAAAAATCTGTAGGGCACCAGGTTGGTGAAGGCTGCTGTAGGCAAACACATGAGACCTCCAAGTGACATGCACAGCTCTTTTGGATGTACGATTGTCTTGACTCAGGTGGGAGGAATCAACTACAATGTTTAAGTGTGTTTGTGTGTGGCATTGGGGCCAAACTGGGCTTCCGGTCTTTGGTTCCTTATTCCTGCCATGACACAGTAATTGGCAATGGATAAGGGTTGGATAACGGCGTTTCCGTGTGCTGCTCTGGTGCCGGTTCGCCAGAGCAGCTTGTCACGCTGGCCACGTGACCTGGAAGTGTCTGCGGACAGCGCTGGCTCCCGGCCTCTAGAGTGAGATGAGCGCACAACCCTAGAGTCTGTCAAGACTGGCCCGTACGGGCAGGGGTACCTTTACTAAGGGTTGAATCACTGCAATGTGCTCTGTGCACTGCATCTTATGCAGAACACAGCGGCTAGGTTGCTTGTGGGGGCAAACTGCCACCAGCATATAACCCTTTATTGTGGGATTTGCACTGGCTGACAATTTGCTACTGGGCCAAGTTCGATATGTGTTGGTACCAACATATAAGTCCTTATACAGCTTGGGACCAGGTTACTTGAAAGGCAGCCTTATCCCTTATACACCCAGGAAATCTGTATGGTTTAAGAGAGAGTCAAAGCCCACTTGGCAGTAACTCAGAGCAGGGCTTTTAGTGAGGCTTCCCCTGTTCTGTGGAATAGCATCTATGTCAAGATATGACAGGCACCCACTATCTGAACTTTCTGGAAACAATTGAAGACATTTTTGTTCCAACAGGTTTTCTCAGCAGGATAAATGAGTCTATACTTGTTAGGGTTTCAGTCTTGTTTTTAAATACATTTGTTGTTTTTGTGTTTTTAAAACTGTTCTTCATTATTTTACATGTAAATGGCCTTGAGAAAATTAAATTAAATTGTAATAATAATAACAATAATCTGGAGACTTTTTAATGCATTCCCTACAATATACTGGGTGTGCAGGAATGCAAACAAGCTCTCTTTCTCAAGCGTTGTGCAACACAAGCAATCGAACTCCCACCACTTATTTATTTGGCACACGCTGGAGAAGGATCAGCAACAGTCGCAACGTTCCTGACGGCTGTTTTAGCAAAAGTACATCTTAATTTCCAAAGCCTTGTATAAACAATGGGCGCTGTTATCACCCAGTGGGAGCGAAAGGGAGTGGGAAGAGATTGATGTGGGGAGAAAACATGCCATTATAGTGGGTATGCAGGGAGCGTAATAGAGAAGGGAGGAGAGGTGGCTGCTATGTAAACAGAAGCAGGTGCTTTAAGCTGGAGTGTTCTTATTCCAGAACCAGAATGTCTCCATCTTCCTCTTCATGTTGGCCTTCAGAAAACAAGTCTGGACTTTGAAATAAAAGGAATCAGAGCATAGAAGGAAAGGGAATTTGAGCTAGGCTATCAGTGCTGAATGCTGAAAAAAAATAAGAACATAGGAAGAGTGTGCTGGATCAGGCCAGTGGCCCTTGTTGTCTGGCATCCTGAGTGGGCAACCAGATGAGACATGCACAATTCAAGTGCAAGAACACTGTTCCCTTGTGCCAGGGGTGCCCACTTGAATAAAATATTGGGGGTCGGGCAGGTAAGCCCTGCCACACATAAGCACATGATGGGGTGAAACCCACACCATTTGAATGGTGATGCCCATCAACTTTGGGGTGCCCAACCCCCTCAAATATTGGCTGCTATGCCGGTTGCAGTTCCCAGATGTATTATTGCCTTTGGACATGGAGGTAGAGCATAACCATTGCGGCTAGTAGCCATCAGTAGCCCTCTCCTCCATGGATTTTTCTAATCCGCTTGTGAAGCTATCTAGGTTAGTGGCCATCACTGCCTCCTGGGGCAGCGAGTTCCTCAGTGCAGTGATGTGCTTTATAAAGAAGTCATTCCTTTTATCCTCCCCGAATCTTCATTGGATGTCCATGGGTTCCAGTGTTATGAGAGCAGGAGAAAAACTTTTCTCTTTCTCTTTTCTTCATGGCATGCACAGTTTTATAAATTTCTGTTATTACTCACCTTTTCTGTAGACTAAAACGTTGGTAGAAATCTCTCTCCCCCCACCCGCACCCCATGCACTGAGACTGGAAGACCATCAACCTTCCCCCACCAAAAACCCCACATGTTTCCTTGCCTTCTCTTTCACTTTGAACCTGAAATGATTTTTCCCATATGTTGGGGATGTGCAAATTGCCTTCCTGCTGGGTCCTCCTGGGCCTCTCAGGAAGCACCTGGCTAGTTGTTCTTGAAAAGAAGGCAGTGCGGCTAGTTGACCCTTTGGGCTGATGCAACAGGGGATGGCCTGCCTGCCTGCCTGCCGGTGCTTTCCTGTTGCTGCCTCTGAGGGTCCTCTCATCCTTTCTGTGGATATTTTAAGCAAGAGCATAATCTGGTTAGAAAGTCTTGGGTCATGCTGTGTTAGTAAGGACCCTAAAACAAGTTGCTAATTAGCCTGAACAGTGTCAGTTCCCTTTATAGCAGTAATGCCTGCCAGGAGACATCTTAGAACCTTGTGGGAGGCTGCGATAGCTTCAAGGAAGGTTATCTAATAATTCTGGAGATGTGTGTTTTATTTCGGGGTGGCAGGGAGATGCCAGGGCTCAAGACTTGGGTTAGCTTTGCTTTGGTTTGCAGAAGGACCTCGGAGGAATAGAAAGGGGAAGCATGGGCAATAGCTTAAAAATATGTTTGCATGTACCAATATCTGTATTTACAATGGGTCCATGTAGTCTGTTGCTGCATGTACCTCAGTCTCCAAGTGGCAAGAGATTCAAAGAGTTCTAGCACTTACCCAGGGTTCAGTTTCCTTGGAATGAAGACCAGTGGATATATACATGGTTTTACGGGCAAGAAACATCTTGTTCTCGCCCAATAGATGCGCAACTGCCGACACGCAGGTTCTTTTGGACCCTGGAAGAAGGTAGAACATGGTGGAATCGAGGTGGGATGGGGGCATAATGAGGCAGCAAGGGCTTATGCATGCTCTGCTGACTGCGTGGGGGAACCAGGAACAGAACCCCCGCAGAAAATGGTCGCCACCTGTATTTACACATATATACAACTAGAGCATAAGATTGGGGCAGGGGCTTACAGCATTAACACCCCAGTATATTTTGTCTTCGCATTATGTTTCCAGGGAAACTCCAAGTCACAGCTTTGGGGTTCAGCCCAAAGTGTGGCAAGCTTCTGTGCCTGTAGAATAATAATAATAATGCTTTAATCTTTTAAACTGGGTGTCAGGTACAGTGTATTGATTTTGCCCATGATTTTCAGATGTTGATGGCTGCAGCATTTCAGTGTCCTGGGGCACTTCTCCCCAATGAACCCCCATTGTAACCCTGATCACCTGTGTTTTCCGTGCAGCATTTATTTTGCTCAATTACGGAATGGTGGCAGCAACCGGCAATCTCTGTAGCATTGCAGAACGTCTATTCTTCCCGATTCTGTGTGCTTTCATTCACACCTAAGCCTAGCATGGAACTGATAGCAGCAGGGGCAATGCAGGGAGCGATGGTCAACAGACCTCTCAGACAGTAAGTCACACTGGACTTTTGAAAGATAAACAGCCCACACCAGCGCTTAGTCCTCCATCGCTTTGTAGCTCAGTAGCAGAGCATCTATCTGCTTTGCATTTCAGAAGGTCTCAGGTTCAATCCCCAGCTCCTCCAATTAGGGATGGGAATAGATACCCCACCTGACACCCTACCAGTCAGTGTAGACAGTATTAAGCTAGGTAGGCTAGTGAAGTGACTCAATTTTAGGCAGCTTTCCATGTTTCTAATTAAATCAGAATCAAGAGGACTGGACTCTTACTTCCCTTTTGAAAGAAAGCTGCTTAGTAAGAGCATCTTCTTTGCATGCAGAAAGTCCTAGGCCCAATGTCCAGCAGGGTAGGGACATTGAAGAGACTCCTGCCTGAAACCCTGGAGAGCTGCTGCCAGTCAGTGTAGACAGTGCTGAGCTAGATGAACTGATGGTATGACTTAGAATAAGGCAACTGCCCCTTTGTGTTTGCATTCTTTTGTAGTTCTAAGTGCTGTGTTCTTAACTTTGCACGAGCGACCTTGAGAGGCTAGCAAAAATCATTTTGAAATATTTATATAGAAGAGCCCTTTAATATGCTCTCCAGAAGCTTTATTTATTTATTCTTTCATTACTCTTTTAACTCACCCTTCTCAAGGGAGCTCAGGGTGGCCTATGCAGTCTTTTTACCCTCTCATTTATTTTTATCTTTGCAACAACCCTGTGAGGATGTATTAGCTGAGAGTTAGTGACTAGCCCAAGGCCACCCATGCGGTTAGCTGTATGGCTGAGTGGAGACTTGAACCTGGCTATCACTAATCATTGCCTGATGCACTATAACCACTGCACAAGCACTGACTTTGCAACTATAAATCTTTCAGGAGTCACAGAAGCAAAGCAGGAAGCTTCTCCCTTGCAGCTGACCAAAGAAGTCTCATAACCTCACTTTTTGACTTTTTAGTGTAGAGAAAAGGTGAGTAATAGGCAACATGATAGAAGTTTATAAAATCATGCACAACATAGAAAAAGTGGATAGAGAAAAGTTTTCCTCCCTCTCTCATAACATTAAGACCTATACACCTGCAAAGAAGCTGAACATTGAAAGATTCAGTACAGGTAGAAGAAACTTCTTCCATGCAGCCATGGGTGTAGCCAGGATCTTTGTTAGGAGAGGGGGCCAGGCCTTTTGTTGGCAGAATCTTAGTTTGCTATGTATTTTTATTGATTTGTGGGGGCAGCTGCCCCCTCTGCCTCCCCTTGCAATGCTCATTCACGCAGCCCATAGTTAAACTATGGAACTCATTCCCACAGCAGGCACTAATGAGCACGAACTGTAGATGGCTTTAAAAGAGGATTGGGCAAATTCATGGAACAGAGGCCAATGAATGGCATGGTGGCTATACAGTTGGAGGCAGAAAGGCTTCTTAATCCCAGTTGCTGGTAAGCACAAGAGGGGAGAGTGTTCTTGTGATTGAACCCTGCTTGCAGATCTCCTGCAGTCATCTGGCTGGCCACTGTGAGAGCAGGATGCTGGACTAGGTGGCTCATTGGCCTGATCCAGCAGGCTCTTCTTATGTTCTTAAAAGAGCAGCATCTGGCTCCTCGTGCCCCCTTCAACACAGCTTATAAATTTGTTCCCTTATTTGCCCATTGCCTCTTGAGAAGTCTGCCCTTCCCTTTCTTCCCAGACAACAGTCCTGTTTTTGTACATGAGTGCACATGAATTGAGTGCTGGTGGAGTGTCCCTGGGCCTTCAGAAGGAAGTCCCAGCACCCTGTAGTTGCACCACCTGTGCAAAGGTTTCCAGTGTTTGTTCTGACCCAGGCAACGTCACTCCTGGCCTGGAGGTAACAGAGGCCTCATCAGTGCTCACTCGGTCCTTTTCATCCACTGTGTGTACAAGGAAAATGAGACCAGGCTGGCTTTTGAGTGGGGACAAGGGCAGCTAGAGCGAGGGAACATTCAGGTAGCACGTGCCACATGCAGGGATATCCCAAGTGGCTTAGGCATGATGTCTCTAGCAATTCTGTTAACAAAATTCCACGCACAGATCTGTGTTTTTCTGGGCAGTGCCCTGGGATCCCATGACACTTGTTTTGTTGCTTGGCATTGCGGGGGGGGGAGGCGATTCAGTGGTCATTGATATCACTCTAGTCCTGAAACACATGACTGAGTGCCATAATAGTTAAACACAACCACCATGTTCAGAAGTTGTATACCCCAGAGTATTGTTATTATTAATTTCCCACCCTCAACATCTGGAGGGCCAGTGTTTTCCCATGCCTCATTTAGGCTGCCTTGTGGGGCAGATTTCCATTGGTGTAGTAAAAGATGGCCTGAAGGAATTCATTCAGTGTGAATTCCAACGCGAACTAAGCTGGTCTGCACCATCTGGGCTAATGATATTAACTGGATTTTTATCTTCAGAAATTTTGTGATGCAGTGCTTAGCTGAAAAAAAAAACATTCCGCAGAGCATTAAAAAGAGTGTATTTTAGCATAAATGGTGTTTAGAAATAAGTACCGTAGAACAGACTATGTTAAGTATATACTTTCAGAGGAAATAATTTAATGGAGTGTTTTAAGATGACATTTAAACATGAATTTTTGTGCAGGATAATGGGGAAGCTGGGAGGAACTAGTTGAATCCAACACTAATCCAACTCAGAGCAGACCCATTGAAATTAATGGATCTAAGTTAGTCACGCTTATTAACTTTAGTGGGTCCACTGCTGGATAATGGACCTATAAATGGACATCTGCAAAAGTGGCTTGGAGCAAAAATGGACAGATCCATCCAGATGCAACATTCCTGGCAGAGAGCTAATGCGGCATAATGTTTAGGGTGTTGAGCTAGGACCTGGGAGACCAGGCCTCAAACTCCTACTTGGCCATAAAGCTCACTGGGTGCCCTTGGGGCAGTCTTTGGCTTTCAACCTAACCTACCTCACAGGGTTGTTGTGAGTGTGAAATGGGGAGAAAGAAAGCTGTGTATGCCACTTGGAGCTCCTTGGAGGAAAGGAGCAGAATAAATGTAAATAATAATAATACCTATATTTCCCTATTTTTTGTTGCTGATGATGGTCTGTGATTACTCTGATGAGAATGCTCTGAACAGTTAAAATAGCAGAGAAAACGAGTGATGATGTGATAAATAGATTTCGCTTTTTGAGGAGAGAAGGATCTGTATACAAAAAATAAAATAAAATAACCTTAGAACAAATTGGTAGCAATGCTTCTTCAAAATGACAAGCAAGATTTCCTCTTTCTGTAGCCAAAAGAAATGATTGCTTGCTGCATGGGTGATAGATACAGAGAAGGCTATAGCAATGCATGGTTCTTTGCAAACACTGCTTTCCTTTTGTCTGAGATCCACAGTATACTTACTGAATTAAAGAACAGAAATTTGGCTGGTGACAAGAGACCACAGCGGGAGGAGAGATGCCCCCTCTTCACTGACTTCCCCCTAATAATTTATCTTGCTCAGTGGTGCTGACTGAGGTTGGTTGCTTTCCTTCTTTACTGTGTTTTTGATTATGTACAACATAAGCTGGACACATATTTTATATACAAAGCACACTGTACATCCACCTGCCATTGTGTTCTTTTCATAAGCAGCATTTCAGAAAAGCTATTTGCTCATTCACGGCATGGAACCACTGGGCCTGTGTTGGTCCCTTGAATTTCCTGTCTCTGTCAGCTTCGTGGCTGTGGCCAGTGCCAGCCTGAATGAGCTCTCTCTCCTATGCTCTGCTACACATTCAGCCTTCTTTTTTAAAAGGCTGCAAACATTTTTTTAAAAAATAGTCACAATGTTGCTCTAGGCTCTGGGAAGGGGAGGAGACAACACAGGACCTAGCCAAGTGGCGCTGCCCCAGATGAGGTTGCTCCACTTTTTGCTGAACCACACTGCAAACTTGTGGAACCATGTTTGAGAGCTTGCCCTGAGAAAAGCCTATGCTTAAGAACATAAGAAGAGACCTGCTGTAATAGGCCAGTGACCCCATCTAGCCCAACATCCTGTTCTTGCAGTGGCCCACCTGTGGGAAGCCTGCAAGTTGTATTCCAGCGCAAAAGCACTCTCACTTCCTGTGGTTTCCAGCAACTGGTATTCAGAAACACAACTGTGGAGGCAGAGCATAGCCGCTAGTAGCCCTCAATAGCCCTATCCTCCATTAATCCTCTTTTAAAGACATTCTGGTTGGTGGCCATTGCTGCCACCTATGGGAGTGAGTTTCATAGTTTAACTATGTGCTTTGGGAAGAAGTCCTGTCTTTTACGTGTCTTGAATCTTCTATCAGTTGTCAAACCAGCATTTCAGTACCAGAAGGCGCTTTCTTCTCAGGACAAAGAACTCTGCCGTTTGCATCAATCAAGGCCGAGTCAGCATATTTGCCTGTGCTATGAGTGTTGTCTTTGGAAGATGATAGCTCAGTGATGATGTTGACCCAATGTGCAGCAGCTGTGAAAAATGCAGGCGCTGGGCTGGTCCTTTTTGTCCAAGGAACTGATGTTCCCAAGGTCAAAAACAAGCAAGGGTAAAGTGATGCAAATTGGGGCAAAAAGAAAGAAGTGTATTCCTAGCTTTTGTTGTAGAACTGGGAAAGGTTCAGAAAAGGACGACAAAAATGATCAGGGGGTTGGAGCAACTCCCGTTAAGAAGAAAGCATACATTTGGGGCTTTTTAGTTTTGGGGACGTCAATGTGAATAAGGGAGGGCAGGAACAATAGTGGTGTGTAAAGTTTTGCGTGGTGAGGAGAAGTCCCCACCCTCCAATAGACCACCAAATGCAGCTGAATGTTGGAACAACAGACATAATTAGATAGTTCACACACTACAAACTCTATGGAATTTCCTACCTCAGGAGGTCATGATGACCACCAGCTTGGATAGCTTTAAAAGAGGGGTTAGACAAATTCAAGGAGGATGAGGCTGTCAGTGACTGCTAGTCATGATGGCCATGTTCTAACTCCCCAGTCGGAAGCAGGATGCCTCTAAATGCCAGTTGCTGGGATTCACAAGTGGGGAGAGTGCCCTTGTGCTTTTGGGCTCCCCACAGACCATTGTGGTGGGGCATTGTGAGATAAGGATGCTGGACTATATCTCCTAGTTGTGCGGCAATAAAACTGCTAGCAAATTTGCAAAGCTAAGGAGGACCCGGTATGGTTTCAAATTGGATGGGGGACCACGAGTTGAGATTCCTGCACTGCAGGGGGTTAGAGTAGATGACCCTAAGGGTCCCTTCCAACTCTACAGTTCTATGATTCTATGACTAGATAGGTCACAGACCTGATCCAGCACAGTTCTTCTGATGTTATTACATTCTGATCTCTTTGCTCTTTCTATTTATCTTTTCCTTACCCAGGGAAATGGGGGAAGCAAATTCCTGTTAACATTTGCTGCACAAAGTACAGCTATTTTTGAGAAAAAAATAGCCTTAAAACTGCTTATGCATGGAATCTGATGACTGGGCAAGGTTCCTTAAAGTTGCTTGAGTAGTATAAAAAGGCATTTGTCTAATATGTAGAGACCACCTTTATTTCCCGTCTTTTGAAGCTAAGACCTGACAGTAACACAAATTTTCATCTGAGTTCGTGGGGAAATACAGTATTGCCCTCATCTACAAAGTTTGTTACGTTTTGTTGTATGTAAGTAATAAAGGTAAAGGTAAAGGAACCCCTGACCATTAGGTCCAGTCGTGGCTGACTCTGGGGTTGCGGTGCTCATCTTGCTTTACTGGCCGAGGGAGCTGGCGTACAGCTTCCGGGTCATGTGGCCAGCATGACTAAGCCGCTTCTGGCAAACCAGAGCAGTGCCTGGAAACGCCGTTTACCTTCCCGTTGGAGCAGTACCTCTTTATCTACTTGCACTTTGATGTGCTTTCGAACTGCTAGGTTGGCAGGAGCAGGGACCGAGCAATGGGAGCTCACCCCGTCGCGGGGATTCGGACCGCCGACCTTCTGATCGGCAAGTCCTAGGCTCTGTGGTTTAACCCATAGCGCCACCCTCGTCCCTACGTAAGTAATAATATGGGTTAAAAATGTACATTTTATCACTGAATCTGTGAAAATAAATTAGTGGGGGAAAGGAAGTTTTTTAGATTCATTTGTGAAAAAGAAGCAGGCTGTTGAAACTTTTGGCGTGGCCAGAAAAGTTGCTGAATTTGCATGCCACATTGATTTTTATGGGTGAAAGTGTCAGATCTTCTGAAGTTGTGAATGCTAACGATCTTGCTTTACTTTTATCAGGAACAAATAAGTCTCTGGGTCTTTCCACCCTTTCTTGCCTATATTTACTACTTTAAAATCTGCAGCTCTCTCTCTCTCTTAATCATTAGCATCATACCCAATCAGCTTTAGCACACCAAGCAGATTAGACACAGTACATTCTCTTCTCTACCCTCCCCTCCATTAATATTCAGGAATTTTTGGCTGCAGCCAACGATTATGAGGGGCCTATGGTTGTTTGTGTTGGGTGACTTTCTCTGTTCTACTATTGGGTCCTCCATTGGAGTGCATGGGAGGGGGCAGCTGGCAAGTGCGAGACTGTGAGGAAATTTGCTTACTGTTAAATCATTCTTTCTAAACCTTCTCTAAGCAAATGTTTCCACCAGGGACAAAAGGGGTCATTCTCCCTAAACGAAGGCTGGTGTTTGCTAAAACGGGTGAGTGAGCAGATGCATTCGCTAAACTGGCCATCCATATTCTCACTGTCCACAAACCTGGCAGAGCTCCCAGGTTCTGTTTCATGTCCTTGCACACCCCGTTCCTCTCAGAAGTGAAATTCCTCCTGTCAAGCACCTGGAATGAAATGAGGCTGAAAGGAAAGGTGAAGTCTGCATGGAGCTGAGCCAAAACGAAAGTACAAATCCTTAAAGCAGGGGACACCCCATTTTTATGTCAAGTAATGATGGAGGGACGTTGGTAACTTCCCTTTCCCCATTTTGCATCGTTTCCTCTGATCACAATGCTGGGATTGGGCAAAGGGCAGAAAAAGCTAAAAAGGACCAATAGTTTTTCTTCTTGGCCAACAGAGGCCATGCCCAAAGCAATTTTCAGTTTTATGAGACCCAAATCTGCCAAAACATTTTCAGCCTAGGGTCTAAGACAGCCAGACATACAAAATAAGAGCTAAAACAAAACAAATTCCTTCCAGTAGCACCTTAAAGACCAACTAAGTCAGTTCTTGGTATGAGCTTTCGTGTGCATGCACACTTCTTCAGATACACACGAAAGCTCATACCAAGAACTGACTTAGTTGGTCTTTAAGGTGCTACTGGAAGGAATTTGTTTTGTTTTGACTATGGCAGACCAACACGGCTACCTATCTGTAACAAAATAAGAGCTAGTGAACCTGCTAGGTAACAAAAGTAAGTATGTCAGGCCCAGCCCCTTTGCAGGAAAGGGAGGGATGAAGGCAAAGGTGGCTCTTCATGTTTAACAAGAGCAGGTCTCCAGGCTGGCCCAGACTACCAAACCACGCTGACCCAAAAGTTTTTATAATACGTGTTAAGGTCCATTGCTGGACCCACTCTGACCTGAAAGAAAATTCCTTCCACCTCTAAGCGATTCTTATTTGGCTGAGCTGGATTGTGTGGGCTAGATTCATCTAGCCCAGTGGTTCCCAAACTTTTCTGGGCCACTGCTGTCTTGGTTCCATAAACTCATCCACAGTGGCCCTACCCTATAAAAACCATTATTCAGAACAGTGGTTTGCACAACCAACTAAGTAAGATAACAACACAAAAAAGTCTTACCAGTAACAGTTACTTGCACATTTATTCAAAACCCAATTAAAACTATTTAGTTTAATTAATTCAGTGAAATTGATGAACTTGATCTAGCATTGCCAGCTTTTCAAAGCCTGATGATTATTTTGCAAGAGTCTTAGATATGGCATTTAGTAGTGACTTCACTTTTCTGTAAATTCTTAGTGCTAGTGATAGCAGTTTCCCAAAGTTTGGTTTGAAGTCCCTTAGCAGGTGCCTTAAATCACTACATCGAACATCCCCCTGTTGACCCATGCCTCTTAGCACCCACACCTAGGGTAATCCTACCATGCCCTTTGGGAACCACTATGGGACGCGGGTGGCACTGTGGGTTAAGCCACAGAGCCTAGGAATTGCCAATCAGAAGGTCGGTGTTTCGAATCCCCACTACAGGGTGAGCTCCCGTTGCTCGGTCCCTGCTCCTGCCAACCTAGCAGTTCGAAAGCATGTCAAAGTGCAAGTAGATAAATAGGTACCGCTCTGGCGGGAAGGTAAACGGCGTTTCCGTGCTCTGCTCTGGTTTGCCAGAAGCGGCTTAGTCATGCTGGCCACATGACCCGGAAGCTGTATGCCGGCTCTCTCGGCTAATAAAGTGAGATGAGCGCCACAACCCCAGCGTCGTCCGCGACTGGACCTAATGGTCAGGGGTCCCTTTAACTTTAATGCTAGCAGAAGCCTGTGCATGAACTTCCATAGTGCAATGGGGCTTTCCCCCTTCTCTGCCCACTTTGTGCCCCTGACCCCTCAAAGTAGTTGGGCGAGGGGGTTAGAGAACCTCCAGAACAGTGCACAGGAGGAGAGAGAGAGGAAATATTTCCATTAGGCAAGCAGAAAGACTTGTACTGGTGGAGCCGTCTCCATAGCACTACACTTAATTGCTCTCTGACACATAGGCTGAATCCCCACTTTGAGATCTCCAGTTCATGCCCAGCTGCTGGCTCATGTCCTTATGGTAATAAGAATCAGATCCAATTCATACACACAGACCAGCAGCATGGGAAGCCGCTTGAAATGCAACAAACCAGAGCACCAGATGTTCCACGCACCAGACTGTGACGCCATTGTGGGAACTCTTCCTCATCTCGTCAGATTTGCAGTGCTATAGTGAAAGTCACTCTAGGACCATAGAAGATAGACTCCATCCAGCTGAGTTTCAAGGAACAACCGCTGCTAGCAGCTGTGTGTGTTTGGTCTCAACTCCACTAGGAGATTGTTTATTTAAGACAATATATATCAGTTTCCCCATGGTGCACCAGGAGCCATTCATGCATGGGAAACCTCAGCGACTGTCCCTTGGGAGTGTGGCTCAGATGAGCTTGGTTTGGGCTGCATTCACATGGCAGTTTATTCAGTTTCACCAGCATTTCCCTGTCAATTTGTGCTTGTTTCCATGTTTTGTGATCCTAGAAAAAAAATCCATTTGCAGCCCCCATAACCTGGAAAATCATTGGGTTAAAGTGACACAGAGGATTAAAACTCTTGACACAGAGTTTTAAAGGGCAGACCTGTGCCTACAAAGTGCAGGGCAAAGGAAAATGTGGATGAGCCTTGACTGACAGAGGCTCTCCAGGGTTTTATGCAAGGAATCTCTCCCAGCCTTACTGAAGAGGCCACTGTGGATTGAACTTGAGACCTGCATGCAAAGCAGATGATCCACCAGTGAGTTGCAGCCCTTCTCCTAAATGGGCAGAAAGGGTAGGGGAGTAACAACATTGTCCAGTGGTGTCTATTCTAAATCTTAGTTGAATACCATCCAATATTTTTATAGTACCTTGGTTCTTGAACACCTTGTGACTCAAACGTTTTGGCTCCCGAACGCTGCAAACCCAGAAGTAAGTGTTCTGGTTTGCAAACTTTTTTTGGAAGCTGAACGTCCGACTTGGCTTCCGATTGAATGCAGGAAGCTCCTGCAACCAATCAGAAGCAGTGCCTTGGTTTTCAAACATTTTTGGAAGTTGAATGGACTTCTGGGAACTGATTATGTTCGAGAACCAAGGTACGACTGTACTTGAGAATGGGGAAGAGTTACTAGGAAGCAGCAAATGTATTTGTACACCTCCCTCCCCCCTTCTCCCCCCCCTGCCAGCTGGTCCTCTGCTACTGAGTTGTTGGGCCACACTGACTCGCAAAACAATTTCACAATTTGGGCTTCTAGAAGCAAAGGAGTGTCCCTTAGTTCCCAGATACATTTGCACATCTTATAGGGTTGGCAATTTCTGCAATGGAGAAGAATACTCTGTGGTGATTGGGAATAGAGAAATCCTCACTTCTATGATGTTACGCAACAGTCAGTCTGCTGAAATACTGATGTGACTGATTAGCAGCCAAGCTGGCCTCAGATACCAAGCCAGTCACTGGTATGTGTGCCTAGCTTGCTATTAAGGCTCCTGGTGATTGTTTACGTTCATTTCCGTAAGGTAATAGGAGGTAAAAAGAGTTCAGATACAAAATTCCAGGTATGATGCTGCAATATGATCTTGAAAGATTCTGACCCTCTAGCCACAGTGTCCCTGAACCACCCTGCAGTGGTCAAATCAACCAATGTGATTTCACTTGTCGGTTGCCTGGTGAGCCATTGTTGTGAATGAGCCTCTTATTTTGTGTGTGTGAATATTTAGCCAGTAGCTATTTTTCCTGAAGGGGAAATACTGTGAAAAGGGAACTATGGATTAGGGATGGAGAATGAATTCTGTTCGGTTTTCATTTAAAGGTGAACCTAATTCACCTTTTCCAAAACAATGCATGAAGCAAAAATTAAGTTTCATGAGAACCTTTATTTTTAAAATGCAAACTGATCAGGGAGTTTGGAGAAACAAATTTAAGATGGAAAAACTGAGAGGAAATGAAATAGGCAGATTTGTCCTCCCCTACTATGGATGGATGAGCAACGTAAGCTCCCCTGTCCCCAACATCTCTGGAACACACTTGCCTGGTAGTAAGCCCCATTGAACACTGGAACTCACTTTTGAGTAAACATGCCTAGGATTACACAGTACATTGGCAACATTTTGAGACGTGAGGATTTTGCCCAACATCTGATCTCTCTTTGTGTGCTGTCACATTGATAAACCCAATTGCACAAGTGTCTTCACTGATAAGCAATCTCTGGCAATTGAAACCTATTAGGTAAGGCATTTCTCATTAACAGGGAGTGTTCTCTATTGTTATAAGGAGATGCAAACTTTCAGTAGACTCCAGGTATATTTCCCAAGTAGGAAGCAAGCCAGCAAAGAGCTAGATGATGTTGGAGGCTTATGGGCTGCTGCTGAAGACAGCTTTTGTGGTTTTATTATGGGCAACAGCACAACCAGACCAGAGGGCTCAGTGGATATGCTACCAGTAACTTCCATTGGAAAGACTGAAACAAGGAATGGAGACTAAACACATAGGCCTCCACCCCTTGAAATGCCCATAACATTTGTGTTTTAGCAGCCATAAGTAGGCATACATCCATGCCAGGGAGAAACTTGTCCATGCCAGGGAGGTTGCATCCTCAATAACTTGCCCGGTGGAGAACTTCTATGGTGTGAAGAAGAAGTGACCTTACCAGTGAGTCCCATGAAGGCAGACGCTTCAGGCATTAGACATAGAGGATCACTAGGGATGAAGAAATCCATGAATTTCAGTTTCTCTGAGCTTTTCCTTTTTCTGGTCTTAGGTTCTGTTCTCCACATTTCCACATTTGTATGTGGAACATCTTTTTAAGTCCTTTCAAAAAATGGTCAGCATTTTTAGTATATGTTCACCATGTTTCTGCGTGCAATTTTACCCAATGTAGCAATTTTTGCAAGGAAGTTTCCCTACCGAAATGAATTTTTTGGCATCCTGCTTTTTTTGCTGGGGACGGGGCAGAGGTTTACACATTTCCAATGGGAGCACTGCACCATGAAATTCTGAGAAGGACAAATTTCAAAGGGTGGCTGCAGGTGATGGTTTATGCATTGTTTCAGGAAATGCAAATTAAGTTTGCATTAAGATGCAAATCAAACTGAACTTTCCCCTTACCCTTTTGGGCATCATTCAGGCAGCACTGTGGGAGACTGAAAAACTGATTCATGGCAGATATGGGGAATACTTTTCCTCAATTCCCTTTTCCTCAATTCCAGCACCTCTGGACAACCTCCCAGCGGTGGCGTGCCTGTAGAGAGCATGGCATCATGTGCAATGCACTTCCATTTGTCCTACTGCTTTCCCCTGGGAAAACCTGCCGTTTAGCACTGAATGGCAATCAGGCGTTCCATGGATTTCCGTTTGTTCCAATTTGTCACTAAAGAGTGGCTTTTCCTGGAGAAAGCAGCAGGGCAAAGGCAATTTGTCACTAAAGCGTGGCTTTTCCAGGAGAAAGCGGCAGGGCAAAGACAAAACCACTTGAACCGTAGGACAAGCAGAAAACTATTCAGACTTATGCTTGCTAGGCACAGGACGAGTGGAACACAGGGGACACATGTCAAGGGGTTTTTCACACACAAACAGCAGTTATCTCTCTATCCTGGCATGCAAGAGGCATTTTCAAAAAGTGAAAGACACATCCTAGCCAGGCAAGAGGCCCTGATCTACACCTGAGCAGTTCCTAAGCATTTCAATCAGTGTTATGAAAGAGAAATTCACAGTGGATTGTGCTCCATGTTAACCAACAGGTAGGGATTTTGTTTGATTCTACTTCCGAGACACCAAAATATACGAGGCCGGGATTGTAATTGCCAGAATGCTACAACTGCAATGTCCTTTTAATATTGTAGATTATATTGGGTTCTCCTGTATTTTCACTGATGCATTTTAATTTTACGAGGCTGCCTTCTAAAGCTGTGTGCAATGCAGGAGAAGTCTAAAAACTATTTATTAATTAAAACCCTGGGTCAAAATATGGAGCTGCTCCTTTCAAATAAACAAGTGCCCAAGCTGATGTTAGAGCAGTGGCTCCCACGGTGGGCAGTGCCTCCCCCTGGGGGGCAGTGGCGTTACTGAGGGGCATGCAAAGAGGCAAGGGGGCAGGAGGAGGAGGAATGCTAGAGGTATAAATGACTATCAGACCTTGAAAAGCTGGTATCTCTGGATCAGGTTCACCAGTTGTTGTTGTTGTTGTTTAATTAGTTAATTAAACTAAGCAGTTTTAATTGGATTTTGAGTAGATGTGTCGTTAACTATTACTGCTTTGAATTTTATTGTGTTATTATCTTCCTTAGTGTGCGGTGCAAACCACTATTCTGAATAATGCTTTTTATAGGCTAGGCTGGAGAGACACTGGAGGTGTCTTCATGGAACCAAGTAGGCAACAGCTGAAAAAAGTTTAGGAACCACTGGCGTAGAGTAATATTGCATTAATATAAAAATGTTTGTTGTTTTGTTTTAAATTTGCTCTGCATATTTTTCAAATCCATAGCTTGGAGTTTTAAAGAGGTTGATTCTTATCTATCCTGGCATGCTGCTTAATTTATTTTTTCAGGCACTGATTCTGGCCCCTGTGGGGGGGGGGAGGAATTGTCTCTCTGATGCGTCTCCTCTCTTCCTCAGGGCTTGACATGCAGAATCTCCCTAATTTATCAGGCAACCCAGGAAGACTTATACAGTAGTAGCATTATTCTCTCTTTTACAGACTGAGACTCAGGTTAATTCTTTTGGATCCATTTTTTTCACAGATCCCTTGGAAGTGTGTGTGTGTGTGCGCGCACACGCGCGCGCGCACACGCACACACACACACACTTTCTACCTCTTGGGAGAAGTGGGGTATTTTATCTAGGGGGGAAAGGGGAGAGAAGTGAGCAGAGGGGCTGGTGCCCACAACACACTCCCATAAATGTGGCAAGCTAGCTAGAATCTCAACTACCTAACAATGGGAATGTCTAAGAGACTTACAGATTTCTTTGTGGTGCAAAAACATATGGGGCTTGATATTAGCAGAGAAGATCATGTGCAAGCTGTGAATCTTGAAAGGTGGAAAACCCAGAATGTTTCCATGTGGTCTGGTGGGACTTCTTTTTAATATACCCTCTGACTCAGATATACGAAGCACTTTGACGTTTCTCCTCCCCCCCTCCCCTATGTTGGGAAATGTGGGCTGTCTTGAAAAACTTGATATACTGTAATGAATGCTTTGCAATCTGGTGATGCTGTGGACCAGCTCTGCTCTTTTTCTCCTACTTTTGATGTTCTTTTTCACAGATTTCTTGGTTTCCCCCTACTTTTTGATAAACTAGACATTGCAATAAAACAAAAACCAGAACGTGGCCACAGGCTGTAAAACGTTTGCAACCCCTAGTCTTGTCCAATGGTCTCTTTTCCTCCTAGCACTGGGCCCTAACGAGCTCAAGTTCATCCAAGAGCTCCGGCAGTGACGATGTGAACCATGCTGTTGGGCTGGGATGCCAAGCAGAGTCAATTGATACCCCTGGCAGTTTAGGTAGGGCTGCCATATGTCAGGGGGAATTTCCGAAAAGGCGGTGCTTCTTTGTCATGGATCTTAGGCAAAAGAAGCTCAACAACTTTTGGGTTTTCCTTTAAAAAACCTCAACAACTTTCAGGGTGTTCTGGCAACCATTGTTAAGGGACATTGTGGCGTAGTGGTTAGCATGTCGGACTAGGACCTGGGAGACCAGAGTTCAAATTCCCTCTTGGCCATGAAGCCCACTAAGTGAGCTTGGGGGCTAGTCACTCACTCTTAGCCTAACCTACTTCACAGGGTTGTTGTGAGGATAAAATGCAGAAAGGGAGGACCTTGAGCACCTTGGAGGAAAGGTGGGAGATGAAACAAACAAACAAAAAACAAAGTTAAGAAGTTGGTCATGCCTAGAAACAGGAAGTCACTTTCTCACATTCTTTTTGGCATTTTAAATGTACTGATTTTGTGTCTGAGGACCGTGATGTGTTGCTGCAGCACCTGCTCTTTACCAAATACATTTTCACTTATTGGAAGACAAGCTCCGAAATGCTATTTTCAAGGTTGCTGCTTCTGTCTGTTCTGTGTGTGTGTGTGTGTGTGTGTGTGGGGTCTGGCCCAAGACATTTTGGCGTCTGATATGAATGACAAATTGATGCCCTTCTCCCCACCAGGGAACAATGGATAGATGAAGATCTATATAAGAAACAAAGAGGAAATAAAGATCCACATTGCAATCTGCTGCCCCTGTGGATCCTGCCACCTGAGGCGGTTGCCTCACCTTGCCTCATGGGTGGGCCGCCCTGGTTTGGGGTTTTTTGTTTCTTTTAAAGTGTTTTTGTTACTCTCCCTTTGAATTTCTTTTGTGTGCGCGCACACAAACGCGTCATCCCTGCAGCTGCACAAACCGACTCTCTGGCAGACACGGCACAGCTGGGAGGCATTTGGTGACATTGGTG
This sequence comes from Podarcis erhardii, assembly GCF_964252035.2. NCBI lineage: Eukaryota > Metazoa > Chordata > Lepidosauria > Squamata > Lacertidae > Podarcis > Podarcis erhardii. Next base: position 28,708,586 of record NC_138504.1, read on the forward strand.
GTCATGACTCAGGATTCAGCTCCGGCCCACTCCCCACTGTGGCACCTCACACATGTCTCTGTCTCTCGCCCCCACTCTCCTCATCATTGCCTTTGTGTTTTCTTTGCTCTCCATCCCACATTGCTCAGCTCCCAAGAATGCAGTCATTAAACACTCTTAACCTGTGGGTTCATTCCCCCTGTCACACACCCCCCCCGTTCCAACCCCCTAGTGTGTCAGACTAGGACCCATTGACCTTGGGCCAGTCACTGCCTAACACACTTGACAGGGTGGTTGTGGGGATTAATTGAGGAGGGGGAGAACCATGTATATACTACCTTGAGCTGCTTGGAGGAAAAGGTGGGTTATAAATGCAAAGAATAAATAATATGGGGAGGGTAATTCTTCTTTGTATACAAGAGTCCTATATTTGATAAGGCTACCTGTTAGGTCATTGCAGGAACCGTTGTTCTGCACTTGCCACCTTCTTACCAGGTACTATTTCAGAGCCATGGATCTCATAGCAGAGGGAAGGACCGCTCCCCACTTAAAACGGGGGGCGCCCTTTGCGTGGACGCGTGCAGCCCTGGATCTGGAGTGGCCCCATCAGCATAGGCTTTGCCTTCCCTCAGGTGGGATACCTGGAGGTCCCCGCCTACCCCAGTGAGTTGTCCGATCCCACCTGGGGGAAGCGTTGCCAGGGAAACCAGGCCAGGTAGGGGGAGGGATTACCTGCCCACACAATAGAGGATGGATCTTAATTGGTAATCCTCACTTGGCTCCAGAGATCCCCCGGTGCGCAAGACTTGCCAACACCAGCGCAGAGCACGGAATGGCCTCCGAAGGGCGCCCCGTGCTCCGCGCTGCCAGCTGCCGCTCGCAAGCCTTGCGCTCCCGGGGGGAGATCCCCCGGGTGCGCAAGGCTGGCCAACACCAGCGCGGAGCACGGGGCGTCCTCCGAAGGGCGCCCCGTGCTCCGCGCTGCCAGCTGCCAGCTGCCGCCCGCAAACCTTGCGCTCCCGGGGGGAGATCCCCCGGGTGCGCAAGGCTGGCCAACACCAGCGCGGAGCACGGGGCGGCCTCCGAAGGGCGCCCCGTGCTCCGTGCTGCCGGCTTCCACCCGCAAGCCTTGCGCTCACGGGGGGGGGAGATCCCCCGGGTGCGCAAGGCTGGCCAACACCAGCGCGGAGCACGGGGCGGCCGGCCGAAGCGAGCGGCGATGGGATGTGGGAGGGAGCTCGCTCGCCGCCCCGCGTGTGCTCGCCGCCGCCGCCCCGCCTCTCGCCGCCCGACTCGCCCGCCTCCCTCCCACGGCACGCCAGGCAACGTCTCGCGGCACACTAGTGTGCCGCGGAACACCGGTTGGGAAACACTGATGTAGAGTATCTCTGTTTCTTAAAACTTCTATGCATAATTTTCATAATTAACTATGTAAATCAATTAAATCTGCATCTTTTTGAATACAGCTAAGCAACGTATCTTGCATATGATACAGTGGGCCCCATCTAAGGAACGCAGGAATCTCTCAGTCTACACTGCTGGCAGAAACTCTGCAGGGTTTCAGACATGAGCCTTTCCCTCTCCCACCTGGATATGCCATTGGGGATTGAACCTGGGACCTCCTGCATGCAAAACAGATGCACTACCAATGCCCTTCTGCATTTCAGAATAGATGCCCTAGATTGAATTCGTCCTTTTTTGGTTTTGAAAAGTTAATTAAACTAACTGATTAAACTTTGTGGTTGTTGCTGCTGCTGCTGTAATAGTACTATCTGTAGTAGTATTACCAACCTAACTGGTAAATACTGAAGCATAAACCATGAAAGTCTTTGTATTGAACTGTTTGCCCAGGTCACTCACTCAGCGTCTGGTGGAACACGTCAGAAATGCGTGTCATGTCTACCGTCCCTCTGGAATTGAGTGCTTTGAAAAATCAATCGGCTGGCACTCTGGGAGGGGTGTGTGTATACACACATGCTTGTATGAGAAGCAACTGCACACCAACAGCTTCGGTGACTTAGCAGTGCAGAATGTGCATGCAAAGCATTAGTGGAGCACCCAGCCTGTCGCTCAGCTTGCTCTACTGCTCCACAAGCAGTGCTAGGCAACCAAAACCAGTGACCCACTTTTGTCTGAGGCCTGCTTCTGATGCTGCAGTGCACTGTTGTTTTTCTGCTCCTCAGCTGAGAGAGAAGAGCAGCATTTGATCTGCTATGTAAACATGGCGTAGATGGCAGTTGCTTCCAACACAAGGTGTGTGTGTGTGTGGTGTTGTTGTCGTCGTTTGCTGAGCTAGATAACAGCTCTCTGATCTGCAACATCTAGGATTTCCCCTCTCAATTCCAACCCCACAAGCAATCGTACAACTGTACAAAGTTCCAGTCTCCCCCTATCTCTAGCTTTTTTAAAAAAAAAAATTGCAATTTTTGTAGAAAACAAAACATGGCACAGGAGGAGGTCCATCACTTCTAGACCATGACAATAAAATAGGGGGAGCACAGTTCTGTACCCATGCATAGCAAAGAGCATAGCATTCTGGATTCAGGACTGCAGACTCTCCGCACCACCATGTGCAAACTGGAGGAAGTTTACCTGAGCCTGCTGGCCATATTTTCTTAGAATCATAGAGTTTGAAGGAACCCCTGAGTATCATCAACCCCCTGCAATGCAGGAATATGCAGCTGTCCCATATGGGGATGAAACCTGCAAGTTTAGCATTCTCAGCACCACACTCTAGCCAACTAAGCTATCCATCCTGGAGGACCACAGGTCCTTGTCAATCTGTTTTTCTTTTAATTTACACAGTGTGTGTGTTGCTGCCTACCTGCCATTCCCCTTATGTCATGTGACATCAGGTGATTTAACTTTGAATGAAGAGCGGTTGGAAGCGATGGAGTTCAAGCCACAGCTGTAAAGAACCCTTGCCAGAAGCAGGGATTGCAGTGACCCTGTTTTAGGAAGGGACAGTTTCAGAAACATTTGAGAGACATTGCTTTTTAAGATTCTAATAGACTTATCCTAGCCTGCTTGGACAGTGTTCTCGAAGCTACCAGCATGAGTTTGACCAAACTGCGGGAGGCAGTGGAAGATAGGAGTGCCTGGCGTGCTCTGGTCCATGGGGTCACGAAGAGTCGGACACGACTAAATGACTAAACAACAACAAAAGCCCGCTTGAGCTGATTTTATTTCATTTTTCTATCATAGAGTTTGGAGGGACTTCAGAGGTCATCTTCACCATTGCACCACCTCCACTCTCAGAGGCAGTAAATGCCTGTCAGTATCATTTTCTGAGTTATGACGCAGTTAAAAAATGGCGTCTCGCCAAGACAGGCTTGCCGGAGAAAGAAGGACAGGGGGGAGGAGAATCAGGATCGTTCGAAAGAGAAGGAGTGCTGGAATGCAAGTTTGACCTGACAGAGCCCCCTGATCTGTTTGATATATTGTTTGATATATCTGGCTAGCCTGTGGAAAAATAAAGGACAGACTAAAGGTTAACCTTGTTTATGGAAGCGTTGAACAGAGGCTGTCCCGGAGAGAGATAGTTTTTGAAGAGTACAAAACCCACACAGAGACGCCAGTTTTCAGTCTGCTTGTGAGAACCATCAGAGATCGCAAAGAAAGGAATATATGATAACAACAAGATGAGAAAGAAAGTAATAAAGGACTATCCGGATCGAACTGGATAGAATTGTCTAATTAAAGCAGTAAAATATGTGACGCCTGGAGTTATCTGGAATTTTGGACTCGTGACGAGCTTGATGTATGGGTACCCTCAACAACAAAATTAAAATTTGGCTGTATAATTTGGAACTAATGTGATTTGATTAATGTGATGTGATTGGCCTGTTAATAAAAATTATTTATAAAAGTATCATTTTCTGAGAATCACAAGTGGGGAGAATGCTGTTGTGCCCAGACCCTGTGTGCAGGCTTCCTTTAGGCACCTGGTACGTGAGAACAGCATGCTGGACTACATGGGCCACAGGCCTGATTCATCAGGGTCTTCTTGTGTTCACAACAGCCACTAGGTCGAGTAGCACCTCCAAACTGCAAACCTGGTCCTTCGGGGTGAGGGTTGTTCCATCCAGAACAGGTTGCATGATTAAAAGATTAATAATGCTGTACTGGCACAACAGATTAATAATACTCCAGTCAAATGCCTGCTTCAATAAAGAAAATGAAGTCTAAGGGCAGATCCACTCCACACATTTAAAGCACATCCAACACACATTTGAAATATATGACCTCCTCCAAAGAATCCTGAGAACCTTAGTTTCTTAAGTGTGTTGGGAATTGTAGTTATGTGAGGGGAGACTACAGTTCCCAGGATTCTCTGGAGGAAGCTTTGTGCTTTAATTGTGTGTTGAATGTGTTTTAAATGTACACCTGCATTTAACCAGGCAACAAACAGTCAAAAGAGCGAGAATCAATCTCTGGGATACCACAGTTTGGGAAACACCAAACTTCTATGCAGCCACAGAAAAGGCTCTGTCTCACATCCTAAACAGTCATGCCTGGTACATATATAAAGCCCTCCCCTGCCTTGTTTTATACGCCAACAATGACTACTGTGCAGAAGGTAATAGAAAAGTCGTGATCTCTTCCAAAGCCATGTCAATGCAGTCCAAGATGAAAATGCAACGCCTCTTCCCCTCTGTCTCTGGGCAGATATTGCAGCCAACACAGTTAATGCTGAGGTTTTTCTTTCTCAGTTGCTCCTTCCCTGCCCTGCAAACTCAGATCCTTATGAGGTAAGTTAAGGACAGAGTCAGTCATCAGTTTTGCAAATGACTCTTGCCTTGTCTTACTCTGGTGTAATGTCACCACGTTTCCCCCGAAGAAAACAAATATTTAACTCTAATCCATGAACAGCAGTGGGATAAAATGGAGCTTAGTCATTAAGGGTCAAGCTGCCCTGCATGCATATAAAATTTCAGCACAGCTGTGTTGACTCAGAGATTTTCATTAACGCTTTTGTCATTAACGTACCTCTTCACTTATTGATGATCCTGGTGGAGTTGGAAGGCCCTTGCTAATGCCAACAGGGGAAGTGCCCTCAGTTCATAGCCGGTAGTTCTCCAGGATCTTGGGCAAAAGATTTTCCGAAACCTGTTACATGGGATCCTCTCAACTGGAGATACCTGGCATTGAACCTGTCACCTGCATTAAAAAATAAATAAAAAATTGCAGCATTTATATCCCACTTTTCCTCCAAAGACCTTGAGGTGGTATGCATTGTCCTTTCTTCCTCCCTCTATATAATCCTCACAACAACCCTGTGAGGTAGGTAAGGCTGAGAGTTGGTGACTTGCCCAAGATTACTCAGTGAGACTCATGGCCAAATGGGGATTCAAACGCTGGTCTTCTAGGTTCTAGCATGACACACTAACAACTACACAACACTGGCTGTCTCAAGTACTTGATGTCCATGGCACAGAGCTATGGTCCCTCTCCAGTGTCTCCCAAATGCAGAGGGAAAGGGTGGTGCATGCAAAAGCTCCCAGGTTCAATCCCAGCATCTCCAGGTAGGGCTTGGAGAGAAGGCAGCTGGAAACCCTGGAAAGCAGCTTCCAGTCCATGTAGACAACATTGAGCTGGCTGGACGAATGGTGTGACTCTACATAATGCTGCATCCTAAGGAGCTGCCAAGCATCCCCCTTGCCTCTTCAAAAAGCTGCTCCTGAAGGTCAAGAGACCCTCTGCTGTGGCTTTCAAAGCATGAAGGGCATGGAAAACTGTTGTCACCATGGCATGGCACAGCACTGCACTGTACCTCATCTTTAACTAGGGATGGGGAAGAAAATCAAATCAGACTTCACCATGTAAAAGCAAACCTACCTAATTCGCACCTTCTGAAACTCCTGCTATACAGGACCTTCCTAATTGCTTGAATTGAGAGCTGAAAATGCACAAGTACCAAAGCGAAAACCAAACTGCTTCAACCTTAATTCTGTTTATGCCTTCAAAGTCCACAAGCAGGGACTTTGCTGACCCAAATCAGCAAACCTCTCCAGTTGCAAATTGGGCTGAAATTTTCCTTAGTGTTTACAAAGAGGTCCTTGTAGGAGGACCAACCGTGTCTGCTCAGCCTGTGTTCATCGGAGTCTAATGTTTATCCAGGCTGGCATGTTTTATTTAAAACAAAATGTTTTTGAGCAAAGCTCAGAACGGAAACAACTTTTAAGAGGGTGAGATATATATATATATATATATATATATATATATATATATATATCACACACACAAAGGTCTCCTGGACACCACATTTTGTTATTATGGGAATGTTCTCTCCCCCACTGTCACTGGGCGGACTGTGCAGACTCTTCGTGAAGGCTATGAATGTGGGGCTCATTTAGTATTCCCCCTCCCCAGTAAATAGTTTCCACAACAGTTATTTCCATGCACACTGTATCTTAGTGTGCCTTGTTAAACCTTCTGAACTTCTAATCCTAGCTCCAGCAACTGAGCTTTCTTCCTTGGCCTTCCCTACGCTTAACCTATTTCTCTTTGAAATTCCTTTCTGCGGTGATGTTCAGCCATCTGCTCTGCATTAGCACCTTGTGTCTTTGCCCTCTGAGTAGGAAATATTTGCTAGGCGCTCATTAGGCTCTGCGGGGAGCGGAAGCTACAGAATGGGTAAACAGCTCAAGACTTAACCAGATGGCCCTCTCTGTGGGCTGCAACAGGGCTCCTCGACCCTTTTGTCGAAGTGATTCGACAATGTGGCAATATGTCACCCAGGAGACATTGACATCCAATGACTGACAATAGCTGCTGCGCAGCTAGTTTTCCATGCCTTACAATGGGGCTGTCTCTCCATAGAGGTGGGGCCAGTCAAATGTTCACAATATCCCACTTGTGCCAGGGAGTGAAAATGCACCCTAACTTTCTTGACTGAGAGTTTCCCAGCCTTAAGCGTTTTGCTTTACATTGGAAGCTACTTTACATTTGTGAAGAAAGCAGCAAATATAATCAATAATAACTGGATATAACATGGATTGAACCCAGAATCTTCTGTTTGTGCTCTACTGCCAACCTTTTCTCCTCTTTCCATTCTTTAGCCAAGTTAGATAAAGGTAAAGGGACTCCTGACAAATAAGTCCAGTTGCAAACGACTCTGGGGTTGCAGCGCTCATCTCGCTTTAAAGGCTGAGGGAACCGGCATTGGTCCGCTTCCGCAGACATTTTTTCCAGGTCATGTGGCCAGCATGACTAAGCTGCTTCTGGCAAAACTAGAGCAGTGCACGGAAATGCCATTTACCTTCCTGTCAGTGTGGTACCTATTTATCTACTTGCACTTTGTGCTTTCGAACTGCTAGGTGGGCAGGAGCTGGGACCGAACAACAGGAGCTCACCCCATCGCGGGGATTCGAACCGCCGACCATTCGATCGGCAAGCCCAAGCGGCACAGTGGTTTAACCCACAGTGCCAAGTTAGCTGCCTCTAAATACATAAAGGGTCTTGTAATCATCATTCTCTCTATTTAAAATAAAGACCTCAGGCTGTGTCAGGATTGGGAGAGGTGGCTTTATTTTTGATATCTAGCTTTTCCTCCAAAAATGGAACCCGGTATTACTTAAATAATTATTGTTATTATGCTTTCTAAGAGCATAAGCTTCACATCTTGCATATTGCAGAGCCAGTTATTTCTGGGATCCTTAATCACAGCCGATATTACAAATATAGATGTTTGTTTTGTTATCTCCAATATGTTTTGCCCTTTCGTCTCCTTTAGTAGCTTACTTTTTAAAAGAAGGTATGTTATAACAAGAATAAGTTTTCAATGATACTTTGAGAATCTTGGTTATGTTAGTTGAAAAAAACATTAGGATCAAATTTTGGTAAATTTGAGTTTACGTTAAAATAGATAGTGGTGTAAGTAACCTTATTGGACTCTATGGTTCACAGACTTCCTTAAATCTGAATTGTTATAACAAGTTGACTCCTGAACTGGCAGAGCCCAACACAATGTGTGAACTACAAAAATCAGAAGCCAATGTATTTAGTTGTCCCTGAAGAGACGGCACATTTCAATTCCTTCAAAGTTCTGAAGGCATTAGACATGGTTCTCCATCCCCTTGAATTTTAATTCTCATAACAACCCTTTGAAATAGCTTAGGCTGAGAGATGGTAAGTGACCCGAGATCACCCTTGCCACCTGTGCCACAATATTGAACACCTGCATATCTGAGCTCCCTCAGAAAAGAAGACGCCTGCTTGCAAAGCTGCCTTCATCCTCTTGTGTAGGTTGTAGAGCTGAAGGCTCTTCTTTGCTTGCTCTGCACATTTTATCCTGAACATATAGGGTAACTCTTCCTATGGACTCTGGGTAGAAACCTTTGCAGACAGGAAGCTGTCTTATAACCAGAGCTGGCCCAATACATTTTTGCTTTTGAGGTGAAGGACAATATGGTGCCTCCGGCCCATGCTGTGTGCAGAAACCAACTGGACTTATAGTTGAATCTTACTTATTCCAACACTGGTGATGGGATGGCATGCTCCAAGGCAGCACGCTCATTAAGGTTGGCCAGGAGAGACCGTGAAGGATACACAGCTCTGTCCTCCAGCAGGCCAGGGCAGCAGCAAGGAGACTGGCTAGGGCAGCAGCAAGGAGGTTGCCACCACTGCCTTCAGTATCCAGTGGAAGTGGTTGCCTCACTGTGTCTAATGATGGGGCCAGTCCTACATATAAGACCATTGGCACATCCATCTCATTGTTGTCTACACAGTGACTCACCAAGATATCAAAGATGGGGTCTTTCAAAGCCATATCTGGTGGTGCAGTAGGTTGAACCCAGTATCTTTTGCATTAAAAACCCAGGCTTGACCATTACGGTAAATTACCCAAGTCAGCATGGCTTCTCCTTATACTCATTCCCTCCCTAATCCTATTACTCACCACCCTCCATGCAGGCACGCACGCACGCACAGTTATGAGATTTGCACGCCATAGCAGTGAAATAACAGGACTGGGCAACAGGTCAAGGAAAGGAAGAGTTGGGAGAAACTGGCTTGTCTAACAGTACCTTAGGAGATTTACAGTTCCAGTTGTGGGGAAGGGCTTTGGCTCTGTGGCAGAGCACCCCAGTTCAATCCCCAGCATCTCCAGGCAGGGCTGGGAGAGCTCCTACACGCTGAAGTCCTGGAGAGTCACTGCCAAGAAGTGTACACAATTGTGAGCTGGTTGGACCAACAGTCTGACTTTGTTTAAGGCAGCTTCCTAGGTTCCTAAGTGGTGTGCACCCTAGAAGCAAGAATTACTGCACATTACTAAGTATTCTCTGATCCTCTATGAAGCGCAAAACTGGGGCAGTGATTTCCCAGGTGAGGACCATGCATTTTGGTGCTGTGCCTGAGAAAGAGGAAGCACTGGGGCACATTAGAGGTAGGGCTGTGTAAGTCCAGCTTCAGATCTAACAATTAGGGCGAAGTGGCCAGATACTTTGCTGCAAGTTTCTGTGCTTTGCAAGTTGATCTTTTCAGATAGTGCAGAGCCAGGATTTTTGTTAGGGGGGCAGGGCTTTTGTTGGGCGGGGGGAGGAGGGCAAGACCATCGTGATTGGTAAGTTAGTTAAGTATTTCTATTGTTTTACTTGATCTGGGGAAGGGGCAGCTGCCCCTCCTTGGCTATGCCCAAGGCCTGGCAGATGCTCAGCAGCAGAGCTTTGTGGGCAGAAAAGCCTGCATTCAATCATTGACACCTTCAGTTAAAAATATTTCAGGGAGCTTGGCTGGGAAAGGCCTATCTCCTGAGGAGCGATTACCAATTAGATAGAATGGGCCCAGCAGAACCAATGGCCTAACAACATAAGCCATGTGCTTATGTTAAAAGTGTGAGCAGTTGGTCCATGGAGTGCACATTGCACAGACCCTTGTTGATAAGAAACTGCCTCAGGTTTGCTGTTAGGTGCCTCCCCATTCAAGAGCAGAGAGAAGATCTTAGCCAGTCAGTTAGCCTAGTAGTCTGCCCTGACTGCCAGTGGTTCACGAAGGCAGCCTTCCCCAAGCTGGTGTTCTGAACTCTCAACTCCCTTCAGCTGGTCTGATGGGAGCTGGGAGTCCATAGAACCTGGAGGGCACCAGGTTGTGGAAAGCTGCCCCAGGGTCTTAAGTGGGGGTCTTTTCCAGCCAGCTGAATGCTGGAGGTGAGCCAAAGTTTCTTTCTCTCCCACAGCCTCTTCAAGCCTGCCCTCCCCATCAGCCTTTTGTGGCTGGCGCTCCCAGACTCTTCTCAATGCTCTCCTTAATGGACATTTTCCTGTTGGTGTTCTTATCTAGTGTCGGCAGCCCATCCCCTCTTGCCTCCCAGCCCTGGCCCTGCATGGTTCTCAGGGCCTTCCCAGCCTTGCACCCCCGAACGGCTCCAGCTTTTGGCCAGCTTTTCATCCAAGCTCTTGATATTTAACGTCCTGCCTTAATGAGGGGAAGGTGTCCTGTGGGCTTCTATCCTGCTGAAGACAATATGTAAGTGGAATCCCCCTGAGAGGTGCAAGCCCGGAGAGAGTTTTGGAAGTCCAAAACAGGAAGAGTTCTGTTTGGGATTCAAAGTTGACGCTTTGCAGCAGCGGATGTTTGGAGAGAGGCGGATGTCGGCCCCTTGGGGCAGCCCCTGCTGGCCTCAGCAAAGAGTTCCAGAGCAATTCCAAAAGGAATAATAAACCCTTGAGGTTGTTGCCTGTGGGCCCCAGTGTCTTCAGAGAGCCAGCCAGCTGCACAGAGCCAGCCAGGGCTGCAGAAGGAACCAAGAAAAAGCAAACAGGTTTTGGAAAAGCAAGTCCCGCTTTGAAAACTTGGTTGCCAAAGAAATGTGGTGGCATCCGGTGCAAGAGGTGGAGTGATCTGCAAGCGGAACACCATGCAAAAATAATGTGTGGGCCTTGTCAACGGCAAGGGAAATTGCATTCAGGAAAGTCCTTCCCAAACTGTTGTGCACCTCTCTCCCCAATGCTTTTGTAGGCTTGACCAGGCAGCAGAACCAGGTGGTGAACTAGATGCACCAAGAGTCTGACTTGGGGCACTTAGGATGCACCCTTATACCTAGTCACATTTAACTCAGTACTGTTTGCACCCACTTATATCAGCTCTCCAGGTTTAGGCACTAGACCAGGCATCCCCAAACTACAGCCCCCAGGCTGGATCTGGCCCACCAGGCTCGTAAATCCGACCCGCCAGCCGGAACACCTTGCTAGGTTTATCTCAGCATGTGGGGACTGCAAGGACCTTGCCACCCACTCAGCCAGTCCCTGCGTGCAGTGGCATAAAAAGCGGGGGCAGGGGGAGGTGCACCCTGGGTGCCATCCTGAAGAGGGCACTGCAGGAGGTGTCCCCTGCTGCTGTGCGCAGCAGATTGCGCTGCCTCTGCGGCGCATGGTGTACCCTGCCCCCTGGATGCAGGCATGGCCGCTGCTCTGGCCATGCAGCTAACTCCGTGACTGGCAGGAGGAGCCATAGGAAGGCAGCCAGATGCACCCCCTCAGCTCTGGAGCACACGTGTTGGGTGGAGCAAGGCATGTGGGAATTCTCCTCCTCGGTTTAGCCGCGATCGAAAAAGGCGGGAAGGCGAGTGGCTGAGGAGAGATGGTGCCACTGGGACAAAAGGCTGAGGCGGGAGGAGGTGACAGGAGTGGCAGGAAAGCAAATGCCGAGCGCGCTCCGGCAATGGAGAAGGCGCTTCTGCCCCTCCCAGTCCTTCAGCATTCTAGGCTCACTACTCAGTCTTCATTATATGTCCTCCCCTTGGAACTTCCCGCACCTGCTAGAGTATTTTTGTAGTTTTGCAAACTTTGGGGACAAATAACCTTCTCCCTGGGTGTGAATGGTGTCACTCTGGCTACATGAGGACCCACCTTCAGAGAAGGGGGCGCACTCTGTTGGCACAGGTCTCTCTCTTCTGTGATCACCCTGCAGCCCCTTGAATGCACTGCTTATAAAGCCAGCAAGTTCCGGGGAAGCGTTTGCATTATCCCAGTCTTCTCCAACGGGATGTCCTTCATAGGGTTCGGGACTACGATGCCCTGGGGGCCAATGGGAGCTGTAGTCCAAAACTTACACAGGGGCACCAGGTGGGTGAAAACCGCTGATCATTTTGCCAGACAAGGGCTCCTTAATATTCTCTCCCATTGCCCCACCACCACGTACCTGCTGCCACTCGAGGCAGGAGTCTTGCTGATTCTGCTTCTCAACTTCCCAGTGAAATGTACATCATCCCCTTTACCTGCCTGCCTTCCCTCCTCTTGAATCCTCAAAAGGTTGTTTTAACTATCCTATGCTGGTTACACAACTAGTAGTTTTATGTGGCTTGGGATTTTCTGAGGGGCATTGGGGGGGTGCTGCTGGGTTTTTTTGGGCTTTGTTGTTTCTGGATGTAGGAGTTGTCCTAACAATTGGCGAGCAGAGGGTTCCAGGTTCGATTTGGGGTTGGAGGACAGGTGTGCAAGCTGGGGTGGTGGTGGTGGTTGTTAGGGGTTAGGGAGACACACGGGCAAGTTTGGTCATAAGGATGGGACTTAAGGAGACACGGGTGTGGGCTAGGTCATGGGGATCTGGGTTAGGGAAGCATTCATAGGCTGGGTCGTGAGGAAGGGTGTTAGGGAGATGTGTATAAGCTAAGGTTACCATATTTTTTTCAAAGAATCTGGGGACACCTTTTTTTAAAAAGAGGAAAAAAATTATTTTAAAAAATAAAGAAGTAATATCTTCTCTTCTGTGGTCTCCTCTGTCGCTCGGCCTTCCTCTGGGCCTCAGCGTGCTCTTGGAATGCTAGCTGCCAAGGAGTAGGCTTGGGTCAGGCCCAGGCTCGGCCATGTGTCCATGCCCTCCTGGTGCTCTCGTACCTCTCCTCCTTAGTGGCAGCAGTGGCAGGGGCACGGCAAGGTCAAGGCTCTCCTTTTTTCTCCTTCCTCTTTCTCTGCTCCCTTCTCCTCCTCTCCTCCTTCTCACCACATCAGCTCCAGGGTTTTTACTGGCCCCGGAGTGCCACTGGCCGGGTGGCCGGACGCTCTCGTTCCCGGCTAGATTTTGGTCGCACAGGAGGGGGTGTCAGTGGTCCCCCCAGTTGATGCGCTGGGCATCCCTGGTTCCCCCTCGGCAGTCTCAGCAGCCCAGAGCCAGCCTGGTAGTGCAGTTGGCTCTGGCTGGCTTCAGGAGCTGCTCGCTGCCGTAGCGCCCGCCATTTTGCCTCGCTGGAAGTCCCCATATGATGTGTCTTCTGCTGTTGAACCAATCACGCAGCATTCATTCCCTACTAATAAATCTACAACACTTAAAATACAAATCCGGGGACATTAAATGAAACCAGGGGACATTCCGGGGATGGATTTTGTCCGCGGACAGATTTGTAAATGTGGGGACTGTACCCGGGAAACAGGGACGTCTGGTAACCATAGTATAAGCTGGGTTGTGGGGACGGGTGTGTGCAGTCAGACACGTTTATAGGCTGGGTTGTAGGGACAAGCATTAGCCATATTGACCATCTCATTAGCCAAAAGCAGGTCCATACTTCCCATTGAAATACTTATAAGTTTATGTTGATTAAAATCGTTCTTCATTTAAATATTGTATTGTTTTTCCTGTTTTTTTTTGTGTGCACTACAAATAAAATATGTGCAGTGTGCATAGGAATTCATTCATATTTTTTAAAAAATTATAGTCCAGCCCCCAACAGTGTCTGAGGGACAGTGAACCAGCCCCCTGTTTAAAAAGTTTGGGGACCCCTGCACTAGACTTGGTGATTCCAGTGACTGAGCCCTGTCCCCAACAGACAAGGCTCCACAGCAGTTTCTTGTAGACTCAGTGATGCTGAAGCCCTGCAATTTTTTGTGCACTGTCCACATGACGAAATTCCTCATCAAAATGTACCCCACATTAATTTCTCCTTTAATACCGATTTACCATTTCTGTGGGGAATCTAGATAACTGAAAACTAAAAAGCACCATGGAAATCTGAATTAATTTGGGAGCAATAAGGATGGTGTTTTGATGAGGATGAAATCATGTGTGGACACTGCAAAAAACTTAAACATGTGCATGCATGACTGTAATGATTCTGGGTCCACAGGCTGACTATAGTTATGAGGAATGGTTCCTCATTACCCGCAAACACCTGATGACTGCTCCCAGTGGCTTCATGTAGATATTAAATGACACTGGGGACGGATTAGTGTCAGGAAGCCAAATAGTACTCTGCCAGTCCTTCTCTCTGGACTCCATCCTATAAGTAGGACTGGAGCCACTGTAATACCTGCAGTTCCCATTCCACTGAGTTGATCCAGGAAGATACTATGGTTAATGGTATCAGAAAGCTCAGGGTGATCAAGAAGCAGGAGTAAGGTCACACTCCCCATGTCCTGCTCCCCAAAAAGCTCATCCATCAGGCAGACCAAGGCAGACTCAGTCCTGTGGCCAGGTCTGACCCCAGATTGGAATGGATGTAAATATACTCATGTCTCCCAAGAATCCTTGCAGCTGCCCCGCCACAACTCTCTCCACCATCTTCCCCAAGAGGCAGGTATTCGTGACTGGTCAATAGTTGTTCCAATAGGTGTTCCATTTAGGAGTGGTGACGCCACCTCCTCTTTCAAGGCAGCCTGAACCAGACCCTCATGAAGCATTAACCATGCTCTGAACCCAAACAGGCAACCTCTTCTGCTAGATTGAATATGCCAGGAGGGCACATCAGCTGACTGCGTAAGCTGAGACTGATCCTACAACATACTGCCAACTCTGGCATTGTAATGATAAGCTTGTAATGCAGCTAAGCATATTTACCAAGAAGAAGCAGTGTGATGTAGTGGAGTCAACGCTAGGGAGATCTGTGTTCAAATCCCATATCAGTTGTGAAGGTCGCTGGGATCCTTGGATTAGTTACTATCTCCAATCCTCTTTTAATAAATAATACCTTGTGTTGAAATCAACGGGAGGTGTTGTTAGATAAATATTCCAAGAAATTTCACCATCTTTCTATCACTGCATGGGCTCAGATGGTTCTGAAAGTCTGTCATTTGTTTATTTTGAAAAGTTACAGACAGTTTTCCCTTGAACAAGAGGAGCTGGTTAATTAACACTTCAGAACCCTATTTTTTAAGTTTAAAAGACTGAAAAACCTGGTTTGACCACTGATGGGTAAGTGTGAGGCTGCAAAGTGCCAGTCCAGAGCCACCTTTTAGAGGCCCGTTTTGGAGCAGGTTCAGACCATCAGACCAGCTGTTGGTGCCAGTCTGCTCCATGTTGAACTCCTACTTCAGTAGTGAACCCCTCTATTAAGGTCCTAGGATCAGAGAGCAGAAACCTTGAACTTTAGTGAATGGTAACTGTTGACTGTACCCATGTCCAATAGACCCACGTCCAGCTCAGCAAAGTTTGTACAGTGATAGCCAGTTAATCATATCCTAAAGACAAGGAAGTCCATTCAGATCACTGCTTTTTCAAGTCTAGAACTTGGAAGAAGCTGGAGTCCTCAGAGCATGTTGCTGACTCAAGCTGTTTTGCAATAGTAGGGCAATCTGTAAAGTTAATTATTAGGTCCCATTTGACTTGGAGCCCTGTCCAATTTTGGCAAGGACTGCTGTTCTAAGAAGAGTATGTGCTGTGGATCCAGCTTGATGGACCTTGAATGTAGAAATATTCTTTTAAAGACATTAAGTTATCAACTGTGTGATGGGCACGAACAGATCTGGCTATGTTTCTGCTCAGTTTTGCAGGCATTCATTTATAACTCTGTTCTGTCCTTTTCCCATATTAATCAGGGGATGGGGATTTATTCAGCTGAAAATTGTATTTAAATACATATTTTATCACAAAATATGTGTTTTATCTCAAGGTATGCATCTCTAGATGGATTTTATACTGAAATACACATTTTAAAACATATTGTGGTTTTTATTTTGAGCAAAGAATCGTATCACAACACCCAGAGGTGTGAAACCCAGAGTATAATTGTGTTCCAAACCACACCTTAGTTCAGGAGGTGAGTTTGCATAGGAATTCACAGAAATTGAGTTCCTCAAACATCCTTAGATCTGTCAAATTTTTCCTTAAAGAATTAATTCCATTGATTTAACAGGACTGGTCTCATCGGTGGCTCAGGAGGCAGGGGTTTAGCACATGAGGGTTTAGCACCATTTCAGGAAGAAGTGTTATCTTTCTCATATGCATATGCACACTTATGTAGCATTGTATGAACCACACATAGAACATGTCAAAGCATCACAGGATTATTTTCCAATTGGTTTCTGCTGATTCTAGGATATATTCAGCTGAGGTATATTTGGTGTTAATTTATTATCCCCTTTTATTTGTTGAATTTATTATTGCATTTCTATCCCACCTTTCCGCCAAGGACCTCTCAGTGACATCATGGTTCTCCCCCTTGGCATTTTATCTTCTCATTCACCTTGTGGTGTAGATTAGGTTGAGAGACAGTGGGTGTCCCAAGGTCATCTACCCAGTGAGTTTCATGGCTAAATGGGAGGATTTTATCTCTGATCTTCCGAGCCCTAATCTGGCACTCTAAGCACTACACAACACTGGCTTGTTTAATGATACATCATTTTATGGATTTGTAGTGATTATTAACTGAACTGCCAGTTAATATTTCATGTTGTTGTTGTTGTTGTTGATTTTGGATGGTGCGGGCTCTTTTGCACTTCCTTTCGGAGGGAAAAGTGGGGTAGAAATAAAATGAATGGATGATCCTTGAGGAGCACGTATAGTTCTGTCCAGGTCACTTGTTCTCGCGTTCCTGTTGCAAACAATCAAATAGGCCTATATATTAGAGGTACGCGGGTGGCGCTGTGGTTTAAACCACTGAGCCTCTTGGGCTTGTGGATCGGAAGGTTGGTGGTTCGAATTTGCATGATGGTGGTGAACTCCCATTGCTCTGTCCCATCTCCTGCCAATCCAGCAATTCGAAAGCATACCAGTGCAAGTAGATAAACAGGTACCGCTGCAGCAGGAAGGTAACAGCATTTTCATGCGCTCTAGCTTCTGTCACGGTTTTCCATTGCGCCAGAAGCAGTTTAGTCATGCTGGCCACATGACCCGGAAAGCTGTCTGTGGGAAAACAACGGCTTCCTCAGCCTGAAGTGAGATGAGTGCCACAACCCCATAGTCACCTTTGATTGGATTTAACCATCCAGGGGTCCTTTACCTTTACCTTTACTTTATGCCATAGGTGCAAATAAGAACATAAGAAGTGCCTCTTGGATGAAGCCCATCTGGTTCAGCATCCTGTTCTGACAATGGCCAGTCAGATGCCTGTGGGAAATCTGCAAACAGAACTCAGGCATAACAGCCCTCTCCTCTCTTGTGGTTACTTCACTACCAATCACATGTGTTTTGTTCCGCTACACTGGGGGAGGGAGCAAATTCCATAGTCCAGGGGTCAGCAAACTTTTTCAGCAGGAGGCCGGTCCACTGTCCCTCACACCTTGTGGGAGGCCAGACTATATTTGGGGGGGGGGGAGAAAGAAAAAGGAATGAATTCCTATGCCCCACAGATGCATTTTAAAATGCAGTGATGCATTTTAAATAAAAGGACACATTCTAATCTGTAAAAACATGCTGATTCCCGGACCATCCGCAGGCCGGATTTAGAAGGCGATTGAGCCGGATCTGGCCCCTGGGCCTTAGTTTGCTTACCCATGCCATAGTCTAACCACATCTTCTGTGAAATAAATACTTTCTTTCTCTGTCCTGAATCTTCAAGATGGTGTGAACATTCCCCACCCCCCAGCTTCAGGGAAGCGCTGGTGCCTTTGTGACATTAGCCAAGTTTACTTTACTCAACTAACTTTTTATCATTGGCTGGATCTGTTTGAAGCCATTAAGCAAACTCATCTAACAGAATTTCTAACATGCTGTTCAAAGCTTGTTGCTAATACGGTCTTCCTGTTACTTCCTTGTCCTGGGAGATGTTGGAAGCATCCCTTAAGATCTTGCCAAAGAACCAAAACAACTACGTAGTCCTCCCAGTTTCCTACCATGTAGTATTTCATTCATTTCCCTCTCTTTTGGTATTTTCTAAAAGAGTTACAGAGCAATTAGAATCAACAGGCAGCAAGATAATTACCGTAAATGCAGGATTTGATTATTTAGTGGGGTATGTACGTAATTAGTAAAGCGAGACCACTCTGGAAATTCACTTGCCCCAGGTTGTGCAGATGTACCATGTTCTTCCCTGGATTGAACTCAGGGGCCACCAGTTCTGTGCTGGGCAAAGCACTGGTTGGCTGGAACTCAGCGATGTCAAAACTCACCTCCCCAAATAGTTATTCCACATAACTGTTGGGGATAGGGGCAAGACAGAGTAATCAATCAGTCTCAGTGGGCCCAGTGGTTCAGTGGGTAGGGGTTTTTTCCTATTAATACCAAGGCTGTGGCTTCAGTGCCCATGGGAGTACCTTCCTTAAGGATGGCCCATTGGCCAAAAGCAAAGCGCAAGTCATCTGAATTTAAAAATCCAATTAATTTCAATGGTTTCAAATCAATTGGAATTCAAGTGGGCCATGCCCTAGGCTTCAAACAATCCATAGACCAGTGTTCCCCAACCTAATGCCCTCCAAGTATTTTTGACTACAGCTCCTATCAACCCTGACCGTTGACCATGCTTGCTGATCAACTGTGTCCCAAAACTTCTCAAGACTGGGGAAGGCTGCCATAGACTGTACCTACCCCATGTTCAAAAGCAAAGTTCTGTTCCTCAGATGAGTTATGGTCATGGGAATGGTGAGTCGGCCAACTAATAATTGGCTATCCATGGAAGGAACATAGCAATCCTTCCTCAATTAAAGGAAGGATGTTGCAGTTCTGTGCTAGGTAGAACCAACCACCAGCAAAGTGTTTGAAAATTTCTTTCCCCTTTTTTTAAAGCAGGGACAGGAGATGATCCATTGAAATCTTACTTACGCAACTGCTGAGTCTCTAGGGATATTGGCAGAGACATCTGTCAGGAAGACATAGTTCAAAGGGATGAGCATAGAACAGGCAGCTCTTTCTATATACATAGTAAGAACAAAGGCTACCTAGGTGTGCAAAGCAAAATATTTGATCAACTGAAGGTCTGACTACAAGGGAGATGCAAAACTGATATCCAGAAGGACAGTTGCATTAGTCCACTGCAGCAAAAGTCAACACAGAGTCTTACAACACCTCAAAGACTAACAAATTTATTACATCATATGCTTTTTGTGGAGTGGGATCCTCTTCATCAGATGCTGGGTTCTAATTCATTAAAGTTTGGAAAGTTTGTGCCACAATATATGTAGTAGGCTGCAATCTGGACCATGTTGACTCAGAAGTAAGTCCTACTGAAAGCACTGGGTTTATTCCCAGGTAAATGGAATTGGATTACAGCCTTAGAATATATATTTGATTTGAATTAATTTTATAATGAAATGATTTTAGAATGTTGTATTATTTTATTGTTGTTAGCTGCCCTGAGCCCGGCTTCGGCTGGGGAGGGTGGGATATAAATAAAATTTATTATTATTATTAATTTATTATAGTTTATAAAGTGCAACTGAACTCCTCGGTTTTTGCTGCATTTAAATACAAAAAAACTCTGAAAAACAAAGTCTGAGAAATGCAACTGTATTGTTCACCCTAAGCTATTGTATCCAGGTGATGTTGTTCCATACACAATAATCTGCATTGACATATTCCCTGTGCTGAGAATGAAAGTCATGTTAGCCAAACCCTCGATGTGTGTGGCAGCTTTGATCTGTCGCTCTGCAATTCCAGTGACTCAAAAGCTCGTACCCTGTGTGGGCCTGCCATGTCTCTCCAAGCCTCAAACTTATCTCCACAACGACCAGATTTTAACTTGGTCAGCCAGCAGTTTTTACCAGAAACCATAATTCAGGTCAGCTTCATACCTAATTTGAGCTCTCTTAGGAAAACATGGTTTCAGACAGATTTGTCTCTTGGGATGGTGGAAATGAAATTCAGGGATAGTTGACCTCACACATTTGCAACTCGCCAGAAAACTCTCGCCAAGAAAACTGCCTGACTTGGCAGGCTGCAGTGAGGGAGGAAAGGGCAATTCTTTCTTCCAGAAGCAACCTATCAAAATGCTTGGCATTTGCAGGAGCAACCCCTGGGGCATAGGAAAAGGTGCTTTTTGCACACCCCTGGTGACGGGATGTTGAATTTATGTGTGGGCGACTGAACTGAGCGTCCTCAAGATATGCTTTAAAAGATATGTGAATTCCCAATGTACCAAGGGACATAGCCACAGGATGGAGGACAGCTTGGAGTCCACCATCACTAAAGAGCCCGAGTGATGTGGTGCTTAGAGTTCTAGAATGGTGGACGTTGTCTTCCATGGAGGGCCATAGCTTCCCTACACCTGGATTACTAGTGTTGAACTAGGACCGGGGAGACCTTGAGGGGGGGTTCAGACTTGGGACTTTCTGCATGCAAAGCATCTGATCTGCCATGGAGCTGTGGCCTTTCCCTATTCAAAGGAAGCAGCCTTATACTAAATCAGGCCACTGGTCCATCTAGCTCAGTATTTACACTGATGGGCAGTGGCTCTCCAGGGTCCTAGGCAGAGGAGTGCCCAAGCCCTATCTGGAGATCCCAGTAACTGAGCCTGGGACCCTCTGCATTCAAAGCATATGTTCAATCAATGAGCTCTGGACTTCCCCTGGATCCCTAAGGTATAGGGCCAGTCCTCCCTGACCACACGCATCACCCTTGCCAGTCTAGTCTGACATCCTTCAAACCACAGTGCCTTACCCAACACAGTGCAACCCTTATATAGGCACAGTGCCTTATATAGGCACACACAACAGTGCAGTGAAAACCTTGGTTTATGCCTGCCAATCTCTGCAGCTGGAAGGAGCATCTCTGTGCTCCTGTTGCTCGCATAAAGGGCAAAAAAGGTGGGCGCAATATTTTAAAGCAGCAGCGCCGGTTTGGGCGAACTCACAATTTTGGGTGCAAGCACACAATCCTCCTTTACATGGAGAATAGGGCTACCAATGGCCACTAGCCAGGATGGCTATGCTCTGCCTCCAGTTTGGCACAGTCATGCTTCTGAGTACTAGTTGCTGGAAACCACAGGAGGGGAGGATGCTCTTGTACCTGAGTCCTGCTTGCAGGTTTCTCACATGCATCTGGTTGGTCACTGTGAGAACAGGATGCTGGACTAGATGGACCACTGGCCTGATCTAGCTGGGCTTTTCTTAAGTTAACCTTTTCTCAGGGCAAGCTCTCAAACACAGTTCCACAAGTTTGCAGTGTGGTTCAGCTCAAATTGTGGGGCAGCCTTGTCTGGGGCATAGCCACTTGGCTAGGTCCTGTGCTGTCTCCCCCCCTCCCATTCCCTGGAGTAGCATTGTGACTATTTTTTTTAAAAAAATATGTTTTCAGCCTTTTTAAAAATAAGACTGAGTGTATAGGCAGACATGTGCCCCAAGTCAGACTTGCACCACAGGTGAAGAATCTGCTGAACTTCCAGAAAACACCCAGTCACTGTTCTCTAAGCAGATCCCTGCCTAGATAAGATAAGATGACTGGGATGAAAGCTTAGCATAAGGTTATTTTGCCTGGCAAATCCCCAAGTGAGAGATAGAAAGGGGGGGGTGTTGCATCCTCTGAGGATCAAAATTCAGCACATCATGTTTCCCTCTCTTTGCATTTGAAGTCCATGGGCCAGAGAGGCAGTCAGGATGCTTGATAAGCAAAAGTGCTGTTGAGATGCTGTGAAATAGTTTGGCTATTCTTGGTTCCTGCCCCCTCCCAGTGGACAGCTTGATGATGGTAATAAAAGTCTTTAGTGAATAACAACAACCCTCTTTTATTGGTCTTTACATTCCTTCTTAATCTGCTGTAATACGCCTAAGAATGGAACATTGAGTGTGGTTTGCTAGACCTGCTTGGACTCTGGTTGGCTTGTGACAGGGGTGCCCCCTCCCTCCCTTCTACAAAGTTATATATGAAAATTGAAATCAAAAGCCCAGTGAATGCTCTGTAGCCAACCTGTTTTCTAAACAAATTAGAATTAGTTTCTAGAAACCAGTAATTGCCCCTATAGAATGTGGGACCCACAACAAAACAATGGCTGTGTCCTCACCTTCCTAAGATGAGTGTTTCTGTTCAGAGCTGTATGTATACAGTACAGGGTTTTATGGGGTGTTAGGAGAGGATTAATACCTCTGTCGGAGGACACATCGTGTTCCTTCAGGGGTAGTTTGTCCACCTTGGGTCCCCACCCTGCACTCAGCTCTCACCTGTGGGTCCTAGAAGCTGTCAGCAGGCGACAGCGGCCACACCCGGAAACAGCTTCAACTGGCCAGCTAAACCAGGTGAGGGTAGCCAATGGATCTCAAACCCTCAGTGATTTAGGGACTTCCCCTGCATGTGATGACAGGCTCCTGCAGATTGAGCAGACAAGACCAATAGTGGGTCCACTGTTGAAGAAGTTGGTTTCTGCACATCCTGTAGAGGGAAGTGATGGGCAAATGAAACTCATCAACCTGGGGAGGTAGCTCATCTAGGAAAAGGGAAACTGGTCCTAAACCTCTTCTGCTTTGCAGGATATTTTTGGGATAAGAAGAGGCTAAGGAGTAAACCCTACGCAAATCCAGAGTGGAGGCCTTGTACGCCTCCTTGTGGCAACTCCTGCAGGCACATTGGTGCCTAACGTATTGCTCTGCTTTTCTTTGGGCCACATCAGTGAGGCCGAGAGGGGGTTCTTGTTGCCTTGGCAGCCCAGGACCTCCACACACTGCCCAGGCTTGCGCCCCAGGGAGGTCACTGGTGCTGCTAATGCAGTGGTTTGACTTCACTTCCAGAGGTGCACTCTGATGTCTCTCGAGATAGATGGATGCAAATAAATGTTCAGGATTCCAGCTAGCTAGTTAACCCAGCTCAGGGCATTCCATCTCCAGTCTCCCAATTTTCTTTCCCAAACAAACACAAAACATTCCACGGCTCTGGAAAAAGCTGTTTTCACTGGGCTACTTCTGAAACATCTGGAGAACACCATATTGGCTACCCTGTCTCACTCCCTTACTTGGTAATGCTGATGATTGAACGCATGTGCAAAACATATGCTCTACTCATCTTCTCAAATTACTTGCAGAATTACACGTACTCAGAGGAGGCTTCCCCTTGCAACCCTGCTTGAATCACTGTTCTGGTTTTGTCTCCTTCTAATCAGGAGACATCCTTAGAACAGTTACACGGGTCCTGAAATATAAGAATGAAGTAAGGCTTTCAATGTAAACCTTTCGCAGGTGTTAAAGAGAAGGCTGCCTCCAGTTCAGAAGAAAAGCTTCCAGAAGCTTGGTGATGGCACAAGGGAACTGTTCTAGTCAGTGGTTCCCAAACTTTCTTGGGAATGTTTCCCCCCTTAGTTCCATAAACTCATCCCCAGTGGCCCCTACCTTGTATTATTCAGAACAGTGATTTGCTTGACCCCCTAAAGAAGATAATAGCCCAATGAAATTCAAAACAGTAACAATTAATTGCACATTTATTTAAAATCTGATTAAAACTATTTAGTTTAATTAATTTATCCACCTCTCCCTTGCCTCTTAGTGCCCCTCTAGGTAATCCTGCTGAAGGTGGAACCTCTCCCATTGGGAACCACTTCTCTAGTTCTTCCCCCCTGACATCAGTTGTAATACCCTAAGCAGCTCACAGTTGTTTCATCCTATTTCTGTATCCATCTGATGGAATTGCAAGATGGGAAGTGGTTGGGGAAATTTGTACAATGGATGAGGCCTGCGACAGGATGTCGTGCACTTGCCTGCTGATCCTCCAGTGAGCATGCTCCCTTCCCTGTCCTTAGGGGAAAACCACTAATCCAAGAAACAGATGCCTTCCCACTATTTCTCTAGAGGTCAATTTATGATGAATGAAAAGACTTGTTGCAATAAACACAGAGGGCAATTTTTAATAGTGGTGTTTTTGTAGCAGAGTTGAGCAAAAATGCCCAAGGAGATTTGAGGTTTTGCCTTAAAACAATTCCTTCCTTTTCCTTTTTTGTTCCTGTTCCTGGAAAAACAAGTCAGTAAAAAATTAATTATCCATTGTATAGATGGTTTGTCTCACTTAACAGGGCTGCATTTGCAAATATCCAGCCTTAATATCTATAGCTGCTGGATACAGTTATCTCAGCAAGCAACTAGACTGGCTTGTGCCTTCATCTAGGGCAGCAGGTTTGGGGAAACTTTGGGCCCTTGCATGCTGCTGAATGACATCTCCCATCTTCCTTGGCCATTGATCTTGTTTGGTGGGGTTGATGGGAATTGTAGTTCCGTAACCTCTGGACAGTCAAAGGTTCCTCCCACCTTATCCAGGGGCATGGTCTGAAGACATCTGCTGCAGGAATCTTGCAGAATATAAGGAGGTTTGGGTCTGGTCAGTGCCCAGATAAAAGACCTCCTAGAAACTATGCATACCACCCTGAATACTTTTCTGAAAGAAAAGTATGATGATGCTACTAGTAATAATAATCAATTTACAATGCTATATATAATTATGAAAGAGTGGGAATAATTTGTTAATGAAAAGGTAGGTGTTTCATGTATAAGCATGAGATGGTGAAATTCTATAGGTAAGGACTTCCTTTTATGTATCCTGGATCTCAGTAATAAAGGACTTAAGAGAAGCCTCCTGGATCAGGCCATTGGCCCATCCATCTAGTCCATCATCCTGTTCTCACAGTGACCAACCAGATGCCCGTGAGAAGCCTGCAAACTGGACCCTGGCACAAGAGCTCTCTCCCCTCCCATGGTTTCCAGCAACTAGTATTCAGAAGCATTTCTGCCTCCAAACTGAGGCATCCCCTTCACACTAAGGAAGAAGGGGTGAGGAAAGATCTACTCCAGGAACAAGGAGGGAAGAAAGATTGACGGGAACTGCTGCCCATGTGGACACTGCTGCCTGAGGTAGTTGCCTCACCTTGCTTCATGGATGGGCCAGCTAGCCCTGGCAAGTAGCCATCAATAGTTCATGAATGCACCCAGTCCTCTTTTAAAAGTTGGTGGCCATCATTGCCTCCTGTCGGAGTGAGTTCCGTAGTTTAGCTATGCACTGCCTGAAGGAGGACTTCCTTTTATGTAGCCTGGATCTTCCAACATTCAGCTTCATTGACTGTCCATGAGCTCTAGCATTATGAGAGAGAGAAACTGTTCTATATCTGCTTACTCCATGCCATGCATAATTTTATAATCTTCCATCATGCCACCTCTGACTCGTCTTTTCCCTAAATTAGAAAGTACCTCATTCTTCAGCCAAAAAGTCTCTCAAAGTGACATATGTGCAATCAAGTAAAACAAGACAGTTCTGCCTGCAGGCTTATAGTCTAAAAGCATGACATGCAAGGGGGAAGGGGCAGAGAGGGAAGGGAAGGGAAAGCAAATTCAGGTACCAGTTCTTAGATAGTATTATTATACTGACCAGCTGGCACAGAAGCTCACCAAATGCCAACTGTGCCATGTTAAAAGGACCAAACACTTAATCTTGTCATGCTTTGTTCAAAGCATCACAGTTTGCATAGCAACAAATGACTTCTGTGATGGCTGATCATATGGAAAAAATTCAGTCCCTGTGTGACACGGATTTAACATGGTTATCAGTAAGCATCATTTCTTCTCTGCATTATTCTGAGTATCCTTTCCAAAGTACACATTCCTCACTGAACAACAAATCTGGGCAGAAGATATGGCCTGGTAAATACTGCTATCAGTATTGTAAAGTTGAATGGAGTTTCCCTCCCAATTTTCATCAGTTTCAGCCAGCAAATACAACTTCTACAAATTGGAGGCCATAGACCAGTGGTCTTCAGCAGGTGGGTTGGGATCCATTACCCGGTCACAGACTGATTTTAACAGCAACACTACCACCATACAAATACACAGTAAAAAATTAAGCAATAGGTTCTGAAATGCTTGTTTGGGTTAAAAGTTAAAGGTCTGAAGAAGCTGAAGACTACTGTTCCAGAACAGCTACCCCATTCTGGTGCCCTACAGTTGTTTTATACTATAACTTCCATCAGCCCCAGCCTGAAACATCTGGAGATCACCAGATTAGGAACAGCTCTTCTACAGCTTTTTCCCCCCTTTAAGGGAAGGGGGAGAAAGCAAAACTTTCTGAACTTCAGGTCAATGGGTTTTGTGTGCATGCTTTTTTGGATCTTCTCCCATGTGACCAAATTTCAGTCCAACTCTTCATGTGTAAATCCTTCTTAATTGCATTCTGAATCTGGTCCATTAAACTTAATATCTCAAGAAGCTTTTGTGTCAGTGTTTCTTGGACTAAATTCCCCCTTAACAACCACATCACAGGATGAATTTCAAACCATACAGAGACCATATAACATTTTACTGCTGCAGTTTCAATAGACAGGAACATTTTTTGGAAGTATCCAATTTAATAAGTCGGCTCCAGCTTGCTTTTTCCAGCCTCACCCCCACCTACCCCACAACTGCACCTTTTCATATATATCTATTATTTGCAGTATTTTGGAAGTGAGCCACGTAATCCTATTAGAAGTACTTGATTACACTGTGTGCCCTGTTTGTATCCAAAAGAGCCACTTGCAGTAAAGGTTTGCCTCCTGTCTGCTCTTTCTCCGGTTGTATTTTACCCAGCCCAAACAGGAGCCCAGTTGGAGTGAAGTCGATCCCAGGGATCCCCTGCTGTGTCTCAATTATTGTCCTTTTTTAAAGCTTTCAATTTATTACAGGAAAGCCTTTGGCTAAATTGGTTTGGGGAGGGAAAATATAATTAATTTGAAAGATAATCTGCTCTCACAATGGAAGGTTTCTTTGTACTGAGTGTCTGGGAAAAGGTTGGGTTGAAGAAAGCACTCTGGACATCTTAGCTTCCTTCTTAATTGGGCACTTGCTGTTCTCTGAATATCTTGAGGCGTGTTGAGGACTGGCTGTACTGGGAGACCAAGTCATTTGCTGAATTCATGCAGTACAAACGGAAACTCATAACTACAGAACAACAAGACCATCCAGAGGCTGCATGGACAGACCCCTTTTTCAATTGATTTAATAGTACCTTTTTGTTTCAGATGTTAGGTGTGTTGATCTAGTTCAGCCTCTGCCAACCTGTGACCTTCCAGATGTTTTTGGATTCCTCCTCCTGTTAGTCCCAGCCCCAGCCTGGGAGTGCAGCAGCACCTAGATGGCACCATGATGGGGAGGGTGAGCTACTAGGCAAGGCAGCATATCCAAAGGTAGCACCCCATCAGCCAAGTGATGAAAGTAGAAACCTGTTTCTTTGGACACCTGGAGAAAATATCTCACACAGGAGGCATAATATAGGTTTTAAGGGGAACAAGAAATGCAACATGCAGGCTTTAAAACTGAATTTTGCAGGTAGTTCTGGTAGAAAGAAACAGCAACAGAGAGGTGGAGAAGGGAAATTTCATAGAATCATAGAAGGATCCTGAGGGTCATCTGTTGGCATTGTGTTGCAGCTATTGCATGAGCAGCTAAAAGAGATCAGAGCTGAGATGGATAAGATAGTGAATGAAAATAGACCAGAGAAAGATGAGATGGGAAATGAGGTTAAAGAAAACAGAGACTTTTGGAGAATATTATTGATAAAGGACTGCCAGAACAGGGAGAGCAAAATGTTAAATTTGGTGGCAATTGATGATAAAATTGTGAGGATCTTCACACAGGTGCTCTTGTGTGAATAAAGGTGAAGGGTATTGTTTCTCAACATGGAGGAATAGTTGTTGAAGTTATTGGAGGTAAAGTTCTTGTGCTGGACTGGAGGGTAATTCTTGTTGATGTAAGTTGATAATAACAATTGAGGAACCCATATTTTGTGTGGAAAGGAAAATGAATGGACTTGAGATGTTTGGGTCTGAAGGTTGGAATACTTTGAATAATCTTTTTATATGTATCTGACAAACAGAGAATCAGAAGCCCTTTTTCTTTTCTCCCCCCCCCCCGTTTTCATTCTTTTATTACCTTTATCTTTCTTCTCTTTCTTTTGTTCCCCTTGCTGTGTGTGTGTGTGTGTGTGTGTGTGTGTTTGTGTGTCCTCTACTCTGGGTCATTGAAAGGATTGTATGCACATGAAGGTGATGGTTGGTTGGTGAAGGACCCTGTGCGAGAGGCAGGGCTAGAGAGGTTAAAAGCAACAAAAAAGGCTTTTATGGGTATGTTCGTAGCAAAAGGAAGAACAAAGAAACAGTGGGATCACTCAGACGAGAAGATGGTGAAATGCAAACAGGAACTCCTCAATGCCTTCTGAACTCCTCAATGCCTTCTTTGCCTCAGTCTTCTCCGATAAAGAAAACAATGCCCGACCTGAAGAATTTGGAGCAAATGATTCAGCAGAGGAAACACAGCCCAGAATAACTAAGGAGATAGTACAAGAATACTTGGCTAGTTTAGATGTATTCAAGTCTCCAGGGCCAGATGAACTGCATCCGAGAGTATTAAAAGAACTGGCAGATGTGATCTCAGAACCACTGGCAGTCATCTTTGAGAATTCCTGGAGAACGGGCGAAGTCCCGGCAGACTGGAGGAGGGCAAATGTTGTCTCTATTTTCAAAAAGGGGAAAAGAGAGGACCCAAATAATTACCGCCCAGTCAGTCTGACATCAATACCAGGGAAGATTCTGGAGCAGATCATTAAGCAAACAGTCTGTGAGCACCTAGAAAGGAATACTGTGATCACCAATAGTCAGCATGGATTTCTGAAAAATAAGTCATATCAGACTAACCTGATCTCGTTTTTTGACAGAATTACAAGCCTGGTAGATGAAGGGAACGCAGTGGATGTAGCCTACCTTGATTTCAGCAAGGCATTTGACAAGGTGCCCCATGATATTCTTGTAAAGAAGCTGGTAAAATGCGGACTTGACTATGCTACCACTCAATGGATTTGTAACTGGCTGACTGACTGAACCCAAAGGGTGCTCATCAATGGTTCCTCTTCATCCTGGAGAAGAGTGACTAGTGGGGTGCCACAGAGTTCTGTCTTGGGCCTGGTCTTATTCAACATCTTTATCAACGACTTGGATGATGGACTCAAGGGCATCCTGATCAAATTTGCAGATGAGACCAAACTGGGAGGGGTGGCTAACACCCCAGAGGACAGGATCACACTTCAAAACGACCTTGACAGATTAGAGAACTGGGCCAAAACAAACAAGATGAATTTTAACAGGGAGAAATGTAAAGTATTGCACTTGGGCAAAAAAAAATGAGAGGCACAAATACAAGATGGGTGACACCTGGCTTGAGAGCAGTACATGTGAAAAGGATCTAGGAGTCTTAGTTGACCACAAACTTGACATGAGCCAACAGTGTGACGCGGCAGCTAAAAAAGCCAATGCAATTCTGGGCTGCATCAACAGGAGTATAGCATCTAGATCAAGGGAAGTAATAGTGCCACTGTATTCTGCTCTGGTCAGACCTCACCTGGAGTACTGTGTCCAGTTCTGGGCACCACAGTTCAAGAAGGACACTGACAAACTGGAACGTGTCCAGAGGAGGGCAACCAAAATGGTCAAAGGCCTGGAAACGATGCCTTATGAGGAACGGCTAAGGGAGCTGGGCATGTTTAGCCTGGAGAAGAGGAGCTTAAGGGGTGATATGATAGCCATGTTCAAATATATAAAAGGATGTCACATAGAGGAGGGAGAAAGGTTGTTTTCTGCTGCTCCAGAGAAGCGGACACGGAGCAATGGTTCCAAACTACAAGAAAGAAGATTCCACCTAAACATTAGGAAGAACTTCCTGACAGTAAGAGCTGTTCGACAGTGGAATTTGTGTGGTGGAGTCTCCTTCTTTGGAGGTCTTTAAGCAGAGACTTGACAACCATATGTCAGGAGTGCTCTGATGGTGTTTCCTGCTTGGCAGGGGGTTGGACTCAATGGCCCTTGAGGTCTCTTCCAACTCTATGATTCTATGATTCTATGATCTCCCAGAGTGGGAGGCTGGGAGAAGAAAGGGAAGCTCCCAGGTGAGAGCTAGGAGGGTCATAGGATTATAGAATCATAGAATTGTAGAGCTGGAAGGGACCCTGAGGATCATCGGGTCCAACCCTCTGCAAGGCAGGAATATGTAACTGTCCCATACGGGGATCGAACCTGCAACCTTGGCGTTATCAGCATCACACTCTAACCAGTTGGGTCCACTCCCTTCTGTGTGAGACAAGGATTAAGATCTACCTTTCAGAGAGGGCTTTGAATTTTCTTCACTCTTTTTCTTCTTTTTTTAGATTAATATGTTTTTTATTGCATTGTATGATGGAAAAGTTTTCCCCAAAAATTATTTGGAAAAAAAGAATTTTGTTTCTTGTCATTTGAATCTATTGGCCTTTGGAACTCTCCTGACATCACACCTGTCACTGGTCCTTCTTCACACCTTGATTGTTTTTGCATGGCTGAAATGTGTTCTTTAACTCTGTTAATATTGATTTATTTCATAAAATTTATTTGCAGCTTGATTGTAAAAAAAATAAACAGCTCAAAAAACTCAAAGCGATTTATGAAAAGAACAAAACAATATTTTTTTCCCATAAAAGCAGTCAAAAACAGCTATTTAAGACATAAAAAATAATAATTAAAATCAATGATAAGCTAAAACATGAGTGCTGCCACATTAAAATATTGAGTTCTTACAAATACGTAATGGTTAATATGTGGCACTTAGACCAGGGCCAGTTTTATGAGTCAAAGTGGTCAACTGGGCATATATGGGATAAGGCATCTCAGGGAAGCTGGTCCCAAGTTGTGAAGGGCTTTGTATACTTTTAGTTAACGTTTTGAACTTGGCCAGGCAGAAAATTGGCAACCAGCACAAGTCTCTGAGCACAGGTGTTATATGCTGGCAAGGTCTCACTCCTGTCAGCAATCATGCTGCAGCATTCCGCACTAGCCGCAGCTTCTAGGTCCAGGTGCAAGGGAAGCCCCATGAGGAGCGCATTGCAATAATCCAGTCTTGAAGTCCTCAGAACATGAACTACCGCCTGATACTAATGCCTCTTGCTTGTCTGGATGAAGGATAGAGAGGAGTTTGTGTGTAGAAAGCCTCCTGCAGAAAGGTAGCATTTACTGCTTTTCCTGCATTTTTGTGCCTGGCCCCGCCCACTTCTGGGAAGGCTGCCCACAAGGGAAAGTGACCCTTGGGAGGAAAAAAATGTTACCCATCACTGGTCTGGAGTCTAAAAGGACTTAACTGCACCTTGGCTGCTTTACTGCCATTGATGCCCAACTGGATCTTGCTTTTACCAGGTGCCGTTCTCACCTTCCTCTCCTCCCATCTCTCTTTTCCCATCTGCAGCCTGGGTTGGATCCTTGGGCATGGGGATGATATTCTTCTGCTCTCCTATCGTGAGCATCTTCACCGACCGGATCGGCTGCAGGACGACGGCTGCCTCGGGAGCGGCCATTGCCTTCATAGGGCTCTTCTCCAGCTCCTTCACCAAGTAAGTCTTCAGAACTTTGATCCTGCATCACTGTCCAGCATTAATGTCTGGTGTGAATTGTGTTTTAGGGCTCTTCTTATACTCTGTTACCAAACCAAGGCAATTGGTGTTTTAGCGAAGAAGAAGAAGAAGAAGAAGAAGAAGAAGAAGAAGAGGAAGAAGAAGAAGGAGGAGGAGGACCCAGATCCTGCACTGTGTTTTTCTCTTCCTGATTGTCACTTCAGATCAACTGCAGAGGTCCACTTTCATGGAGAATAATTGCAACTAGCCACGAGGGCTATAATAATAAGAATTTATTATTTCTACCTCACCCATCTAGCTCGGTTTCCCCCGCCACTCTGGACAGCTTTCAACAGAACATTAAAAACAGAATAAAACTTCAGATATTAAAAACTTCCCCAAACAGGGCTATGCTCTGCTATCCATGGTTGGAGGCAGTATCCTTCTGAATACCAGTTTCTGGGAACCACAGGACAGGAAAGTGCCCTTGTGCTTGGGTCCTGCTTGCAGGTTTCCCACAAGAATCTGGTTAGCCACTGTGTTAGTACAGTGTTGGGGCTAGATGAGCCATTGGCCCAATCCAGCAGCTGTTTCTTATGGGATAATGCTAGACAAAGCCAGTTTGTGGCATGCATCTTAGGTGGTCCATCCCATGCATGCAAGCAACCATCTGAAGTGCCTGATTCCGTTGACACCCTTCAGAGGGGCATGCATTTGCAGAACGTTGCACATTCAGGAATCTCAGCCTAAGAAGGGGTGCAAATTGAGGGCCCAGGAGAAGATATTGTCCTGTGTACCTGGCTCTAGCCAGCCTGAAACATGGAGCCTTCTAGTTATTTTAGAGACTTGCAAAGGGCACCTTTCCCCTCTTCTCCACCTCATCCAACCTCCTCCTGCGCCCCATCCACCCTTGGTGCTGTGCGGTATAGTGCAAAATGGCTCAGGATCCAAGCTGTCTGTCTGATATTTGGGTTTATTGTTGCTACTAAGATGCAAGAGGAAAGGATGTATTTCAACCTCATCACGTACACATTCCCTTCACAACCCTACTGCTCAACCCCAGGGTATTATTAGGCTCAGCCAGCCTAGTTCTCTCTTCCCCTTCTCCTCATTTACCCGACCCCAGCTGACTCTCAGTGTCCTTCAGCCATAAACGCAATTCTTAGGCTTGCACAGCCCGCCTAACTGTAAACCCTTTGGTTGTTTCAATGAAGTCCTATTCAGAGCAAACCCACTGAAATGGATAAACCTAGTCAGTCATGTCCGTTAACTTTAATTTTATTGGTTTTTCACATAATGCAATAGAAGATTCAAAATGTAGAACAAATAGGAAAAAAAGGATAAAATCCTGGAAGTAAATAAAATAGTATATCTAATAGGAGATAAGGTAACAAGAAAGGAGAGGCAATGCACATCAAATAAAGTGGCCCCATTATTTTCAATATAAGTATTATGTGTCCCAACAAGGAAGGTAGCAAAGTTTGTTGCAATAGTTTGCATTGATGTAGGAGATGATTACTTCTACAGGGTCTGGTTCTGCTATTCCATTCTTAGCTCATACGTGAGTCCAGGATTTTAACGAAGCGGTTGGGCAAGTCATATGAATCCCATCTCCCCCAAATCAAAGGCAGCAGCAAGAACAGAACTTCCTGTCATTGACATTCAGTCTGAACCCAGAGGTTCCCTCTTCATGCAGTGAAGAGTTGCCTTTCTTACTTTTATGTTGTGCTGCAGAGTTCTGCACTAACTGCAGCTTCTAGATCAAGCACAAGGGAAGCCCCACTTAAAACACATTGCAGTAATCTTGTCCCCAAGTAATATTCTCTTACTATATAAAATTAAATCTGCATTCCTAGGGTGTACTCTGAGTATGCAGAAACTTTCAGTCAGCCTTGTTTTGCTTTGAAATTTACAAGCATTCAGCCACCTATGTTCAAATGTTTAGTGACATAAAACTTTTCCCATGCCTTTTAGAGCATTTTAACCACTGTGGTACTGCTCTTAAGATGTCGCGGCCTATAACTCTCATTGTCCTTGGCCATTGACCATGCTGGTTGAAGATGTTGACTGTGGTAGTCCAAAACATTTGGAGAGGACCATCATGGTGGTTACCCTGGTTTAAGCTTTTAGTGCCGGTTGAATGCTAGAGGGACTTGGGCCCAACAAGAAGTTCGGCTGAAGCAGGATCAGCATCTTCTGAAAGCCTCTTGGGTCCTTTCAGGGATTGTCCACACTTGACTTATCCTCTGCCCAGAAAGCAGGGGTCCAAGTGGTTTCCTCCTTCCCCGCTCCTTTCCTAGGGAAAACCTGCTCTTCAGTGCTCAATCAGAGCAAATGTCAATCTGGAGAAAACCTGAATTGCCAATAATAGCCATCTGCCTACTTGGAAATAGACCATCTTCTCTGAACTATAGCCCAGATGGCCACATCCTTCAGCTTTCAAAAGAAGATTTTTTTTCCTGCCACACTAAAGTCATTAATAACTGCTAAATGCAACATTAACATTAAAAAACAGAGGAGGTTCATGTTTTTATGTAAGCCAGAACACAATGATAAATGGCCCTTGCAAGCTTTGCTTGGCTATGCATACTAAAAGGAAACATCAGGATATTAAATGGGTTTTTAGCGAAGAATGCATTCTTGCCATAAAATACTTATTTTCCCCTCAGCAATGTGCTGTTCCGACCAAAACACAGAGTTCTTTTTCTGTTTATTTTTAGGGTTTCAGAATGTCTGAGGCTTTCATGCTTGCTGCAAGTTGCAGGTTAGATTTTCAACAGATTTACAGGCCAGCACAATTGAAACCATTCAGTCTCCCTCTATCTTTGAAGCATCGTTGGGCGGCCAAGAATTCCATTCCATTTGTCCTTTATAACCTGTAACTCCTCCAGCCAAGCTTCAAATTATAGGCTATGACCAGAATCCTCAAATTTAAAAAACACAACGCCATAAACTGCTGGAAAATAATGGAAATAAATCATGTTGTTATGACTTGAGGTTGGGGGTGGGAATACCACTTTTATGTAACATTGTAAAGTATCTTAAAATCTCTGGATATAATCCAGCCATAATTAGGCACTGTTAAGAGATTATGTAAATGTTGACTTCATTGTATTGGCTTGTATTAAATTCAGATTTCATTTTCAACTCCACTCACTTCAAGCAAGAGAGCTAAGCACTTATTGTAAACAAGTGGTATTTTTTAAAAAAAGGAGAATAAAAAACTAAAGACATGTTTAAAGTGTCCCACTGAAATCATTAAGATTAAAATGCCACAGCTTTGGCTGGATCCCACCCAGTATTCAGCTCCAGAAGAGAAACCAGGCAAGATATTGTCCAACTAAAGCCTTAAAAGTACAGTCGTACCTTGGTTTTCGAACTGCCTAGTTCTCAAATGTTTTAGCTCCCGAACAATTGAAACCCGGAAGTGACTCTTCTGGTTTTCAAGCGTTCTTTCAGAAGCCAAACATCCGACGGGACTTCCACAGCTTCCGATTGACTGCAAGAGCTTCCTGCCGCCAATTAGAAGCCATGCTTTGGAAGTCGAGTGGATTTACAGATCAGATTCCATTCGACTTCCAAGGTATGACTGTATAGTGACCTTGGAGAGATAATCTAAACCTGAGGGCAAGGCAGAGGACTCCTCCACACTGCTGTCGTTACTGCAGCTGCCTTCTGCAACGTTCTTGACACAATAGTGCATTAATGGTGGATTTGTTCTGCTTTATTACTTGTTCTGCAATGCTTCCCCAATGCTACTGCATTATTGCTATCAAGAGGGACTGCAGCATGACAAAAGTGGGCCAAAAAAAAACCCCTCAGAATTTTTTGTTTATTTATTGAGAAGTTTTAGAATGTATACTGTTTGGCTATGAGGCAGTATGACTGGCCCAAAACATTTGCAGGCCAAACATCCTTGAAAGTGGGGGTTAATTTTTAACACAGAAAGTTGATTTATACCAATTCAGTTCATCTAGTCAAGTATTGTCTGTTCCTGATGGACAGCAGTTCTCTAGTGCCTCTAGAAGGGTCTTTTTCAGCCCTGTCACATGAGTGGTGGTCTTTTTGTAACTAAAGGTGCTAAGAATTGGACCTATTATGGTATGACAAGGCAAAGGTGTATAAAAGTTTTAAAAACCATATTGTCAGGAAAGCATTATACAATGTTTGGACTCGATACAAAGATTTGTTGGAAAGTAAAACTCCCAGGTGGTTGTCACCAATGGAAGCTAAGGCGGTGAAAAAACTTAATATGGGCTCTAAATGGCCAAAATATTGTGAAATTCTAGAACAAGATGGTGAAAAGGTTAAACTTCAGAGTTATGAGAAATTAAAGTCCAAAGTTCGAGATTGGTTGCATTACCATCAGATAAATGAGACATTTAAGCAGGACAGGAAAATAGGATTCCAGAAGGAGAGGTCAAAATTAGAAACAGAATTGTTAGAACCCAATACAAAAAAATTGTCAAGAATGTATAACTTGCTGTTGAAATGGAATACACAGGATGAAATGGTGAAATCAGCTATGATTAAATGGGCACAAGACATCGGTCATGACATTATGTTCGCTGACTGGGAACAGTTATGGACCACCGGTGTTAAATTTACGGCATGTAATGCCTTAAAAGAAAACATAATGAAAATGATCTATAGGTGGTACATGACCCCAGTCAAGCTTGCAAAAATTTATCATTTGCCCAATAACAAATGTTGGAAATGCAATGAGACTGAAGGTACTTTTTATCACCTTTGGTGGACCTGCCCGAGGGTTAAAGCCTTTTGGGAAATGATCTATAACGAAATTAAGAAAGTCCTTAAGTGGACCTTTCCTAAGAAACCTGAGGCTTTTCTCCTGGGCATGGTTGCCCAATTGGTGCCAAAGAAGGATAGGACCTTTTTTATGTACGCTACCACAGCAGCAAGAATTCTTCTGGCAAAGTATTGGAAGATGCAAGAACTACCTACTCTGGAAGAATGGCAGACAAAGGTCATGGACTTTATGGGACTGGCAGAGATGACCGGCAGAATCCGCGACCAGGGGAAAGAGACAGTGGAAGAGGACTGGAAGAAATTCAAAATATATCTTAAAAATTGTTGTAAAATTGAGGAATGTTAAGATGTCAAGGGGTAAGAAGTAGAGAATTACAGCTGTAACTAACAAGTTTATGGAAACGTAATGAAAGGGAACTAATAGACAAACTGACTAAAGGGTTGCTAAAGAATTCCAAAATAAGGATGCAGCGAAAGGGAGGTATGGGGAAGTCGGAGGAAAGAAGGTGTATGAAAATAAGATTATGAAATTATACATGTTTAAATGTTTTGTATGTTTTTGTCTTGTGTTTTGTTTGTTTTTATTATGTGTTTGAAAAATGAATAAAAATTATTTAAAAAAAAAAAGAATTGGACCTATTATTTATGTGTATTGCAACTCAGCTATAATACCTGTTACTTGATACTCTTTGAGATGGCATGGAGTTATAAATGGATGACATGGAGTAAGATGACACCTCAGCGTGCAGTACCATTTTCTTTTTTTAAAAAAATAATATTTATTAAAGTTTTAAATGTTACAAAAAGAGAAAGAGATAACTCCAAGTTAAACAAAAACTTGACAACACATCACAATAATGAAAGAAGAGAATAGAATTTTTTTTAATAAAAAACAGAAAAACAGAAAAAACAATTAAAAAACACAACGAACCTGTCAGGGAACTGCCATCGGAGCCCAGGGAGGTGGCGAGACTCCCAGACGCTGGGGAGGGAACCAGCAGGGGGAGAACTTCCGCTGAGGAAGTAGAGGAGGGGGAAGCGTCGGAGGGAAGGCTCAGAGACGCTTCCAGCAAGGGCAGTGGAGAGAGCTCAGGACCTCCCATTGGGACGCCCATTCTGCGCAGAAAGCTGTCGCGCAGGGAAGCTAGGCGGAGACTCTCGGTTAAGGAGCTTTTATGTTGGAAGAAATTCAGGAAACGCCCACTGACGGATTCTGCCAGCGATTAAGACAGCCACTAAGTAAGGGCTGTCCGGGCAGCGAAAGTTTTAGCCAACTACTCAGCTTGGAGCGGTGTGGCGCTTACGCACAAGCAACCCCTTATCCCATTACAGAACCTTCCCATAACTTATCTTTCATTTGCTTGTTTCCTTGACCTCCTCGCACCTCCCTTTTTTGTATTCTAGTTCGGTTAGCTATTTCAGCAAATCCTTTCCATCTTTCCCAATTTTTATCCTATAATTTATCTTAATATAATGTAACTTTACCTTTCCTCCTTTCATCCATTAACAATCTATTTTTACTTAATCCTTTATAATATTTCTGCTAAAGCCACATAACTTCATTCCAGCCTCCTTCTAACATTCCTTAATTTTACAATGTTTCTGTAGATAAACTTTAAATTTCTTCCAATCTTCTTCCACCGACTCTTCTCCCTGGTCTCGGATTCTGCCAGTCATTTCCGCCAGTTCCATGAAGTCCATTTCACTTTCTGTACAATACTCCCCCAATTCTTGGTAGTTCCTCCACCCTCAGAAGCTTGAATGTGTTTGCATATCCTCCAACATTTCTCCAATGAAAATAGGGACGTGATGTTGTTGTTGTTGTTACTATTATTATACCCCACCCATCTGACTGGGTTGCCCCAGCCACTCTGGGCGACTTCCAACATATATAAAAACATGATAAAAAATTAAACATAAACAAACTGCCCTATGCAGGGTTGCGTTCAGATATCTTCTAAAGGTTGTATAAGTTACTTATTTCCTTGGATCAGGGGTTGCATAACTCCAAACCCTCTAATATTTTTCCAATGAAAATAGGGGTGTCCTAAGGGAAAACGGGACATTCCGGGATCAAATCAGAAGCATCTTCTGTAAATCTGGGACTGTCCCTGGAAAACAGGGACACTTGGAGGCTCTGTGTTTTGTGACACAGGAGAATGCATTTTCCATGGCAGCTCTTCAGCTGTGGAACTCCTTTCTCATGAAGGTGCATCTAGCCCCCTCGTTATACAGCTTCCGGACGATGCTGAAGACACATCTCTTTACTCAGACCTTTGACTCTTGAGATACATCTTTTTAGGGACCAACTTATTTATGTAATTTTAAGTTGTTTTAAACTGTTTTTAATAATACATAATTTTGTTTTTTAATAGTAGCATTGTACCTTAATTACTGCCACTCAGCCTGGGAAGGGCAGGTAATAAGAAAAAGAACACACATTACCCCATGGTCAACAGACTTGTGCTGCTTTGTCAGAGGTTTCAGATCATGTTCTGAGATGGCAAATTAGGCTTAGCTACCATGGGCTGTGGCTTTGTCATCTCAAGAAAACTAAGCAAAATCATTTACTTGAAGACACTTTCCAAAAGGGCCGATAGATCATGGACTGCACCGAATTTTGCCGAGGGTTGCACAGAATATTTGAGAATCTGCCAAGTACCTGCACCCCAGCAGGAGGTCTGCTAAGAACCTGCTGCAATGAGGAGGTAGATTCACTGAAGGAGGAGAGGCATGGAGGGCATCTTTCCCAAGGAGCCTAAAATCTGTGCTTTGCTTTATTCTGATGTGGGGCGTTGACTTCATTTCAGCTAGCCTTGAAAACTTTCATTTTTGAAAGCTGAGCTGTGAGGGAAGAAGTGAGTGGAGATCTTAATCTGTTCTGGGATCTGTTCTCCATCTCTGCACATTGGCACAGTACAGTTTGCATTTTTATAGTCCAGAGAAGAGTTTCGCCTTTGAAGTAGCTGAGCGCTGAAGTTGTTAGTGGCTGTGATGTTGTGCTTCTCCCAAGGTGTCTCTGATGTGGTTCTGGAAGAACTGAAAATTGGCTTTCAGGACAGCCTTTGAATAGCATCAGGTAGAAATTGTGTGTCTCCTTGTGCTTGAGTAGCCAAGGAGAAAGGCATGTCATGGAATAAATGATACCCTCATAAATGTTTTCTTAATTTCCTCTTGCCTCATTTCTTGTGGGCAGGACAACCTATACCTGCCTTATTAGGAGCAATTTATGAATGTGCTGTTTTTAGAAAAGAATAAGATGTTGTTTTAAGCCAATTTCCTTCCACAGTACATTACAAGGCTCAACAGACAGGGCTTTGTTGAGCTTTCTGCTGAAATGCAGAGTGGATGAAGCTGTATGATTATCCTTCTGACATGAATGGCATCGCCTTCTGGCAGCCATCTTGTTATTACTTTTTTTAAAAAAAAGAAAGAAAAAGTCTTAGTAGTTGGAAAGTATTGGAGTGGTGCTGGTAGAGATTACTCCCAGAGTGGCTAACCAGAAGCGTCTGAGATGCCTGCAAGCAAAGCTGCTGTTGCCCTGCTCCATTCCTGTACTGCAAGCTGATTGAATAACCATTCCTTCTCCACAGGTAATCTTGGTATCTGTACAGTGGTACCTCGGGTTAAGAACTTAATTCGTTGTGGAGGTCCATTCTTAACCTGCAACTGTTCTTAACCTGAAGAACCACTTCAGCTAATGGGGCCTCCCGCTGCTGTTGTGCCGCCGGAGCACAGTTTCTGTTCTCATCCTGAAGTAAAGTTCTTAACCCGAGGTACTATTTCTGGGTTAGCGGAGTCTGTAACCTGAAGCGTCTGTAACCTGAAGCGTCTGTAACCTGAGGCACCACTGTAGTTCTGCATCAAGAACTGGGGTGGGAGGCGATGATTAGAGATTAGGGATTCTCAACACAGCAGTTTACCAGACTATAATTCCCAGTGTTGTAGTGCAGATATGTCTACATAAAAGAGGAAGGCTCTGTGGACCAGAGCAGGATGTGTCTGATGTCAGAGATAAACTCAGTAGTAGTAGTAGTAGTAGTAGTAGTAATTTCTGTAGTAGCACCACCACAGCTACCCCGGTCTATAGAATCTTCTCCTAAGGGATCCCTGCCTGGTGCCAACTTCCTCATCTTTTCAGCACCAGGCAAATAGATTTTTGCTCCCCTGGGCATTTGAGTAACATCATTGCCTGGATGAGTTGCTCTTCTTTCCTTTAGGGTGTGTGTTCAGCTTAGGTTGGAATAGTATGTTTGAGAAGAGCCCTTTTATGATACTGTATCCTTGAATCTGGTTTTAATGTGCTTATCTGATTTTCACTATGTTACTTTTACTTTGATTTAGTTTACTAAACCTAAGTTGTTAAACTCCCCACATACCTGAGGTGCATCTGAAACCCTCATTGTAGAGCTTTCGACGAATGCTGAAGACACATGTTGTTGTTGTTGTTGTTGTTGTTGTTGTTGTTGTTGTTGTTGTTGTTAATATCCCTCTTTTCCCCCAAACTCAAGGCAGCTGACACAAATTCAGACAACACAAATAAATTACAAAAAAGCTGAAAACATATAAAGGATAATCATTGAAAGATAATTGAACCCTAACAGGATTAAAACAATATAAAAATCAAACATATTAGAATACAGATAATAAAAACAGCATAGCACCTTTGAAAGCCCTTTCTTTAAAAAACAACAGTCAGTTCCCAAAGGCCTGTCAGAATAAAATAGGCTTCATCAGATGGTGTAAGAACAAAGACATGACGATGACGATGGTGATGATGGAAAGTAACTGGTGTTTATTTGTTTCCAACAGGTCTCTTGAAGTCCGTTATTTCACTTATGGAGTCCTCTTCGGCTGTGGCAGCTCCTTTGCCTTCCAGCCCTCTCTGGTCATCCTTGGTCACTACTTCAAGCGGCGCCTAGGCTTGGCTAATGGCCTGGTGACGGCTGGCAGCTGTGTCTTCTCCATGGGCCTGCCTTTCCTCTTGAAGATTGTTGGCAGGGCCATTGGGCTGGCCCACACTTTCCAGGTTCTCAGCGCCTTTATGCTCGTCCAGATCTTCTTGTCCCTAACTTTCCGTCCCATGTTCCCTTCGACCTCTGACCCCCACGACGTGGAGCACGTGAAGCTAGACAGCCGGAGCTGGCGGCAGCAATGTGCATCGCAGATGCGGAAGTATTTCAGCCTGAGGGTCTTCAGGAAAAAGACCTACCGGATCTGGGCTTTCGGGATTGCAACTGCCGTTCTGGGGTACTTTGTACCTTACATGCATCTGGTGAGAGGAGGAGAAGACAGTTGGGGGTTGGGAAAGGTTGATATAAGGGAGTGAGGGATGGTGACGGTGGTTCAGAAACCAGTGTGATTAGTTTTTGATGAAGAAGCTCCACAGGAACACAGCCAATCTGAGCAGGAGGGAATATTATGAGACTAATTCTGATTGGCTGACTTTCCTCCTACCTGGTGAGACTGTAAAATTGGTACATTGCCACTGAGGGAAATTTCATAATAACGATTGCGGGTTACACAGATTCCTTATTGCATGCCAGTGCTTGAAAGACTTCGCTGTTATTACAAGCCACCAAAAATAGTTCATTGAAAGTCAGCCAAGCTGGAAACATAAGAGCTATCCTGAAACTCAGCATCTTGAGAGCATTCTGCTGCCTCATCAATGGATCCAGCACTGTAGCTAAAGTGAAGGAAAACAGTTCTCTTTGCCTAGTGCTGAGTGACATGAGATGCTGTTAAGTCACAAAGCAGATATCATCTTACCCATTTGTTTGCTTGCTAAACTTATACAACGTATTAGGAAAAGAAGAACAAGCAACAACAGCACCAGCGTCCCCCATAACAGTGATAGAATACTTTGGCAGCATGCTAACAGTAAACAAAACAAGACTCCAACCTACTGACTAGCAGATAAAAATAAAAACTCAACACCAAGAGCGTTGGGCTAGGACCTGGGAGACCAGGGTTTGAATCCCCACACAGCCATGAATCTCACTGGGTGACCTTGGACCAGTCACTGTACCTCAGCCTAACCTACCTCACAGGGTTGTTGTTGAAATGAGGGGGAGAACCATGTAAGCTGCTTTGAACTCCTTGGAAGGAAAGGTGGATATAAATGCAATAAATAGTAACAGCAACAATATCCTCCCTAGCCCCCAAATCACTCACATTAACCCAATTTTTCTTCTTTTAAATCTCCCCACCCCACCCAGAAGTCTGGCATTAAGGCCAGCTGCTGTAAAGTTGTGGTGGGTGAGTCCAGGGTCCTCCAAGTATGGTCCAGCACCTCTCCTCTAATTTCATGGGGAGCAGCAGCAAAAGCAGAGCAGGAAAATGGTAAAAGTTTCACCTGCTCTGCACTTGTTTTGGGTGTTGCTGTTCTCCTGCTGCTGGAAGTTAATTTATTCAGTGATATGAGATTTCAGGGCAACTGAAAATACTTCTTCAGTAGGGTTGAGCACTATATCCTAGGCATTGTTATCCATTTTTAAAGTGACTTTTTTTTTTTTGCCGTTACAGTGATTGGTTAGAAACAAGCTTGTCTTTTAAGACAGCCTTTCCAGAGCAGATGCCTTCCAGATGTTTTGGGCTGCAACTCCCATCAGCCCCAACCAGATAGCCATGCAAGGACTTTGCTGCCCTTCCTATAACTCTGTGGTGTGGAATACCAGGATTGTGTACTGGGCAACTGAGTAGGGCATCAAAAGTCTTTCAGAATCCTTTCAAGATCCCCTTCAGTGTGTAATTGATATATACAGTACTTAATTTTCTCTCTGCAGAAACCCAAGGAGATGTTGTGCCTGCATAGTGCACCATGTGGGAACCTTCTAGAACAGGGTAGGGCATTGCACATTCTTCAGAGCCTGTAAGAGATTATGGATTATGGCCGGAGAGTGTGCAAAACTGATATATGCATATTGCCCAAGTCCTGTTGGGATTATGCATAATGACTGGTGATTGTACAATTTTTTGTTTATGTATATATATATATATATATATATATATATATATAGACGTTCTCCAAGACATGTTGGCGCTTACATGTGTTGACCAGGAAATTACACCCTTCCCTCTTCATGGCTGGATTATGTGCACATACTCCATGAGGCCTGGTTGTTATGTACATTAACCACCCAACTTACCTCTCCCTTAACATGTGATGCTTCTTGTGAAGTGGAGGAACAATATGGTGATATCAACATCACATTATGACTGTGAGGTAGGTGAGTCACCATGTGGAGCTGCTTTAAGGGTCTCTGGTTCCAAAGGTCCCCTTAGGCTATACTTCAGCTTCCAGTTCCTGAAGGCCCAGAACAAGACAATGGATTGTATGCAAGGCTGTCCCAGTCATGGTGCCAAACTAGATCTCTCTGGAGAGCCAACATGTGAGTGGCATGTGCTTTTGTTTCATGGAGCCATTCTCATGATTGACAACTTTCTGGTCCCCAGGGCCCAGACAGTGCTGTGAAGGAGAGGAAGAAAATAAACATCAGGCATTATGAATGAAATAAAAAGATAGGATCCGCGTCAAAACTTGATCATTGAAGGTGCTATTGTTACAATTCTTAGCAGGGGTGACTGTGGGGAAAAATGAATTCAGAGCAGCAGACAACCTTGCTAGTGAGGCAGATCGTTGGAGCTTCTCAACCCATAATTCATTGCTAACCCAAACATTGTCTGTGCTGCTGTGGTCCATTCACACTGCAGGTCTCAGGGGTTGCTTTTGCTTCAAGCTCCTGCAGGTGAAGCCCACTGTAACAAATGCACACCTGATGTCCTTGTTCCCTCTATCTCCTCACTTTCCCAGGTGAAGTACGTGGAAGAGGAGTTTAAGGAAACAGAAAGGGCATGGATTCTGCTGCTTTGCATTGGAGCTACATCAGGGGTTGGGCGTTTGGCTTCAGGGCCAATAAGTGACCTCATCCATGGGCCGAAGAAGATTTACCTACAGGTAAGCAGTGAATCTCTGAGTTGTTACAGCATTTGTAGTATTGAAGGACCATTTCCAGTCCGCCTCTTCAAATAAACTTTTGGGAAGGCCGTCTATTTCTTCACGGCGCAGTCAGTGACCTCCTGCCTTCAGAGTGCAGGTGCTCTGTGCATTTAAGTCTTTCCTACTGGTGATACTTACTTTTAATATTTAACTGGAGCATCTGTGAGAGGTGTGAATTGTCTGGCCCCCCAGACCACTGATGAGGATAGAGTCACTGGGCCCTGAGAATACACAAATCAGCCATCCTTCCTCTTAGGTGCTGTTCCTAGTTTACAGTCCTTTCAGTTTCTTAACCCCCTTGGGTGTGGTGAAATCGCTCCAAGTTTGTTGCCTGAATGACATTAGTATTTTGTCTCCTCAGGTTGCCTCCTTTATACTCTTGGGTATAATGTGCATGATGATCCCACAGTGCCAAGAGTTTTGGGGGGTCATTATTGTCTGCCTTTTCCTTGGACTTTGTGATGGACTCTTCATAACCATCATGGCTCCCATTGCTTTCGAGCTGGTTGGGCCCATGCAGGCATCTCAAGCCATTGGTTATCTCCTGGGACTTATGGCCATTCCAATGACAGCAGGTCCCCCAATTGCAGGTAAGTGAATT
The DNA here is from genome assembly GCF_964252035.2 of Podarcis erhardii. Taxonomy (NCBI): domain Eukaryota; kingdom Metazoa; phylum Chordata; class Lepidosauria; order Squamata; family Lacertidae; genus Podarcis; species Podarcis erhardii. Next base: position 28,753,351 of record NC_138504.1, read on the forward strand.
GTCAGGCTGGGTTACCTTGATCAAAGTAAATGGTTTTTGGAACGTCCAACAGGACTTCTCCCTGCAGAGGCATAAGCAATTGATAATGGGTGTGCAGACTCATACCGGGCTCTTGCCTTAAAGCCCAGAAATCTCCATGTAGTCGCAATTGGACCTGCACCAGTAGCAAAATGTGCCTGGCACCTGGGGAATTTGGAACGCTGTCCAAGTGGCACAGCCACGAGTGCATTCCAAAACAGGTGGAAGGCACCAGGTTGGCAAAAGCTGGTTATAAAACCATTCTCTCCTGTTTTGTAGGGTTTCTCGGTGAACATTTTGGGAATTACCACCTCGCCTTCTATTTTGCTGGTGTTCCTCCCATTGTTGGGGGTCTGGTTCTGTCTCTTGTTCCTCTGATCCATCAAAGACAGCTCAGGAAGAAGCGGCTGGATTCTGGGAAAGACAAGATGCTGGTTTCAGAGACCATTATGAACGGAGAGCTTCTCCCCGGTTCTCCAGCCATGGAGGCCCACATGTAAAGCCATCCTTCAAATCTCCCAGTGCCCTGGTGCACACACTGTCACCACCAGCATTCTCTGGCACTGTACCTGAGCCCAGCCCTTCCCGAAGAGGAATCGAGCTTCTTCGATTGTAGGCAAGGACTGGTCACGTAAGGACAATCCTGATTGGACAGTTTCACCTTTCAAGTTGATTCTGTTTGGCTCTCTCCTACAGAGAGAATTCTTGTAGCGCTATAACTTGTTTGCCCTGCTATGATTGTTGGCACAGCAATGGATTACACATAGGAAGGTGTTAAAAGTTTTAAAAATTGATTCCTCAGTCCAGCCCCCTCCTCTCCACCACCAAAATTCTAAAGCCATGCTTGGATATCTTGCCTTGAAAGTGGAGTTTAATCTCACTGTGAGATCCTTTGGGAGTTAATTTTGTATCAGCCAAATTCTCAAAAGTCTGAAACACTCAAGGAGGCTAAAAAAGGTAAATTCTGAATCATGTTTTTTCTTTTGAATCTGACTCTGAAATTGTAGGAAAGCGTACTTGGTTTTCTTAGCGGCCTTTTTCAGATAACTTTTTTTGCCACCTACTTTTACTAAATGCATCCCTCTGTCAAAAGGATCCCTCTCTGCTTCCTCCAATTCAACTGTCCCTGTGGCAGATATTGCTTCTCTCAAGGTATGCAGTCCAGTGTTTTCAGAATAGTGTTCTCCAACCATTGCCTGAGTGGGTCCATTGCATAGGAAAACAGATTTAACTCTTGAAAGTGTGGGTGGTGATGTCCAACTCACTAATACTTTCAGTTTGGCAAAATGTAGTTTATCTCTCTCCATTAATATCTCATTATCGTCCAAGCCGCCACCCTTCTGACTTGCAGATTTCATACAGGACCAGATTTAGAATAATTCTTTTACTAGAAAGAATTTACAGAGCAGCATTTCCGTGTGCTGCTCTGGTTCGCCAGAAGCGGCTTAGTCATGCTGGCCACATGACCCGGAAGCTGTATGCCGGCTCCCTCGGCCAATAAAGCGAGATGAGAGCCGCAACCCCAGAGTCGGTCATGACTGGACCTAATGATCAGGGGTCCCGTTACCTTTACCTTTACTAGAAATAGTGCATTTGGGCCTCAAGGAAGACTGCTCCATAGGAATTGGTATGTGCATTTCTCTCCAGGATTGTTTCAACTAGAATAGTTGAGGTTGATAAAACCTCCCTCCTATTTGCACAAGGACTTGAGACATTCATTCCAATGCAGAATCTGCAACCCATGTGTGGAAACAGATTTTCTGCATGCAGAATTGTGTTGAGTGCCCAAGAACCCTCTGCGAGTGGGTCTGGGTGGGGTGGGGTGGGGAGGACCAGCAACTTGTTACCACATGTGGGTCTTCACAGGAATCTCCATTTGGAAGCATGAAGATTGGTCTCCTAGGAGCATACTCTTCTTCCTGTGAGCAGCAGCCGACATGTGCACAGGCTTCTGTTATACTTGGGAGTTCCCTGGATCAGGGTAATCTTTGTGTGGGAAAAGTGGTTCCTTAATCCCCTTGCTAAGGTAGCTAATCATCATATTTCTTCTGGTTTGGTCTGGGGTCAGTGTTGTAGAAGCTCCCGAAAGCAGCCAGGCATTTGCCAAAATAAAAACTTTGCTTTAACCCCAGCTGAGATTTTGTGTTGGGTCATGTGCTGATGTCTTTCTGCTTACTCACCTTTGACTTCTCCATCCAGTGTCACCTACCTCTTGGGAAAGGCCTGTTCAGGTGTTCGTATGTGGGGGTTCAGTTCCAAGGGTTCTGTGTATACATGAAAATCAGTATACTCAAACCCTTGGAGGTGCAAGTGAGTGGTAGGGAGAGGAATAACCCCCCCCCCAATACTCCCAGAGCCCACATGCCAAGTGGGCCTTGCCTGGGAAACTAGATGGAGAGCTTAGAAGCTGCCAGGTAAGGCCCTCTCAGCAGGCAATCTCTGGAAGGCTAAGGATGCTTGCACGATATCTTGCAGGAACTCAGATGGCACTGTGGAATCTTATGCAAGCATCCCTGAGCCAGTGCACTGAGCAGGCCTTAGACCTCAAGCAAAGCAGAGCTTTAAAGTTCTTTATACGCCAGGTAACCCGAAGCAGACCTGGCACAAAGAGTGCCTTTAAACTCTCTACCCTGCTTGGATTTAACTTGCACGATTTCAGCGCACCTCCCTTCCACTGCATATGGTTGAAATCACGCCTTTTCACGTCTGCATCTTTCTTTCGAGAGTATGGAATAAGATAGAGGGATATTAAGTGGACTAGAATCTGGGAAACCAGTGTTAACATCAGCCATGAAAACTCATTGTATGTGACCTTGAGCCAGCCACTGTATCCGAGCCTTACCCATCTCACAGGGTTGCTGTGAAGTGGCTCCTTGAGCTCCTTGGAGAAAAGGTAGAATAGATATAATGCAATACTGATAAATAAGGAGTGAACAAAACAAAAAAGTTTCTCTCCAACCTGCTTTTCCCCAATTTTGAACTGGGGAAGGTGAGCTGGGTGTGGAATAACGTGGGGAAAAGCCTATCATAAAAATCAAAGGAAAAATCAGATCTGGGACACAATCAGGATATTTAGGGCTACAAACATTGGACTTAATGGGCAGGTCATTCAGTATGTGGCTGTCTGCTAGGACAAGCTTGCTTGGCTGGGCTGTGCAGGCAAGGTGCAATCCATGATCCTATAGTGCATATAGACTCTGCAAGCTGAACTCCCAACCAAATCATGTTCTGCACCACCTGCTTTTTGGCCCGACATCCTTCTTCGAAGGATTGCCCCAGTAGTGTTTGTGAACTGACCTCCACGGTAGGCTACAAACAAGGTAGTCAGCCTGTGTGGGGACTGTACCACACTCCAGACCTCAGCATAATTGAATGCCTTTTGACACCAGGGATGGGAAAAATAGAAAAAATAGAAAAATAGAAAAGACAGATAAGTAGGTGCTAAAGGAAGACAAGGCTGGAACTGTATTCCTTGACACTTCTTCTGTTTTTGTTTCAAAGGAATTATTTGCTATCCATGGGCGTTCAGCCCAAATGAACCTCCTTCTCACCCCACCCCGCCTTCCGAAATGGTTCAGTCTACAAAAAAATCCCCCACCACAATGAGAGCTGGGACCCAACCATTATACCTTTTATGAGACCTTGTGCTCTGCACACCCACTGTGATAACAGTCATATTTCAGAGAGGTGGGCTGTACTGAGGGCAGGAAGAGCCTCGATTCCAGGCATCTGGGAAGCCACCTTTCATCCACAGCGCAGAATGGGAACAAGCCCCCAGAAACTCCCAGTGGGCTGGTTGTTATGCCCAGAATGTATGTTGCAGAGACAGTGCAGTAGAATCAACCCTTTCTGAATCTACCAGAACTTGGCAGTGCCTCAGAAGCCTTATCTCCTGGTCAAGGGACATTTGTTTAATGTAGCCACTGAGTGCTGGTGGATTCAGAAAGCTACTGACATATAAAAAGAAAGTCCTTCTTCATGCAGTGCATTGTTAAACTATGGAGTTTTCTCCCACAGGAGGCAGTGATGGCCGCCAACCCTAACGGCTTCAAAAGAGGATAGGATAAGGCTATCCATGGCTACTAGCCATGAGGGCTGTGCTCTGCCTTCACGGTTGGAGGCAGCTCTGCTTCTGAATACCAGAAACCCTAGGAGAGGAGGGTGCCCTTGTGCTTGGGTGCAGCTTGAAGATTTCCCATTGGAGCATCTGGTCAGCCACTGTGAGAACAGGATGCTGGACTAGATTGGCCCCTGGCCTCATCCAACAGGGCTCTCATTATGTTCTACCGTATTGCCTCTCTTCTTAAGGTAATTTACTCAGAGTATTAACCATCTGTAAGTTGCTTGAGCCTCATCCACTCAACTAACCCATGGAGGTATCAAAATCAATTGGGTCCTTCCCTATAAAGACCATTTAGAGAGTGAGAGAGGAGGGGGAATCATGTGTACGCTTCTCCCATCCACCTAGCTGCCCTTTTGTGTTCCTTTTTCCCCCAATAAATTTTTATTGTTCTCTTTACATATTCTTTCTTACAATACTCTAATCAACACAAAACCATTTTAGCTCTGCCAAGCTTGTGACCTCCCTCTCTCCCTTCAGTTGGTATCCCATATCACATCCATTCACGTATTTTATCTTTTCACTTTTTTCATATACATTGTAGGAGTTACTTCAGTCCTGCTAGTGTCCTTAAATTTGTACATCTATCTTTTAAATATACAGTGGTACCTCTAGATGCGAACGGGATCCATTCCGGAGCCCCGTTCACATCTAGAAGCAAACGTAACCAGTGATGGCACGTCTGCGCACACGCGCGCCGCTTTTTGCCGCTTTTGTGCATGCGCGTGATGTCATTTTGAGCGTCTGCGCATGCGCAAGCGGCAAAACCCAGAAGTAATGCGCTCCGTTACTTCCGGGTTGCCGCGGAGCGCAACTCAAACACGCTCATCCTGAAGCACATTCAACCCGAGGTATGACTGTACAATAAATTTACTCCCCCCCTTTTGTGTTCTAAGCTGATTGTTATTTAAGAATAGCCATATTCCTGGATATATTATGTATTCACGAGATATACAGGGCTTTTAAAAGAGAGAAAATCTAGTTGTAGTGTATTGGTTAGGAGACAGAGTTCAGGACTGAGAAGCCCTCCTTCAGATCTCACCTCAGCCACAAACTCAATAACTAGATATTAGTCTAAAGCTTACCCCTGCCCCCAGTCAATTTACAATATCAGGTCTACTGCCCTGCCTTCAGGATTGTTGTATGATTTACAAGAAGATAATGCATGTAAGGCACTACATAAATACTTACAATTATGCTTTCAATTTTTATCATATATTTCCACGAGCAGTCTTTGTACTTTGCTATGAATCTTAACCTCCGCTTGCCAAAATAATGCCCATACATACAATATGCTAGTCTGAGATCCAAAACAGTAGCTTTATCCTTGAAGCCAAGCCTTCAGTTCCCTGTGTCAGGGCCGTTTTGATGTTGCAAATCTTCAGAGAAAATGCCCCCATTTTCCTGCCTAGATCTTGAAGGCCAGAGTCTGTAAGTGGACTGTTTCACTCCTGTTCCTCACCTCTTTTTGCCTGTTTTCTGTGCTTTCTGTTTAATGACTCTCCCTCGTTGGATGGAAACAGCTACTGTCTCTTGTCTTCTGCCAAAGGTAGATCATCACTGTCCATGATATATGAGTACCTGTTAGGATCTGCTATCATTGTCACATCTTAACCACATGACAGAGGCAGCATTGTATAATGTTCTCTGCAATCTGTGACTTATGAAATCTTCACCTGTCTCGGAGATAAACTGCTGAAATCAAAGTGAGAGCACAATGATGTGTCATGGGGCAGCTAAGCTGTGAGTGGGTGGTGGGGGCCTGCTGGTGAATGTGGTGATCACATTCAGATAAGGCATGTTGGAGCCACACTTTCTTGGTAGTTTTCACTCTTGAGTCTATAGCTCTAACATGTTAAACAGTCATGAAAATGAAAGAGGCGTTTGACTGCCACTGCAGCACTCTGAGATATGTAAATGCCATCCCCTGAGGAAGAGAAGGAAGAGAAGGTGAAGAAGATAAATGGTATACTTTCAGTTTTTGGTTGCAAAATCTTTTGCTGTATCGCTGAGATATGGGGACGGTTGATGGGGTAGAGGGAATAGAAAATTCTAGTTCCAAATGCTGTGGTGGTTTGCCAAATGCTAAAACTGGTGTTAGCAGGCAGTTTTTCCTTCTTTGTGATGCAATTTGTCCTTGCAAGATAATACTGTTTCTGCAAAACACTAGACTGTTGGAGCCGGAGGTGCAGTTTGTGTAATCCTCTGATCAACATCAGTTTGGAAGTCCAATGATCACTTCCATTAGAGTCCCTGGAAGCCTTTTCAGAAGGACCCATTTTTATTAGGATGAAATTTCCACGTGCCTGAGGGGGCAGAGGCTCAGGCAGGGCACAGAGTCATCCAAGATGGGGAGGAAACAGCCCCACGTGGTGCCCTCCCCCCTGGGTTGATCATGCCATCACAAGTTGTCCCCTCCCTTTCTCCTTGCAGAAGAAAATGCATCAAGGCTGAATGTGAAATTTCGGTTTTTTCACACAGTGTGATGCTTCCATAAGAGAGCCTGTGGTGGAAACAAATGAAATTTGTCACCTCAGAGAAAACCGTTCAAAACAAAACATCTGTGTTTGATGGGGGCAGGGAGTGGCTGTTGCCTTCACCCCACCCCACCCCCGCTCATGGGTTTCAAGGTGGAATTTGGCAGACCAAATTGTTGGAGGGGAAATGAGCCCTCAGTCTGATCCTGCTCTTGTGGTCATACCTTCTTATCATACAACATAGTTTTCCACACTGCAGAATTAGTAAGAAGAATGAGCTGCACTAGCAAAGAGTCTCTTCCTAGAGCTAAAAGGCACCCATCAGAAAGAAGTAGTGGGGCCAAGTGGATATGCACGCCAAGGATTATCTACAAAACCAGGCACACTGCCTCCAATTTTTTATTACATTGTGTGTGTGTGTTTTCTGATTACCCCCATCAGGTGGGGTCTTTATATGTACATCATGGTTTGGGGACCAAATTCTACCCTGCCCCTTAATGGCATAGTCCTTACTTAGTGAAGAAAAGTTTTAATAAGTGCCTCAGAGTAGTAATCACAGAGGTAAGGAGAGAGTTGATGGGGAAATACTCTTAACTTTGATGAGATGGCGTCCACCTGGATCCAAATGGCTCTCACACACCATCTCTACAATGGACCAAATTGCAGTCCTGGCTTTAGCAAATTCAAACTCATTTTTTGCTTTTGCTTCCTGTTTCATCACTTTCTTAACTGTTTCTGTTGTGGGTGGATTTAATTTTTTTCCAGTCCCAGGCTTTAATTCTCCACTGCAGTGCATCTACATAATTACCGGTGTGCAGATTTGTTGGGAGTTTTGAAAAGCAATGGGAAGGCCTCCCAAGGCTAGCCCTAGACATGTTTCTGCTGGAGGGGAAAAGCAAGATGGCAAGATGGAGCTGAATGTTACTTCAACGCTGGTACTCCACTGCATCTGAAGCAGCATGGTAGTTTGGTGCAGCTAGGACAAACTGTGTAGCTTACACCAACCAATGGGGAATGCCCAGCATGCTTAGGAGGAATAGCCAGGAGCTGTCCCAACATTTGCCATTTGGGGCTTCCATCTCACTTCCTAACAATAGAGCTGGCCATGCTAAGGGATAGGAGGTTGAAGGAGCCTTGATCTTCTCACTGTTGAATCTGCTTGCCTCCCCGGAAACACTTAATTTCATGTCTCAGTGAAGCCCTAATACAACACATGTGCTTGCCTTCCCCCTAGTCAGTAGGAGTCTCTGAATATACAATGTTATATCAAAACCAGCCTTAAGGACTGTGTAATATCAGAAAGAAAATAGTTGCACAGATTGTTTCTTTATTCCCAACTTGTGTCAATACACAAAATTTTTTTTAGAGGAGTGGGGAATCTTATATGCAAATGCAAACAATCAAAAACACCCAGTATATACCCTGTTTTAATTGAAATTGTTGGCATTATTCATTACAAGTGGTTTTATTCTATGTTGAGGCTCAGCACTTTAGGGCTCCCCATAAGGGTGGGAATGCTGAGTGTGCATGTTAATATAAAATATTCTGATATTATAATAGGATAAAAATGATATCCTCTGAAAATTAGGTATTTGGAAAGCGCTTGAAAAACATATTAAAAAGTTTGCTTCCTTTTTTTTAAAAAAAAAAAACATAGAAGAAAATCTTTATATTTTGCTTCTGAAAGACTTGACTCCAACAGGAGAAAAGTCACCACTTACTGCCTTCGCAGTCCCTTCTTTTGGGATGCTCAGCCTTTGCCACCAGTCCACAAAGCTATTGGCCTTTCCCCTTGGCCCCTTCACCTTCCAGAGTTGAAGCTTAAGGCACAAGTAAGCTCCAAAATCTTTCATTTCCCATAAGCTGTTCTCAGAGAGAATCAAGGGAGCAGGCAGGATGTGGCACTGAACTTGCAATCACATCAACTGGTGGGGCAGGGAGGCATTTTTATTGGTGCTTTAAAACACAAGGTGGGGAAGATTTACCCTCCACAGTTCCAAAACTCTAGGGGCTGTCACAAGTTGAAGTTTTGCTTTTGATGTTAACGGCATTTTTAGGGTGGGGGTGGGGGTCTTATTGTGACTGCAGCAGGGAAGGGAAGGGCTCCCCAGCGAAAATCCCTCCAGTACACACACATGCACACACACCTGCCAGTGATGTGTTTAAAATCATGGTCTGTTTTGGCACTGAGACAAACTCAAAATCATCAAATTTCTTTGATGGCGACTTCGCTCCATACTATGTTATGGCCTTGTTTCTCTGGGTACCATATTGCTTTTGCAAGTGTTTTCTGGGTACCATGTTGAGTTCTTATAGAGTAAGTCAGTGGAGAATTAGCACCCCCTGCCACTCATTCGGAGACTGCAACTGCAGCTCTCTTGCTGTCTTGTGCCTTTTATGTCATTTGTGTCGAAGCAAGAGAACCACACTGTCCTACTGTTTCTATATTGCACCCTGGTTATTTAATTTAGATCCTCATACTCTTGCATTAAATAAAACATTGGCCAAGGAAAAGGCTGCTACCATCTGTTGCTCCATAGCTTGCCAGCAGTCTGCTTAGCCACGCTTTTGCTTTCCTTATGTTTTTTTAAAAATCCATATCAGCATTTCCACATTATTATTACTATTATTATTAGTGTCCTGCTCAACATTCTAGATGAGAGCCTTGCACAATGGAATGAAATGCCAACTCTCAAAGCCATCTGCAGGAAATGTGGGGACCAGCCACTTGCAGATTTAATCTTAGCTTATTTGTCTGCCTTTGATGGTGGTTAGGACTGGTATGAACTAAGAGTGTCCTGTATTCTCATTCAACCTGTGTGACATGCATATTATTATTATTGTTGTTGTTATTATTATTAATTATTATTATTATTATTAAAAATACCAATAAGATTTCCTAGCTGATTGTTTTCTATGTAGATGTCTAAACTGTATATATAAAGATTTTAAATTTTTGCTGCTGTTGCGTTTTTTCCAAAGTTTCCCCCCATTTGTCTCCAAATTCTCTGCCTGCCAAGACAATCGTATAAATCAAATTTTAAGTGTATTGTTATTTGCTCTACTGCATTATGCTAAAGGAATGAAATGTTTTTGTACAGGGTTTCCCCCCCCCCCTTATGTACAGTAGTTGTTGTGTTGATGGGGAAGAGAGTCGTGCTAGTCTGAGATCTTTGTTTCTGATCATCACGATTCACAACTGGATTGAAATTGTGTTTCTTTGGTAAGAGTTTGTCCTTTTGTCTGAGTCCATCCACATTCTTCTGACTTTGAAATAACCAACTTTGCCTCAACCCCGGACTTTTGCCTGATGTGCACAGTAAATCAAGTTACTTAAGAAGAAATGCAATGTTTCACCACTTCGCAACTGATCTTCCCAGTGTATCCAAAGTCAGCAAACTTGTTTTTCCTGTAGCGGAATTTGTTAAAGGAGTAAAGAGAGGGAATTCTTGGGAAACATCTCGCTCTGTGTGTGTGTGTGTGTGTGCATTCCTCTACACAGATGGATGAAGGACAGTTGCATCATAACAAATTCCTCCTGAAAGATTAATTTTTGTTTAAATGGATTTGCAGGGTGGCAGAACCTAAGCATGCTCCTTGAAGACTGCCTCAGGTCTCCCCCTACAGTGACTGTGTTGTTTCTTTTAGCTTCAGATAATGAAAGAGAGCCTGTGGTCATATCCACACCACACATTTAAAGCACTCGTATACCACTTTAAGAACCACAGCTTCCCCCCAAAAATTCTGGGAAACTTTGTCTCTTAAATTGGTAGGGGGGGACGCATTTAAGTGGATGGTGTGGATGTTACTTTAGTAAGAATTGTGTTATATGTATTTAAGAGACAGGATGCTGCTTTTGTGATCCATGAAGCACTATTAGCTTCATGAAGATGGAATAACACAGGTTTGCACATTGATTTCTTCTCTCTGAGCAAGTTTCTACTACATCTCATGGCTGTGAAGATACTCTTCAGACACTGAAGCAACGATCAACTGAAATCTCAGAAGCCAGAGGGTTATCTGAAGAAGACCTCCATGGGATGCAGGAGAGCCTCCAGTGCCTTGCAAGTTCCTCACCTTTCCCTGTAACCAGCAAAATTGGGTTGAATACTCACAATAGTAAAATGATGCAGGATACACAATGCAACCTATTTTTATTAGGCAACTCATAAATGGAAATAAATAAATATATAAATGAGAGAAAATATGCAAATCCATTTGTTTGCATCATTTAGGTGGGGGCCACAGAGTGAAGCTTTCCTTAGTGGAGGAGGCACATGAAGAAGGGCCTCAAATGACGATTACAGGGTCTAAGTCAGTTAATATGGAGAGAGGCAGTACTTGAGGTATCGCGGTCCTGAGCCATTTAAGACTTTATAGGTTGAAACCAACCCTTTGAATTGGGCCTGGAAACTAATTGGCAGCCAATGCAGTCGAGCCAGAATCAATGTACTATGCTCAAACCATCTTCAGAGGCAGCTCCACATATAATGTGTTGCAGTAATCTAACCTAGAAGTTACCAGAGCATACATGACAGAAAATAGGCTATCCCTGTCCAGATAGGGGTGCAACTGGGCCACCAGCTGAAGCTGATGGAAGTCACTCCATGCCACCAAGGCCACCTGAGCCTCAAGCAATAACTATGAATCCACTGGTACCCCCAAGCTATGTACCTGCTCCTTCAGTGGAAGTGTAACTCCATCCAAAGCAGGCATTACTGCATCCATCCAGTCTAGGGATGGATTGTCCACTAACAATGCCTCCGTCCTATCTGGATTGAGCTTCAGTTTGTTGGCTCTCATCCATTCCACTACCAAGGCAAGACAGCTGTCCAGCATATCCACTGCCATACCTAATTAATTTGCTAGTAAGTTTATCATGTAAGAAATAAGTAGCTTCACATGCTGGAAAATGTGCATTTCCATGAAAATGCACACTGTGAAGGGATTTGGCAACTGGTCTGCCCTCCAGGCACATTAAATCAAATGCCAATACCAGGCATCCCATGTCAGACATTCCCAAAAACTGAAATGAGTTGCTTTCATTACAGATACGCTGGCAAAAGTGGTGATTTTCGCAATTGCTTTGAATAATGTAGGCTTGCACTTCGCACCCAGCAGGAATAAGAGAAAGTTGCACTGTAACCACTACAGTATTACATTGCTTTGCTATAGACTCCTAAAACCAGTAGGGAACAGCTTCCTGCACCAACTTTTATTGCCCTGCTTGATGGTCATATAGGTACTCAGATTACAGTTTATGTTCAGCGTCCACAGATGTAAGTAACAATGTGTATTGCATTTTTTTTGAAGGGTAGATATTTGCAACAGTGCTATTACTTACTCCAGGGACAGCTTACCAATGTCCCCGTCAATGCTGTTGAACTCCAGCTAGCTTAGTCAATGGATAAGGATGATTGGACTTCTAGTTAGCGGCCTCCACCATACTCAGTCACAGAATGACATGACATGGAACAGCTGCAGTTCTCTTCCTCTCATACCAATAAGCTTGCTTATGGCAGCAAGCAGCTCTTGAGCCAGACTGTAGGGAGAGGTGGGAAGCGCCATCAAATAATAATACAGATAAACCCGAGCATGCAACAGAAGACTGTAGCTGCCATGACAGTAAATGCAATATATTTGTTGACACTCTTAACAGCAGACAAATAACATGTCAAAATACCTTGGAGAAGTGGGTGGAGAATGCAAATAACTTACTGTGATTGCAGAGGTGGGGAACATGCAACCCTTGTTGGACTTCAGCTCTCAGCAGCTAGCTTGGCCAATGGTCAGAGGTGATGGTAGTTGCACCCCAGTAACATCTGAAGGGCCTCCATGGGTTCCACATCCCTGCAATAGAGCTTGTGGATGCCCAGGACCAATCACATTCAGTTATGCTCTGGTCAATATAGACTATTGCCAGGCAACTGCTCAAGGTGATAAGCCATTAAGGCTCATGGGGGCTACACACTGATAATCAAATAAAAGGGAGAGATTCTGCCAGTACTTCTCAAGATCTCCTAATCTGCCCTTTCCCCATGTGGTGACCTCCAGATGTTTTGTCCTGTGTCTCTCATCAGCCCCAGCAGGTATGGCTAATTGTCAGGGATAAGGCAAATTTGTATTCCAAGATATCTGGAAGGAACAAGGTTGTGGAAGGCTGACCTAATATTCATGGTATTTTGAACAATGTTGCACCCGGACTCAGAATCTAAATACTTGGTTGAAGAAGATGGTATTTAAACATTTATGCCAGCAGTGAGGAACCAACACTCTTTCATGTGTTGGAGTCCCACTCCCATGAGCCTAGCTGGGGTGATGGGACATATAGTCTAGTGATATCTAGAGAGGGACAGTTTCCCTACTCTTGGCTTACAAACACACATATCCTGAAACTGAGGCTGTGGGCAGTCTTGAAGAGCTGGAAGCAATTTGAGCGAGGCTTTGACTCACACAGATTCCTTTTGTGTATATTCTGCTTTTTTTAATAAAAAAAATTGAAAGAACACAAAATGTTACTTTCCAGGGGCAAATGTTAGATGAGTTTACCCAACACATGCAAATCCAGCCAGCTCTTTGAAGGAGGGGAATCTCCCGCTAAAACCACATGAAAAGCATAAACTTACAAGTGTAATTACAGAACCAGTCAGGTTAGTAAGTGGTTCCTCACTTGACAGAAGGTTTCGGTTTGCTCAGAATTATTTCCTCCTTTTGGGTCTGTGCCTCATCAGAACTTTCTATATTCCCCAGAGGAGGGGTGTTGTGTTATGCTTTTTCTTTGCTTTTAAACTTGCTTTTGTATTTATAAGAGATTACCTCTGTGTTTTTGAAATTAGGACCATTCTCTTCAAATTCAAATGTTGATTGTTGACATTAAGCCTGTTTTGTGGGATTATTCTGAAAACTTTTTGGAAATGTTTATTCTATTTTTGTAGAGAATAAAATGATGGCTTTTGTTTTTTAAAAAAACAAACAAAAAGCAAACCCACAAAACCCTGGGATTTGTACAGCTCTCTGCTTGTTTTTCTCTTTCCAAACTTGGCACAGTAGACAGAGCATTTTTTTTAAAAAAAGTATATGGCTGGGGTTGCCAACTAATCAGAACAACTGAAATAAAATTGGCCTGGCCTTCTCCTGTGTCATTAAGGACAACTTGATATGCAGGTGAATCCACCCTTATCAATGGCTAATATCTGCACATCAGGCTGCTCTTAAAAGTGGCAGAGAGCAGGTTGTTGAGGAAGAAAGAACATGATGCTTTTGGAAAGCGGACCATGAAGGGAACAGCTGTCCAATGCTGTTTGACTGCTGCTACTGGCATTCAGAAGCCGTGAAATGACCCAGGCTACAGCCATATTTGGTAAGGCACTCAGTGGAGCCCATATCTTCTAAGATGAAGAGCCCTGTGCATATTTCGCAGGGCTCTTCCTCAGATGCCCAGATGCAAAAAGCCTTCCTGCACTTGTAACAGTACACAGAGGGTTGTTGCCATCTCCATTTTATCCTCACAACAAGGAACAGTGCCAGCATGGTGGGGCAATGCCACGCCACTACCTTCCCAACAGCATTGTCACTGCAGTAGGGATGAACCAGCAAAGCAGCCATGGAGGCCTACAACTCCTGCCTCACAAGAAGCCTGCGGGATAGGTTAGGCTAAAAGCCCATGTCTGGCACGATGTTAACACAGAGAGCTTCATGGCTGAGTGGGGACGGTTATATAGCAGAGGAGACTTCAGCAGGTCTATCTTGTCAAGATGCAGCTATTCAAGTTGCAGAAGCCCTTTCTCCTCTTTCGGATGTGGCCACCTTGCCTATGACCTTCTCTAACAAGGAATGTTCCCACCAAGCCTTTCCCACCCGTCTTGCTCACTCCCAGGTCATGCAAACCATAAGAAAAGCCAAAAATGTCTCCAACACTCCCCTTTTATCAAAGTAAAGGCACATTTTAAAAGTGTAGATCTTTTCCGTTTTGTATTGCAGCACTTCTTTATTGGTATTGATTTATTAAAATGTTTAGGTCCTGCCTTTCCATTTTTAAAAGAAAGCAAACAGCCAAGGCAGCTCACAACAAATTTTAAAACTGGTGGATTAAATGAATGAATGTAAAAGATTTAAGAAACAGCAGATTTTAATAAAATGCAGTGCCACAAAACTCTCTCAAGTCTCTCAAAATCATCAGCTCAACCAGTGAACTTCCAGACTGAAGATAACAGCATTCAGAAGACAGCCCAAAGACACCAGAGAGACACACACAGAGAGAGAGGTTGTGGAGAAGCAAGGCAGAGAGTGGCAGAGCTAAGAGGCAGCCACAGAGAAGATCTTCCTGCAATTCAGCTAAGCACAGCGCAGATGTTGAAGGGATATGGAGAAAAGCCTCTCTGGGAAATCTTCATGAGCTGACAGGATCATATGGGGCTGGGGGGGGGGAGGCAGTCTTAAGCTGCTTGGGACTTTAAAGATAATGACCAGGCCTTTGAATTAGAGTGGCCACTTACACATTGCCAAAAAAAGGAGAGAGAATACAGTACAGCCACACATACACACAGGTGGAGTGGTTAGAGTGCTGAACTAGGGCCTGGGAGACGAGGCTTCAAATCCCTACTCAGCCATGAAGCTCACTGGATGACCTTGGGGGCCACTCACTGCCTCTCAGCAGATTGTTGTGGGGATTGAGGAGAGGGAGAACCTTGAGCTCCCTGGAGGAAAAGGTGGAAGATGAATGCAATAAATAAATAAAATAAAAGGATGCTGATTTGCACATGCTGATTTGTATGTGCATATGTACACAAAGGAAGACTCACTGTAATAGAAATACAATTCCCCTTGAGGGAGGAAGCCGTGGCCAAGTGATCCATGTGCCTGACCTGCTTAGTTTGGCACAAGCAAGAAAATAAGCAACTTCAAGGCCCCTTCTGCTATCCCTGCTGAGGTTTCTTCATGTGAAGGGTGCCTTCAGATAAGAGAGCTGTCCTCTGCAAAGTAGGATATATGACACCCTACTATTAATTGGGCCTGGGATTAATTGGGCTTCCTGGGTTCAGTTGCCGTTCTAAACTGGCTCCAGTCAACACATTGTGGTAGCCTGAGCCTGCATTTCCAGAAGCTTTTCAAAGGCAGTCATGATGTTTCAATAACAAGCACATATGTCACCCTGAGCAGATCCATCTCTGGGCATGGGTTTGGCAGGCTATAATGGGCAAAAGCAGCCCTGACCATTCCACAAGAATAGCCAAGTCCAGAAACACCCCAAAGATTGGAAAAACTGAGCTTTTAAAGGGAGAGTGGCTGTTCCACTGACCAGGAACATCTCTGTGTTACTTGAATGAAGCTTCAACTTGATTTGCCCCAATCCGGACCCTCTCTGGCCTTAGGTACCAATTCAGTATCTCAGTCAAATGGTGTGGGGAAGTCTGATGTTCTTCAATAGGCAATGATGGAAGACAAGTGCCCTTGAAAGACACATGCACAATATGATCAGTGTGCAGCCACCACAAGGGAGGAAAGGTGAAAATGAAAAACAATAGCTGAAAGTTGTGCTACGCAAAACACTGGCTTACTTTACTTGGTGTGCATGCACCCTTTTCCTTTGTCCTATTGTCTCTTGCCAAAGAGGTATTTCAGGTTCTTAAAAATAAAATGCCTGTTTCTCAGGTGAATTTAGGTTGGATGAGTAACAATTTTTTCTTTAAAACAGCTTTCCACACTGACCCTGAGCATGGTCTCATCAGCTTTTGAAGGGAGGGGTGGTAGGGAGGCCTTAACAGGCGAGTGACCATCTCATAAGAACTAACAGTGTACTCATAAGAACTAACAGTCTCTCCAGAATCCTTTGCTCCTTGCAGTGGTTCCTCATCGGTCAATCTCTGCAAAAATAAAAAATAAAATTACTAATCTAGAAACTGATGATAAATCAATATTTAAAAGAAATACTGGAGGGCTACACAGGAAACAACTGAAATGAAGTTTTGTGTCATTGGTACTACCTTTAAAGTCAGAAGTCACCAGTGTGGTTTTGGATATTAGTTCCCATCCTCCCCAGCCACAAACTGATAGAAGTGGTAGTCCAGGACCTCTGGAAGCTACCACACTTAAAACAGTGCTTTGCACTTGTTTGCATGCCTAGCATCACATACAACTCAGCCTTTCATACAGCGACCATTTAAAAATGGGAACTGACAGAAATAATGCTATTCTATGAAGACACCTAAGGGAGTTCAGCATTCTCTGCATAAAGTAAGTGGTGCGGGTTTCATGTTTTAAAAGGTACTTTTCTCACTCTCATAGTGGTGTTCATTCATTGCACACCACATGCAGAATAGGAAGGAAGAAGAGAATTTGAAGTCACACATGTCTGGCAGAGGAACACATTTTGATTGTCTGGCAAAAGAATTGTGCCTTTGTGATTGCATCCTTCCAAGTGGCCAGTGCTTCCTGGGTTGCACTCATTATCATCTCCTCTCTGCATCTGTCAGCTTCTAGAGTACACAAGATCACCTCAGAACCTGCCAAGATTATAAAAAAGAAATCATTCTTATACAGAGAGAGACAAACCCGTTCATTTCTGTTTCTCTCACTTCATGGTTTTTCCAACCGTAAGTTCGGTTTGCCACATTTCCACATCAGTTTGGACTATTTCTTTTCTTTTCAAAATCCACACAAGGATGACACGCAAATTTCATAGAATCATAGAATCATAGAGTTGGAAGAGACCACAAGGGCCATCGAGTCCAACCCCCTGCCAAGCAGGAAACACCATCAGAGCACTCCTGACATATGGCTGTCAAGCCTCTGCTTAAAGACCTCCAAAGAAGGAGACTCCACCACACTCCTTGGCAGCAAATTCCACTGTCGAACAGCTCTTACTGTCAGGAAGTTCTTCCTAATGTTTAGGTGGAATCTTCTTTCTTGTAGTTTGGAACCATTGCTCCGTGTCCGCTTCTCTGGAGCAGCAGAAAACAACCTTTCTCCCTCCTCTATGTGACATCCTTTTATATATTTGAACATGGCTATCATTTGTGAAGCGTTCCATTAAATATATAAAAAAAACCCACACAAACATTCATTTTCATATGTAAAGCACTTTTGCCTAATCATTTGTAATGCACTTTTCAAGCCATTCCACCCTCAGTAATACAGTAGGTCCAATTTTTGCACACTTTTAGACTGGAGAACTGTGCCACAAAATTTGGAGAAGTGTGACTTTTAAAGGATATACCTTTAAAGGTATGTGTTTTACCTCACTTGCTAACTTGAGAAGTGTGGACTGTGTTTACATTAAAATATGAACAAATTTCTTCCCCACCTCTACTCTTAAAAGAGCATTGAAGTTGCACCCTTCCTCTGTCATCTCCTATCTGGATGTGAATCATTGCTGCACACGTGTCCAGAACCAAATCCAGATCTATGGCAAACAGCTACAATTACTGATGGCAATTTCTATAGTGGGGAAACAACTTGGGAGGGTGTACCAGCCCTGCATGCAACCCTTAATTCAGGTGTGGAGAAGCTTTGGCCCTCCAGATGTTGCAGAACTACAACTCCCATGAGCCCCAGCATGCATGGCCAATAGGCGTGAGATGATAAGCATCGTAGTCAGGTCGGGGGAAAGGTTGCTGCACTCTATGTGTCAGATGCATATGCAGTCCTTGAACATTGTTAATTTTCTTCTTAAAATGGGTTAAAGCAGTGGTTTCCAAAGTGGGTGGTAGCACCCCCCGGGGGCTGTGGGGTTACCTAGGGGGTCACTGGAGGTGTAAATGACTATCAGACTTTGAATAGCTGGTGTCACTGGATCAAGCTACCGTAATCAGTTTTGTTGAACTTATCAAGCCAAATAGTTTAAACTGGATTTTGAATGAATGCTTAATTAATTGTTACCATTTTGAATTTTATTAGATTATCTTCCTTAGTGGGTCATGCAAACCGCTGTTCTGAATCATGCATTTTTAAGGGTAGAGTAGGGGCACTGGGGATGAGCTTGTGGAACCAAGGGGAACCACTGGGTTAAATGGTTAATTTGAAAACAAGCAACTATTGGGATATCACACTGCATTTCTAGTTTCTTCCCACTGATATCAGAGAGCTGCCAAAGGGCACATTAGACAGGAGACTGGCTGCAAAAGAGAGAGGGAAGATGACTTTATTTGTCAGAAAACAGTTCCAGCAAGCAAGTAGCCCTAAGGGAGAGCTGAGCAATTCAGCTCTCATCTGGGGATGATGAAGTTGAATCAGAAACCCTATCAAGGCAATATACACCACTAACTTAGTCTTTGGCATTGCCGTTGTGTGAAGTGCCCTTGATGTACCAACAGTCATCAAAATTTTCACTATTTAAATATCAGGGGGTAGCTGACATTTATTTTGGCATTTGAGATAGCTCAGTTGGTTAGAGCGTGGTGCTGATAACGCCAAGGTTGCATGTTCATTACACATATGGGACAGTGGCATATTCCTGCGTTGCAGGGGGTTGGACTAGATGATCCTTAGGATCCCTGCCAAACCTATGATTCTATGATTCTATGATTCCATGATTAACAACATCCTCTGGATCATTCACACAAAATTCAAACAATATGATATGAGCATATTTAAAATAGTAAAACCACTACAGTAAGATTGACATAAGCACCAGCAATAAGTGCATAAAATCTTTTTGGAAACAACATATATAACTCAACCAGAAACAATTTGTTTCGTACATCAAAAGATAGTTTTAAAAGAGGATTAGACAAAATAATGGAGGAAATGGCTATCAATAGCTATGTTCTGCTTCCATTGTTGAACACAGTGTGCCTCTGAAAATTGCAGGCCCCTGCTAAGCTTAGGTCCTGCTAGCAGGATTCCTAGGGTATCTGGCTGGCCACTATGAGAACAAGATGCTGGGCCAAAATGGTCCCTTAGGCCTGATCCAGCTGCAGGGCAGCTTTTATATGGAAGTTGTTGTTGTTGTTGTTTATTTTCCCCAGACATAGAACTCAAGGCAGCTTACAGATGGTAAAGAATAAGAGTTTATAGTATTTGTAGACTGCTTTGGGGGAAGATCTCACAAAGTGGTTTACACAGTGCTTTTCCCCCAAGAAAAATAGGTGCCAGAACTCACATTAAAGTAGCTCACTTGGTTAGAGTATGGTGCTGATACTGCCAAGGTTGTGGGTTTGATCCCCTTATGGGACAGTCACATATTCCTGCATTGTAGGGAGTTGAGTTGTTACTGCTTCTTCTCGCCCCTGCTCAGACGACCCTGTGGTGATGGTTAAGGGGGAGGGAGGGGGCCCCCATGGAATCTGGAGGGTGATATGTAAGAAAGTGAAGGGATTTGGGGAGATGATATACAATGAAATGAAAAAGATGTTAAAATCTACATTTGCAAAGAAACCAGAGATTTTTCTTTTAGGGATTACAGGAAAGGAAATAGTAAGAAAGGACTATAAACTTTTCCAATATGCAGTTACAGCAGCAAGAATCCTACTGGCCCAGAAATGGAAACAAGAGGAAATACCGACAGTAGAAGAATGGAGACTGAAGCTGACAGACTATGCAGAACTGGACAGACTAACTGGGAAAATCAGATATCTTCGAGACCAAAAGTTCACCGAGGACTGGGGGAAATTTGTTGAATATCTGAAAAGAACGTGTGATGTGCAAACAACGCTAGTGGGGTTTCAAGAAGCACTGTGAAAGTTGAGATATATTGTTAGAAAGAAATAGAAGTGGGAGGGAAGGTTAATGGCAATATAAACAGAAGAAATGCGTAACTGAGAGGTAAATATGGATGATTGTCAGAGAAGCTGAAGGAAGTCCATATAGAGCTAAATTTGTGGAAATTTTGATATGATTGTTTATTTGTGTTGGAAAATTAATAAAAATTATTATATATAAAAAAAAAGCAATCTGGAGGGTGATAGTCCCTCAAGCTTCTTCCTTCTCCATTCCGCTCAGGGCAAGATGGTTCTTCATTTCTCCCAGGTGCCACTTTCATTCTTCCTTCAAGATCAGAAAGGAAGGCAAAGAGTAAAGGTAAAGGACCCCTGGACGGTAAAGTCCAGTCAAATTCGACTATGGGGTGTAGTTCTCATCTCCATTTTCAGGCCGAGGGAACTGGTGTTTGTCCACAGACAGCTTTCCAGGTCATGTGGCCAGCATAACTAAGCTGCTTCTGGTGCACAGAACATACTGACAAGTGCCAGAGCACACAGAAACACTGTTTACTCTCCCACCACAGCAGTACCTATTTATCTACTTGCACTGGTATGCTTTTGAACTGCTAGGTTGGCAGGAGCTGGGACAGAACAATAGGAGCTCACCCCACCATGCGGATTCGAACTGCCAACCTTACAATCAGTAAGCCCAAGAGGTTTGATGGTTTAGACCACAGCGCCACAGCATCCAGCAGGGTACCAAACTTGATGCAAAAGCCTCTGTTGTTCTCCTCTGTTCTGCAGATGGAATTATGGCTCACCCCGAGTTTGCTCTCAGAGCCTGCCATGGAGAAAGTGCTGCCTTTCTCCACCCTTCAACCTGCTGCCACCAAGTTCTTGTTGGGCTTTTGACTGATACAATCAAACACAACAACTCTTTATCATGACTCCATCTTAACCACAAGGCAAGTTCAAACCCCAGTTTCACATCAGTTCTGCACGATTGCTGCTCTCACAGCAGGAAAGTTCAAATGCAACACTTTTAAACACCTAGCAGTGGAAAACTACAGCTTTGTATTTTCCCAGAACATGTTTGGCTGGAGCAGTCTTAAGCTCATCTTGGCCAAATATGTGTGTGGTGGGGGGTTCGTTACTGTAATCAACCTCACCCAGGAGACCGATAAACAGAGGTTATACTAGGAAGCCTAATTTTATTTTCTTTTTTAAAAAGTCACATTCCAATCCCCAACCCCACGTTTCAGCTGGGTTAAGCTATTTTTTAAATTCAATCTGGGCTTCAGCTAAGCTCTTGGAGAATGTGAATTAAATATGCCAATTGGAATTGTGTTGGAGGAAGAGAGAGATTCAACTGCCGGCTTGGAATCCAGTGTGAGAACTTGCTCCATATGGACAGCTCTGGTTCTCATTCATGGGATGCTAAGGCTGAAATCTTAGAACCACTTACCAGGAAGGGAACACCATTGAACTCAGCAGGATTTACTTCTGAGTGAACACGACAGCACTTAGTCTTAGTGTACTCAACAGGACTAACAATTCAGCAACAGGCTGAGACTCTGCCTGTTTACTCAGAGGGAAATCTTACTGTGTTCAGTGAAGCTTGCTCCTAAGTATGCATGCACAGGATTTCAGCTGTTACACCTGACCCTATGCAAGTGAGCAGACCCAATTCTGATGGGAGTTACTGCAGAGTAAGCAAACTAGGTTGACACTTTGCTGGGTGGGTAGCAGCAGCCCCCTGAATATAGTGGGAGGAATTTGCTTCATGGAAATTAGCGTCTGGCTGCCACGGCAAAGGCGGGGACCCACCAAAAATCACAGGCGGGAGAAGCCTGTGAACGTGGGATTCGGCTGGCACCTTTTGCGCCTCCCCTACTCGTGGGGAAACCCGGTTTCGGGGATCCGGAGCGACGTGGGGTGAGTGGCGCAGTGCTTCGAATTGACTGCTTCTTTCATGGAGTGAAGCCGCATAGCTGTTGTCGGAGAGTGCTGACTTTTTCCTGTGAACAATTTGATCTTAAAACAACTACCCGTGAGTAGAACGGAAAATTGGATTTTTAAACGTCTTAATTTGGCACTGAAACGGGGAGGTTTAAAACAGGAAGTCCGCCTTCCCCTTTTGTAAATAGACTGAAGCAAAGAGGCTGCAAGCTAAAGTCTTGGAAAGTCTTCTGTAAAGGATTAAACCTCCATCGGTTAAAATCATTAACCCCCCCCCTTGGAAGCAGGAGAAGAGGGGAAAATTTTTGGATCGTGTAAGCCTGCAGGAGAGAGAGCGAAGAAAGATAAATTACCACCGCTTTGAACCTGGAAGAGGGCTGCTAGTAAGACTCACGTTTTGGGAAAGTTCATTGACTGTGAATAAAACGTATGTGGACAGATAGCTAAATAAGAGAAATATATTGTTTCCATTGTTTCCTTCTGCGTTTAAAAAGGAGTAAAAGTAACCGAAAATTGAGAATAATTTTGTTGTTTGAACTGTGTTTAAAAGGACTGATACAAATAGAAATTGTTTCCCTCTAGAGGGAGCCTTTGAAACTGTTACAGGGGTGGAGCTGGGGGGATTACCAGCTGCAGAGATAAAAAACTGTGAGAACCAGGGATTGACCTTGGATTGGTAAGAATGTCGACAGAAGAAGCCTTGGTGATTGCATTATGCAAGATAAGTGCCTCATTGGAACAGCTTCATAAGAAGACGGATGTGATGACTATCAAAATTGACAATTTGGGACAAAAAGTGACTGATTTGGGACAAAAAGTGAACATCTATACAGAAACTATTCAGGAATTGTTTCAGGAATCTACTTTGACATGGCAAATTGTTGAGAAGGCAAGGGAGAAAGTTGTTGTTGAACCTAAAGTAATACAAGTGGAGAGAGTCCCAGTCTTACAGAGGCAATTTGATGAATATAAGTTGTTGCCTTCTATGACTGAATTTAGAGAAAGTCAGATTTTGAGGATTGGAACCCTGCTTGGATTTGAGAAGGAAAGTTGGATAGATTCCCTCATGCAGGGATGTACTGACCTTTGGGATTTGGACTTGGGCCAGGAGGAGATTGGAGTTGTGGGGACTTTCAGTTTTGGAGGGATTTTGAAACACGTCCTGTAACATCTTTTGGACTTTAGTGCTAACTACGGAGATTTGGCTGACCTGTCAAAAAAGAATAAAAATATTGCTAGGTTGGAGCCTCCCCGACATCTACTCCTCGGCATCAAAGGAAGGAAATTAAGAACAAGATCAACAGAAGACAAAGTAAAGTGCATGTATAAATATGAAGAAGATCTGCAGAAGGGACTTGGAAAAGAGTTAAGAGCCTCGGACAGAAGATCACCAGGTTGATGGACCATATGGAATAGACGGAAAGGACTGGCAGAATCCGAGACCAGGGAGAAGAGACGGTGGAAGAAGATTGGAAAAAGTTTAAAGTTTATTTATAGAAATATTGTAAAATTAATGAGTGTTAGAAAAATGTTGGAATGAAATTATATGGCTTTAGTAGAAATGTTATAAGGAGTTAAGTATAAATAAGTATTATGGTATTAATGGAAGATAAGGTTAAAATAAGTTAAGTTAATTATATGACAGAAAATAGAGAAAGAGGGAAAGGAATTGCTGAAATAATTAATAGAAGTGGAATACAAAAAGGGAGGTGAGAGGAGGTCGATGAAACGAGGGAATGAAAGATAGGGCATTGAAACGGTATGATGTATGTTTTTTTAATTTTTTTATGTTTAGTTTAATGTGTTAATGTTGTGTTGTGCATTGTATATTGTATTGTATTGTATTTCTTTTGCCTTTTTTCTTTTTTCTTTTTTCTTTTCTTCTTCTTTTTTTTGTAAGATTTAAAAGTAATAAATATTATTTAAAAAATAAAATAAAAATATTAGTATTAAAACATATATATGCATTAAATAAATAAATAAATGACTCAAGCACTGCACTGACTTGGAAAAAACAACAAAAATGGCAACTGGGGGTGGTGGGATTCAGGTAACTTACAGAAAGTAGGAAGAAGCAGACCTGCCTTTCAAGTCTAAGGCTGCAAATTTATGCACACTTACTCAGCAGCAACTTCCACTGAACTCAATAGGGCTTGTTCCTGAATATTCATGTACAGGCTTGCTTTATAAAGCTGCAAAATCCTATGCATGCTTGTCTGGGCTAATTTCTGACTAAAGGCAGAGCCACACTGCACAGCTGCCATTACTTGGGAGTAAGGCCCATTAACTTCCAAAGAAATAAGCTTAAAATGGAAAAGCTGGGATCCTAGCAGAATTCCAAGGTAGGAATTATTTAGAAAGGATCAGAGCCCCCCCGAACTTGAAGCATGGGAAGTCCCCCCAAACAAAATTATAATTTGGCAGAATATTTGGACTATATGATTTGTATAATTTGGACTATTTAATGTGATTTGATTGGATTGTTAAAATGGAAAATTTAATAAAAAAATTTATTGCAGGCTGCAATAAAAACCTTGTTACTACAAGGAGGGGAAAACTAAACTAAAGATCAACAAGAGTTCAACTCTGTGGGCAGTAATTATAATTTATTTATATGCCGCCCATCTGACTGGGTTGCCCCAGCCACTCTGGGTGACTTCAACAAATGATAAAACCACAGAAAAAGGTCACACATTAAAAACATCCCTACACGAGGCTGCCTACAGATAGCTTCTGAAAGTCAGATAGTTGTGTGATGCCCATCCCTTGGTCTCCAAGAAAGAACCACACATCATTGTTAAGAAGGAGAGGCCTGATGACCAGGAGATGGACAAGTCTGTTTCTGGTAGTTTAGGTGAGGAAATCTCCTGTTGCCAAGGAGAAATTATTGTGAGACCAGTAAGAATCTAACTAATTGGGTAAGAAGGAGGCAGGTCCTGTTTAAGGAGGACAGGTGGCAATATTTAACTTCTTTCTGACCTTTCTCATTGCTTCATCAACAGGATTACTGAGTCCACCAACTGAGACTCACTCACTTAAGAAATTCAAGAATGAACCACCAACCATGGAAGTTTCCCTGTGGCCAGAAGAGTGGGCAAAAAGTACCACCCCCAACTTCCTCACCATTTTTGAAGTGAAAGCCTAATTCTGAGAGTTCATGTGGTGCAGTATTTAGGTCAGGGGTGTGAATGTGCCACTCATGGGCACACATGTGAACAGAGAGGTGCCTCTTTTGGGGCCCACAGGGTTCCCTCCCCACTTTGAAATTAGGCTTGAAACAAGCATCCTAATATAGCCAACAGTTTGTGCTTGGTTGTAGTGGGACATGGTACCTTAAGGGCTGCTTCTGAACTTTTCTCTTCCATCCAAACATTCTCATTGCAGATCTGGAAACTGGAGAAAAACACATCTACAGTGGGTGAATGAGCAAAGGAAAGCATGGCTGGATGATGTCAAGAACAATGGCAGCATCTGGTCACAGCTTTAAGGGCTGGACCTTGGTGGTCTTGCCCACTGGGGCATCTGCAATGTGTCCATAGATGTTCACCAGTCCAAGGTGTACACTTCCATCTATATCTTTACAGTGAGAATGAGATACTGAGCAGCCTGGTTTATTACCACATGCAGAACCAAGAAAGAGACTTCCTTGTGCATTGGTATGGCCACACCATTGGACTTTTGGATGACATTCTAGCATAGCCTTTTGCTACCCTTTCTTCACACAGTCTATCCTTCCCCCCCTGAGGAGAGGTGTGCTTCCTGAAGGATGACCACTTCTGCTTTCAACATTTTAAACTTAAGGAGGGCATGTTGCCTTTCACTAGAACAATCAAGACCCCCAGCATTCCTAAAAGTCAGGCGAGCTTGGACTCAGGGGGCAAAGGGAGGAGTGGAACATAAGAAGAGCCTGATGGATAAGGTCACTGGCCCATCTAGTCCAGCATCCTGTTCTCCCACTGGCCAACCAGATGCCTACCCTGCAAGAAACACTCAAGCAAGACCTGAGCAGAACAGCATTTTCCCCTAGTCTGTGTAGTGCTGGTAAATACTTCAGCCCATGCAAAAAACTATAGGCAAATGGGATGATAAGTCATTCTATGTTGCAGAATGTTTCTGTTATATAAACTTCCTCTCCTTCCATTGGCAGCAGAAGCAATTCTCTGCCAAACACAAGGACATTCACCTATTGCTCATTAAAGCATACACAGATTTTGGAACTGATCTAACATGCTTCTTTTGACAAGGATCCAAACTGAAACCTCACTGTCTAGTTCAAGCCTGCCTGCTCAGCTAACACATCATCTTTGTTCAGACCACAGAAGAAAATAGCTCCCTAGTGTTCCATGCAAGGGCAGCTATATCCCAGTAGTAGCACCCATGAGAGGTCATTGGACTCCAGCTCCCATCCACCCCAGGCAGCAAGGACAATGACTAGGGATGACAGTTCTAACATCTCGAGAGAACCATGGGAGCTATTACTCTCACATTACCCTACTGGCTAGTCCATAGCTCCAAGTTATGCCTTGCTTAGATATTCCCAACATGGATGACCCCAACCCCCAACTTCTAGTATCATGAGTGAGAAAAGCTTCTCTCTATCCACTTTCTCCACACCATGCATAAATTTGTAAACCTTTATCATGTAATAATAACAACAATAATTGTCACCTCTTACTCACCTTTTCTCTAAAAAGGCCCCAAAGTTCTAATTTTCCTCCAGTTTCTCCATCCCCTTGAACATTTTGGTTACCATTTTTCATCCAGAACTATAGACAGTATTACAAGTGTGGTTGCACCATTGATTTTTTATAACAATATTATGATATTGCCAGTTTTGTTTTCAGACCTTTTCATGTTCCCCAGATCAATGTTTTCACATCAAGCTACTCAGGACGACTCCACAATCTCATTCCTGGCAGTCAGTCACTGGCAGCCCATACCCCATTAGTGCATGTTGCACATATGTAGGGATGGCATATTTCAATAAGTAAAAATCAGGACACTCCAAAAGTTGGCATTTTCAGCACAATTTAACCCATGGTGAAATCAGACATTTGCCTGATTTACAAAAAAATATCCAGGACGCCATTTTCAGAGGTGAATTCCAGGACATGTCCTGGAAAATTAGGACATATTGCAGACCTACTATATACAGTGGTAGCTCGGGTTACAGACACTTCAGTTTACAGGTGCTTCAGATTACAGACGCTTCAGGTTACAGACTCTGCTAACCCAGAAATAGTACCTCAGGTTAAGAACTTTGCTTCAGGATGAGAACAGAAATTGTGCGGCAGCAGCCGGAGGCCCCATTAGCTAAAGTGGTGCTTCAGGTTAAGAACAGTTTCGGGTTAAGAACGGACCTCCAGAACTAATTAAGTTCTTAATCCGAGGCACCACTGTATGTGGTTAAGATTTTTTTGGTCCCAATACACATCAGCTGACATTTGTAAACTGAGAATTATACAACATGCTTTGATAGATAGCCTACATGTGAAAAGAGGTAAGAAAGCGTGCCTGAAAGATTATTGTTAGGAGAATCTGCTTACTCAGACTGTATTAAGAATGAGTCAAGGATGTGTGTGCAGGGGGGAAAAACTCAGCCTTGAGCTAGTAAAAGGAGGCACCCTGTTCTTACTAGACTAGGCATCCAGCTCTAATAACACAGGCAGCCGTCGCAGCTGTGGGCAAGCTTGGCGAGGCTGCTGGAAGGCCTGATGGGGCCCGTCACTGGCCATAGAATATTGAAAGGGGCTCCCGGCCCTCCAGATGGAGCCTCTGGCTTCCGACTTGCCTCCAGGAGGAGCAAGGGGAGGGGCGAAGCAGTGGCCATGGCCGACTTGCTCCCTCTGTGCAGCCTGGCATGGAGCAGCCCAGCAGGAGCACATGAACTGGTGAGCCAGCAGAAGAGGTATCCTTCCACAGCAGGCATAGTGACCCCCTTGGGGGCTGCCTGCAAACTACTATGGTGGTGGCCCGAGCACTGAGCACACCTGGCCAGTGGGTGGTGGCAGGCGTCAGAGAGGCAGGTGCCCGGTTCTGGGGAAGCATCTGACAGAGGGAGGTAGGCAGAGGGGGTGCCCCGGACATGCTGCCCGCCACCACACCAACTGCCTGCACTTGCTGCACCTACCTGGGTGCACGCTGACTTGACTCCTGGCTTAGAGGGAGCATGGTGCAGCGAGTGGGCAGGAAGGCAAATCCACCCTCAATGTTTTCTTCATTGGCACTGCTGAATGGCCAGCAACCTAGATGGCTTGAAGCGGAGGGTTGAACAACTTCATGGAGAACAAGGGTATCTATCAATGGCTACTAGTCACGATGACTCTGCTCTGCCTCCGTGACTGTAACACTGCTGAATACCAGTGCTGGAAACCACAAGAGGGGAGTGTGCTTTTGTGCTTGGGTCCTGCTTGTGCATTTCCCAGAAGCACCTGGATGGCCACCAGCAAAACAGGATGCTAGGCTAGGTGGGCCACTGGCTCTTATGTTCTTAAAAGGAGTTCAGCATGGTGGGCCTAGACCTGGGGTGTGTTTGTGGGGGAACCAGTGGCCCTCCAGCAGTTGCTGGACTCTGCCCCCCAATCCTACATAGCAAAGAGTCATGGGTTATGGGGGTTAGAGTCCAAAAGCATCAGGTCTCCCCATCTCTGACCTTAGCCATCTCCCCCAAGAACCCTATGAAGAAGGGAGGCCAAATGGGAAGAACACATTCCTGGACACCCAGTGTACTTCACAGATGAACAGAAACTGGACCCCAGTGATCTCTCCATGCCTTTACTGGCATGTGTTGTGTTGTAAATGCTACCCTAAATTCATTAGATAAAAGAACAAAAACAAGCATAATAAAATCCATAGCTAGACCAGAAAATGGAAGGCAGCAAAAGTAGCTCAGGGATGGGGGGAGGGATCCTGTAAAAACCAGGTTGGGAGTCTAGTCTACTATCAGTTACGTACAATTTGCCTATTCAGTGACTTAGCTTTGTAAGCCTCCCTAAATTGGGAGAGGGGTTACCAAGCAGATGCTCAGAACCTTGTGCCACATGGGAGATAACCAGCCTTATATGACCAACATGCATGAAAAGGTTAAGACCACAGAGTAAGCTTACCTTGGGAAGGACTAGGTAATCAAGCTTTGTTCCTATTCAGTCTACCTGAGAAGCTCAGCAAGTGAGTTGTTTTTGTGCTGGTTGCTGCAGCTCAGATCGCATGGCTCTTACAAGCCATTCTTGTGTTCCTATGCCAGTTTTGGAACTTTCACCATTGTAACTAAGCCAAATTTTGCTGCCTGTGTTTTCTGAATGCTGTAAGAAAAGCACATGAACCTGATCTTTGAAGAATATGTAAGTAAACCAATGGTTTACTTACCAAACTTGTAGCCTTTTTCTATGCTTAGGGGAACTTTGGAAAGAACGTAGAAAGGCATATTTTAAAGGTTTAAGCCTATGTTTCTATGCTTTACTTTGCTGCATATTTTGTGATTTTAAATATCTGTTGGGGTTCTCTCACCAAACAGTACTTGCCTCAAACCTGGATCTTGGCATCCAGGGAATTCTCCTTTTATATACTCAATTTTCCTTGCCACCAACAGCATGTGGGTAGTGGAATGGGTAGACTTTGTCCTTATTAACATGTTTCTAGATGTGCATTTTATGTATTTTGTGTTGGCCATTGTTTTAAATTGCTTTTCTTTTTATCAACTCACTTTTAGACCTTTTGTATGGTGCA
The DNA here is from genome assembly GCF_964252035.2 of Podarcis erhardii. Classification (NCBI taxonomy): domain Eukaryota; kingdom Metazoa; phylum Chordata; class Lepidosauria; order Squamata; family Lacertidae; genus Podarcis; species Podarcis erhardii. The sequence continues at coordinate 28,783,287 of NC_138504.1, forward strand.
AAGTGAATAACAACAACAACAATAATAATAATATTGTCAAGAGAGTTGGAACGTTTTCGTGGTGTTTGTTTCACATATAGCTGCTTTGCAGGAATGCTTTGTTTCTCCAGTTGATTGCATAAGGAGTCTGGTTTCAGTCCACCATTCCTGACTACAAGGGCCAAGGGATGAGAGACAGACAGATTTATAAGCAATTAGGGAGAGTGAGCCAGAGAACAGATCAAGCAAAGGCTTTGTTAACCAAGGACCTCACAGCAGCCAAAGCCTTTGGGCTCGAATTGCCAAACACAACACATGCATAAGGATCCAAGCACTCACATCTTGCGTTAATTCAAAACAGAAGCATTTAATGTCAGAATGTTCATTTTCTTCCAAAGGGAAAAAAGTTGCCCGACCCCTCCAACCAAGTAGTAAAACAAGTCAGCAGTGCCTAAACTTCTATTGTCAATAAACCCTCTGCATCTAGCAGTACTATATCTCAGGCCCGGTTGTATACATTTCCCAAACTTGTCACAACAACGAAAAAGCACATGTTAAATACTCCCCCACACACCAAAAAAACTGCTGATTCAAGTAATACACTATTTTTTCTTGCTATACAATATCCCCCTCTTCTGGTCAACTGGGTTTCTACAAGAAAAACGGTGACAGCATCAGCCATTCAGACTGCATTGATGCTCATTCTTTGGGCAGCAAGAAAGAAAACTAAATGTTGACAGGCTCTTGAGAACCCCAAACACCCACCCACACTGGAAGCTGCCTGCTGCATCCCTGCACAAGTCTCTGTTCTGTTATTACCTCCTACCAATGAGCGTCTAAGGGTAATTCTGCTGCATGTCAACAGGAATGATTGAATTATCTAAGTCAATCTTGACCAACCTGGTGCCCTGCAGATGTCGTTGGACTACAACTCCCATCAACAGCAGCCACCAGACCATGCTGCCCAAGGCTGATCTAAGTCATTTGTGCAACTTGATTAGTGTAAGTGACTATAAGATTGTAGGATCTACCTTTTTTCTTTTAGTAGGACTCTGTGAACCACCAACCAAAGAGAGATGCAAAATACATACACTTAGAATTAATTAGTTATGAGCCCAATAATTTGTTGGGTTGCTGTTTTATTTGATCAGTGGTTCCCAAACTTTTTTTTTCAGATCACTGCACTCTTGGTTCCATAAACTCATCCCCAGTGCTCCCTACCATGCTGATTTTAAAAGCATTATTCACAATAGTGGTTTGCACTAAGGAAGATAACAGCACAATTAAATCCCAAATGGCAACCATTAATTGCAATTAAATCCAATTAAAACTATTTAGTTTAATTCAACAAACGTGATGATCTTGATCCAGTGATACTAGCTTTTCAAAATATGATAGTCATTTACACCTCCAACTTACCCTGCTCACCATGGGCGTAGCCAGGATTTTTGTTAGAGGGGGCAGGACTTTGGGGGGGGGCAGGACTTTTGGTAAGGGGGCAGAACCAATGTGAGTGGTCAGTTAAGTATTTCTATTGTTTTGCTTGATCTGGGGGGGGGGGCAGCTGCCCCTCTGCCCCCCTTGGCTACGCCCATGCTGCCCACCCTATTGCTTCTAAGTGCCCCACTGGGGAATCCCACTGCCTTTCCCCCAGGAGATGGCACTGCACCCAACTCTCTTGGGGAGAAAAGGTGTCTCATTTTGTTAAACAACTAGGAGTAACACAGAATTATTCCACCCCCCGTCCCCCAACAAAAAAACTTTCTGAAAACTTTCCAGGTACTTTATTTTCCCAGGGAAGATTTTTCCATTTCATAAATTCTCCAGTGCCTATTGCAAATTAAGTATTAGCCAAGCTTCAGTGTGTTTTGGTTTGTTATGAGAGCATATGAGAAGCCTTCTGGATCTAGTCAGTGGTCCATCCAGCATTGTGCCCACAGTGGGCCAACTGGATGTTTCAAAGATAAGCTCACAAGCAAAACCCAAGAGCAAAGAGCACTACCTTCTCCTGTGGTTTCCAGCAACTGGTATCGAGAAGCATACTATCTCCAGTTGTGGAGTCAGAGCATAGTTGTCATGGCTAGAAGCCATTGATATTGTCCATGAATTTGTCTAATCCTCTTTTAAAATTCTCCAATGACAATGGTTTGTTTACTGAACAAAATAAGCACGTTAAATTGGGTTGTTGTAGGGCATGAGGAAATTTTTCAGTGCAAACTGAAATCTTTCCCTGATGCAAATTACCCCAAAGACACAAGATCCTGCCACTCCTGCTTCTGTGCTGGTGGCAGATGCAGTGAGATACATCTAGAGACTTCCTCATGAACTTCTGCTGCCTGAGGCAGCTGCCTCAGTCCACCTCCTGTGCAGGCCAGCCCTGGGCTCCATAATGGTGCACCAATGCCTAAGGAGGTTGTTGTGGACATGTCCCCAGTTCTCAAGTCAGAATGCATTCTGGCATTCAGTTTCCACCCCTGTCAAATGAACTAAGATTTTGAATGAAAATCAGGGATTGCCGAATCTGCCGTATTGCTACATCAGGAATAACATAGCACATATGATGAGCCTGATGGCAAAATGGCCTAGTCTGCGAGGACGGCATTGCCTAACTTGTCCCTTCTACGACAGAGTATGGCTCAGGTTTTGCAAGCAGGATATAAAAGTGGTGAAGCCCCTGATGAGACACACAATCACTTTTACTGTGAGTGACACCAAGGGACAAGGATACAGGCCAGCCAAACAATTGTGAATCAAGTGAAGGCATCCTTTTGCAAGGAATTAGAGGGCATCCTTCTCAGGCAGATGCAAGGAAGAATATTGCAATGAAGCATGCTTTCCTCCTGGGTCCATGGTAAGGTGCAAAGGCAATGCTTTCATGCTCATGTTAAAGGAAATGAATCATAATGTTACCACAAAAGTTGTTCCTGGAACTTGGGGTAACCAGCAAATGCTTCCAGACCTCGCAAATGGCACAGTTAAAAGTTTCTGATGGGATTCCATTGTGGATATATGTGATGACTCTGTTCTATGGGTATGGTGGTGTCACAGCCAGCAGTGCTTCCAGTGAGACTTCATTGTTAGGCACATTCAATCACTGGAGGGTACCATGCAGCAAGTTGCAGCAGCTCAAATGACATCTGTGATCAATGAGGATGATGGGAAATAAATGGTTCAGAAAAAATGTGAGTGCTCGATGTGCTTCTGAAACAAATGAGGATCTCTGCAGTTTCCCAGAATCCCATGTAATTAATGACAGTGCTCAAGAGAAAAACAAATTTAGTAGCAATACCCAGGTCAGGAATGCAAACAGTGTACTAAGTACAATTTTGGGGAATGATGACAAGGAGGTGATTGACAGATGGCAGAGTATAATTGTACCAGAGTTGACAGTTTGTGTACAGCCAAAGAAGTGCATGGAACCATCCCAGTCAAAGGCCCTCTGATGTTTCTTCTTATCTGGCAATCACTTACAGTGGTACCTCTGGTTACGTACTTAATTCATTCTGGAGGTCCGTTCTTAACCTGAAACTGTTCTTAACCTGAAGCACTTTAGCTAATGGGGCCTCCCGCTGCTGCCGCACAATTTCTGTTCTCATCCTGAAGCAAAGTTCTTAACCCGAGGTACTATTTCTGGGTTAGCGGAGTCTGTAACATGAAGCGTATGTAACCCGAGGTACCACTGTATAGTCAAGTAAGATGACAATGAGAACTGGGGTGGTGGTGGGGTGGTTGAAGGAAACAAGAAAACAAAATAATCAGAGTGGTGGCACATGGACCTCAGTCAGGCCAAACTTGTACTGTCCAACAGTCTCCTGACAAGACTAATTGAGATCAGTTCGGGTAAACAAGATATTAACTGATTCAGTCTTACAAATATTCTGTGCCAATCAAATGTAGGAATTTGTGGACAGTGTGAATGAGTTTACTTTGGGCAACAAAGCATCAGGCATAGTGAGAAAGGGTGTGCCTGCTCATACATATAAAAGAAGGGCAAGTTCTTTGTATCTGGCAGATTTATTCCACCATGAACCATTGCCAGGTGGTATTGCTAAAATCAGCTGTGAAACCGCAGAATGCAGCTTGGTTACCAGAATTATTCCAAAATTTTACAAGTGTGAAAGAAGGTAGCAAATGTCCAGAGCAGCAAAGGGCAGAGTACAGCCAAGCCACCGGAACTAGAAGAACTGGAGGTGTTATTGGTGGAGGTCACACAGGAGAAATACTTTTGCTGCCACCATAAGGAAAGGACTACAAGCAGAATGCCAGCAGAATGCAAAGGTGACAGAACCAGAAGAACTGTGAAATCCTTCTCTCTGTAGAGGTTACCCAAACTAATGACAAGAATCTGCTTCAGTGTATTGTGCAAATTGGAAAGACACCAATCCAGGCAAAACTAGGTGATGTGACATATGTTCTTAAGAGGTGCTGTGGGCTTCTTGAGGAACTGGTAACACTGATCAGTGTGAACACCATGGAGCATTATGTGGCACATTGTCAGAGACATGATGACATGTGGGAGGAATATGATGACCTAAGGAACAATAAGTCATTATGCAGCAAATACAAATAATTTGGCACCTGCTGATTTACAGTGCATAGAAACATACAAGTTTGGTAGAGGCTGCTGCAAAAACAACTGCAGAATTATGGCACAGGTTTAGAGTAGATCAGACAGTGTTGGATTTCAAGTGGTGTAAACTAGGAATTCCAGTTTGATATATCAATTACTTCATTTTGAGGGCACTGAAAAATGACTGAAATATTCAGCACAGGTTTGGAATGACTCAGACAAAATTGAATTAATTGCTTTAATTGCATTATGTATCATGCAATTTTGGTGGCGCTGCAAAAATCTGGCATAGGATTGGAGGGGGATTACAAATTTGGGGGGTTCATAGTCAACACAGATCCATGCCACCAAGATTGTGGAGGTTCCTTCAGTTTTTGAAGCAGGGGTGGGAGAAATATAGGGAGCTAAAATTAGTATACACAAACACCTCAGACAACCCCTGGCCATTTTAACAGTAAAGTAAGACAGCTGTAAAAGGCAACTGGACAAATGCCAGCCCTCCCCTCCCCTCTGGGAGCAGTCACTCCACCATACAGCCTCAGGAAGGAAAATAAGCTGAGCTCCTTACATTATCTTTGCTGGGGGCTCAGCTCTATTAGGCACCTCCTCTCCCTCAGCTGTGCCAGCTGGACATTATAGGAACTGTTTAGCAATTGGTACATGAGTTTTTATTTTACTCTTCCCTTGGCAGTAAGCCTACAGGTAGGGTCGGTCTCATTTTGACTATATGTTAGCTGCTCCTGGAGTCCTTTTGGCTGAAAGGCAGGCAAGAAATGCTCTAAATAAATAAATAAGCAAGGAAGCAGAGGCAATAGCTACATCGCTGCTGTTGCTGTGGTAAACTGCCCTTGAAGGTGGAGACCTTCATTCAAGGGCAGTTTACCATAGCAACAGCAGCAACAAGTGAAGGTTGTTCCATTCATGTTTTTTTTTAGGGAACAGGAGCTATACAGGTGTTTAGTATTAATCTAAGAACCAGAGATAAGTCCATCCATCCTTCCTTCCATCCCTCCCCACCCACAGCTGTCTTGCAACATGCCAAGTTCCTAAAAGCAACTTCAGCATTCAAGTTAGTCCACAGGTTGTGCAAAAGCTGTTTTATACTAGGCTTTGCTGCACATACACTTGTGTTAACCATTTGGGGCCTAAAAGGAAAAGAAACCAGCTTGTTTAAAGCTTTCCTGCCTTTCTCCATAAGGAACCTGGCAATTTGCTATTTAGAAACCTGATTTCACTGTACAAGTTACAGGTAGGTAGCAGTGTTAGTCTGCCATAGTCGAAACAAAATTAAAAAATTCCTTCCAGTAGCACCTTAGAGACCAACTAAGTTTGTTCTTGGTATGAGCTTTCGTGTGCATGCGGGTGGCGCTATGGGTTAAACCAGAGCCTAGGACTTGCCGATCAGAAGGTCGGCGGTTTGAATCCCCGCAACGGGGTGAGCTCCCGTTGCTCGGTCCCTGCTCCTGCCAACCTAGCAGTTCAAAAACACATCAAAGTGCAAGTAGATAAATAGGTACCGCTCCGGTGGGAAGGTAAACAGTGTTTCTGTGCACTGGTTCGCCAAAAGCGGCTTAGTCATGTACACCAACTCCCTCAGCCAATAAAGCAAGATGAGCGCCGCACCCCCAGAGTCGGTCACGACTGGACCTAATGGTCAGGGGTCCCTTTACCTTTTTAAAGCAAAGGTCAAGAGCAAATCTGCAACAAAGCTTTTAATGTAGGCTTCACTGCATTTCTGAATGAAAATACAAACAAGTTTTCCTCCATTAATCACTTTTAATGTTTGAAAAAAATGAATGCATGTCCCAACAAGATTAGAAGAGTACCTCTATCTGCATTTTTTTATTTGAAAGCTGCTCTAAGTTGAAAGGTATGAATAGTCTGTGGTAGAGGAACAACCTTGCACATAAAATTTTGTACTTATATATAATCTACTTCAGGCAGCAAAGGAGAGGGAGAAGAGGTGCTATGAAATCCTTCTCTAGCTGAAAATGTTTTATTAAAGCAGCAAGATTGTTTTTGCCTGTATAAAGCCAACTGAAAACTTACCTTTTATATATCCAAGATTATGCAAATATCAAGAGTCTGTAAGCAAAAGCAACATACAGTGCTGTTTTGCTCAGTAAAACTTGACTCTTTAGTATGTATGGGACAGGGACAGGGAATTGTTTGATTTATAAAGGAATTTCTAAATTAACTGCCTTAACAGTTTTATGTATGGATAAATTCACAGGATTCTAAACTTGATAAAACCACTCACTCTGTAATTTTAAAAATTGAACAGATACACTGTTAGTTTCTCTTCTACCTCAAAGGAAGGAAGAAGTGGTACCATTCAATTTAACTGTTATTTAGAAAAATACACAAGCCACTACTTGAGGGATTTATGCTGAAAGTTGTAGGTTCCCAAAGAACAGGCAGAGCAATAAAAGTACTTTGCCCGCAGAAAACACATTGTATACATATGCCTGTAATACACGATCTGGGGGAGAGGCAAACTTATTACAAAGCTGCCAGTAATGTAAAACATTTGGTTCTCCAGTTGTTGCTTGGACCACAATTCCCATCCTCCCCAACTACGGGCCATGAAGATTGGGAATGATGAGAACTAGGCATCCAACAATCTATGGAGGGTTAAAGCCACCCCAATGTAATCAATTACTGTTTTGCAGGGTTGGGGCATCAAAGAGATCTGTATTTTAGGAAGAGGTCCCTGTAGCACCAGGTTTTTCAATTTGTGTCTTTTCAGTGGTACCCCTACACCCAAGCAGTGAACTATGAACACCCCATTTCTATCTGTTGGGCTGTTTTGGGTGTCATGCTGTGACTTTAATACTGACGGGGGCAGCTCTTTGCTATCTTGCTCACTCTGCAGGGGAGAGTCACACCAATGCATTATTTCTAACCATAATGGTTTTCATTCCAAAGGCATTAGTACAGCAGTGCAATTAAAACTTTATTGATCTATACAAAAAGCTTTACATTTTTAAAAACAAAAGTGTGTTCATTTATAACAGGCATAAGCAATTAACATATTTCCACAGCAAGATAAATATCCCCATTAAAACTACCAGCTCATTCTATGGCATACCATAGTGTTGGGCTAAAAACAGCTGTACAGTGGGAAAGGGCTAATATTAGTGTTATTTACATTGCCATGTTCAATACCCTATACAAGGAGGGAACTAAATCATATTCAGGGGTGCAATTTTATTGTTCAGTTTTTGTTTTAATCCACAGTGAAACATGAGCTGTATATGTAGCTGAATGATTCCAGTCATATTCTTCACAGGGAAGAGCAGAATGTTGGGATCTTCAGCATTCACCACTCACTGGGATGGGAGAGGAAAGATGTGAACCTTGTTTGTGCTGGAATAAACTGAGAACACAGCAGGCAAGTGTCTTTGGGCAAATGTAGTGGTGTTTTTTTTTTTTTTTTTGCTCACTTGTTTTAACTGATGACACAAACCCAATATCATTTTCAGGACCTTAATCAAGAAGGTTCCCACTAGTGAGGGTTGTTTAAAAAAAATAAATCATTTCGGGAGGATTGTTTTACATTTATACCTACCACACAAAAAGTGGCCACAGAAAGGTGGCTTCTTTGCCCACTGCTAGTTCATCTTGTGCACTCAGCTCAAAGTTCACACCTTGCTTAGACAACACTCTCTCGGTTAGCAGATGCCAAGACTGCTCGGCGGCAAATTGGGCAGGTAGAGTTTTCCGACAGCCAGCGATCTATGCAGTGCACATGGTACTCATGAGAGCATGGGAGCTTCCTCAGTTTGTTCCCCTCTGTGTATTCTGTAATACAGACACTACAGGTTTTCAGAGCATCACTTTCACCAAAATTTCTCATGGCTAGGTTGTCAATTTGCTCCTTGGTGAGGCCTCTGGGTTGGTCATCGTCTTCTTCATTAAGCAGAAAAAACTGAGCCAGGCTCAGGAATGGGAGTGAGCCACTTTCTTCAAAAGTAACAGAACCCCTGGCATTCCGTCCTTCTCGCCTAGCACTAGCTGTGGATGCCCCTTCATTACTGCCTTCATATGCCTCTCCTGGTGCAGAAGGATCAGGACCTTCATGACTTGAACCACTACTATTTCCACTGACACCTCCACCCTGCGGTTCTGCCATTTCTACATTTGGGGTTGGTGCTGGGCCACCAGGCTCTGCATCGCTATCACTGTACATGAAGTAACTGAGCTCACCAAAGCCAGTCATTATCTGCCTTAACATGGTTTGAATGGCAACAGACGTCGTCTCGCTCAGGCCTGTATTCAAAATTCTCCGGATAGGAATCCTAATGGTACTGACGTAAGTTCTCACTCCTGCCCTTTCTGAGCGTGAAAATGTGCGTCTAAAACCTCCACGCTCACTTTCATATGTCACAGTATTGTTTGGGGTCTGGGATCTTGATCGGGTTCGGTTGGCTATACTGTCTCTCTGCCTGTATTCTCCTGGACGGACTCGTCTCACTTGTAAGTCAAGGACAATAGTTGGAGGCCTCTGTCCAGGGGCTGCAGACTCTGCACTGCCATTTGTTTCTGGAGGAGCTGTTGCTTGAGGAGAGGGTCTTGCTTCAGGAGTTGAAAATAGCACTGTATTTTCACTGGGCATCTCAGATGTAGTTGTATGCTGCCTTATTACCATATGCTGTCTTGTTCTAGAGCTCCCTTCAGCTTCACTTACTGGGGGAAGGTCAGGTGTCTGAGAAGATATATTATGATGCACCCGACGTGCAGATTCATTCATTGGATTAAGGGGTGACCTACTTCTATCAGTCCTAGCTCGTGTCCTCCGCTGTTCTGGACTTCGGCTTCTTGATCTCCTCAGGCCTCTGTGAGGAGCAACTGCTTCATTTATCACTTCAGGGGGACTAATTTCTGGTCCAGGCTGCCCTACAACAGGAGGAGTTTCAAATCTTGGAGTCTCAGCATCACTTTGGTTATTTTCCACTTCTTCTCTGCTGGGCGGTTCCACAGATGGCTCACCCTCAGTTTCAGGATTTGGGTTACCATTATTACGATTGACGTTTATTTCTAAACTGAATCTGAAATCCCCACTGTTTGGGTTAGTCCGGCTCACTGCCCTCCAAGACTGGTTTCCTCTTTGCCCACTTCGTGTTGTATTCCCAGTCTGTCGAACTGAGTTAAGCCAATCTATTATGGAATCGCCATTAGATACATCTTCTGCGGACTCTGCACCTGCAAGACAAGAGCAACTGCCAGAGTTAGGAAACTAGAGAAACCCTGGGCTAAACACTTTCCCAACATTGCTATGAGTTAGGGTTTTGAAAACAAGTCTGAGCCACAATACTTTCACATGCATGCATTTACTGTAGGAACCATAATGGTAATTATAAATGCACTCTAAGAGACCCTGTAAGCTCATTGTGTCTCACTAAGTTGATAAGAACAGCAAAGCTGCAGTAAAAATCATTAAGACAGGTTAACTCAATCCAGGGTGCATGCGATTCAAATGTCTATTCAGCAACAGAAACCTTGTCAGGCAGTAGTTAAGGTATCAGTTTTGTAAGGGCTAAGCAATATGAAAAGGTATTGTGGTACTTGAAAGCAGTGGTGGTTAATTTCTTTTGGGCTGAGGGCCACACTGGCCCATTAGTCAACTCTCAGGAGCAGCATGCCAAAATGGACATGGAGAAAGTGTAAGCATTAACAAAATAATAATAATGACACCATTTTGGAGTCTTATGGAAGTCACAAGACATTTAGCGCGCAGACTCATAGGAGGGAACATGCAGGAGTGGTTGGATTTTTTAAAAAAGACAATTAGTTCCCCTCCCTCACTCTGCCTCATTCTGGGTCCAAAAGGACCTGGGCACTTGCAATCACTCATCAATTGGATGCACCTAAAATGGTCACCACCTGTACTTTTAACTATGGCAGAGGCAGCAGATCCAATCTGTGCACCACCTCTTAAGAAGAAACACCTGCAGCAGGGTCCTATGCACACTTACTTAAAAGCTTTCCCACTAAGGCCTGGTTTCAGTGCAATACCAGGTAGGTTATCATCCATGCATAAGCTAAGAATCTTATTTAAACCAGGCCTGCAGCCACTGTATGTCCAATGTTAAGCATGCCAGTGCAGAAGCTAGCTCAGAAAATATATTAGACATGTTCGTTGCCTGGAAAAATCATGTTTGAATCATTACTTCTTTCAACAAGACTTAGCTCCTAGTCAGCATGCTTTGTTCTTTCATTCCATTTATGATTAATTGCTTCTTATAAAACATCTCAGGGATTTAATAATAATGTCATCAACAATAAAATGTTGAGGCTTACAGGCTACTTCCCAGGTATGAAGTCGCATGAGAGGAGAAAGAACAAGTAGCCTCAGTCTGACAGAAGGTAAAGGTCAATATAATGCTGTTTACAGGGATGTGAACAAACAAACAGATCTATTTTTTTTTAAAAAAATGCCACAATACAGTAGCCAATGGTGGGACTAAGTGCAATCCCAGGAGTACAATGACAGAATTTGTTTTATTTGACATGTTGCACATCCCTGGCTTCAGAATTTCTATTCCTCCAATTTCTAACACAATTCCTAATGTAAGATGCTTTATCTCAGCTGATGCTGTCAGGTGGCTTGTTTTCTTGAAATCAAACCACATGGACCAATGCACAGTGCTTTGCAAGTGCAAATGATCACTGCACCACTTGCAAACTGCAGGGTTTGGATGACCAGCTGATTGGTGATTTTTGCGAAACCCAAATTCAGTGTCAGGTGGGCGTGGCCTGGCCAGAACTGTCTTATTGGCCAAATGAGAAAGCGGTCTGATGGGCCCACAGGCTAGAGCAGAGGTTTTCAACCTTTTTGGGTCCATGGCTCCCTTGACCAACTACATTATTTCTGCGGAACCCCTGTGGGGCTCAGGAGTTCAGTTATGTCACCCCTTGCCTGCAGAGCCAGCAGCCCCTCACCCCTCCCTTGCGGAGTGTTCCCTCATCCTCCTCTCCTTGGGAGTCCTTTGGGCAGCTGCAGCTGCAGCCGCAGCCCCTGACCTCTGAGCTGCCTCATTTGCCCCAAAGAGAAGTGCCTCCTCACACTGCTCCACAGGGGCCTGGGAAGCACCCCCTGGCTAGCACCAGAGGCACCATTCACCTGGGCAGCTTGAAGCTGCTGCAACAAACATCTGTGCAAGCCTTTGGGAGGCAGAGATGTGATAGGGCATGAGAAGAAGGGAGGAAAGAAAAGAGGGACAGAGGCCAGCGTTGCTTGCAGCACCCCTGACCATCATTCAAGGCAACCCAGGGCTAGACTCTTCTTTTTGCTGCTCTCAATGAATATTACATACCTCTATTGTCTTCCATGTTCTGCTGGGGTGGGCCTTCCTTAATTTGCTGCAGCCTTCTCAGCAACTCTTCTTCAGTAATTTCACCTGCAGAAATAGTTTTCAAGAGGTGTTCCAGATAAACCATGATTTTTATTTAAAATTCTGATGAATCTGATAAGCACAGGTAACAAATTTCCAAATTATCATTATCCTGGGAGGCTCCCAAGCGAAAGATTAGAGAAAAGAAAAGTGGGGGTGGTGGAGGGGGGGAATGGCACAGACCAAGAAACAGTAAGCTATCAGAGATGCCAATTGTTTAAAGAGGTATAAGAAGTCAGGTCACATGGAGGCAGTTCTCCAAGATAGGCCTTCTGTTGAAAGAGTATATTTTCTTTGGCACAAAGGTCAGGTATATTTAAAGAGAGACCTGTGACTTCCAGGGCTGTGCATCTCACTGGATCCAGATTATTTAGGATCTGGGAAGTGCCCACTAGGCAGGTATGTAGCCTGTATGGTATTTGCTTGACAGTTCAATTCCTAAACTACTGCTAAACAGTTTGTGTGAGGATTGTGCAAGGATTGAAAGATGAGAGGTAGCACATACCACTACAGATCAATTTTCACATCCAAGGATTCCTTATTTGAAAGCACTCTTTGCTCACATGAGTTAATAGTATAGGAATCAGGTATGCCTGCAAAGCCATGAGGAAAGACTTGCTGAGACTGTGGCTTTAAGGACATGGCTGTGCTCAACTAAGAACATGATGAAAATGCTTGTTCCATCACTCCCTCTTAGGAAAGCAAGCACCCCATGTGTAGACAGGCTGGATGCTAAGGGAGAGAGATGTCTGCAAAACTGACCCTCACCCACCCTTGCCAGGTAGCTCAGCTGGTTCTGATATATTTCAGCACCAGGTGAAGACCATCATTTACAACTGATGGTTTTATCTGGCTTTTAAAATGCTCTTCTGAACATTGCCTTCTGTTGTATGTATCTCAATTCTGTTGTATTATTTTAACTACAGTATATCAAAATTTTGTACAACTACTTTGTGAGGTTGTATACCTGAAGAACAGTAAATAAAACATGAATTGAGAGATGCCTGTTTTGTCTCAGAAAAAAAGCAGTGCACCCATAAGCAAATGAGAAGTGAAAAGAGAAATATCCAACTCAATAAAAGTCAGGCATAGTAGTAAGAACAAAAGCAAGCATTCTATTCTACACTGAATAGATGTAACATTAAACTATGGTTTGCTGCTACGTCAAAGAGCTACAGGAAGGCTGAACAAAGCATGAGAATTGTGGGCTCCCCTTCCCACACCACTTGAAGGAGGGCTTCTGCAGAGACTAGTTTCACTTTGCAAAGAATTTTGGCTTGTTGGATCATACAAACAAGGAATTCCAGCTTACAACAAATTCTAATAAGTTTTGAAACATGACAGCTTCAAAACAAGAGTTATGAAGGTGGCTTGTTACACTGGATTGGTTCTTTACAGGACATATGGCAATATTCTTATAAAGTGAAAAAAATCTCCACAGAAGTTCTACTCCCATCAATACAGGAGGAGGGAAGGCAGCTCACTTGTGCAGTGCTAACCACACTTTAGAATTATAAGCCAATGTGGATGGTATGTAGCAAGATGGCAAGGAGGAAAAGAAAACTACTGGCTCAGATACTGCTAGGTCTGACATAATATAAATCTTAGCATGCCAGAGATTGTTGAAGTGAGACACCACAGCTAAATATATATATATTTTTTTTAAAAAAAGAGACAACAGTAGAAAAAAGCATTACAGACTGAACCCAAAATGAAGTTCCAAGACTGAGAAGGAAGCATGATGAATCAAAGACAGGCAATAGTCCATAACAAATAACAGAAAGAGAAAAGGGAAAGAAAAAATTAGAACTTGACAGCAGGGTCTGCACTAAGGGAAAGCAAGAACCAGCAACAAAAACTGGGTTTGGGGGGGGGGGACTGAAAAAAAAGAGAATGAAGGAGTTTACAAAACACCTCCAAAGGAAACAACATAACAAGAAAAGGGAAATGATATTCAATTTAAGTTCAGCCACCAATCACAATTAGTCCAAGACTCACAAAGGTGTGCAGAAAGAAGTAGTGAGGAGTGACCTGCAATGCTCTGAAATACCTGTTTGAAAGTATATTGTCTGAACAGACAATTAAATAAATGGAAGCAGGAGGGAGTGTTGTATAATACAGGCCATAATAGGGGCGATAGGAATCAGCAAAGTTGTTTTTATAACCAAGTGGTGAGAACAGGCAATCATAAGAGGGGGGAGACATTTATTCTAATGAATATACCACAAGTAAAACAATAGAAAGGGTGACCAAGTTCAAAACATACAAATGCTGAGGGCAAAAAAATGTTTCTAAGACAGGACTGGGGGGCGGGGGGACACTAGAACTGTTTTTGCCAAATGCTAAATAGCCACAACAAACCTGAGTGGTGACGTGGATTTGTAAGAAATATAAACAGTTGGAAAAATGTCAATAGTGAAAGAATGGACATGTGTTGCACTTGTGTACACAAGCTAACAGGCCAAATCAGCACTGATTTTTGAAAGGTCAGCTTATGGAAAAGAAAAAAGCTAAACAATGCATGCTCATCAAGAGAAAAGAAAAGAAAAGTAGAAGGTAGCTGGTAAGGGTCAGGAATTGATGGATCAAAACATTTTTGGTTGACCATCAGTCTGTCAAAAAAAATTGAAGCACCCCAAGCCCACACAAGGATGGGAGACATGGGCAGTTGAAGGCAGTGGTTTTTGCCATAGAAAACTGTCTGGAGAGGACTGCAGTTGTAACAGGTGGTCAGAAGTAGCATCTCTGCTCTGCCACTAACTAGGTTTGCTTCTCATCTGCAGCAGGGCTGGGGGAGTGGGGAGAGGAGCTGCCTTCAATCCTTTAGTAAAGTGAAGCTGATACCTGCACAGTAGTGCTTTTTCGCTTCATTGTGCATTGCTTCTTTGAATGATATCATGGTCAAATGCCACCAAGACAGCTGACCAGCAGGGCCAGCACTAGTTCCTAGAGAACACAATATGCCTTACATGTTGAAAGCAAGAGCCCTTCAGAATACCATGTGTAATCAATTTTGACATAAGCAATTATTTTCAACCCTTGTTTCTGAGTTAAGAGCTAGTAAATTTTGATCACATCTCAGTGACAGAATTTCCACACCTGAAAAGGATTTTAACTGCATCCAGCACATGAAGTAACATACCAGGGGTGCCTAGCAAATTGTTATCCCTCATTAGCCTGTAGTCTTCTTCACTCAGATTATTCACGAAGTGATAGAAAGCTTCTTCCCGATCCAGGCGGTCCAGCTGACTCCGACGCTGTGCTTCAGACTGAGCGACACTTCCTTTATTATTAGAATCTGAGCTTTCCATCTTGATCAAAGTAGGGAAAATGTCTACAAAAAAGGAAACAGTCAATTTGTTTGGAGAACCATATAATCCTGGCCCTATATACCAGAAGAGTTAAGTTTTAATCTGTGGGTGCAACATAATTTTACAGAAACATTAAAAAATAACAGACTAAAATAATGGTTAAATAATGGTTCTGTTTCTTAAGTATTTCAGGCTCTTTTTAAGAAACCCAATCCTAATTATCTAGCCCAGGTCTAGATACCAAATGGGCTCATACCAAGTGGGCTGTAAGCACACTTCGTGACACAGAAACCTGCAGGCCACACACTGTCTTGCTGTGGGGGGGGGGAGCCAAAATTTGACACCCACCCCAATCTCCGCTAGTGAGGGTTTGGGAAAGAGGCAGGAGGACTCTAAGCCCTCCAGCACTTCGCTTTGGGAAGGCAGTGTAAAAGGGGGGGGGGGTGTCAAATGTTGCTGAAGGCTGCCAAAAAAGATCCCAAGGGAAACATTCAGACCATTTTATTCTCCAAGAATTTTAACATGTGGCTACCAATTTTATTGCACTTTTCTCTTCCTATTTTTACAATTTTAGCCTACATTTTGCTGCTGGCTATAATAAATTTTAATTATTTTTTTTAAAAAAATGGTGTACATTCTTACTTTTTGTTACCTGCTTTGGCATCATAAATAAAAGAGAATACCATGCAGAACAGTGAAAAAATATGCAAAGGAAGATCTGCATGATTTGTAAATATACAAACATATTTAGTTTTTAGTTTTAACTGCAGTAATCTATTCCATTAGTCAGGGGCCATAAGCGGAGGGCTTTCCATTGTCTACTATGACCAGAGGACCATGCTGCCAACCAGAAATCACTTGATATGCCACACAGCATTGTCATCCAAGCCTAAGTGAATAACTTTTGAGAGAAGTACCAGAAAACCATCACAATTCTCCACCAGCTAGGTCACTTAGCTTCCATCATTTATATATTCAAAAACACCCACAACCACAAAATTAGCACCTCATAACTGAAAAGATGTTTGAGGGCTTATATGTGGTTTCTGCAAGCAGACTGCTTAGTGGAAAGAGTGTTTTAATATATCCTGCAACCAAATATCCAATCACTTCTTCAAACTACAGCTGCTAGCAGTCTGCTAAATGTGAAACATGCACACACTGGGGGGGAAATCAGGTTCAAAATAAAGGACACAGAATAATACAAAATAAAATAAGGGCCAGAGTAGACAATTGTTAGCTCCAAATCTATGCAGGATGTACGTTTGTTTTTTTCTCCATAAATTGGAGCAGGGGTCTAAAGGGGATCATGAGCATAACATGGGGGCTGGGGCTTTAATCCTTTTCCCCCTGCTATTGTCCCCACCACCAGAAATTTGATGCAAATGAGAAGTCGTCGCCCCCCCCCCCCCCCCGCTAATGCAAAATGCTCTAGCATGGCCCACCAATCCAAATTGGAGACATAGTTGGGGCAAAGGATTAAAAGCACCCCTAGCTGCCCAAAACAAAACAAAAACAAAACCCCAAACTTGAGGGCATTACCATCACTACTAGATCAGGTGACCATAAATAAAAGTTCTTTGAAACATGCCATGTAATTTTTCATATGAGATATTTACAACAAAATTATTGCCTCAGCTATGGCCCATCCACCACCTATGACCCTTTCGGGAAAGGAATAGCATGGCCACTGTAATCCAGACTGGATTACTGCAATGCTCTGCTGCAGGGGTTGCCCTTGAAGGCAGCTTGGAAACTTCCATTGGTCCAAACAAACTGCAGAAGCCAGATTACTGGCTGGGGTTTCATTTAGATCTCAACACAGCCTCAACAGCCGTATTGGTTGCCAGATCATTTTTTGGACACAATTCAAGGTGTTCATGTTAGTATTTAAAGCCCCAAACAACTCTGGCCCCAAACAGCCCTACACACTTTTTCATGTGTTAAGATTTGTAAGATCTTGGTAGTTCTGCCCTCAGAAGCTTGTACAGTGGTGCCTCGCAAGACGAAATTAATTCGTTCCGCAAGTTTTTTCTTCTTGCGAGTTTTTTGTCTTGCGAAGCACGGTTTCCCATAGGAATGCATTGAAAATCAATCAATGCGTTCCTATGGAGACCGTCCAGGGACAGAGGGGAAGGCGGACCTGGTAAAAGCAAGGGGCGGGGGGGAGAAGATTGCTTCCCCTCTGTCCCCGGAGATTGCGGGGCTGGCAACGGGGAGAAGCGATCTTCTTCCCGCCGTCCCTTGCTTCAAAAGAGGTCCGGGGACAGCGGGGAAGACGCGCTGCGCTTCCCCGCTATCCCCGGAGCTTGCGGGGCAAGCTTCGTTTTGCGAAGCAAGCCCATAGGGAGATGAGTCTTGCGAAGCGGCTAAGAAAACGAAAAACTCCTTCTTCTAGCGAGTTTTTCGTCTTCTGAGGCGTTCGTCTTGCGGGGCACCACTGTATGTCTGTGGCCCAGGAGAGGTCATCATTCTCTGTGTCAAGCCCTTGTTTGTGAAACTCCCCCTATACAGGCTGGAAATCTGGGTCCTGCAAGGCCTACATATGCATCACATCCAGCAGTTATGGTATGTTTTATGCACACTGTAGAGCACTCATGGATGACATTATGTCACAGCTGAAGAAACTGCTCGAGTCAACTTTTGTGTATATATTTGCTGCTTTCAATAAGGGTCATGAAGACCTTGGCATCGGTTGGAGTGGCTGTAAAAGGAGCCATGGTGCCAACAAAAAAGTTAAGGTATAACGTGTTTCGGCAAACCAGCAATAGATATGTGTCAAAGTTCCCTGAATGAGGAATAGCTGATACAGCAGCGGCCCTAGTTGCCCATTTTTCTGCCTCCCGGATAGATGGTGGTAATTCATTGTCTACATCTTATGTGGGTCTGCCCACATGAACAATAAAATTAATGGAAAAACTCAATGGAAAGGTCCAGCCCCCTGGTTCCATTGCTAATTGATATAAAAGGATATAAAATCACTTTGACTGATTGCTTTGTCAATTATACTTAATTCATATGCAAAACATATACAATTGCCTTATGCTTTAAATATAATATTTTATCTAATTTTATCCAATTCTATTTTCTAAGTAACATGTGTTTTGTTTCATTTAATTTTTTTAAGCTTTGTATATCAATAAATGGATTAATTTAAAGTTACTCTCCGTAGTCTGTGAGGTTTTTTTAAATTACTTTGTATGCGTTCCTTCCTGTTCTACTTTATAATGTATTTTAGATTGTTGTAACCTGCCCTTACACCTTAGGGTGAAGGGTGAGTATAAATGAAATGAAATGAAATGAAATGAAATGAAATGAAATGAAATGAAATAAATAAAATAAAATAAATAAAATAAATAAAATAAATAAAACAAAACAAAACAAAACAAAACAAAACAAAAATAAAATAACAGCAGCAGCAGCAACAATATATTCTTCCCCTAAAGAGTTCATAGTAATGTACATAGTTCCCTCACAATAACCCTGTGAGGTTGATCAGAGGGAGTGTATTTGACTGGCTAAGTGGCTCCTAAAGAGAATAATGGTTGAGTAAAGATTTGAATCTAATCTTCCCTGGTTTTAGTCCAGATGTGAGAAGTCTCTATCTGAAACATCGTATCAGTTGTAAAAATCAGTAAGGTATGGGTCTTCTATTTCAGGCAATCAGAAGTGCCACCAAACTCCTTAAGTAAAACCGAAGTGCAATATGTGTGCAGTATCTATTTTTCAACATTGTGCTATATCATCAGCTAAACATCGTGATATACAGATATATCACAATGTCTGAAATAAGGATGGAGTTATGTAGAGGCATTGGCTGGCTTCATAGCTTTTCCCACATTGTGATTTTTGTATAGCGCGCACACACACAAAAAACAGGGGGCGCATGGCCTGTTACCTGCAGATCCTGGATTTCTGTACCAAGCCAGAAGTAAATACAAAAATGACAAGAAAACAAATGCCTATGAAAGTCATTGGTGGCATAGCAGTGACTGAAAACCATTTTCCTGTTTGTCACCTGGACAACATTCTTATCCCACATAATGAAGGAAGTTGCTCTTTCCAAGCCTGTGGTTTAGAATGAGTAAGTAAGAGATTAAAGGTATCTGAGGAGTGAACTTCTTCATAAAGCCCAAATCTCCTTTCCTACACATACTCACATGGAAGAGTGAGGCACAACTGCCCTACAAACTAATTTATTACAGAATATCTAACATGCGATACTGAGAAGCAGTAAGAGTGCAGTACATATTTTTCCCTTGGAAGGTGGTGGACTCTCTTTATTGGAGGTTTATAGGCAGAGGTTGGATGGCCATCTTTCATGGATGCTGTAGTTGAGATTCCTGCATTGCAGGGGGTGGGACTAGATGACGCTTGGAGTCCCTTCCAACGTTACAGTTCTGATTCTATTATCATGGTCACAAGAGCTTGAGCCAAAGCTCAAAGTCCACTTGCTTCCAGGGATGCAGTGAAAATCTGAATCATGACACTATAGCTACCAGTCAATACACCTATCAACTTGCTTTTCACCCCAAGGCTCTTCTGGAAGCACACAGAAGCCTAGAAGAACTCTTGCCTACAACAGTGATGAGCAAAGAGCTGTGGATTGTAGCCAACTATGCCCATCTGTGAGAGCAATCAGGCTGGGGTGTGTGTGTACAAGGGAAAGAGCTTTTTCAACAATGGCTCCACATTTGTGGATCCTGATCCAGGTATAAGACAAGCTCTTCATTATCAAGCCTATATGCGGGTCTATGGCTTTTTCTTGATTTTATTTAGGCAGCTGAAATATATGGTGCTACTTTACTGACACTGTATTTAATTTTAAGGTTTGACAGGGCAAGGTTTCTGTTTTAATGTATTCACAGGCTATTCACTATATTCATATTTATTTTACTGTTACAGTGGTACCTCGGGTTACATACACTTCAGGTTACATACGTTTCAGGTTACAGACTCAGTAACCAAGAAATATTACCTCGGGTTAAGAACTTTGCTTCAGGATGAGAACAGAAATTGTGCAGTGGCGGCACAGCGGCCCCATTAGCTAAAGTGGTGATTCAGGTTAAGAATGGACCTCCGGAATGAATTAAGTACTTAACCCGAGGTACCACTGTACTCATTTTTACACTTATGTGTTTTAATTACCATTTTTATATACATGTGTGGCCCATGTAACCTGTGTCTGATGCATCTTGTTGGGAAGTTTTTGTTTTTTTAAGTTGGGTTATAAACCTATGGAAATGAAGAGTCCACCAAAGCTTGTGCTATAATAAGCGTCTTAGTTTTTAAGGTGCCACAGGCTTTTATTTTACCTACCAATGGAACCAACACTAATGGAACAGCATTGCTGGCCAGCAAGAACTTTGGAAGTGTTCCCAGAGGAGCAGGGAACACTTCCACTTAATTGGATTCTTGACACTATCCAAGTTCCTGTCACTATCCTCCCTATCTCCCACAATTTATTATCAAATGGTGGAGCTCAGAAGAAAAAAATATATCAAAGCTGTTTACAACACATTAAAACATCAAATAAAACAATCCAGAATAAAACAAATTCAAGCTTCAATGAAAATATTTCAGATCCTTCTCTAGGTGACATTTTGCTTTCCCTGTATTGATTTACCTTCTTAATTTATATCACTGCCCCATAGCAGAAGTGCTCTGGGAAGCCAGTGTGGTGTAGTGTTAGAATGCTGGACTAGGACCTGGGAGACCAGGGTTCAAATGTCCACTCAGTCATGAAGCTCACTGGGTGACCTTAGGCCAGGCACAGCCTTTTAACCTGCCTCTCAGGGTGATTGCAGAGATTAACTGAGGAGGGGGTGAACCATGTATTCCACCTTGGAAATAAAGGTGGGATATAAATGCAATAAGTAAGTTCTTCTGCTTACCTGCTTAAGAAAGCTAGAGAGGCTATCCAGATGGAGATGTCAGTTGCCATCCTGGCATCCAGAGATCTCCACATGCTCACAATTGCGCCCGCACCAGTAGCAAAATGCACCTAGTACCGGGCTAATTTCTAACACTGTCTTGGGGTCATGGGTTCGAGCCCCACACTGGGTTAAAGATTCCTGCACTGCAGGGGGTTAGCCTAAATGATCCTCATGGTCCCTTCCAATGCTACAATTCTCTGATATTACCATATTTATAAAGCATTTTATACTATTCAATACGTTGACCATCATGAATTCTAAAAATTATCTGATATCATAGACCTAATTATGTCTACATAAATTGTCAAATTCAACTTCTTTGAATTTGAGAAGCAATTTAAAATGCAATACTTTTTTTCAGCAAGAAGGGAAAGTCAAGTGACACTTGACACACGATTCCTGGAAATACAGGTTGCATTGTCCAGAACAAGCAGTACCAACTTCCACTTTATAATACCTAACTGCAAGGTCAAAATAGGATCTTTAAGCACAATATTTAAGTCTCTACAAATCACAAGGCCTTCTCTCCAACATAATTATTTAAAAATTCATTTCCTACTTTTCACCATGGTGGACTCAAAATGTCTTAGAACAATTAAAAGTACAAAATTTTAAACAAATTAAACTTCCAAAATTTTAAACCTCAAGAATTTAAGATGTCAAAACAATGCATTACGTAAAACAAACGGCAACAGTGTGATAACACGAAGTGCAGAAATAGTTTTGCCATTTATTCTGCTTATATTAAACCAATCAGAGTACAGGATTCTATTAAAGACAGCATTCTCAAAGACTGGCTGAAAAATTCCACCACTATAAATGTTTCAGGAAAGCAGAGGTCTTACAATTCTCACTAGTCCCAAAGGTCTCTGAAGACTAGGTTCAAGTGACAGTGACACTGACCTGTTGTTTCCCCCTTACCACCCATTTTACTCCCACAATGCTCAAGTACCCTCTGGAAAGGAACAGTGGCAACCATGCCCATCCTAAATGTGTCACCCCCACATGAATGCCAATGAATACTCAGACACTTTATCAGAATCAGTGCCCAAAGAGCAACATTCCATAAGTAAGATCATGCTAGACTATATGTAGTATCAGACCCTCTTAATACAACCTTGTCAACAACTGAATACAGTGGTACCTCAGGTTACATACACTTCAGGTTACATACGCTTCAGGTTACAGACTCTGCTAACCCAGAAATATTATCTCGGGTTAAGTACTTTACTTCAGGATGAGAACAGAAATCGAGCAGCAGCGGCGCGGCAGCAGCAGGAGGTCCTCATTAGCTAAAGTGGTGCTTCAGGTTAAGAACAGTTTCAGGTTAAGAACGGACCTCCAGAACGAATTAAGTGCATAACCAGAGGTACGACTGTACACACATTACATTAATCAATGTCTACTGTTATGTTTGTACCTTTGCTAAACATCATTAATGCTAACCAGGGTTTGAAACTGGATTGCAGAAGCCGATTAATGCTACACTGTGGTTAAGAAAAATTGGGGTGGCGGGGAGAGAGATGGCCTGCTTATCTCTTAAGCACAGAGCTACAAGTGATGCAACCCCTCACCCCAGAATTTACAGGAACCACTCAAAGCCTGGAGGAACAACAAAAAGTGCATATAAAACACTAGAACTACACTGCATTTTTAGTAGAAACCATAGGAGCAGAAACAAGCTGGACAGGGAAAAGACAGCAAGTAGTAACTGCGAGAAGAACTGACAGTTGTACACTTCACTTGCCTAAAGCAGTTTTAACTCACTCCAGAGCCTCCTTCAGGCACCTCCCCACTTGTACATGTAGGGCCACTTCAAGAGGATCAAGCCATTGTGCTTTTAGGCAACATAATTAGTATTACAATCTCACTGCCTCACTATAACAAATCTACCATTTAGGATTGTTTTTGATCCACTCAGTCTAGTAAAGGTATCCTAATAAACACAAAATTTGCAAGGCCATGTGTAGTTCACTTAAAAAATAATAATACATAAATTGTGAATGCAGAGGCATCAGTTTCAGTTAAGTATTCCAATATGGGTTCCTAGAAAGGAACAACCCACTTCTGTCAGCCTCCTCCTTTATATAAGCATACTAGTAAAATTTGCCACCAAGGTTAAGTTTTTGAGACTTGCAGTTTTTAGATTAAATATTAAGCAGGAAACATTTTAGAAAGACCCTAGCAGCAAAAAATCCCCATGCATGTCATTTTCTGACCACACAATACACAAAATAAGAGGACAATTCTTCTCTAACCGGGACAGTCAAATCACACAAATATATCCCAGATTTTTTATAACTGCTCCAAATTAAACACTGGCATTCTTGTCGTTAATTTTTTTCTGAGCTTGGCAGGAAGTGAGACACAGCACAGTGGTACCTCTGGATACGAACGCTTCTAGTTGCACATGCGTCGGGTTACAAGCTGTGCTAACCCAGAAGTAGTTGCTCCCGGATGTGAACTTTGCTCCGAGATGCGAGCGGAAATCGCGCTTCGGAGGCGCGTGTGCAGCAGGAGATACGCTTTCGCTAATGGCTCCTCATGTTAAGAACAGTTTCAGGATAAGAACAGACCTCCGGAATGAATTAAGTTTGTAACCAGAGGTACAATGACACCTCTAGAGAGAAATAAAGCTTAACAGTTATTAGTCAGTAAACAACTGGTTACTCCCCTATCATGACAAACAAATATGCATAGACACCTTTACAGTATTCTCTTTCATTCCCATTTGTTTTTACCCATACCTGAAAACCTGGACAGCTTCTGCCAGTCAGGGCAGATAATACTGAACTAGATGTACCAATGGTCTGATTCAGTATGAGGCAGTTTCCTATGTCCCTGACTTTTAAGATACTGGAAAGTCTCCTCCCCTCCAACAATTTTACCCACTGTCTGCCTGCCCCTTGTCCTTGAAGGTTCCTCCCACAACAGCTACCTGCAATGTCAATTATCTCCCTCTTTAAATCCCACCATTCCTGTGAAGGCTTTTAGCTCAAGCCTTTATTCCACATCCCCAAATGGAATAAATGTTATGTTAAGGAGCAAATGTGTGCAAATACAGGTGTTATTCTTGCCTTCCCTGGTTGTCTGTTCCCCCAGTTTAGATTGCAGGATGTTTTGGGCAGGGTCTAAGATCCAACTTTTTTGCCTTCATTTACTTGTGTAAGGTATAATGCACAATGATACCATCATATAACAGCTTTCTAAAAACTTGGATTGGACTTTAATATTGACTATTAAAGACTGAAGTATTTTACTTTAAAGGTTAAAAAAAAAAGGTAAAGGACGCCTGGATGCTTAAGTCCAGTCAAAGGCAATTATGGGGTTGTGGCGCTCATCTCACTTTCAGGCCAAGGGAGCCAAGTGTTTGTCCACAGACAGCTTTCCGGGTTATGTGGCCAGCGTGACTAAACCACTTCTGGGGCAACGGAACACTGTGACGGAAACCATAGCGCATGGAAACGCTGTTTACCTGCCCGCCACAGCGGTACCTATTTATCTACTCGCACTGGCGTGCTTTCGAACTGCTAGGTTAGCAGTAGCTGGGACAGAGCAACGGGAGCTCACCCCGTCACAGAGATTCGAACCACCAACCTTCTGGTTGGCAAGCCCAAGACGCTCAGTGGTTTAGACCACAGCGCCACCCATATCCCTTGTTTACTTTAATATTGCTCTGATCATCAGTTGAAGCCAGTTGCACTTTCTTCTCCATGCCAACATTTGGAGAAGAACAGCTTCTTTACATTACCTGTACCACGAACATAACTAGCACAGTAGATAAGGCAAATAAAGAAGGCACCTCAGGCTAACAATATAACTCTCATGGACCCACTCTGCACATCATGAAGTAATCTAACCCCTAGTTTTAACTTAGTTCCAGTTAGTATCAGGTAAAGATTGTCCGAAGTTCATCCATATAATTATAAGAGAAAATCCAAATATTCTGATACAATGACTTGAATTTTATGATAAACAAAGCTCAAATTAAAAGTCAAAGAAATTTGTTTTAATTGTTCCTATTTTAAAAGCTGCGTGGTTTCTGTTGATCCACCCCAGCCCCCCCCCCCCCCAACAATATCACCTGCCAAAGGCAGTAAAAGGTACTCCATAATTTAGGTTATAGTATAAAACTTCAGAAAGTGAAAACAAATGTAGTGTCTTGCCCTTCCTGACAGAATCACACAATAAGCATGTTGAGATTTACCCCTGAGAGAGATTATTGAGAAATTAGGACATCTCTAGCACAGAAAAAGGAGGACCAGATTTCTGGGAGTAAGAACATCAATGAAGCACTAATTCTGGGTGGGATTTCCCCATCAGGACTATGAGGTTCAGTGAACAGCAATGACAAGAGGAGGTATAATGATATAGTAACTAACCTCAGTGATACCCTACTTGAAACTGTCTAAATATTTAAGTTGGGCTACTAGCCTAAGAACTCACTTTCTTTCCCAGCAGCAAAAAAAAAAAAAAAAAAAGCAACGGGTCTTTCACTGTATTCCCCCTTCCCTAAAAAGGAAGATCAAGCTACTGATTATGCCTTTTGTACATGGGGGAGTGTAGCATGTCTAGGTAGGGCTGACAAGGGACTCCTGCCGGGCTGAGACCCCTAGGAGCTGCTGCCAGTCAGCGCAGACAATACAGTTCAGTAAACAACTAGTTACTCCCCCATCAAGGCAAGCACATTATGAAATATATCTTCCTCATTTCTAACCAAGGCACCTTCATAGCCATGCTTCTGTCATTCACATTTATTTTTACCCATACCTAAAATCCCGAAGAGCTGCTGCCAGCAATGCGCTACATGGACCGAAGACCGGATCACTAGCTCAAGTCAGTACAGCATGAGACTCTTAATCCCGAGGTCGTGGGTTTGAGCCCCACGTTGGCTGAAAGATTCCTGCATTGCAGGGGACTGGGCTAGATGGCCCTCATGGCCCACTTCGAACTCTACAATTCTAGGAGTGGGTATACGACAACGTTCCTATGTTCCTAAAGGAAAACCTCCACCCTGGGCGAGCCAGCAAGGCCCACCGGTGACAGCGGACCTCAGCCAGGGCGATATATTGGGCAGGCCCCTGAAATAAATTGAGCAGCTCACGCGGGTGGGTGAATAGGCGGCGGCTGAAAGGGCCGGTAGGGGCCCCTGCCCCACTCTTCACAGCCTACCCGCGACCCAGCCCCAACGAGACGGCTCCGGCTGCCGTGTTCCCCGCCCGCTCCGGCGAGAAGCGGTGCGGCTGTGGAAAGACCACCGCCGTCGAGCCAGGCTTGGCCGGCTCTCCGCGGCCAGACCGGTGAGCCCGCCCGGGCGCCCGCTCGGCTCGGTCACTCACCGCCTCCCTCCTCTTCCAGCTCGTCCGCCGCCCTTCCGGGGTCTCCGTCCGGCGATCAGCCCCGCAGCGGCCTGAAGCTCAGGTCCGTCACGTCCCGCTCCCCTTCTTCTTCTTTCTCCTCCTCCTCGTCGTCGCTAAAGCCCCGGCAGCGTCTGGCGCCCGACCCCCGACCCCTCCTCCTTCTTCTTCTCCCTTCCCTCTCCCGTCGCTCACTCAAGCGGCCATCTTACTCTCCATTGTTACTAAGGAACTTGGGGGCCGGAAACGGTGCGCTTCGGCGGGGGAGGGAGGGGGGAGGAGTAGACTCCGTTGGCTTTCGACGGCGCGCGCAACAGAGGAAGTGACGCACTTCCCCCGCCTTCACCTCAGCACACCTCAGATCCTCTCCAGCGAGCGCATGCGCCTCTTCAGCGTGAGGTGTAAAAGACCGAAGGGACGGAGCATAGAGTCGGGAAAACTGGAAGGGAGGGAGCGGACTTCTACTCGCTGGTCTTTGGGGCGTCCATTTTTAATAGGAGCCAAACCAATTAAAGTGGAATGGGCGGGGGGAAGAGATTCCGTAATTATAATCTTCTTCTTCATTTTTAAGGAATTGAGAGAGTTGGGGAATTTTTGAGAGAGGGAGTAAGCAAATCAGGTCATAGCATACTTTTGAGAATGGCTGTGTTTCTGTATAGAGTGGCTCCAGAATGTAGCCCGCGGCAGTGTCAGGTTAAATTCCCTTCCCGAAGGAGATAATCAACCAGTTCTTGGGCTGTACCATGTCAGAGTATAGGTGGCCCCTCACATGTTGGAATGCTCCTCCATTTAAAAGAATAATAACCCTAGTATTCTCTCCCCCCCCCCCTCCACGTAGAAAAGTAGTATGGCGGGCGAGAAAGGTTGCCTGCCATGCTGATGTCTCAATATACAGTACAGGGCTTTGGGTTGCTTTAAAAAGGGAAATATGCAGAATTCTTCCAAGCTCGCTGTGCGGCTTCCAAATCAATGCACGTGGGTCTCGCTATCCAAATGCTTGTTATACAAAAATCCTTTTATCCAAACACTATGAATTAGTACCCAAACCCTTGCTACACACACTGCAGATTCAGATATCCCAACAACCAGATCTGTGTGTAGTACTGTGGATAAGCAGCTTTCAATAAGCCTGCCTTTTTGTGTTTTGCTGGTCCACGGCAGCCGTTTTTCCAGAGGGGGAGGCAAGGGAAGATACAAGACAAATAAGGAGCTTTTTTTTCCTTTCTTGTTTGCTTTTGCAGGGTATTAGAGCAATTTCCAGTGTTTTCTCAGGTCTGGTCCCCCCCCCCCACTTCATTTTGGAGTAAAGATTCTGTGGTCAGGAACGCGTTAGAAATTTCCCCAAAGGAGTCAATGGAAATTTTGTTAGGCGAACGCTCGCCTAACAAAATGATTTCTTGAGAACGCACTGTGTCTGAACACAGTACCTGTAATGTACAAGTAGCACACAGGGTACATCTGTGTTGTGAGGGTATAATACCACAATGCACAATGCCATGGGGGTAGAAATCCTCTGTACTAAATCTCTATAGTTCTGGGTGCCACATTTTAAATCGAAACAATAAAAGATTGAAAGAGCTGGATACGTTTAACCTGCAGAAGAGAAAATCAGTGGGAGGAATATTTATTTCTCTGTCTCAAGCATAGCAAGTGTGATGTGTTGTGACCCACGTGTTGTGACCCAAATCTCATCAGCCCCAGCTAGACATGGCCAATGGTCAGGTATAATGGGAGATTGAAGAGCTGGAAAGGGTCCAGAAAAGGACAGCCAAAATGATCAAGGGGTTGGAGCGACTCTCTTGTGAGGAAAGGTTGCACTTCTTGGGGCATTTAAGTTTAGGAAAAAGGTGAGTAAGAGGCACTGCTGGGAGTTTATAGAATTATTCCTGGCATAGAGAAAATGGATAGAGAAAAGTTTTCCCGTCTCTCATAACGTAAGAACTTGTGGATATCCAATGAAGCTGAACGTTAGAAGATTCAGGAAAAATAGAGTAGTTCTTTATGCAGCACACAGCTAAAGGGCTCGTCCACACTTCTGCTTGTCCCTTGCATAGAAAGTACAGGTCTGAGCAGTTTTCTGCTTGCCCCATGCTTTCTAATTTTTCAATTGATTTTTTTTATCATACAATGCAATAAAATAACGACAATGAAACAAAGAAAGATCAAAGAAAGCACAAAGCCCTCTTAAACAGCAGGGGTTGGACCCTCCCAACTCTCACTTGGGAGCTTTCTTATCTTCTCCCAGCCTCCCAATCTGGGAGATCTTCCCTCCTTTTATTCTCACACCGGTTCCTTCACCAGCCATCCAGCACTTTAATGAGTGTACAGTTCCCTCAGTGGCCCAGAGTAGAGAGGACACAAAACGAAATGAAAACAAAGCAAGGGGAAAAGAGAGGAGATAAAAATAATGAAAGGAGAAAATAAAAAGGGGAAAAGAGAAATAAAAAACAGGTTCCCATTTTCCATCTGTCAGTTACATACAAAACGATTATTCAAAATATCCACTCTTAGCATGACATCCAGCTGTTCTTCTGCTAAGCAATATTTTCCCAATCTTAAGATCCAAATGTCTCAAATTCATTCATTTTCCATTCCATACAAAAGTCTAAAAGGAGTTATTTATTTGTCTTGTTCACACAAGAGTTTCTCCACTGTGTTCATATGTTAAAATAACATTCCATAGTCATTCACTTATTGATATTCATTAATTCACACCCAGATCCATATCTTCTGATCCCATTTCCTGTTCTATTTGCTGTGATTTCCCAAACTTTTAAAATATTTTTTTTTTTTAAATCTTCCATTTCTGCTTCTTCCATTCTTTTTCCAAGAGCTGGGCAGCTTTTTCCTCTGAACAGACTACAAATTATCTCTTGATCTCTCTGTCCATGACTTCCCTCCACTCCTCCAACATCAAATCTCTGCCATTTAGCTATTTCATTCCTTTAGACATGTTTGCAAAGGATTTCTCCATTTCTTCATCTACTGCCTCCCAACTTCCCTGGGATTCCTTCTCCAGGAGTTTTTGTCCAATGTGTGTCAGTAAGAAGTCTAAGGCTGTGTGGACCTGCACATGGAAAGTGTTGTGTATTGAGTCAAAGGATTTTATATCTGTATTATTATTGTCTGTATT
Organism: Podarcis erhardii; assembly: GCF_964252035.2. Lineage (NCBI taxonomy): Eukaryota > Metazoa > Chordata > Lepidosauria > Squamata > Lacertidae > Podarcis > Podarcis erhardii. The sequence continues at coordinate 28,812,970 of NC_138504.1, forward strand.
TGCATTAGGGTAAAGTAACTGCTTTTTGGTTCCAGAGGGTACAGCTACTATTGGTTCATTTAAGCTGCTGTATTTGGATCCTCTGTCTTATTGGTTGCCTCCAAAAGGCAGGACTGTGATTGCCTGATATTGTTCCCTCCAAATTGTATCCTTTCTAGCTAGTTCCCTGTCCCTATAAATGTAGCTCTCCCCTCCTCAAGTTTCAGTCTTGTTGCGTTAATAAAGAAGTGTTACTAGAGAACTGTCTCCAGCATATTATGTCAAGAGAGCTGAAATCACAAACCCCACATCACAACAACTGGCGACGAAGGTGGGATCCGGAATGCTGAGGAGCGGTTAAACGCAGCCCTGCCTCAGTCCGGATTGTAGCTAAGAACAAGACTCACTGGCCGGCTGAGAAGACGACCCTGCCCACAGGACAATGGAGAGTCCAAGGGTATTGCAGCCCTTCCAGCCATCAGAGCCCCACACGTGGGAAGACTACGTCGAACGCTTCGAGTTCTTCGCAGTGGCTCAAGGGATCACCGATGCCAGCAAAAGAAGGGCCACATTCCTGAGCTACTGTGGGCCTGAGACCTTCAAGCTGGCCAAGGCATTGCTTGCCCCAGCAAAGCTAAGTGAGACATCTCTCAAAGATATTCTTGCCTGCCTAACAAGCCATTTAGCGCCTACTGAGACCAAGATGGCCTGGCGGATGGAGTTTCATAAGAGGCAGCAGCGTGCTGGGGAGTCTGTATCTGCATTTCTAGCTGAACTGCGGAAGCTCGCTCAGCACTGCGACTTCCAAGATCTGGAAGAGACTCTCCTGGATCGGTTTGTCGGTGGTCTGAGCAGCAAGAAAGCCAGAAGACGCATCGTGGCTAAAGAAGAGGTTACCCTTGCTTCAGCCTTGAAGGAGGCCACCGCCATGGAGAATTATGAAAGAGAGGAGCTTGATGCCAGTCGCAGGGCCCCTAAGCCACAGATAGAAGTTGCGCATGCCATGGACAAGCTAGAGGCTACTCCGAGCCAGAGCCCAGCCCGTGGGGTCGAGTCAGTGCGTCAGGCCTGCGCAGTGCACAAAGATCACCGAGGCAGGTGCCCTGGTTGTGGCGGAAACCATGAGCGGAAGAGTTGTCGTTTCCGGGATGCTATGTGCCGGACGTGCTGAAAGACAGGTCACATCGCCAGTGTCTGTAGATCGGCGGCGTTGGAAGTGACAGGAGCACCTAGACTGGAGCATCGCAAATCGCCCACAGCAAACCATGTTCTAAAGGACTGCCACTACGTAACGGAGATCAACGGGAGGGTCGTGCAGTTTCCAGCGCAAGGCAAGGCACACGTCAAGGTGAAGATTGAGGGTCAGCTGTGCGACATGGAGGTGGACTCCGGATCTGGATTCACTATCGTGTCGGACCAGACCGCGAGGACATTCTTCCCCAGGGGTAAGTTGCCCCCTCTGGAGCCCTTCCCGGCAACTTTGCAGTCATACTCAGCGGGCCGCATCCATGTCATGGGAATGTGTGCCGTGAGAGTACAGTTCCGGGACAAACAGGCGGTACTCAAACTGGTGATTGCGAAGGGCAGTCGCCCCAGTCTCCTGGGCACTGACTGGTTCCCCGCCCTGGGACTGAGTATATCAGGGCTTAATTCAATCCAAACCTGCCCTGAGATGAGCGAGGCATTATGCAAAGAATTTGCTGGTCTCTTTAATGGAAAACTGGGTTGTTATAAAGGGCCCCCAGTTGACTTCGAATTGGACCCTGGGGTGGCCCCAATCCGACTCAAACCAAGGCGAGTGCCATTTGCACTGCAACCCAAGATTGAAGCAGAGCTGGATAAATTGGTCAAGCAGGGAGTTCTCTCACCCGTGGACTCCGCTAAGTGGGAGACTCCAATCGTCACGCCCCTTAAAGCAAATGGGGAAGTCAGGATCTGTGCTGATTACAAATGTACTATCAATAAGGCACTCAGGGGAAACTCATACCCCATTCCAGTTGTATCACATCTGTTGGCTAAACTGGCTGGGGGCAAGGTGTTCGCCAAACTTGACCTGGCACAAGCTTACCAACAGCTGCCAGTAACCCCACAATCAGCGGAAGCACAGACTATTGTCACACATAAAGGGGCGTTCAGAGTTAACAGATTACAATTTGGAGTTTGTGTGGCCCCAGGGATTTTTCAAGGGCTCATGGAACGCCTGTTAAGAGGTCTGCCGGGGGTCTTGCCATTTTTTGATGATGTTTTGATAGCTGGAAAAGACCAACAGGAACTGGTTGCGCGTGTCCGTGCAGTGTTGCTCAAGTTCAAGGAGGTGGGGTTGCAACTAAAAAAGGAAAAATGCAGTTTTGGGGTGCCAACTGTGGAATTCTTGGGGTTTAAAATTGATGCATCAGGCATCCACCCCACAGATGCTAAGGTTAAGGCCATCATCGAGGCACCACGACCACAGAACAAGACGGAGTTGCAGTCATTCCTGGGACTTATTAACTTTTATCATTCGTTCTTACCCCAGAAAGCTTCGGTAGCTGAACCATTACATAGACTGTTGCAGAAAAAGAATGTGTGGCGATGGGGGCAGGAGCAGCAGAAGGCTTTTGACTCCTTGCGAGGAATGCTGAGTAGCAAGAGCGTCCTTGCTCATTATGATCAATCGAAGCCGCTGGTCCTGGCATGTGATGCCTCTCAATACGGCCTGGGGGCGGTGCTGAGTCATAGGGAACCGGATGGGTCGGAAAAGCCCATCTCTTTCTATTCCCGTACGTTGTCGCCCACGGAGCGCAACTATGCTCAAATTGACAAAGAGGCGCTTGCAATTGTGGCAGGAATCAAAAAGTTCCATGATTATGTGTACGGTCGTCATTTCTCCATTGAAACGGACCACACACCACTGTCAGGGTTGTTCAACCCGAACAAACAAACGCCACAAATTCTCTCCCCCAGAATGTTGCGTTCCTGAATGGGTTCCAGTACACCTTGACCCATGTGCCAGGGAAACGGTTGTGCCACGCTGATGCGCTGAGTTGATTGCCCCTTCCTGGCGGGAGCAATGAGGATCCTGCTCCAGCGGAGCACATAATGATGCTGGAAACACTTCCGGGGGCTCCTGTAACGGCTACTGATATTGCTGAGAAAATGAGGAAAGATGCTGTTCTCTCCCGTGTGCTCACTTGGGTGGGGAGGGGGTGGCCAGGTGGTCCGCATGAAGACAAATTCAGGCCTTATGCGACAAGGCAGCACGAGTTATCCATGCATAAGGGTTGTCTCCTGTGGGGAGATAGGGTGATCATCCCAGCACCACTGAGAAACAGGGTTCTTGAGACGCTTCACATGGGACACCCGGGAATGGTCAGGATGAAGTCGCTAGCCCGATGTTATGTGTGGTGGCCTGGAATGGACCAGAACATAGAACAATGGGTATGAACATGCAAGGCATGCCAAGAGGTGCGGCCAGAAGTGGCCAGAGCACCAGTTCACTGGTGGGAGCAGTCCAGATCTCCCTGGAGCCGGCTGCACTTAGATTTTGCTGGGCCATTCCAGGGGAAGGTCTTTTTGGTTATCGTCGATGCATATTCCAAATGGTTAGAAGTGGCGATGGTCCCTAGCATGGCATCAGCTGCCGTAATCAAGGTGTTGAGGCAGCTGTTTGCAACCCACGGGTTTCCTGAGACCATTGTATCAGATAATGGGGCAGCTTTTGTATCCCAAGAATTCAGGGCATTCTTGGCTGATAACTTCATAAGAGGGGTCACATCCGCGCCCTTTCACCCATCCTCCAATGGGCAAGCGGAGCGCATGGTAAGAACAGCCAAAGAATCCATTGCGCGCTTAATGGAGGGTAACTGGTCAGCTCACATCGCGCGAATGTTATTTTTGCAGCATGCGACGCCGTGTACTGCGACGGGCAAGTCGCCAGCTGAGCTGCTCTTGGGTAGAAGATTGGTAACGGTGTTGGATTATGTCCACCTGGATAAAATGCCAAACCGTAATTCAAGAGCAAACCCCCAGACTGAGACTGACACAACAAGGTATTTCGCCCCTGAAGATCTGGTCTGGGTGAGGAACTATTCACAAGGTTCGCGGTGGGTGGCTGGTGTGGTCACCCGGGTTAGTGGACCTGTGTCCTATTATGTGACCTTGGAAAATGGGCAAGTTTGGAAGAGACATATAGATCAGCTGAGGCGCCGGGCGCTCAGCAGAGAGGAGTCTGATAATTCATCCCTGGCTAATGACGCAGAGCTGCAAGACCAGGGTGAAAATGGCCTAGAGGTGCAATCACCAGGGGCTTCAGCAAATGAACCAGGGTCTGCTAGTCCTCAGGATGACGAGGTACAGGTAGGGGACCCTGAGATGTCTGGGACTCCAACTGTTCCCGACGAAACCCCTATAGCAGCCCCCCTACCACAGGTGACACCCAATCCAGAACCGGCAACACCTGTTGTCAGGAGATCAAGTAGAAGTTGTAGGACCCCACAGTACCTGAGAGATTACGTCTGCTGTGCTCACTAGGGGGGGAGGGGTGTTGTGTATTGAGTCAAAGGATTTTATATCTGTATTATTATTGTCTGTATTTGCATTAGGGTAAAGTAACTGCTTTTTGGTTCCAGAGGGTACAGCTACTATTGGTTCATTTAAGCTGCTGTATTTGGATCCTCTGTCTTATTGGTTGCCTCCAAAAGGCAGGACTGTGATTGCCTGATATTGTTCCCTCCAAATTGTATCCTTTCTAGCTGGTTCCCTGTCCCTATAAATGTAGCTCTCCCCTCCTCAAGTTTCAGTCTTGTTGCTTTAAATAAATAAATAATTCTTCTTTTGTCGGTTTCTTGTCTTCCTTCCCTCTTTGGGCTAGCAGTATTTGGGTGGCTGTTGTAGCATACATAAATATTTTCTTCTGTTCCTTAGGTACTTCAGTTCCTATCAATTCTAATTAAAAAGCTTCTGGTTTTTTAACAAAAGTTGTTCTAAACATTTTCTTCAGTTCATCACAGATCATTTCCCAGAAGCTTTTAATAACCTGACATTCCCACCACCTATGATAGAATGTACCCTCCTTTTCTCTCCATTTCCAACACTTATTAGAACTTGTTCTATACATTTTAGCAAGTTTCACCAGAGTTACCGGTAAGTACCATCAGTACATCATTTTCATATAGTTCTCTTTAAGTGAGAAACATGCAGTAAATTTCAAGTCCATTCTTCAAAGCCTTTTCCAATCACTCATTCGTATATTGTGTCCCAAATCCTTTGCCCATTTTATCATTACACACTTAACCTCTTCCTCTTTGATTTCCCATTCCAACAACAAATTATACATTTTTGACAGTAATTTTGTACAATATTATCTTCTACAATTTCTCTTTGAAATCTTGATATTGTGTAGCTAAAACCTTTCTTTTTATCATTTTTAAATTTTTCATTTATTTGAAGATACTGTAACCAATCTGTTACCTTCTCTCTAATTTCCTCAAATTCTTTTAACTTTAATTAGTTGTCCACTTCTGTTAACAGCTCTCTGTATGTTGGCCATTTAGTCCTCATATTTACCTTTTTTAAAGATATTGCTTCTACTGGGGATATCCACCATGGGTTTTTTTTGTTTTGTTTGTTATATCTTTCCCGTACCTTAAAAATCACATTTCTTATTATATGATTATGAAATCCTTTGTGGACTTTTGCTTTCTAATACCATAAATACGCATGCTAAAAAGAGGCTCCTCATGAGGCTGGAGGAACATCGCCTGGCTGTGAGTGTGAAGGCCGCTCCCTGTAAGGCCTTTTCCACCTGGCCTAGGAGGGTGGGGCCCACACTCACCAGCCCTACTGAAGAGGCTCCTCATGAGGCCAGAGGAACATCACATGGCTATTGATTTATTGATTTAATGCTGTACACTGCTTTGAGGCTTTTTATTAAAAATATAAAGCGGTATAGAAATTAAATAAGTAAGTAAGTAAGTAAGCAAAAACCAAATCTATTATCGTGCCCTTCCAAGTCTAACAAGTGTGTATTCTCTAATTTAATCCAATCCCGAATCCAGGAAATGCAGGTTGCCTCAAAGTATAATTTTAAATCTGGTAGAGAGAAACTGTTAAGTTGTGGGTTGACATAGCAGACGACACAGCGATTTCTCCAAAGCAGCTCTTTATTTTGTAAGCTGGAATAGAACTGACTAGCAAACAGCTCAGCCGGCCTGCTTTTATAGGCAGCCGGCTGTCAACATTGTAGCAACAACAACCCAGAGTTTCCCGCCTAAAATAACTGACATGGACCTGAGTGAAAACTATCTACAGACCTGAGTGAAAACTATCTACAGTATCCCCCTGCTGGCCCAGGGTGAAACTTCACTACATAACAGAAACCTCCTCTGTCTTTAATGTCAGTAAGAAGTTTATATTTTATTCTTGGTTTCTTCCCTTTCTAGATAAATCTTATAATATCCTTTTGCCATTGTCTGAGATGCTTTTATGACAGGTCCTTAATGCCTTGCTGGCTTACAGAAGGGCATCAACCAGTCATAATTACAGCACCACCTGAACAGCTTACCTGCCTTGGTGTTCCCAGTCTGAAGTAGATCTTACCTTACACAGTATTCATTATTTTATTCAGTTTCTTCAGGGAGGGATAAATAAGGGGCCTGGATCTGTTGTCTTGTCATCTGATGTTTAAACATTTCCTTGAGGGCGTTGTGTTGAGAGCGTCAATAACCATATGGATGGGGTAATTCGATACAGGAATGTGCCTTATATCAACTCAGACCAAAAGACTAATTTTTTTCTAATTGGAAGTATATATAATTATACCTAACTGAAAGTGTAGTGCTCCATAAGTGGACATATTCGAGATTCTGTGCTATTCACTAAAGGGGTTAAGCAAAGTCACATTTTACTTCCTGTTTGTTCAATTTGTTTGGGAATGATACAGTTGAGCTTTTATCATCTCCTACTTGGCATGCTCTCATATGAGCCATAAAAGCATTTCTGTGTTGTTTTGTGCAGGTGAGGCTGTTCATGCTTCCCAGACAAAAGGGGGCTTGAGCTGATTATTGGGAGGCATTTTCTGAATATGGTCCAAAATAACTCCTTACGGAGAATATGCCAAAGTTTGTTTGCTTGTTCCTACCTAAATCAGTACATTGGTGTAGAGAGAAGGCAGCTGGCTTGTCATGCAACAACCATGCATTTGTGAGTGTCCAAGAGCCTGAACTTTGTGTGTAAAAGTAAAAGATAAAAACCATCACCACCTGTGAGCGGGAAAACCTCAATCTAATGAACTGGCTGCCTGCCTGTGGGAAGACCTTCAGATAATAAGTTCACGGCAAGTGCAGCATCTGATATAGGTGTTTGAAGGCTAGATTGTATTTAGAATTGCTATTAGGGTAATGATGTAGTTAAAGAAAGAATGGCTGATGAGTTAAAAATAACTAAAATTCATTAAATTTACATAAATGTTCATATAAATAAACAGAATTTAAAAGAAATTTGAAAAGGAGGCTAGGATACTTTCATAACTAAGTAAGAGGCAAGTATTAAGCCTGATCTTTATTGTTGCAACAGGTTTCAACCTCTAAGCATGAAAGAAGAAGCCCTGAACAAAAGAGAGCAACTTCTTTTTAAAAGTTCCATTTTCCCCATCATACTCTCCCCCAAAGGTGTATTACAAATGTCATGCCATGTCACAAAAAACAGTGTTGTGGTAGACTGATATTTGAGTCTCTGACTTGTCATCTGTCAGTCAAGCTAGCATTTACGTTTACGGTACTTTGATATTACAATTGTGTTAGTTTGATTCACTCAGTCTCTTGTCCAAATAGCCCCTTTTTGTAAGTCATCTTTCTTTATTTTGTTAGGTTAGGTTTTGCCCATTGACAGTTTTCAGGGAGAGGTCCAAGTATGAGTATGTGCTGTTGCGCTTCAGGGATTATGACTTCCCCTCACTTTACCAGCACTACTGCTTGGGACCACTTTATTTATGTCTTTGAGATTCTTGTTGTACAAATAAAACAATTTATTCAAACATTTACAGTGCTTTTCTATTGATTTCCATTCACAGAATAGGGTTCATAGGTTTAATTGATGACTTCCACTAGGTGTGGGTGTTATGTAGTGAAGTTTCACCCTGGGCCAGCAGGGGGATACTGTATATAGTTTTCACTCAGGTCTGTAGATAGTTTTCACTCAGGTCCACGTCAGTTATTTTAGGCGGGATCTCTGGGCTGTTGCTACAATGTTGACAGCCGGCTGCCTATAAAAGCAGGCCGGCTGAGCTGTTTGCAGGCAGTTCTATTCCAGCTTACAAAATAAAGAGCTACTTGGAGAAATCGCTGTGTCGTCTGCTATGTCAACCCACAACTTAACACTGGCGACGAAGGTGGGATGGATGGACATCAGAGCACAGCGAGATGCGGCCAGCCTCTGAACTGAGCTGAATCACTGAGCTGAATCACAGAGCGAAATCACTGAGCGAAATCACTGGACAGAACCAATTCAGAGCTGACTGTTCTGGCTAAGAGCACTGTGTTCCATCCATCGCCCTTCACGCTGGCATTGGGAATCATGGCTTCACTTGTGCCTCTACCGCCGTTTGCGCCAGCCTCTGAATCATGGGACTCCTACCTCGCTCGGTTCGACTGCTACCTCCAAGCCAATGAGCTGACAGCAGTATCAAAGGATCGGAAGCGGGGCCTATTCCTCAGCCTCTGTGGGCCTGAGGTGTTTGAGACGGCCCGAGCATTGGTTGCACCTGAAGCAGTCCAGGCAACACCATGGGACACGATCCAAGAGAAGCTCCGCAACCACTACGCACCAAAGCCGTCCAAGATTGCTGCCCGCCATGCGTTCTACCACCGGAACCAGGCAGAGGGGGAGTCAATCAACAACTACACCACCGCCCTGCAACAGGCTGCAATGCACTGTGAGTTCCGAGACTTAGACGATGCCCTGATGGATCGAATCGTCTGCGGGGTCCGGGACATCCATCTGCAATGGCATCTCCTCGCCAAGCCAGACCTCACGCTACAGAAAGCCATCGAGGAGGCTGTGGCCTCAGAAGCTGCTGAACGCTCCGCCCAGGAGATCCGCAAGTCCAGCAGCCCGCGTCTTGCTAGGGAGCCAGTTCCGGTGCATCATGAAGAGGCCAGCAGTGATGAGGCATCCTCCAGTGAAGACAATGACGTGCACCAGACAAAGCGGGAGCGCAGGAAGTTCCAACAGAAGTCCAAGGGCCAACCGGAATGTGCCGGCTGCGGAGGCAACCATTCCCGTGCCAAGTGTTGATTCAGAGACGCCATCTGTAGGAAGTGTTCCAGAAGGGGCCACATCACTAAGGTCTGCCGATCGGCTCCGTCTGACACCCCCCCTTCATCGACTCGCAAGTCCAAGTCTTCACTCCAGTCTGCCAAGGAAAGTTGTTTCGCTCTCACCAACTGCTGCTGCCCGTCTGGAACCACGATTGGCCAAACCGACTCGCCTACGCGACGCAAGCTGAACGTCACGGTGCTCATTGAAGGAGCTCCATGTGACATGGAGATCGACACCGGGTCTGCCCTGTCCATCGTGTCATGGAGCACCATCAAAAGACTGGTACCCAGAGTGTCCAAAAGGCAACTCGACTCTCACCGCGTACACCTGAGAGACTACCAGGGAAACGACATTCCCGTGCTAGGCGTTGGCCGGTTCCGGATCGCCTTCAAGGATTTTTCGGGCCTGCTCCGGTTGGTGGTGGCCTCCTAGGGCTTGACTGGTTTGATGCCCTCGGCCTGGAAGTCACCGGCATCAACTGCATCTCTAACGCAGACACTGATGGTCTGGTCAAAGACTTTGCCGAGGTTTTTGACGGCACCTTGGGGCAATATACAGGTACGCCCATCTCCTTTAGCCTTGATCCACAAGTCGCCCCCATCAAGCTAAAGCCACGCCGGGTTCCCTTTGCTCTCAAGGCTAAGGTGGACGAACAACTGGACAAACTGATCGCCCAAGGAGTTTTGGAGCCGGTTGACCACGCCAAGTGGGAAACCCCCATCGTCACGCCTGTCAAGCCAGATGGGTCGGTGAGAATCTGCGCTGACTACAAGTGCACGATCAACAAGGCACTTCAGCAGCACGCTTATCCGGTTCCTGTTGTCCAACACCTGCTGCATTCCCTGGGTGAGGGTAAGGTCTTCGCTAAGCTGGACCTTGCCCAAGCCTATCAACAACTGCCAGTCGATGATGCCACTGCTGAAGCCCAGAAGATCGTCACCCACCGGGGGGCATTCCGTTGCTGCCGGTTGCAGTTCGGGGTGAGTGTGGCTCCTGGCATCTTCCAAAGCCTTATGGAGCGTCTCCTGCAAGGGCTTCCGGGCGTGGTACCATATTTTGATGACGTCTTGGTGTCTGCAGACTCACACCAGCAGCTGTTCGAGCGCCTCCGTGCCATGCTGACCAGGTTCCAAGAGGCCGGGCTCAAGGTAAAGAGGGAGAAGTGCCAGATCGCCGTTCCACAGGTAGAGTTCCTGGGCTATCTTATCGATGCCTCTGGCCTTCACCCGACCACATCCAAGATCCACGCTATCCAGCAGGCCCCCACCCCAAAGAACAAGACGGAGTTGCAGGCGTTCCTGGGGCTGCTGAACTTTTATAACATGTTCCTGCCCCACAAAGCCACAGTGGCTGAGCCTCTTCACCGACTCCTCAGCACTAAGACGCCTTGGGCCTGGGGTCATCGGGAGACGGCGGCCTTCAACGCGGTCAAGGCTCTCCTTTCATCAGACAGTGTGCTGGTACAGTACAGTGAATCCAGGCCGCTGGTCCTTGCCTGCGACGCCTCACCTTTTGGCATCGGTGCTGTCCTTAGTCACCGTTTTCCAGACGGAAGAGAAGCACCGCTCGCCTACTTTTCCAGGACGCTATCTCCGACGGAACGGAATTACAGCCAGCTCGACAAGGAGGCACTGGCACTTGTGGCTGGAGTGAAGAGGTTCCATGAATACCTCTATGGCAGGACTTTTGACCTCATCACTGACCACAAGCCACTCCTGGGCCTCCTCGCCGGTGATCGTCCAACTCCACCGGTCCTCTCGCCACGCATGCTGCAATGGACTGTTTTCCTGGCTGCCTACCACTACCGGCTCATCCATCGCCCGGGGAAATCGATGGGCCATGCCGACGCCCTCAGCCGTTGCCCTCTTCCAGCATTTGTGGAAGACCCGGCTCCAGCTTCATCGCTCCTTCTGATTGAGGATCTTCCGGCAGCGCCTGTATTGGCTGCCACTGTGGCCTCCGCGTCTGCCCAGGATCGCACCATCAGCCGGGTGCTCAACTGGGTGTGGAGGGGGTGGCCACAAGGGCCTTTTGCATCGGAGTTCCAGCCCTTCGCAACCAGACAACATGAACTCTCAGCTCATCGCGGCTGTCTGCTGTGGGGAGACCGCGTCATGATTCCCCAGGGACTCCGTCAGCGTGTCCTGAAGGCTCTGCACATTGGCCACCCGGGAATTGTAAAAATGAAGGCGTTGGCTCGGTGTTACGTCTGGTGGCCTAATATGGACGATGCCATCACTGCCTGGGTGTCCGCCTGTCAAGCGTGCCAAGAGTCGAGGCCTGCACCACCGGCAGCTAAGGGACACACCTGGGAGACGCCAAAGACACCCTGGTCGAGGGTGCACATCGATCTGGCTGGCCCCTTTCACGGCCGGACCTTTATGGTAGTGGTGGACGCCTATTCCAAATGGCTGGAGGTCGCCCTGATGCCCTGCACCACTACCGAAGCTGTCATCCGGGTGCTGCAAGGCCTGTTTGCAACGCATGGGTGTCCTGATGTCCTTGTCTGTGACAACGGACCGCAGTTCACGTCAGGCACGTTTGAGCGGTATCTTTTGGGACTGGGCATCCGCCATGCCCTAACGGCACCCTTTCATCCATCCAGCAACGGGCAAGCGGAAAGAATGGTGCGCTCGGCAAAAGAGGCACTGGCGCGCCTGGACCGGGGAGACTGGCATGAGCGGGTCGCCGAATACTTGTTTGTGCAACACATCACCCCTCATGCGGCCACAGGGCGGAGTCCTGCTGAACTGCTTATGGGCCGCCGCCTCAGGTCACCGCTCGACCGGCTACACCCGGACTTTGCCGTGGCTGAACCCCCAGGCTGTGCCAACGCACCACAGTCATTTGTCCCAGGAAACCAGGTCTTTGCCCAGAACTATGTGGGGGACATTCCTTGGGTGCCAGCCACAGTAGTGGGAGTCACTGGACCTCGCTCGTACCAGGTGGCACTCGAAGACGGACGCTTGTGGCGCCGGCACATAGACCAGCTTAGGCGCAGGGTTGGGGACTTGGACACTACCAAGGTGCCCCCAACTGCACTTGCGGCTCCAGAAGAGACACGTACAGATGGCGAGGCCCCACCTACACCTCCCTCGCAAACTGCCAGCGTGGAGCCGAACCAAGCCGCTTCAGAGGGTCTGCCAGACTTACCACAGACTCAGACCACTCCACTTGCGGAGGCTCCACCCACAGCAGCGGATCCAGGGGAGTTGGTTCCAACGCCACCTAGGGTCGCACCACAGCCTCAGCAAGAACTGTGTCGCCCTCCGGACTTGACTACCAGTCCCCGGCGGTCTGGCAGAGTTCCCAAGCGCCCAACTTATTTAAAGGACTATGTTGTTGGACATGTATCACTGTTGGTCTAAGTATGGGAAATGTAACCGATATGCTTTTGTGCCTAATTGAACCATTACGCGTAGTGCTGTATATAAGGAAACCATTACGATTGTAACTAACGCCTTATCTCGGTGGGGAGGGGTGTTATGTAGTGAAGTTTCACCCTGGGCCAGCAGGGGGATACTGTATATAGTTTTCACTCAGGTCTGTAGATAGTTTTCACTCAGGTCCACGTCAGTTATTTTAGGCGGGATCTCTGGGCTGTTGCTACAATGTTGACAGCCGGCTGCCTATAAAAGCAGGCCGGCTGAGCTGTTTGCAGGCAGTTCTATTCCAGCTTACAAAATAAAGAGCTACTTGGAGAAATCGCTGTGTCGTCTGCTATGTCAACCCACAACTTAACAGTGTGTCTCCATTTTGCTCCGCACTGTTTGATGGATGAGGTGTTGACAAACTATTCTGAAGTGGGTTTGCAGAGCTGCTACTCTGCAAGGGGATTTAAAATTTTAAGGGCTTCAGTGTTCTGATTGGATGGCTGTCAAAGGAGAAGGGATTTGATTGGTCAGTTTTCGGGGCTATGTTGATAATGGAGTTGTTAAGCCTTATTTCTGTGTGTTGGTGTGAATGCACTCATGTGTGTGTATTTTATGAAGAGGTGCATTTATGCACATGCACCTAATTTGTCCATAACAATGTTAGATCCAAATTTTTCTGAGAAGGGTTGAAATATGAAGTACAGTGGTACCTCGGGTTACAGATGCTTCAGGTTACATACTCCGCTAACCCAGAAATAGTACCTCTGGTTAAGAACTTTGCTTCAGGATGAGAACGGAAATCGTGTGGCGGAGGCAGTGGGAGGCTCCATTAGCTAAAGTGGTACCTCAGGTTCAGAACAGTTTCAGGTTAAGAACAGACCTCCGGAATGAATTAAGTTCTTAACCCGAGATACCAGTATATGCAAAAGAGAATAGTTACAGAGAACCAGCAGGCATGCAAACACCCTCAGCACAAAAATTTAAATAGGAAGGTTGTACATTGTAAAACTCTTCATAAAGTGTTTTTATTGTATAAGGAGTAGGAAGAGAAAGACAGTTATAACACCCCTTAGCAGTGGATGTAATGTGTTTTCTTTCCAAGCTGGCATCATGAATCTGTTTTTCTATTCCCAAGGGGTTTTGCAAAACTGTTTATTTAGTATTCAGTAACAGATGGAGAAACTACGTATTTCACTTCTGTCCAAAAGTGGATCAACATCCAGGGACAGCTCTTGCACTCTGATCCAAAGCAAATGTACTTAACAAGGCCTGTTAAGAAGAGCCCTGTTGGGCCAGAGGAAGAGTCCAACTAGTCTGGCATCCTTTCCCACAGAGGTCAGCCAGATGTTTTAACCAATTGAATTGCCTCAGCTGGTTTCAGTAGAATTTACTGCTGTGGGTTAAACCACAGAGCCTAGGACTTGCCGATCAGAAGGTTGGCGGTTCGAATCCCTGCGACGGGGTGAGCTCCCATTGCTCTGTCCCAGCTCCTGCCAACCTAGCAGTTCGAAAGCACATCAAAGTGCAAGTAGATAAATAGGTACCGCTCTGGCAGGAAGGTAAACGGCGTTTCCATGAGCTGCTCTGGTTCGCCAGAAGCGGCTTAGTCATGCTGGCCACATGACCCGGAAGCTGTACGCCGGCTCCCTCGGCCAGTAAAGCGAGATAAGCCGCAACACCAGAGTCGGTCACGACTGGACCTAATGGTCGGGGTCTCTTTACCTTTAACTGCTTCTAGCACTTCAAGGCAGTTGTCATTTTATCAAAGACATCCTTTTTATTGTGCAGTCAATAATTTGTGCCCATGATAGTATTGGTATCAGTATCAGTTATGCATGATTTATTTGCACCTTCAAAAGTTTCAGGGTGGAAACACTACTTCATTTCTAATCAGTGCATGTGCTGTAACTCCTTGGATGAAATCTTATACAGTCGTACCTTGTTTTGTGACTGGGATCCGTTCTGGAGCCCCAGCCGCTAGCTGAAAAGGATGCAGGGCAACGTGCTGCACCCGCGGAACGGTTTGCACTTCTGCGCATACGCGAGCGTCAAACCTGGAAGTAACCCATTCCAGTACTTCCGGGTTTGCTGCGGATGTTCACCGGAATGGACACTAGATGAGGCGGACGTTCGTGGAGGTATTACTGTACAGTATAATTTTATGCGATAAATGGGTGAGGAAAGAATGTTGCCCTGTTTTTGTGGTGCTATAGTGTAGGAGTGCCCCTCCAGACAGCAAATTTGTGGTAACATTGTAGAACTATTAATGGAGAATGATGTATGGATGGTCTGGTATAAATCCACCACTAATGTGCTAGTCAATGACTTGTTACTGAATGAATCAGTCTGGAGAGGACCGTGGTGATAATAATTCCTAAAATAAAGGGGAGGAGAAAGGGGATGGACTCAGGCCATACTGGGATAGCTCAGTTGGTAGAGCATGAGATTCTTAATCTCAAGGCTGTGGGTTCAAGTCCCATGTTGGGCAAAATATTCCAAGCATTCCAAGCTGTACAGCACTATGATTCTATGGTTCTCTTGTGAGCTACAGAGGCAATTTAAAAAAATAAAAATAAACTCTCAAAAAGTCAGAAGCAAGCTACCATACCATAAAAGGAACTTCCAATGATCCATTTGATGCATCTCAGAAGCTCTCAAGGAAGGCTGAAAGGCAACAGACCTCTCCTGTTTTTTTTATCCTCTTCACCCAACGTGGTATGTATGACTGCTGAAGATAAGTTCCATGAATACAGCTGTGTTAGCTGGGTCTGATGGAAGTTGGAGTCCAAAATCCCTGGAAGACACCAGGCTAGCAAAATCAGCCACAGAAGGAGAAAGTGTTTGAATGGGGAGGTGGTGGGGAGGGACTCATTCAGGGCATTTTTGCCAGGGCCACACAAATTGTAGTGCAGGCATGACCTCAAGAGTTCATGTACGATTATAATTGCGTGCTCTTGAATGTTTGTTTTTTTAATACAATTTTGTGACTGTCTGTACCCACCCTGATGGCCTAATTCAAACACTGTTGCTGCATGAGGTGTGTTTTGATCTGCTAACACCAGGTTGTATCTTTTGCCAAGCTAACAAAAACTACTTAGCTTTAAAACCAATGGAGCACAGACTCCTACAGTAGTGGAGAAGAGTCTTTGACCATGTGGGGAGGTAGGCACCAATCCTTGGGGTAGCCAGCATGCCTTTATTTCTAGCTGTAAAATGCTGGGTGAGTCTGACAGGGTGGCCAGTTGTATCTCACACAAAAAAACCACACCCAAAAAACCCAAAAAACATAGAGGCCAAGAGGTCATATAACTGGCACATTAATTAATTAATAAGATTTGCATGAAATTGGTTTGTGCTAATTTTATAGGTATATAGATAATTAATTGGAAACAATGGCTCCAATTCAAGTAGAAATACTGTACATCTCACCCTAGAGGGGAAGACACTGACAAGGTGACTCATGTGTCTGATCAGTCTGTTCTCCAATTGCTGCTAACTGTTGATGGGCAACTTTAAAGCCCACTGCCCCCCACCCTCCTCCATTCTTGGACTGTGCAGTTCTTCCGCTACAGAGCTGCCCTTTGCAAATTAAGGTGCATATTGGCCACCTTTGGGCATGGTTATATCGTTCTAACTTTCTACTGTATTTTTATTGGTCTTCTGCTAAGAGCCTTGAATTGAAGTGTATCTTAGGGCAGTCCTCCCCATTGTGGTACTTTCCAGATGTTTGGGGGCTCCAACTCCTGTCAGCCCCAGCATGTATAAGCATTAACTGGGCATTTGGAGAGCACCAGTCTAGGGAAGGCTGGCCTAAATATTTACAACATAAAAGCAATGGCTACTTCTTTTTTAAAAACACACATACACTTCAAGGACTGAGAATTCCCTATGCATTCCCCTTGTCTCAAGGATGCTATTATACACGACTCATTTTTAGTGCAGGGTTTGGTGCTTCTGCAAAAATCAGGACTGGATTTTTAGATGGGAGCATTATGGTGGTTATTATATTAATATACATTATGAGCAATAACACTGAAAGATGTGCTGCTATTACAAGTGTGATTCACAAACAACCTGTTAAGCCTGTGATCTTAGCCATAAAGTGATTTAGCCTCAGGGACATAACAACTCTGGCTCAGCTGGTTCAGCTTTAATGCTCTCTAGCAATTCTTCTGCTCAAACCAACAGTCCAAAGCTTTTCAGGCAGTGTCATATTTTGAGCTGGCAGCTTTGGGGGGAGAGAGGGGGGCTGAGGGTGGTCTGTAGAGGAACAGATTATAATTGAAATGTGACTAGATATCTGGGTAAGTACACTAATACCAGGCTGCAAAGTGCTGAGAAGAGAGCCTGCCTCTGCTGTCATCTGCAGCTGTTCCATCAGAAGCTAATGATCTCTCTCTCCATTTTGTTCTTCCTGGGAGCATAAAAATAAGCAGCCTAATGAAGCAGCACCAAGTGTCTAAAGACATAGGAGTGAGATGCTTCTACTCAGCATGCATAGGCATTTGGGGTTGGGTGGCAGCTATTCAAATTAATGCCGAAAGGCCTAGCAGCCCAAAAGGAATGGATGCTTAAGGGCTCATGGTTGCTGGAGGAAGCACAAGAACAAGCTCTATTAATTAACTTTGATATTAATGAGTCCCTGTTAAGGAAAACACTCAGCAAACAATCTGTTAATATGTTTAACTGCACACCCGCCCCCCCTTGTGATTTCTTTAATACATGGAAAGGGTAACTGGATCATCTAGGTCCTTGCAGATTGTCCACTTTTTCACAAACTCTATAGGAATACAAGATACTGTTAATCCCTACCAATGACATGCTCTCACTGAAGCTGAAAGTTTGACCAAACAATGGCTCCAAGGATGGAAGTGTGAGTACAGGTCATGCAAGTCTTTCTGGAACACATTGAGTTTCAATATCATGACAAACTGTGCTTTCTCAGTATAGAAACATACTTCCTTTCTTGTGGATGCAGACAGGAGATTAGAAGCTTCTGCTTCCTATTTCGGTTAACCGCAATGTAGCATTATGCCCAAATCCTATGCTGTAGTTAATTATGCATTGTTGAAACTAACCAGCTTCATAAACCATTGGCTTCCTTCATGATTCAAACAAACGCAGGATTGCCACCATGAGCTGGGCATCAGATGAAGACGCTCCAGCAAGGAGCCCACTGACAGAAGCCACATGGATCTGCACCTCTTTACCATTGCTGCCTGGTTGCTTCTTCACCCGTCTCTTCTTACTCTGATTGCTTACTATCTGATTGCCCACTGGCTTTCTGCCAGGCAAGCAAGCAGGTGAGGAAGAGGAGCATTGGCAGCTGGTGATCATGGCAGGGAGGAAGCAGACTCAGGCCACATTCTCACCACACATTTAAAGCACAGTGATACTATTTTAAACAGTCATGGCTTCCCCCAAAGAATTTTGGGAGCTGTGGTTTGTTAGGGGAGCTGTGAGTTGTCAGGAGGCTTCTGTTCCCCTCCCAGAGCTATAACTTCTAGAGCAGGGGTGGCCAACTCCCAAGAGACTGTGATCTACTCATAGAGTTAAAAACTGACAGTGATCTACCCCCTTTTGGGGGGTAAGTTGTTAAACTTTGTTAAGGGAGGCGGAAGGCCCCCGTTTTAGGGATTCACCAGGGCAAAGTTGTTGAGCTTCTTTGGGGTGAGCCAGTGATCTACCGGTGATCTACCACAGACGTCCAGTGATCTACCAGTAGATCATGATCTATCTGTTGGACATGCCTGTTCTAGAGTGTCTGGAAAGATGGAATGATTGTCAAACCACTGTGAGAACTGTAGCTCTTTGGGTGAAATAATACAGGGCTCATAACAACTCACAGCACCATTAACAAAACACAGCTACAAGAATTATGGGGGAAGCCATGATTTTTATAAAACTCTGAAGCAATTTAACAATAAAACATCAATACTAAAAATATATATTTTAAAAACAATGCCAAGTCCAATAAAAAATATAGATTTGTTTTCACTATGGAGCAGGATAGCAAGTCAGGCATAGCATAGTTTTCAATTATGAGTGTACTAAATCCAGCTAAGCAAACACACACCCTCACCTGGGAGATTAGTCAAACAGCTGCCTATGAATTTCATATAAATTCCTACATTTTATCTGTTCATTCTTCTAAATAGCCAATATCTAAAATACAAGATTGTACAGATATTACAAGCTTAATACACAATGAATAAAATATATAGTAAATAGGATATAAAAATATATACAAGAACATTTAATATCCTTTTAAAATATTTGCTTGTGTTATAACAGCATCATGTCCACTAGAATCCCTCTTTTTATATATAGCACAGCTGGACTCCAATCACCCAACCTTTCTTTAAAATTTCGGTGTTCCTTTAGCACCATTGTCAGTTTAACTATGCCCATCTGCTCCCATAAACATCAAACCAGTTCCATTCATCTCTGCATGTCTCTCCAAATAGAATCCTATCTAATGTTAGTATGTATAGGACCTGAATGCAAAAAGTATTTAGTATCATTTGGTCATTTACATGATTCAGTGAACTTGTAGCAGGTTAGTAATCAAACACAGCTGAAATATTTCATTAATAACTGAAAATACAACCACTTTCAGCATTTCCACCAGATGTGTATAAACATTGGGAAACCAGTGTTTTCAGTTACTATTGTCCCCCTGCCATTTTGCTTTTCCATGGTGAGCAGTGCCACGCTAATGCCGTCTTAATATAATTTTCTCAGTCATTTGTGGCTGTTGTAAAATTTGAGCAGAAAATGAAAGCAGAAAAAGAAACTCCATACTTCTTTTGGGATTTCCATTTGTAAGCCATTTTCCCACATACCTATATTTTTGTGTTCTTGGGTCACATACGATATAATTTAGAGACCCATTCAACTTGCTTATACCTATGCTACTTACTGCAAAGCTTTCCAAACTGTGTTGTAACACATTAGTGCCTCACCTGCAGCGTGTAGATGTGTCACGCGAACGCTCTCTGCACTCCTTCCGGGGCTGGAAAGGGGTTAGGTTAACCTCTGGTTTGCTAGTAAAACTGAATTACTACTTCGTGAAATGATGCATGTCCAGAAAGTGTATCACCAACATGAAAAGTTTAGAAAGCTCTGACTTACAGGGTCTGGTTTAAGCCACAGATGATCGATGCCAACTCCACCCAATAGAGGGCAGTGTGTGAATGCATAGTAGCAAATATATTACCCCATATATTTTTTGCCTAATTGCATGGGTCTTTAAAATAGAACACCTCCTTGTGTTGGCCACCACATTAACAGTTCATTTGATTCCATTCTTCAGAGCATCTAGCAAGACAATTGGGACTCGTTTTCCATCCAGTTAGGATGGCATTGGATTAGCAATGCCAAATCTTGCACCAGGATAAAGAGCTGGAAATTAACAGCATTTATTTGTGCTGGGCTAATTTGCCCTTTCTTGGGTGCCGTTAAAAATGCTGTCCTCAAGGAATCTGCCATTAATGGTTCAGAAATGGAGGAGATCAAGGAGTTGGTTTTCAATACTTGGCAACTCCAGGTAGGTCTGGAATAGAACCCTCCCTTAAATCCTGTTGCTGCCTGCCAGTGTAGACAATATTGAGCTAGGTGGACCAATGGTCTGACTTAGTATAAGGCAGTTTTTTATGTCCCTGTGTGTGCCCCTATTGTGCCTAAAACAACATTTCAAAAACAGCTGGCAACATTGTTGAGGGGGAGATGAGACAAGAATGAAC
Organism: Podarcis erhardii; assembly: GCF_964252035.2. Lineage (NCBI taxonomy): Eukaryota > Metazoa > Chordata > Lepidosauria > Squamata > Lacertidae > Podarcis > Podarcis erhardii. Next base: position 28,833,362 of record NC_138504.1, read on the forward strand.
TAGCAGCTAGTTTAAAGCAGGGTTGGGTCAATCTGCGGTCCTGCAGACATTGTTGAACTTCCAGCTCCCTGTGAACAACATTAATAGGGCCACAGGTTTCATATCACACTGAATATTCTAGAGCAGAACATAGCTGTCAACTTACAGATTTGAAAATAAGGGACCAGCAGCCTTGAAAATAAGGGACCAGCAGCCAAAATAAGGGACCTGCAGCCTCACCTGTTCCAGGTACTCCAGTCTTCCTGTCCTCCTGCAGTCTGGTCAAACTCATGCTGGGTAGCTTCAAGAACACTGTCCAACCAACTTTGTAACCAGAGGTTCAACTGAATAGAATCTGAATCACATGCACCACAAGGCCTATGCAGCCTCAACTTAAGATGGCTCCCCGGCCTGGCTTTGCACTGCAAAGTTTGCAGCAGCACGTGCAACAAAATGGCGTCCAGCATTCAAAACCCCCCTCAGCTTGCATTAACTAGCCACACACAAGGCATGCAAGCTCCACCCCCCAGTCATTCTTAGACTTCTTATTGGGTGAGCAACACAGCCAAGCAACACAGTTGGAGCCTCCCTCCTCCCTGGCTGGCAGGCAGGGAGGGAGGGAGGGAGAGGAGCTGCTTCCTTTGAAATTTAAGGGACATCATTTAAGGGACATTTAAGGGACATCCATCAATAAGGGACAGCAGCGGGACATGGCACTGGGACTGTCCCTTCAAATAAGGGACACTTGACAGCTATGGTGCAGAAGGGCCACAGCTCAGTGGTAAAGCATCTGCTTCGCATACAGAACGTCCCGTGTTCAGCATCTCCAGGTAGAGCTGAGGATGTCTTCTGTCTGAAACTGTGGGGTTTCTGCCAATTATTGTAGGCAACAGTGAGCTAGCTGGACCAATGCTCTGACTCCGTTTAAGGCAGCTTCTCCTGTTCTCATGGCTTTGGAAGGACTGACACCCTGTGGATAAAAGCTGGAACTACATTAAGCATCGGTAAAAACATGCTGCTTAGACCAGTGTTTCCCAACCTTGGGCCTCCAGCTGTTTTTGAACTACAATTCCCATCATCCCTGACCACTGGTCTTGCTAGCTAGGGATGATGGGAGTTGTAGGCGAAAAACATCTGGAGGACCAAGGTTGGGAAACACTGGCTTAGACACTCCTGCCTGTGATGTTGTTCCTCCAGTGCCACCCCTCCCCTGTCCTCCTCTCTCATATGATTTCATCCTTTCTCCTTTGCTGCTCTGTGCACTTGGAGCTGTGCCTAAGCCTTAAGATGTGTAGCTGAAACAAATGCATATCCTACAGCCTTTTAAATGTGTCTGTGGGAAGAGGGGGTTATTGTTTTGTTATTTTGGTTTAATTATTTACTTGCATTTACTTTATTCTGTATTTTATTCTGTGAACCACCCTGAGATCTTTTGATGAAGGGTGTGTATATTATTATTATTATTATTATTATTATTATTATTATTATTATTATATTTCTTTCCAAATTGTCTATGCATCTATTCTCTCTTTGCCTTTGCTGTATCGAAGTTTATATTCTAAGCCGCCTTGATGCATGGACCTGCCCTCTTGTACACTTTATAAAGCATCTTGCACATTAATGGCATTATCTAAATAAACAATATCCCCCCTAATAAAGCAAATGGAAAAAAGTCAGCCTGGGGTAGGAATATCCAATGCGTTGCCTTCCAGGTGTTGCTGGAGTTCCAACTCCCAGAAGTGTGACTGCAGACTGCAGACTGCAGGCTGGGGGAACTTCTAAAGCTATTCTTATAATTCTCACACTATCAAAATTCACTGTGTCTTGCAGAATACAGAAGGATGGGCCTCCTGCCCAAAGGCACTCCCAGTCCAACGTTTGACACAGGGGAACACAACAGAGGGAAAGACAAGGAGACCGAGACCTCCTCACTCTGGCTTCACAACACATCTCCCCTTCAGAGCTGCTGCAAGTCATCACTTTGGTAGCTGAAAGCATGTGTGTGGGGAACCTCCAGTCTATGGCTGAATCCACTCTGCAAGACACCCCTCTCTCACCAGGCCCTGCCCTTCACCAGCCCCCCTCTGCAGCTTCACTGAGTGCTTTTGCCTTAGTGGAGTGTGTGCTCTTGAACTGAGATGCTTCTTCCCAGTAGGATGGGAAAATGTGGGAGGGTATGTATGTGTTGTAGGAACCCAAAGTGTGTGGTACTGCCTATCTAGGGAGTACTAAGAGGCAAGGGGGCGCTGGATGTATAAATGTATATCAGCCCTTGAATAGCTGGCATCACAGCATCAATGCCATCTGCTTTGTTGAATTAATTAAATTAAATAGAGCTAATTCGATTTTGAATAAATATGCAGTTGTTGCTCTTTTGAACTCCATTGTGTTATTATCTTCCTTAGTGGGTCATGCTGACAGCTATTCTGAATACAGTGGTACCTCGGGTTAAGAACTTAATTCGTTCTGGAGGTCCGTTCTTAACCTGAAACTGTTCTTAACCTGAGGTACCACTTTAGCTAATGGGGCCTCCTGCTGCTGCTGTGCCGCTGCCACACGATTTCTGTTCTCATCCTGAAACAAAGTTCTTAACCCGAGGGAATATTTCTGGGTTAGTGGAGTCTGTAACCTGAAGCGTCTGTAACCTGAGGTACCACTGTAATGTTATTTATAAGGTAGAGTAGGGGGCCCTTATGGAACCAAGGGGGCAGTGGCCTGAAAAAGTTTGGGAGCCACTGCTCCAGCATTGGCGTGGCTGCAATGTAGTGCCCTTTATGAAAGAGTTGCAGCTAGTGCTCTGTCCAGTTTTTCTCCTGGCTCTACCCATTCGAGGCCCGGCCCTGGCCCTGTTGGGATGTTCCATTCCACTGTAAGGAACAGACGTGGGACTGTTGCGTGTCACATGTCTGTAACACATACCAGCATTGCACGCTGGGAACTTCCGTTTGTGTATAGCTTTCTGTTTTGCTTTGGACACGACGGAGATCAGATATGTTTCCTTTTGTCATGATCTACGCTGAATAAAACCTGCTTGTCAATATGCTCACACAGCCTCTTGTGCCACTTCTGTTTGCGCAGCGTTTACTCCGCTGAGTAGCGTGCTCAGTCTTCTAAAGCCTGGGTTGCAGATTTATGCTGTACCAAGGACCGGAGTTTGCCTAGCACACCGGTCGGTGGGCTGGAGCCAGCTGGGGACCTGCCAATTGCCCCCGTTTCCTTGGGTGCAGTCTGTCCCCATAAGGTTCCTCAGCCTTGCTTCATTGGATGGTGTATTTTTTAAAAAATCAGTTCATTCTGTAAGCAGCCATGAAATGTCATCAGCAGCATTTCCATAAAACAAAGAAGCCTTATTCTCCTGCTAACACTGCCAGCGTGAATGCCCACTGAGGTGTAGCCATGCCCTCTGGCTCAACACCCTTCTTCCTCATATCAAGGTCTGCTGGGCTCTATCTAGAAACCTGCCTCTCCTCTCCTCTACTGGCTCACATTTTTGCATCTTGCAGATCTGTTCACTTGAGTCCCCCCCCCCCCCAAGCAACTAATACATTACATTACATTAAACCAGTGAGTGAAATAAGTGGTGGTGGGAATCTGTCCTTTCCGTAGACAGCTCACAACACAGAACTCCACATGGGCGATGACACGGCATGTTAGATTCATTAAAATATGTGGAGAAAGAGGCAGGCACTGATGCACTCACAGGAACCTCAGCTTACTTATTAAGAATGGCATGTGATTTATTGCGACATCTTTTCCAAGCCCACGGCTTAAAGTCTCTGCTCATAAACCCCCAAGGGAAGAATACAGTGCAAGGAAAGGAAACACATTATGGGCCTTGCTCAGAGGTGCTGCAGCAGACTTCTCCAACCTGGTGCCCTTCATTATTATTATTATTATTATTATTAATTTATTTATACCCCGCCCATCTGGCTGGGTTTCCCCAGCCACTCTGGGCAGCTTCCAACTGAATATTAAAAACAATACAGCATCAGTCATTAAAAACTTCCCTAAACAGGGCCACCTTCAGTTGTCTTTTAAAGGTAAAATAGTTGTTTATTGCCTTGACATCTGCTGGGAGGGCGTTCCACAGGGCAGACTCAACCACCAAGAAGGCCCTCTGCCTGGTTCCCTGTAACCTCACTTATTGCAGCAAGGTAACTGCCAGAATGCCCTTGGCGCTGGACCTCAGTGTACGGGCTAGATGGTGGGGGTGGAGATGCTCCTTCAGGTATACTGGGCCGAGGCTGTTTAGGGCTTTAAAGGTCAGCACCAACACTTGGAATTGTGTTCGGAAACGTACTGGGAGCCAAAGAAGATCTTTCAGGACCAGTGTTATATGGTCTCGGCGGCCACTCCCAGTCACCAGTCTAGCTGCTGCATTCTGGGTTAATTGCAGTTTCTGAGTCACCTTCAAAGGTAGCCCCACGTAGAGCACATTGCAGTAGTCCAAGCGGGAGATAACTAGAGCATGCACCACTCTGGGAAGAGAGTCTGCGGGCAGGTAGGGTCTTAGCCTGCGTACCAGGTGGAGCTGGTAGACAGCCGCCCTGGACACAGAATTAACCTGTGCCTCCATGGACAGCTGTGAGTCCAAAATGACTCCCAGGCTGCACACCTGGTCCTTCAGGGGCAGCTACCCCATTCAGGATCAGGGAGTCCTCCACACCAGCCCGTCCCCTGTCCCCCAAGAACAGTACTTCTGTCTTGTCAGGATTCAACTTCAATCCATTAGCTGCCATCCATCCTTCAACCGTCTCCAGACACTTCAGCTCCTTTGGACTGCAGCTCTCATCGTTCTCAGTTCAAAACATCTGGAAGGTGCCAGGCTGGGGAAGGCTGTGCTGGAGAGGCACTGTCCCCACTCTAGGTTTTTGAACCCACGGAATGTGCATGCAGCAAAGAGGATAACATAGAACCACAGAATTTTAGAGTTGGAAGGGACCTCAAGGATCATCTAGTCCAACCCCCTGCGGTACATGAATCACAGTTAAAATTTTGAAAAAACACTGGCTGTCACTATTTAATTACAATCGTACCTTGGATCTCAAACGTCTTGGCTCCCCAACAAATCGGCTCTCAAACGATTGAAACCTGGAAGTGAGTGTTCTGGTTTTCGAATGATTTTCGGAAGCTGAACATCTGGCGTGGCTTCCATGGCTTCTCATTGGCTGCCGGACATTCCTCCAGCCAATCAGAAGCCACACCTTGGTTTTCAAACAGTTCCTGGAGTCGAAATGACTCCTAGAACACATTCTGTTAGAGAACCAAGGTATGACTGTACCAGGCATATAGCCATGATTTTATGACACTTGTTCTTCTATTCTGACTTTTGTGGACTTATGTTTGTGTACTTATGTTTTAAAAACATAGATGTGGACACACCCAAAATCTTCTGGCATATTTGTTATCCTTCTGTCCTGAATCACTAAATCTTAGAATATCTCACTTCTAATGTGCATTCTTGTAAATGAATAATAAAATGTCCCCCAACCATCCAGAGAGGCAATGTTGCTAATGGATCAAGCCTATTATGATGGTGGTGAGGAGGGTCTGTGGCAGAGCTGCCATAGTTCCCTAAGCTTGGTGGGACTGCTTTCTCTTACATCCTCGATTTTTCTTCTCAATGGGAGAAGTCAATGGGAGGGAAATGGGGAAATGGTTTCAAAGGAACAATGGGGTTTAGGGACCCACTTGTCCTCTGCCATCCCCAAATGTCCTGTTACCTTGACCAACTATATCACAGGGTGCGTACAAACAATGATCACAGCCACAGATAAGGTGACTAGAGGGCCTGGAGGCCTGGAGGGAGCAGGCTATGCAGGGCCACCTCAGTCTGGTTTCAGACCTAGTTTTAGTTCAAAAATAATCTTGGTCCTCCTGCTTAATGACCTTTATTCGGGAGGAGACATGGGGCACAATCTTATTAGTTCTATTTGTTCTCTCAACAGTTTTCAACAAAATTTAGCATGATGTCCTTCTGGAATGACTCAGTGCGCTGGGAGTTGACGAGTCATTTGGTCCCTCCCAGAAGCCACTAATGGACCATTAGACTGCCTGAATATCCTTGGAATATATTAAGAGTTGCACCTTCTAGGAAGCAATTTCTTCAGAATACAAGACTGAAGTTGGTTACTAGTCTCCAGTTACTCATTTGGAGGAACCTTTAAACACATTCAGTAAATCAGAGACAGCGTGGTGTAGTGGTTAGAGTGTTGGACTAGAAACTGGAAGAGACCAGGGTTTGAATCCCCACTCAACCATGAAGCTCACGGGGTGTGACCTTCGGGGCCATTCACTGCCTTTCATCCCAAACTACCACACAAGGTCCCCCCTTGTTGTGGGGATTAAATGAGGACTCAGGGAGAACCAGGAGTGCCACCTTGAAGAAAAGGTGGAATATAAATGCAAATAATCATAATAACAACTTTATAACAAGTTCATTTCATGTATCTTAATGTCTGGGGAACTAGCCTCTTCAGGACAGAGAGCAATTCTCTCCAGTCAAAGCTGTCATTTTTGTGCAATGCTCATTAATGTGCCATACGTACCCTTGAGAACCCACGGGGAAAAGCACTGTATATAGTACATATAAAAGAATCAAGACCCATTCAGTGCTATATTTCTGCAGCACGATTTTTAAAGCATAAATACAAAAGTATTTTTATACAGTTTTATGCATTGCTGTATTTATTTGTTCATGTGCTGGTTTCTTTACGGAACTTGGAGTGTATTATATTGTATGCACAGTAATTTGTGTGAGTGGCTCTTTTTTGTATAACTGGTAAAAAAGTAAGTTGCTTCTCATTGAGATCACAGAATGAGATGGGATGGATTTTTTTTATTAAAGATTTTCTTGGTTTACAAAAGTATGTGCAATGTCTCTCTCTCTCTTTTCAAGTAACATTTTTTACAGATCAGTAAGAAAAGGGGGAAAGAGGTGGAGGGGGGAAAAGTGAGCGGGGGTGGGGTTGTGTGGCAATATTTCTATTATACTTAATATATGTGGGGTTTTGTGTCAGCTTTGCTTGTGCAGGTTCTCTGCTAGTCACTTGTGTTTCTTTGGTGGTGAGAGAGGTTGAGGTTGGCCTAGGGTATGGTTGTTTGTTTGTGGTTGGCTGTGGTGGTCTTTGTTTTCATATGTGACTGGGGTGGGTGGGTGTTTTGAATCAGGTTAGCCATATTGATTTGTATGTTGTTGGTGGATTTTTGTCATTGTCATGTTGGGCTGTGTATGTGATAAAGGGGAGCCATACCAGGGTGAAGACGTCTTCTTCTATTTGTCCCCGTGTCAGTTTCAGTTTATCGGTTAATTTTTCTAGTAAGGTTGTGTCCCATACTATTTGGTACTATTTGTCCATGCTTACTCCTGACAGGTCTCTCCAGTGTCTGGTTATGATGTTTCTGGCTGCTGAAAGTAGGTGGCTTATGAGTTCTTTGTGGTGTAAATGGGCATTATTGTCTTGGAAGATGTTTAGTAGAGCCAATTCTGGGGTGATTTCTAATACTTGCTTAGTTATTTTACATATTTCTTGTATGGCTGTTGTCCAGAATAGTTGGATTTTGGGACACTCCCACCACATGTGGGACACTCCCACCACATGTGGGACACTCCCACCGCATGTATGTGCCTGTGGAGGTGCACCCTCTCCAGCATTTTGGTGAAGTTCCTGGGCGTATTAGCACTAGTTTTCTTGGTGTTAGGTACCACTTGTAGGTGAGTTTCAGAGTGAGTTCTTTTCTTTTCGTTGATATGGATTTAAAGGGGGGTTTAGACCACATTCTGGTCCATTGAGTGGGGTTAATCTCATAGCCTATGTCATCCTCCCATTGTTTTTTTATTGCGTCTAGGGGGTTCGTGGGATTTTGGAGTAGTATTTTGTATATTGCGGATACCATCCCTTTACTGTGTCCTTTTGTTGTTAGGAGGATGTTTCCGAAGGTTGTCAGTGGCCGAGTTGCTGCTGATTTTACTACTGGATTGTTTAAGAGGGCATGTAATTGGTGTTGTGCTAACCAGGGCATTTGGGTATCTTTTAGTTTGTCCTGTATTTCTTGTGTTGACAAAGGTTTGTTATTTTTATAGAAGTCTATTAGGTGATATAAGTCTTTGGTTTGCCAGGTTTTTATCTGGAGGTTTTGTGCTGCATGGTGGAATAATGGGTGGTACGCCAGGGGAGTTAGTGGGGATGGGGTTGGGGATAGTTTGCCTATTTCTGTTTTCCATGCTTTGAGCTTGGTCTGTGTATACCTGTTAAGTGTTGTGGGAGTTTTCCTTTGTTTGTTTGGGAGTAGTGGGTATGCTGTGGTGCAGGTATTTTCAATTGTATCCCTCTCTAGGTGTATCCATTGTTTTGCCTCATCTTCTAGTACATATGGTTTATTTGGTTGGCAATGTATTATGCTTCTATGTTGGGGATTCCCCATCCTCCCTCTGAGGTGGGGCGGTGCAGGTATTTGGGGCTTATTCTTGTTTTTTTCTGTGAGAATAATAATAATAATAATAATAATTTATTATTTGTACCCCGCCCATCTGGCTGGGTTTCCCCAGCCACTCTGGGAGGCTTCCATAAAAACCAAAAATACACTAAGATAAAAGAGTGTAGTTTTCTCTGCTATCTGCGGAGTTGGGTTGGGGAATCCAGATTGGGAGGGTTTGGAATAGGTAGGTTAGTTTTGGGAGGGTGATCATTTTGATCATGGCTATTTTGCCTGAGAGAGTGAAATTCATGTTGTTCCATCTCTTTAGGTCTTTGTTAATTTGTCACCACAGGGGCTTGTAGTTGTGGAGGTACAATTTCTTGAGGTTTCTGGTTATTTGTACCCCTAGGTATCTGAACTTGGTGTGGCAAAGTTTTATCTTGGTGACATTAGTGAGTTCTTTTTGGGTGTGAGGAGGGGTGTTAAAGCACATAGCTTCTGACTTTGCAAAATTTACCTGTAGGCCCGACACCATTGCAAATGTGTTGAGTTCTCTGATTAGGGAGGTTGCTGTGCTTATGGGGTCTGGTGTTGTGACCATTAGGTCATCTGCAAAGAACCCTGATTTATAGCTTCTGCCTTTTATTTCCACTCCCTTGATGTCTGTGGCTGCTTGGATTCGGATTGCTAGGGGTTCCAGAGCCAAGATAAATAAGAAGGGAGATAGTGGGCATCCTTGTTTCATGCCTCTTTGGATTGCTATAGTATTAGAGTCCATATTGTTAGTTCTGCATTTTGCTGAGGCTTGGGAGTATATTTGTTTGAGGATTTGTAGGAAGGTGAGTGTATGATTTTGAGTGGCCCAAAGCTTAGTTTGGGGACCATACCTCCAGCTCCTTATTTGTAATTTTCACTTGGAGCCATGCGTTAAAAGAGTTTTGTACAGAAACAATCCTTTCATAAAACTGGAGATAGCAAGGACTGAGTCAGGGGTCTTCTGCATGCAAGGCAGGAAACTTACTTTCTGGGGACATGCTGTGGGAAAGACGGCAGGACCCCAGTGTTTGGGGTTTGGATAAGGGACACCCTAGGCTTAGTCATGAAGGTAACTGGAGGTTACTGAACCAGACCTTCTATGTTCAACCTGCCTCACAGAGTTTTTGTAAAGAGAAAATTAGGTAACCCTCTCATCTGTCCACTTTGTTGCACTGGATACAAATTGAACTAAGAAGAACAGCTGGGGCAAAAGAAGACATACAAATCATCATTTGTACTTTCAAAGATATTGCTTCCTTTTTGAATGAGAGTAATCTTAAGAAAGAATGTGAAACTGTTTCATTCTGCTGGGGTATGGCAAATATTCATAGTAGATGGGCTCGCTGGGAGATGAAGTGCTCCATTTGAATGCAGAATGGCCTGTTGTCTGTATGGTTCATGAAATTAAAATACCAAGAGAGAAATTGTTCCGTTGTTCTGCATTATATTTGAAGAAGTTGTCCAGAGCCCAAGTGAATTGGAAGAATAAATTTTAATAGGAAATATCGAGAGGCAGAAATTAAGAAATGAACTCTTTTAATAGAAACAGAGAAAGCACTTTATTCATTCCCCTCCCCAACCCCTGCTCCCCCCACAACCCAGTACATTTAAAGTACACCGATTGAACTGTGTTTGCAAGAAAAATAGAACCTCTCCTCTTCCCAAGCAGAGAACTCGCATATGACACAGAGTCTAGCAGCTGCTCCACAAACCTTCCCTAGCTGGGCAATATTGACAGAGACACGAGCTGCAGGAATACATTTGTAGGTGCTTTTGTGGCCAAATCCAGGCACTGCCTGAGGGGGTTTACATATAGGAAAATAAACGGTGGAAGATAAGGAAGGGGATATAATTCAATAGCAGGGACCTATTGCCATTACCTGGAGCACAGGCTTCCAAACACCTTGTAGGTTTAGGTGCGTTCTGTGCACCTGTTCATATTCACCATTAAGCATCTGCCATCTCCTTTGATCTAATATTCAGATCACAGGGTCTTATGCCAGTGAGACTGCACATCTTGCTTGCTTCTTTCTTCCTTTTTCCTTGTTCTGAGGACAAGAATATTTCAGCCCTGGTCAGAGAGCAAGAGAAGGAGATTTCACACATCCCATTTGCTAAGCATTTAAATAGATGCATTCTCTTTGGTAGGCAGAGCATGGAAGAAAACCATTTCTCATCTTACAGAGGCTAGGATATTAGAAAAGGAATTAAGGTAGCTTTGAGTAAAGGTACAGCAGAGTAGCCTTTAAGCAGAGGTAATCTCATAATGGGAAAACAGTATGGGGAATAGATGTGAAATTTAATCCTTCCTGGGATATGATGGTGCCAAGATTTAACCTGGAACCATTCAATATTCAGCCACTTGACCTAAGGGAAAAAACTAAATACTGACTAGGAGACATTGTGTATTTGTTACTTATTAAAAATCTCTCCCCCTCCCCACCCCCGCACCCCGGTTGCTTACCGCAATAAAGCAAAGCAAACAGGTTTTTTTAAAGATGGAAGCAGAGCATTTAAAAAGAAGCAACAATTAATTATCTAAGGGACCAGCAAAATAACAACAGCTTGGAAGGCCAGGATCATCTTATTATTATATACTGCACTTGTTAGTCATTTTTTAAAAAGATGAAAAGGGACTTAAAGGGACTTACCCCCCCCCAAAAAAAGCCTGCCAAAAAAGCAAGGTATTTTCAAGAAAAATGAAACATCTTTATGAAAATAAATCTAGTCTTAGTCATTTAGCTGACTGTGAAAACCAACAGTTCTGGCACAAGTTCCACCTGTTTTGCTATCTAAGAAAATGTTTTTTAGTTTAGATGTTTTTAAAAAATAAGATGAAAAATGCGTGTTCTTTGTAATTTTGCAAAATATGCTCATTAACCACATGAAAGGTACTCCCTGATGTTATTTTTTAATTTAACTTCATAGTTTTCAAATGACTGAAGATTTTGACAGATATTTCTGAGCACTTGGGGTCAAAAGTATTATTATTATTTATTAAATTTGTATACTTCCCTATACCGTCAGATCTCAGGGCAGTTCAAAAGATAAAATCTCAATATAAAAACACAAAATACACAATCAAAATAAAAACCAAAACAACCCAATAACACCCCCCACCCATTTTAAAAGGCCATTGGATGTCAATCAGCTAAAGGCCTGGTTAAAGAAGAACATTTTTGCCTGGCGCCTAAAGGTGTGTAATGAATGCACCAGGCCAACCTCCCTGGGGAGAGCATTCCACAAACGGGGAGCCACTGCAGAGAAGGCCCTGTTCTCGTGTTGCCACCCTCCGGACATCTCGTGGAAGAGGCACATGAAGAAGGGCCTCAGAGGATGATCTCAGGGTCCAGGTAGGTTCATATGGAAAGAAAGCGAAAGAAAGCAATTTAAAACAACCATTGTCGAGACATTTCATTCCGAATCTGCTAGATAGAGCCAGACAGAGGATAATAACAGGTGGGTGCTTTGCCCTCCCCCCAAACATAAATCCTGGCTATGTTCATGGGCCCAGATAAGCAACAAGCAAACACAGCTGGCACTGGAGCACCAGCCCTGGAGAATGGGAATGGGCAAAGGTGGGAGGGCTTCCTCCTGTCCCCTCAGCAGTTGCTTCTCCACTCCACCTAAAGGGAGGACGAGCTCTGTGGGATTGTTAAATCTGACGTAGCTGATTTTACCAAACACACATTGTTTTGCCTTTCAGTTTATATTTTTATTCAGTTTTATGAAGCAAACACACATATTTTAGCAGGAAATTAATAAAAGGAAAATTGGAAATATAGTTTTTAAAAATATCATCTCAAATAAATATTTTGGATCTTAAGATGGTGGGGTTTTTTTACACTAATACTCAATAAACATTGCCCAACTTGGCTTAAATGTGTTAAATTTCTGCCTTCCTTTCCCACTTTTGAATAGCTTGTAAACATTGCCATAACAGTGTACTAATATAGTTCTGCTTTATATTTTGTTGGATTTGAGCCTTTATGCCATTATTAACCACTATACAATACAATCTTACTGCCAGTTAGACTAGATATCCGTTCTCTAACAGAACCTGATGTTAAAAGGATTGTTTCCTTTTTGTTAGCAGTTAATAAAAATAAAACAGGCCCTAGGTCAAATTGCACACTCCTTATTCTCTCTAGTCTGTTTCACTGTGGAGATCAACATCCGTTGGCTACTGTAACTTGGCCACTATATGTGGATTTAGCTTGCAGTACTTTTTCTCAGTTAAGTTCCAGTTATATTAGGAAGTCTTTCAGAGGGCAGATACAATTTGGTCATCATCTTGGTCATCATTTTATTATAATAACATTTGAATATATTTTCCAAATATACTATTGTGTATTAAACACTATTAGAACTCCTAAACGTGACTGCATTGCAACATTTCACTCTTTACTGGTTCTTCCACACAATAAAATGTAAGAAAGGTTTTATAAAGATTTTACATAAGAGGCTTTCTGCAGCTAGAAAGATGTTTTAAAAACTTGTACTGCTTCTTAGATCGAATTATTTACATCTCAGTTGTCTATGACATTATCTCAGCTGCAGATATTCATACCGGAGAGGGAATAATCAGTATTGAGTAATCATTTTATTTATTCAAGTGACTGAAAATACATGTCTGAATAAATCCATATACCCCACCTCTCTCTCTCTCTCTCTCTCTCTCTCTCTCTCTCAACAGATAGCAGTTTCCTAACTGAATCTTTACTGAAATCTATGGGTTCAGCTATACAGCTGCAAATAAAACGTTTTACCGGTGTGTTTTAAGTGCAAGATACAATGTGACACTAGATGGCAATGGTGAGCCTTATGTAAAATTCGATGTATTTTTTAAAAATGCTTTAAAAAAACACATGTTCAGAGTGGTTTTTATATGTGTATAGATTCCACCTATATCATACATAACTACCGCAACTGGAAATTCAGCAAGGCTAATTCTTCCAGAATTGTCCCAGACCCTGAAAAATTTGCTAAGTACAAAATGCTGTTCTATATATTTTAATTCCTTTACTTTCTACCAACTTTGCCATATTACAGCAAGGTTCCACAGGTATTCTTTATTTTTGCTCCTCCTCCACCAAATCTGTTATCATCTCCCTTTGTAATGCATTGGCTGACTATGGGTTATCCAGCTTAAAATCTTCCTGTTAAGTGTACTCCACTACGACAGCCAATGGGTTAGTGGGGATGAAGGCTTTTAAGAACACCTGTCTTCTCAGATAGCCCTACCTATCCTTCTGGGGGCAGAACTGCAGAGGAGGTGAGTAGAACCAAGTGTAGCTGTGCATGTGTGGGTGGAATGTCTCCTGTGAATGTAGGAGCCAACTCCCAGGGGCTGGGGTCCCTTTGCCCCTCCTCCAATAAAATAATTGAAGGGGCCAGCCCACTAAGTTGATGGGCATTGCTATTCAAATGGTGTTCGTGCACAGGATCATGTGATCAATTATGTGGAACGGGGCTTACCCCCAATCTTTTATTCAAGTTGGCACCCCTGCTTGCAGAGGTGGGAATCTCAGAGGGCACTCCTTGGTGAGAGGAAGGAGGAACAGGGAGAGGGTCCAGTTCCACCCATCTCTGAGTGGGCATTGCATCCTGGGTGGAAGTCAAATTGCTGCAAGCAACAATGAATGCTTTTGTTCTCTCCTGGTATTGCAGTATCTTTTCAGTAGAGTGATTGACAGTTTGGCAACTGTGAGGGAGATAATGGATTAGGTGGATGGTATGTGAAGTGAAGGAGTAAAACGGAATGAGTTTGCATTGGATGAGTGGCAGCATTGTATGAATTGTGCAGTGTGATGGGGTAGGAGTCAGCAGGCTGAGTGCTGCATATTCCAAGTCTGGATGTGACTAGGCAAGAGGGAGGCTGAAGAGGGAAGAGTTCCCTGACTCTTGAGATGTCTTCAAATGGGCTGCTATGAGCTGGGGGAATCTCCAGATTTAATTACTGAATGGCTAAATTATTCAAACTAAAAATGTAATGGGGTCACTGCTGACAGAGAAAGCCAGCTCTGAAGCTGTACAGGCAGCACAGAATTATCTGATGAGTGTAGTGAAAGACAATTAAAAGAAAAACGCATTGGCTGCATTTGGGCATGACACCACACCAAGCAAAGCCACTGTGGTACTTTCCAGACACTATTGGACACTTGACTCCTGGCAATGGCTGGACCCAGACCCAGCCAGCATAGCCACTTGTCAAGGAAGATGGGAGCTGTGGTCCAACAATATCGGTAGCATACCATGCTGGCTATATCTGTACTAAAACATAGCTGAATACAACTTGAATGAGCCACAGTGAGGCTTGTGCACTCCGCACTGCCCCAACAGCTACAGGGAATGTGGAAGCTTTGGCTTCCATTTTGGCTTGTCGTGAAGTTCAAAGTTTCAAACTCTGGCTAATATTAACTATGGTTTATTTGAAGCAAGTCAACTTCAAACCACAGTTTGGATGACACTGCAAACTGTGGTTAGGCAGAAATGGAAGGAGAAGCTTCTAAACTCTTCCTTGTGGCTATGCAGGAAGAAGATGCCAATCCAAGGCTCACCATAGCCTGCTCCGTTCATACTGAAGTTTGGTTTTCTAAGGGGACTACATACAACCAAATGTGAGTGATTTTTGTTCTCTCCCCCGACCCCTGCCATGAAAAGGCATTGCTGTTGCTGTTTTAAATTTAGAATTGGGAACATTTCGAACATGACCCCAAGCAAAAGTCTATGAAAAGAATGGATAACTCGAGCCAGAGACCACACCATGGTACCACTCACTTTGCCTTCTGATACTCAATAAATGAGAGTTTGATTTCTTCACATACATCATCTTAAAATGAGATTTTTATTTGTATTTATTCCATAAACAATATAACAAAACTCAGCAAGTTAACAGTATGACGTTTCCACCGTACAGAGTCAGTCACAAATATTTAAAACCTTTGCAACAAGAACAACGAAACCAAAAAAATCTTACAAGAATAATTTACAAGAGGATCTATAAAACAGCAAAGCGCTCACAATTTTTTTCCAGTTTCCTTTACACAATATCACTACACTCTTTCACGACAATTTCTTTTTTATTACAAAATTCCCAACAAAAAGTTTTAAATTTTTTTTCTTTGTATTTTGGTTTTTAAAACCAGAAACCTTTTAAGTGTACATCCTTTTATTAGCACCCGGAGGGGGTGCCAAAAAGGGGAAACCTCACACATACAATCACTTCACAGCACTTTTCTAAGAAAAATATACACTTACAAAATATTTTACAAATTGGCACACTTAAAAATATACAAGATTTTGTAGGCGTCTTAGAGTGATCCTTAAGAATTATACTTCAATTGACTCTACAGAATATTTATAAAGCTCATTCTAAAAGAAGAAGAAGAAGAAGAAGAAGAAGAAGAAGAAGAAGAAGAAGAAGAAGAAGAAGAAGAAAGGCAAATTATCCCCAAAACATGTTAAATTTGCAGTGTGTACACTGTTAAAAACAGAAATGGATATGTTACATTCATTTCAAGGGCCATATAGGGCTTCCATAATACTCAAGGGGAATAAAAGTTTTCTTTAGCACCATAAAACAGTAAGCAACTGAATAAAGAGGTGCCTCTGGTTCTATGGAAGTTAAACTTAAGGAGCAGTACATTCAAATCTCTGTAGGCAGCAATTAAAAGTGCCCACAGCCAGGGCTGCGGGTTACGAAACAGAGCATCTCCTTAGATTTCTACCCTGCTTCCTACTGGGAGTAAAAGACAAAAGGGAGTTTTAACTGGGTCTTCCCTTACCTATCTCACAGTTTCTAAATACACCCCCTTTGTGCTTCTGATTCTGTCTCTACAAGGGTAGTGGTAACTAAAAAAAGGCTATTTCTTTCTTCCCTTTCCCCGCACCGTGTTCAACGTCTCAGTAAACTCACCTGCTAACTCTGCTCTCTCTCTCTCTCTCAAACATCCTTCTGCTTTGCTTCAGCTCCAGTTTATCCCCACCCCCACCCCCCAATGGCTCTTACTCCATTGTCATTAGTGTCACTTAATTACCTGAGAAACAGATTTTTGTTTTTTTGTTTTTTTAAGAAAAAGCCTTTGTTCAGCCAAAGATATACCATACTTTATTTTAATTCCACCCCCCTTTTTTGCATCTTTTTATTTTAAAAAATGGTTAGCTCATTGAAAAGAAGAGAGGGGCTCATTCTCAAACTGATATTGTGGAGGCTCAAGCCACAGTTCCTCAGAGGTGCTTAGGGGAATTGCATCATGCAGAGCTGAGAATGCAAAGCTTTAAATGCTATAATCTAATGTAACCTATAGTTCATAGACTTGCCTCTTTCTTAAACACTGATCTCAGTAGCCTTGGTTCAGGCATAATGCAAAATGATTTTCCGTAGTTCCACTGGTGCAAGTAATGCTCAGAGGGGCGGGGGCCAAGAAAAGAGAATGGGTGGGTTATATGACCTTTATTTATTTATTTAAATATTATATAAGAAAGTAGTTTTGCCATATGGGTGTGGACCCAAGCTTGTGGTGTGGATACTACTTCCATGTTCCCTTCTGGTAAACAGCTTGGAGTGTGTTTCACTGTTTGACCACAGGTAAATCTGGGTCAAAAGTAATGTGTGTAAGCCACCAGCAGCAAAGTCTCTCTCAAGCCACTCCTGTCTTCTAAAACTACCCTCTCTAGCTTTGTTGAACATTTCACATTTGGCAACCTGCTTCAAAGCTTCCTGGGGATTTGGAGTGTGTGCTAAAATGCCTTGTGGTAGCCATAATAATGACAGTTGTCACATTATAATGTTAAATGTGTCAGAATGCCAGAGTCCCTGCTCTTTAAACAATTCTGCACTCTGGCTCTCTGACATCTGCATTGAAAAAACATGCCACAGGGCAGCAGCTTTGAAGGGTCCACATGTCTACATTTCAGCTTTCCCTTCAAAACACTCAAAATGGGTGGCCAGGAGTAGGTTGAGCTCTTATCTGCAAGTATGTAGAGGGGAAAGGGCATGGTTTTATATGTATGCTGCAACAGTCAAAATGGAGATGAACCTTGCATTTTTGCACTTGGATCCTAATACCAAAATCTTAAAAAGTGGCTCTAATCTTCACATTTGGAGGTTGAAAACACATGTTTTGGCACAGAGCTGAAAAAGGGACCACTGTTGGTGGTTTGTACACTTATACCACTTCTGCCTCTGGGAAATAAGTTCAGTAGGTTTTTGTATTCCTTGAAAAAATCTGTTTGAGCAGAGAGAACAGTGGGGAAAAAAGAAATGTGTGTACATATCATGGGGAATTCTATTTCTTTTCCAGCCCCTTTGAACCCTTTTGAAAAATACCTGTCTAGCTTCAGTATAAAATTAGGTGGCCTCTCCTGTTTAGAGGCAAACCTCTCCCCCAAAAAGCATGGGAATAAATTCAGATGCTCTGGACTAGGGGGGCTAGGGGCAGCTTGCTTGAAAACAGCATCAATTTGGACTTCCAGCAGACAAAAACATTGCATTCTCACCCTCTACCTCATATACTTGTTGGCTTTTAACTCTGTTTAGAACCCTGCTTGACATTGGTTTGCAAACAGTTTTCAGAAGGGTTGCTGGCCTGATAATCTTTGTATAGACATGCCAGGATTTCCTGTCACTTCATGTATAAATGCCACAGGAGTTTTAAGAGCAAGAACGAAACAAGAGCCAGTAGAAACCCAGGCACCACTTAAGAAGAGTTGTGAAGGAGAGCAAGTTAACCAGTTTATACCAAGAGGTGGGGCAGCCGATACAAAAGGAAAAAAGAAAAGGAGAGGACGCCAAGAAGCAGGAAAGGATGTGTCATTGCAGGAATAAGCCAGAGGGTGGGCATGAGGGCTTCATGGCAAAGCAACAGGGAAGGAAAGGGAGATGTACAATGGCAGCAGACACCATAGCTGCAATGTTCCAGATCTCTAGTTTGGGGGTGGACAATGCAATGAAACAGAAAACACCAAATTGAACCAAGTGATGGTAGAGATGGGGGTGAGGTTTTTGGCAAATGCAGGAATGAGAAAAAAAGGTGCTTATGACAATGCTAAATTGAGGTAGCAGTAAGGAAGGTGCACAGCACACAGGTTGGCTGTGCACAAATATGTTTGTTTGTTTGTTTGTTTGTTTGTTTGTTTGTTTGTTTTTCTAGGGGGGTTCCAAGGGAAGGGGTGGAGAGTGAGTCTGAGAACTCAAGCAGTGCAAATGAATGTGGGGGTGTGAGAATTGAGTACAAACAACTTTTAACAGGGTGAGTGGTAAGACAACAAAAGGCTGAGAGAAACAGAGTGTGCATGGGAAGGCGGATACACAAGGAGCTAAGCGAGCAGAGGAGGCAGCACCTGTCTGAACTAAAAACAGGGAATGGGAAGAAGTTGCCAAGTGGGGAGGGCGACACCTGTATTAAGAGTGCAGGTTTGTCAATATGCTGCAAAAGAGAGAGCCACTGTGTCCTTACATCCTGTATGCATGGCCTATTGCACATTTAGGAAACACAGTAAATATTGCTGCATGTTTCAGTACAACATACCTTATTATGTGTTGAATGTATGGATCATGATACAGGTTTATGTAGGAACATGGGGTGCACTAAACATTGGTTCAGGGTCAGAGTGGAGGGAATCTGCTTTTGGCAAAAGACCTCAGCCATAGCAAGCCAAGCTTTCCACCATGAGGGAATCCTCCCCCCCTCTTTCCTCTCAAGATGCCCAACTGGAAGCAGAGCTGAAAAAGCACAGCTGTGTCACATTCACAGGACTGGGCATTTACTTCTCAGAAGGCTCCACAGGTACATAATGCCAACCTTCCTCAAATCTAGTGCCAGGTTTGTGCAGGCTGGAGAACAACAGTAACCAGCTCATATCCCAGGGCTGTCTCTGCAAAAGGTGTAGGGTGGCACCTCTGCTCACCTACACCTGCCTGCCCTGTGCAGGGAGTGGAAGCCAGCATTACTTCCACGCATAGCATACAGGGTCAGTTTACATGTTAAGGCTCAGCTCCCCTGTGAGGTGACCACTTTAAATTAGGCAGAATCCACATATGCAGCGGAATGAGGTGGTAGAACAGATTTATCACTTCAGATTGCCAGCTGGGAATACTGTTTTGGATTGTGGGGGTTAGAGGTGGGTAGGAAGTGCTTCTTTTAATTTAAAAAACAACCCCTAGTGCATGATGTTTAAATTTCTACTATTTCTTGGTTGTGCTAGTTTTCTACTTGCAGGGAGCTTTTCACATTGGGGAGCGTTAAAAAAAATGTAATCCCTTCCCCACCTGTGGCCTGTAATGGTACCATCCATTCTACCACCTTGTTCCAGGCTTTTATACCTCACTAGCTTTATGTTCACCAGCTCCCCATGCAGTTTGGGCCACACAGTGTTCTTCAGACCAGTGTAAACTTTTAAACTATTTTAAACACATGCACTGTGACATGTTAATGGGCATGGGGAGCAGTAAGTATTTCAGGCAAGGGGTTGGACTAGAGGGGCCCTTTGGGTCCCTTCCAACTCTATAATTCTATGATTCTAAGTAGTTTTTTATTTATTTTGCAGTTGTAGAAATCAAACCACAGGGTCTCTCACAGGTACTTGGAATAAAGAGGAGCACCTAGCATGAAAGTCAAGACAGGGTATTGGGTGGGTGTGGGTTTGTGCAAGCTATTTGATCATGCAGCAGCTGCAACAACACATCACAAGCACATCCCAAGACAGGGATTCAACATGGTCTGGCTCAATGGTTTGTTTCAAGTACATAGCAAGTCTTGAACTTGCTATGGGCCAATGGTGTGTTTGGAACATCCACATCACCAGCAGCCATTGGCCCCAAAGAAATCCACTCTGCGATGGCATCAACATTATCCAAATCCCCCCACAGTGGGAGATTGTGCTGTGGAGTAAGACATGGGGCCAAGTATGTGGGCTGTGGTGGCATCTCCTGTCTACCCTGCAGTTAGCAGAAGAAGGAGCCTGATGAGAAAGAATACTCTTTGAGTTTGCTTGTTAACTCTGTATTTTACAGCTGGGAGGAAGGTAATAAACATCAGTGGGGTTAGGCAAAGGGAGAAAGAGAAGCGCCTGCAAAATGCAAATAGAGATAGAGGATGTTCTTAAAACAAATAAATTTGCACTTCGTATATGCACCAGTGAGATCCTACCAGTGGTAAGGAGGTGAAGGTGGTGGAGGTTTTTAAACAGGTGGGGTGGCCATCTGTCAGGGATTCTTTAGTTGTGATTCCTGCATTGCATGGGGTTAGTTTAGCTCAGGGTTTCCCAAACTTGTGTCTCCAGATGTTTTTGGACTACAATTCCCATTCTCCATGCCTAGCTAGCAGGACCAGTGGTCAGGGATGATGGAAGTTGTAGTCTAACAACAGCTGGAGATCTAAGTTAGGGAAACCCTGGTTTAGCTGAAACTTGGGAGTCCCTTCCAACTGTACAGTATCATGATTATAGCATCCTACCAGAGCCAGCCCACCCATTAGGCCATGTGAGACGTCCACCTCAGACATCAGGATCTGCCCAATACACAGGGGCAGCAGATCTACACCGCCCAACACATAGGTGCCACTTCTGCTTAAAACTACCTTCAGCTGCTGCCTCTCTCCTTCCTTGGCCTTGTCTTCTGGCTTGGCTCATGCTTCCTTTTCACCCAGAAGCCCCCCGTGAGACAACAACTCTGCTGACTTTTCACCGAGGCCAGAGAGGGGCAGTAGTTGAGAGGACCAGGAAGGGGAGGAGGAGGAGAAGACGTCTAAGCCACTACTTTACCAGTGTTGATCTTCAGCCCTGCTTCTCCCCTGTGTGGATCTCCACTCCCTCCGCAGATCATTAAATGTATAAAAACCAGGTATGAAGACCTAACAGCTTGCCCTTGCTACCGGTTGTGCTCGTTTTGGGAGAATCTTTGTATATTTCACCTAGTTTCCATTTGGCTCCAGTGACTTCCCTTCCCCTGACTCCTGAGTCAGTTCAGTTCTGCGGTGACTGAAAGCAGAGAGAGATTGCCTCTGATTCTTGGGCTGCAATTCTGGCCAGGGCTTTGATTCTTATTGAACATCCATGGGGTTTCCTCTTCCTACCCTGCGTGTAATTTGAAGGGCCATTTGGATCTTGCCTGTTCAAAAATGGATTGGGCAGATTCCCTCTCCAAATACAGCCTGGCTCGTACAAGACATTTTGACACTCAAAGAGGACTCCAAAACGGTGCTCCCTCTCCTCGCCAGGGAAGAAAGGAGTCAGGGAAGATCTACAGCAGAAACAAGGGAAGGGTCGGGGGATAAAGATCAACCTTGGGAGCTGCTGCCCTAGGTGGATCCTGCCACCTGAGGTCACCTCACCTCACCTTTGCTCATGGACGGCTTGGTCCCACATGCAGCTGCCAAGCAAAGTTGTTTCTCCTGTTAAACTTAACTCTTTGCCCTCTTCCTAAAAAGATTGGTAGCAATGGGCTCCCCCCCCCTAAACACATATACTAGGGAAAGTGTGGGACTTACAAGTAAACATGCACAAAAGTGGGTTGCACATGCAATCAAAACATTGCCTTTAATGACACTAACACCTTCATGCTTAATTAAGAGTATCATCTCATGTAATTTGATGGGATTTACTTCTGGGCAAGCATGCATAGATTTGAGTAAACCCCATTGATTTCCACAGAATTTGTTTTTGTTTGTTTGTTTTGTTTATTGCACTTATATCCCATCTTTTTCTCCAAGGAGCTCAAGGTGGTGTACATGGTCCTTATTTAATCTCTTTATTTAATCTCCACAACCACCCTGTGAGGTAGGTTAGGCTGAGAGGCATTGGCTGGCCCAAGGTCACCTAGGGAGCTTCATGGCCGAGCAGGAATTTGAACCCTGGTCTCCCAAGGTTGCAGTCTGGCACTCTAACCACACCACCTTGCTGGCTCTCTACTTCCAAGTATTAGTTGTGGGTTAGGCTGTGAATTTAATTTAATTTAGAGGGGAAATCATGACCATGGCAGAGGCAAATTGGTTTCATTTTTTAAAAAATGGTTTTTGGTTGCTTGATGCTTATTTTAATTTTACCTTTCTATGGTTGCTCTGCTTAGCAGGCATGTTTTTTGTTTTTTAAAAAAGAAAACCTCTCATTACTGGGTCACCCTTAAAACCCTTGATTTCTAAACTTGTTGACAGTTCTCCAGACTGTATTCCACAGCTGGAGCTAGCTTGGAGTGGGGAAATATATCCATTTCCCTTTCAGTTCTTGATAATCATGCAAAAGGTGGAGGCATGTGGATGTAGGAAACATATAGAAAACCATGTCTTGTTCAAATATTAGCATCCATTATAAAATTTACTACATGCTAGCCAGTCTTCAGTACTCACAGCAAAAACCTATTAATCTCAGGATGCATTTGATATCTGTGTGCACATATGTTGATGGGTGTGCACAGCAAGGCACCATGCAATGCAAAGGTGGCCATTTTGGATACTACGGGAAGATTATCTTGTTTTGAACTGTATATTGTATAACAATACCCCCCCCCAACTACGTATACCTATTTTAAATCTATTTCATCCCATTTATCTGTTGAGGGTGTTGTACACAATCCCTTCCCTCACAAATTTCTTTCCTCACAACAATCCTGTGAGGTAGGCTAGGCTGAGAGCTGAAGGTGACCATGTCAGCTTTATGAGAAGGTTGAGATTTGAAGTGGATATTCGAGTGTTTTACTGTATGCATTGAGCAGGCAGGGTGGGGGAAATGCAGGGCTCACACAATGATTCTTGGCATCGGAACTGAATGTTAAAAGCAGGTAACGGCTTCAAAGTTCCAGAGAGCACAAAACAACTTGATGTTTGTGTGCATCAGTGGGTGGTGGCTACAGTCATGTGCACTGGAGTTGTGCTTAGAAGTCTGGTTTTGTACTCTACCCCCCCCCCATATAGTAAAATTTATTCCACAGCTAAACTGGCAGGAGAGACACCATTCTGTGGTTTGCCTCAGGTGCCAAAATGTGCTGGGCCAGCTCATCCATGAGGCAAGATGAGGCAATTGCCTCAGGTTGCAGAGCCTACTTGTAGGGAGGAAATGGAGGAGGCTACCCACTTAGGTCAACTAGAGTCTGCTCCTGCCAAGCATAATTCCAAGCATGCCTCACCTCCCACAATGATGGCCTTTTATTCACACCTCAACCGTTGTGTAAGGTTGTTTTGATTCTCCCCCTTGTTCCTGATACTGATCTCTATTCCCCTCTTATTCCTAATGTAAATCTTTATTCTCCTCTTGCTCCCAGTGTATATATTTATCCTTGCCTGCCCCTGTTCCTGATGCAGATCTTCACTCACTCCTTCTTCCCTGGTGTGGAAGCACCATTTTGTGGTTCACCTCAAGTGCCAAAATGTATTGAGGCAGCCCTATCAGGCTCCTATGTCATCTTAGAACGAAACCACCAAGTAGCACTAAGACTGACCCAGAGTCAGCAATCTGACACTTCCTTCTTCAGAATGTAAATCAGTTAGGGCTGACATCTCCAACCTGGTGCCCTCCAGATGTTTTGGACCAACAGAGCTGGCTGCGGTGATCGGAGTTGTCATCTGGAGGGCACCAGGTTGCAGAAAGCTGTGCAAGTGTATTGCTTTCAGGGCTGCAACAAAGCAGTCTAATGGTTAAGGTATCCTTTATCTTCCAATTTACAGGAAGAGGAACTTGGCTAAATATTCAGACAGCCCCAATGAATGTGAAAGAAAGGTCAGGTGCCAACCAGGCCAAAACAAACCTCTGATTACCCATAACTTTCCTGTATAGAACTATTAAATCACCAGGTTTTGTCTTTAATGCTCTTTCCACCTTTGCTATTAGTTGATCAGATACAATATCTGCCTGAAGGAGAAAGATATTAAAATAGGCACCACTATAGGTGCTTCCACATGGCAGCTTGTTGTGCTCATGCATGCAGGCTTTTTTTGGGGGGGGGGCAGAGTCCACATGATGGGACTCAAAAAGCAACCCTTGGAATTTAATTCAGATTTCAATTTCCATGAGGTTTTTATTTTTGTTTATTTTTGTTTATTTTTGTTTTATTTTTGTTTTACTTGCTAGATTTGCTGTGGAAATGGTAAATCCCGATTGAAATGTGAAGCAGTATGGGATGGCATCTTGATGACGGTATTGTATAGATCCCATGCAAAATGTGAGCAGAAGCATTTCCACAATCAACTGCTGCATGGAAGCATCCTATGAGCCCCAAGGATATAATCTGGAGGAGTGGGAGTCATGACTGTGCCACACTGAAAGGAACAAAACATGACTTTGTGGTAAGTAGCTGAAGACCCTTGGTCACTTCAATGCTTTCCTTCCCTCTTTGGAAATGCCCTTAAATCCCTAGTCACTTTATCATTTCCCAGTGCAGCAGGTCCTAATCTTAGCTACATCTGCTTCCGAAAGGCTACCCAGCTGAGAGGCCTTTTCCATTATCAAGTTTTCATAAAAATCAGTAGCAAAATGTACAGGCTCAGGTTCACAAATGTATTTTTTTTTTCCTTCGAGGAGACTTGGGGTGGGGGGTAAGATTTGAAATAAGGCCTTTTGATAAAGTACATTGCCATTAAGCAGCCAGCACTTATTACTGTCCCCAGAATGCACTTACCCCCCTATATCTAGTCCCCAACTTGACGAGATCATAAAGAGTTCCACTTCCATATTTGTATGATATATGACGTCAACATACAAATTCGTAATTGCATTAGAAATTGTTTTTTAAAAAAACAAAACAACCCTTCAAACAATAATTTCTTTTAATCGTTTAGAAAACACCAAAGCTTGGAGCAGAGAGCTCTTCTAACAGGAGAAGCGTAGAAATGGCTACGAAACAGCTCAAAACAAAATACCAAAACAGTGTATATGAAATGCATTGGTTCCCATTTTCTCCCCATCACTTTTTTTTTTTTTTTTAGAATCTATCCCAAGTCGTATTATAAAATATAGAAAACTGAGTTACAAATATGAACAATACAACTTTGCTTTTGAAATAACCTTCAGCTACAGGTTTTGCTTGAAAGAAAACAGGCGACGGTTTAACTGTTGCTCTTCATTTCACTGACTAATGTACACACTTGAGTTTCCAGTAAATTTACCTAGAGTGATTTTGTTTGATGTCTAAAACCCTCCAATCAAACAAAACAGAATGAGGTTTAAGTATTTCATCAATACTTTCCAGAGGGCACTGTAATTTCCCAGGTTCCATTTTAAAGTCCTCCTGGCCTCCCTACTAGAGGGCAAAAATTCATGAAATGAGGTAAGTTATTTTGGCACACACATGTTTAGTCATGCCCATAAAACTTTTGGTACATTACAGTAAAAGTGAACATCATTTTTATAGTGGTTGCTTTTGAAGGGGGTAGCTAATCGTATCAGTGGAATGTTTACAGTAAATCAGAAGGCAAAAGAAAAATCAAGAAAGAAAGAAAATAGCTCCAGTAAACACTCACAACCCATTGTTGATAAAGAGTTGTAAAAATATGTACAGTACATCAATTCTTCAGAGTTTGGCACAATTTGTGTGGTTGTTGTCAGTAATAGTGCATCAACAACTGTACAACAGTATGACTTCTGAAACACAGGGAATACTATGTTAGATTTGCTGTTAAAGATGAAAAGTCCCACAATTTCAAAGTTTTGATTTCAGCACTTAAACACTTGAACATATTACAAGGCATTGTTATATATATATATATCTTTCTTGAGCAAGGAAGTGGTGGGGGGACAAAAAAGAAAAAAGGGAGGAACCCAAGCAAACATCAAATGTCTTTCTAGAAAAAGGTGTCTCTTCTCCAAATACAGGTTTTAAAAAAATGCTCTCTGCTTTAAGAAGAATGTAGTCTGTTTCCCTGCAGAAAAACCAAACGTTTTATGCCATCTTAGTTAGGTCAGGTGGTGTCATGTATGCTCTAACTTGGATAGATGAAGCTTTATGGTGCCAGTTAGGATATAAACAGCAGGAGGCTAGAATGCATACCCAGAAGCCACATGGTGCACAACTAGGAATGAGTTGTCATTTTGCAAACTAAATGCTGTGTTTGTTTGGCTCTTTTAGGGGGAAGGGGGATGCACCACCTCTCTTTTCTCTTTATTTTTCAAACTGAAAAGTTAAAAAAGTCTTTTCCTTTTTTGAAAGCGTAAGAAAAAGGGAGAGCACAAAACAAGCCCTTAAAAATAAAACAAATGAATACAAACTGAAGAAGCCAAACAGCAAGAAAAAAGGAGTAGCCTTGTTAATTTGTTTTTAACCCCAGCCAAGCCAGAGGAAAAAAAGTTTGGTCATTCTTTTAGGTAGCTTGCAAGAAATAAGTATTTTCATGCACTTTTGAGAACATAAAGGAGAACAACCACCAAAAAATATTAGCAGGTAGTAGGGGGAGGGGGCATTCCAGCGAGTTTGGTGCAGCATTACCTCAGTTTCTCAAATGAAGCCGTCGCAGATGGGTCCTTACGGACCTGCTCACGCTCCGCTTGCTTTGCTTTACAGTTGTCATCTCTCAGTGACTTAGAAGTGGATTTATGCCGATACAGCTTTTTATGGGTGGGCTCGTTTTTGGCTAAAGTGCTCAGGTTACTATAGCTTTTATCAAAAAAGGGAGAGTGAACGTCTGGGGAGTACCCAGCTGAACAGTTGGGACGTCCAGGATCACAGGAGGCAGCTCGGCCGCTGGCTTTGTTCAAACCCTTGTTCCCTGGCTTGTGACTCTTTGCTGTTGCAGAAGAACCACCATTCACCTTTTTCTTGGACTCTTGTGATGTGCCAGCCAGGATCTTAAGAGTTTTCAATTTCAGGCTGTTTGATTCAGGGGGCTGGAATACATCAGAGGCATTGTTATGAGAAACGGGCCCCCACAGTGGCTCAATGGAGACCTTCATGAATCTCTGAACATCTGCCATTCCAGATGCTATGTTTGACAAAATGTTGGATGGCTCCTCAAATTCCCTTTGATCGTCATTGAGGAGGCTGTTAGCATTACCTAGGCTCACTTCAGACCAGCCTCCGCTGTTATCCTTCCCCAGGGCCCATTCCCCAGGGAGCCCGTTAGGCTTCCCTATCTGGATGGAGGTTGGGCCACCACGGTGGATGGATTCCACCAACGCTTTTGTCGCTGATGCTGAGTTGTTCAGTGGAGCTGCTGCTCTCCCACCAACGCACAAAGTCTTTTCGTCATGAGCTCCAGCCACATTCTTCCCTTTCCTTGTTGATTTGGGAGGCTGTCTAGAATTTCTGCTTTGCCCCTTCTCTGTCCCTTTGCTGGCTTTGGGTGCTTTCTTCCGTACGGTTTTCTGTGGAGGGTTTGGGGTTGCACCCATATTTTTATTGGATGAACCTTTCCTCTTCGGCTTTGACACTTTAACGTTGCTGTTAATTTGGCCAGATGGCTCATCAAATGTTGACAGGCATGGGCCCTTTTCAAGAAGGCCAACAGAATCTTCGTCATTAAACATATGGAACTGGAATTGGTGATTATTTAAAGTAAATCCATTATCAGCCTGATCTTGGTGCGTCTGGAGGACCCCACATCCCCACTTGACTTTCTCAGGGTTATTCAGCACAGCCTGGGAGCTCTCCGGAAAACATTTCATTGTTCCCAGTGGTTTGACTTCCGACCCAGTTATCTGCGGAGAAAGGTTAGGGGTATCTGGGGGAGACATTTCTGAAAGAGATGATTGGCGGAACTTGTCAGGAGTGAAGTTGGAGATATCCAAAAGGTCCGTAGATTCTTTCAAAGGTGTTATTTCATCTATGCTTTGCTGAATCACTAGTTTGGGGCTGCAGTGGGCCAAGAAATCATCTGCAATGTCATCTTCACCATCCTTTTCACAGGACTTTAAACTTAGGGAACTGAAGTTGCTGGAACTAACCGACAAAGAGCCCACTGAATCAAAGTTAATCAGCCTCCCGTCATCTGTGCTTAGCGCACTTTGCTGGAACTGAAAATGCCCCTCTCTATTATTGAAATGACACGACTGGAAAGATTCCTCTGACTGCGACTGCTGGCTATCTGACATGTACTTTTTTTGGTATGGCAGTTTGCTACTATTCAGGTTTACTTGACTGTATCCAGAGGCTGGAGGGCCATCTGCACCTGCACAGCTCCCAAACTCTGCAGCCGACTGTGCAGGAGCCTCCTGCAAATCACTCAGAAATTCCTGGCTGCTGCCACCGGATGCTTTGCTTGCTGGCCAGAGGCCTCCAAAGCTGCTGGGCTCCATCTCCAAGTGGCTTGGTGACTGCTGCAGCTCTGACTCTGGCGGGGACAGGACGCAGCTCTGGGCGGGTTGCAGAGTGCAGAACGGCTTCTCTGCTTGAACAAGGCCAGGGAGGGGCTCCTCCTGCTGCTGCTTTGACTGCTGATGACTGAAGTAAGAGATCCCAGTGTTGCTTGACAAATCAGAGGCATCTAACAGTGTCTGCAGATACCCTCCAGGGATGAGGGGCACACTGCCAGCAAGATTAGCAGACGTAAGGGCCTTGTCTGAAGAGCAGGCGGTAGCTAGGAAAGCCGGAGGATTTTTAGCAACCTTATCCTCCTTGTGCTCGGTAAGGCGAGAGCCATCTGCAGGGCAAGAACCACTTTCATCCATTGCAAGAGGCTCCTGGTTCTCCAAGGCTGGGGAGGCCTCTGCCAGGCTGGCCTTAATCTGCTTGCACTTCAGCCTGGCTTCGCTTTTGAACTTGATCCTGCGCAACACTTTCCTCTCGGGCCCTTTGAATTCCTTTGGTGAGGCAAGGCTCGCGATGTCATTCAGCTGCAAGCCATTTGCACAGCTGGGTGTTGCAACAGCCAGGGTCTGCATCCCTCTCGAGCCTGCATCGCTATCTCCAATTCTGCGGCAAACCTGCCTTGGGTCTGAAGAACAAGAGCTGGGCTTGGCCATGGGTTGCTCAATGGCTTTGATTCTCTGAATCCTGTGCCTATTGGCCAATTTGCCTTTTCGCTTCCGTGGGTGAGGCAAGGAGGAGACCTCAGAGCCATTGAGATATAAACCTTGTTTGCTCTGAAGTTCTGATTTCAGTCGGTTCTGCCACTTCTCTTGCCAAAAGCTCTTCAGGGGGGCCATCTTGGCATATTTTTTCAAACGTTCTTCATTCAGGGTCACTGTCATTTCGCTGGGATCCACTTTGGAAAGCTTGACAAGCATTTGTTTCTGCCCTTTAAAACGGTTGGTAATGATGTATTTTATGATGACTGGGGGCTCTTTGCGAGAAACTTTTCTCCTTTTCTTTGGGCACCATTCATCATCATCCTCCTCCTTTGGTCCATCTGGGTGCCCCTCCTTCTTATCCACAATCTTCTCGCTCTCAATGGAATCCACATCATATAGGTAATCATCGCTGTATCTCACTTTCCTCTTTGCTCGCAGGCCATAGTTCTGTTGTATGAAGGAACTGGAGTGGTCTCTGGGCAGGTACTTATTGCAGTCCCTAAGATTTTGGAGAACATCAAAAGAAGATTCAGTACAGGTGCTGTCATCACTGGAGTCCCCGGGATCCTCTGTGGAATTAACAAGTTCCAAGAAGTGGTTTCTTTTGGGAGAAATGTACTGTACCACTTCTGTACTGGTGCAAGATTTGTTTAAGGCAACTTTCTCACTCTCCTCGTCATCATCCTCCCTTCCTCCATCTGTCTCCTCTTCCCCCCAAATGATGCTCTCCTCAGATTTGAACTGGGAAGTATCAGTAGCCCCTCGAGGCCCCCTCTTCAAGGCCATTCGGCCTTCCTTCTTAGGGCATCCACTGAGCACGTTTGGGAAGAAATTAAGCTGGGCATCGTCCTGCAGAGAACCTGCCTTCTCCTTCACACTGTCTTGGAAGGACTCATACCGAATTTTTAAGGAGCAGACATCACTTCCCAAGTTTGAGTCATCATCAAACATGTAATTATCCACATCTTCCTCAGAAAACAGGTTCACAGAAAGCTCATTTTTGGAGCAAAGGTCAAGCAGCTCGATTTTGCTTTCACTGATGAAAGATTCAAAATAACCCCACTCCTGGCTGGGATTTGTTAGTAAAGGTTCCTCCCCATTGCACTTGTCTAAGAGTAATCCCTCATAGTAATTTTTCTGAGTGGGGTCCTCTGAATCGCTGTCAGATTTCTCTGCATCTCTCTTGTCTGCTGCCCTTGATTTATGCGCAGGGAAGCTTAAGAGTTGGTCTGAAAGCAGTTGATCCCCATATCTCATGGTTTCCCCTGTGCTCATGCAATGAATCCCTATATCAGAGACTGAACAGGTGTCATAATCCCTATTTATATCACCCACTTTCAGGCTTATTCCTGGCTCTGAATCAATGCCATCCTTTGATTCGATAAAGTAGCCCAGGCAGGTCCGGCTCGGCTGCATCAAGCAGTCACCGGTGAGGGCTGAGATGCTCCCAGGTTCCATAATGTTGAATGGAGCCTTCTCACAGTCTCCGGGCAGGGACCAGGTACTCATGCCCTTGGAGACGCATGATGTGAGTGAAATGGCGTGTACAGAGGAGGAGTCATCAGAAATGTGGTCAGTTACATCAGCCAGCCTCAGGGGAGAGGGAGGGTTCAGCCAACAGGACTTCTTTGAAGCCGGGGCCTGCTGGGTGCGGCTGCCCCCTTGGCTTTCTTTCAGAGCACCTGGGAATGACAGCGGTGGAGATGGAACTGCGGCCTCTGCATCCTGCGAAGCCTTCTCTTCCCCATCCAGGTCTTGTGACTCTGAAAGAATGAGAGGGAAAAGGAGGGGTGGAGAGAAAAGGGAGCAGGAAAAATAAGACCCTCGGAATTTTCAATCTGAATCTTCATCCCTCCATGGAGGGTGGAGCAAATGGTTCCTACGAACCAAATGATGTGAAAAATAGCATTATTATTATTATTGCTGTCAGTATACCGATGTTTATTCACTTAATTTATTTGATGTTACATTTAAAACACACACGCATATACACTCTCATTCACAAATTAAAAACAACCCTTAAACTAGCATATCGTGGCCATGTACCAATGAAGAACAGCACAGCTAATCCCTGTTTGGTGTTTAAATTTAAAACATGCTCTAAATTAATATTCTCACATCAAGCTGGCCACAGACTAGGTCACTGTACAGAGAAATTTTAATAACAACAACCCAGCTATTAGTTTGAAATTTAATTTCCATGTAGACAGACTCATGAACAATATTAATTATTTAACCTTCCTCTATAATGCTTGTTGATCATGCTCTGCAGCAAAATTTCACTGTGGAGGAGGCTTTTTAATATATATATAACACCACTTTCAAACTCTCTTTTTTAACTCACTAAGCTTTGATGCATAATATGCAGCTCAGATCATTTCAAAGCAGACAGCTCCATACACAAACACATTGGGGGAAAAACCCCTTTTCCATCCCATTCTCCAGGGCTCTGGTGCTTTGGCCTATGTTTACCTGATGGTCAGGCTAATTACTAACCAATTGTCAAATGAAATGGAATGGAATGGAGTGAAAAAAGTCATAAATAAAATATTATGCATGTGAATTCTGGTGATTCCTGTGAGCATCATTGTAAAAAAAAAATATTCAGAGCAAAGAGTACAATGTACTCTTCACAAAAGCTTTTTCACAAGCTGCCTGTTAACCCCAACCACTCTGCTTTTAAATCCTGCCAATTATGAAAATTAAAAATCGAAACATAAGAAAGAAGCCCAAACTTCCAAGCTTCCTAGAGAGTCTGGCGTAGCAAAGTGACCGAGAGACATAGCTACAAATGAAAAGGGCACTGGTTCAAATCTCACCCCTGACATGAACTCATGAGGGATCCTTAGAAAAACCTCCATATGGTGATACTGATAATAATATTCACCCACCTTACAGGGTTATTGTAAGGAATGCAACTGATAATAAATGACTCGTGGATAATGTGTGCACTCAAAAGCATTGCATGAACGTGAAATATTTAATCTTATTAAGAAAATGTTACAAGGAAAGCAGGCTGACATTCAGGGACAGATCTTGGAGTAAATCAGTTTCCATTAGGAGTTGGCAGTGGGTCCCTTGCTACAAATAGATTTCCTTACCATCCTCTTTCACCCCATTAATTGGGATTGGTTCTGGGTCTTCTGAGGCACGCTTATTATCTTCTTGGTCACCCATCAATTCAGTCATGAGTTCATGAATCCATTCTGAATTGAAGTCGGCCAGCCTACACATGTACAAAAAGAAAATTACAGGACATTAGAACCCCCAAACCAATTTGCAGCCCTGTGAGTGGAAAAAAAGCTCAGTTAAGAAGACTGAAATGTGGAAGCACAATAACTGGCCTATCTTGATGTCTACTGTATTTTTCAATCAGGTCAGAAGCAAACAATGTCTACCACAACCGCACAACACTTCTACAGCCCCAATTGTGTGCAAAGCACTGCCCAGAACCCAGAGGCATATGGGTCACATCCAGGGCAATTATATTCTACACTGGGGATGCCTCCAGACTGGCTTTTATTGCAGGATGTATGTATGCTCATTTTCCATAGCATCCACACAATGCTGTTGGCATCAGAATTTCAGCCTGTATCCTCGCCAAACATTTAATCTGGTTTTACTCTTTCCAGAAAAAAAATATTCTAAATTAAACAAATCAGTTGCCTAAGACACATTTGTTATATCTGAACGATGCTTTTACAGTATTCAGCCTCCACCTGGAAGAATACTAGGTGGACGAGACTGAGATGATCAGCATAGACTGGGAACTGACAATGGTTTGGTTTAGATGTCACAGTGAAACCATAGTTTGGCCCTTGAGGTAGGGATAGGCCAATCTGGCAATTTTGGTTTCTCTCAGTTTCTCAATCTGAAGTTCAGCCCTCCAGATTGGTTCACAATTTTCTTTTATTAATAACCACCAGCATTTTAGAGCAAATTATTCATTATATACAATTTTTTTGTGTACAATTTCCTCTAATACACAGATTTGTTGCTTATTGTTACAGAATGTACAAATCACCAGAATTTTAGTGCAAATTATTCATTATATACAATTTTTTTGTGTACAATTTCCTCTAATACACAGATTTTTTGCAAAATGGTTTCCCCTAATATAATGCATTTTTTGTATGTTATTGTCACTTAACATATGGATTTTTATGCACACTTTAGCCTAGTATATACATTTTAGTACACATTACTTGGCTGGAGAACCACATTACAAAATTTGGAGACATCCAAATTTTGTGGGATGGCTGAGTTTAGATTTGCTTATTGTTTCAGAATGTATGAGTCAGCTAGGTTTGCCTTTAAACTGAATTGAATTTCTATTCCATCCCTACCTTGGGGCTGTTCCTTAGACCCCCCCATCCCATCTCTCTTTACAAACTCCAATTCATTTTCTCAGTTATTGGTTCAAGTTGCATATTATTTGCTTCCACTGTTATCCAAAGTTTGTCTCCAAGCCAGAATCAGAAACCATAGTTTGGACTGGGTTTACGTTCTGGTCTGGAGGGAAGCTGCAGTTTATTTTAAAAATGCTTTATTGCTTCAGTTGTAGCAAACAACAACTACTGCAAACCAGGAAGGAACTGAATCAAAGTATAGTGAAAGAAGCATCAAATGGCAACAACAGCAGGAAGGGTGGTTTTGATTTAAATCAAATCAATTTAAATCATGATTTAAATCACTAGTCAGTAAGACCTGATTTAAATCATTTTTACAGAAAGGTTCAACCTTGCTGGCATCCTCTTAATATTTACAACCAGAGGAAGGTTTCATTTTTGGAATAATAAATTTTCAGAGTAGTTTTTACAGTTATATCAAAAATTACTGATTTGGTTATACTATCAGAAATATATAGGCAGATAATTATGAAATTATTGTTTATATTTGGACAACTTTTCTCCTGTAATTTATTGGAAGAATAATCATTTCCTTAGCAACAATTTAAACAATTTATTAAACTAAAACAATAACATTATAGCATATGTATCCATGTTTGTTAACTGATGTGGTTAAATGACTTTCTTTTTTTAAAAAAACTTAGACTGAGTTTTAGCACACATGAAAAAGTTTAAACAAATCCTTATTTCCCGGTGAATAGCCTTTGGACTATAATGTAAATTAAATAGAAAACTATCTTTAGAAAGTTTTTTTTCCTCCAAAAGCATTTTATTTTAAAAATCCGATTTAAATAAAAAAAACCCTGATTTTAACAAAAAAAATTCCAACTTTTTTGATTTTTTTTAAAAAAATCATTGATTTTTATCCACCCCGACAGCAGGTGGGGTGAGGCTAAGGTGAGCCAGGGATGCAAGAAGGCATCATATTCCATTCTGCTTTGAATTTTTTTGCATGTAGTACTGTTTGCATTCTGCTAGTTAGTCTTTCACCTATGTTATTCATCTTGCTGTCAGCTTTGGCAAAATTATGTAACTTATGTAACCAAGTTACATGAATTACATTGTCACTACGTTGTTCCACCCCATTCATTTCAATGCAAAGGAAAGAATGCAAATGGAGGCGAGGGGAAGCAATCCATTATGAATTGTTTGTGGTCCCAGTCCCTTGCATTGTGCCCAGAAAGCAGTTGCACTGAATTCTACTAGCACAACTTTACAGGGTTCAAATGCTTGGCTACATGTTAATCACTTCATAGCAATTCAATAATGATAATGAAATTTCAGTTCATAGATACTATACACAAAGCATAAAAGTGTAGGTTATAGTAGCTGAGACATAGCTAGAAACCCAAAAGCAGCTGGAGGAGGAGGAGGAAGAGGAGAGGGCAGAGGATGAAGAAAGAGCTACACATCGAACTGGGTGTGGAGAGTGCAGTTGAATGGGACACAGCTATGGGCAGCCTAAGGAAGTACCATCTACCTTGGGCCTGCCCATAAAACGCAAGTCTAGCACGAGAAACTAATGTGATGTCTGCTGCTTCCAGAAACTCTTCTTATTGTGAGACTTTTGTGGGTGAGCTGAGAGTTTGTCTGGACCCTGGGTGAGAACCCAGAAGCTGAGAGGGAGGGTGTGTGCCAGATGGAAAATGAAGTGACATATATATGTATGTGTATGGCTTTGTATTAATGTAACCTTTTTATATGCTACTGTGTATTTTTGTTATATTTTGTTTAAGTTGTCATTGCTTCAGTTTTCTATACACCGCTTAGAGATATTTTAAAAGTTTTAATAATCAATCAATCAATCAATCAATCAATCAATCAATGTATGCGTGGAAAGTATGGAAGAAAGTGATCCTATTTAAAACTATTTTGTGCAATGCCCACTAAGCAGAGTAAAAAGGCAATCGTGTCATGAACAAGCAATTCCTCACTAACCACCAGGGAGTGCCAAAGACCTCTTGGAAAAACAACAACTGTCTTATGCAGCCATCTAAAGACACGGAGCGAGGCTGCGTTAAGGAGCTTCTTCTGAGTGAGAGGTCCATAGTCTTGGTGTCACTACAGAGGAGAGCTTGTCTTGGATACAGAAGTCCCCCAGAACTAATGTCCTAGGATTCTCCAAAACCATGGCAAAGACCTCCTTTGCCAGCTCAGTCAGGAAGGTGGTTGGGCCACAGGGTAGATAGTCCACCAACGAGATCCCTGTCCTGTCTCTGCCTCCCAGCACCGAGTACAAACCACCAAATCCATCGCCCAAATGGACTGGCCTCCTGGTGAGGAGGATGGAGTTTTTATGAGTTACTGCCATGCCCTCTCCTCATCCCTATGCCCTCAGACTTGTGCTCCATGGGATACCCAGTTGGGAAGGCTGGGTATGAACACACACACACACACACACACACACACACACACACGTGCCCAAGTCTCTGCAATGCACACCAGATAAACACCTCATCCACAAGCAATTTTTGCTCAGTTTTGATGCAGCATGTTGACAACATCTTAAACCAAATATATCCTCCATTCCCTTTCAGGCATACCGTAAATAATACATCATGCAATTACCACAGAGTGGGGTGGTGCTGGTATCCCAGTTCCCAGATTAGTGTAGACTTCTGAACTAACAAAGCCAGTTGCTTGCATGCAGACCCCCAATATGATTAGGGGCCTCAATCTCACAGAAGTCTAGCCTGGATGCCAAGGCTGGATCTATGCTTTGGGGCCCTTGGAATTGTACCCTCTGTGTGCATCTTCATGTATCCATATCCCCTGCTCCTGTGGGTGGGATTCCCTGAGAGTCAGGGACTCTTCTGATTGGCACCAGGTAGCTGCCCCTGTAATCTGTGCTGGATTTTCACCCGTTTTCAATTTCCCACAATGTTCTGGAGCAAAAACTACATTGAGGCTCTGATGCATTCTGGAAAATTTAAGATGGTGGCTCTTCATATCCCACCACTTGGTCATGCACCCCCAGGGACAGGTGGGGCCCTGTCAAGTCCCGGAACCCTGGCAGCTAGCCAGGGAATCCAAATGCTAGCACCAGCTGTGCTGGACACAACCAAAGCTGTGTGATGGTGCTCAGATCTGACTTCTCTAGGAAGGTTCACAGTGGACGCACCAACTGCAATTGAATACACACAGTCCTGCCCACAGTCACAACCTGCCTCTCTAGAAACTGGGCTGGGTCCAGACACATTGCCACATTGTGAACCTGGTATTTCAGAGTGAGTGCATCATCAGCCCAAACAAGGTGAATTTCCAGATGGGCTTTTCCAATGGCCAGAATCACCTCTGTTTTGTCTGCCAACATCCAACCCATCACTGCTTCCAAACCATAGTAATTTCCTAGAATCTGTGATGCAGCAGATTAGCTTGGCATAGGTGGGTTCCATACTCTTATCCCATACTGGGCAGGTAATATTGAGTGTAAATGGGGACTAGATGTGCAGTTTTCCAGCCTGAACCAACAGCCAGAACTCTATGCATACTAGCCCTTGCAAACAAACAAACAAAAAGCTAGACTCCTGCAGGCCAGCTGCTCAGGAGGCAAATAGCTGAATGTTTGAATTACAGCCTTTTGCTATATGCAGGCAGTCTTGGCTGCATCTTTGTATGCAAGCACTTTGTTGGATCAGAGCCACTACCTCCCTTCCATTATTTCCTTGCATGCACAGCCAACCTGCCAAATTTGGCTTGGAGGGCTGATTTAAAAAGAAATAAAATAATTCCCACTCAGCTGTGTGCACAAATTTGCACATTAGCAATTCACCCAATTAGCTGAAGGTGTCATCATTAGACATAAAGATGTATCGTTTAATTGCCTATTTAAAATAAATCAAGTTCAGTCATACTTTAAACTCTTATTTGTAAGGTGCAAAGTTCTGTGCTTGGAAGAGTCACTTGTAAGGCATATTCGGCTTTCTTTTTAAACCTGTATCCTGGTAACAATGTTAATGACAAAAGTATTTAAGGAGACCAAAGGCAAAAAGAAAAGAAGACACTATCTGGACATCTTTCCTAACTCCCAGGGAAAGCCATGTTTGCTTAAATCTTGGATAATCACTGACGGGAGATGTCACACTGCGGCTGAAGCATTTTTCTGAGGGCTGAATTATTCATCCATGAAATTCAGCTGTATAAGCTAAGAGCTCCCATTTATCTCTGGCTTCAGAAGTGTCTGACTACATTGTATGGCTCTTGGTCCACCTCCATCCTCTCCAGGAATATTAGTGAATGCTAGTACTGAATCCAAGAGAAATCAGAAACAAGTCATTATATCATAATGAAGGTAACTGCAAAACGCACAGCTGGGCAATAACATTAATGGGACCAACTAAAATGTCCCAAATAATTGACTTGCCAGGGAGTCCTCTGGACAATTTACTCCTTGGAAGGAAAAGGTAAGCTGACTGTGGCAAAATGCTTCCAAAATCAGCCCCACTACCTTGCAAAATGTTGTCTTTGTCTTCAACCTTGTTATCAAACACACATACCTGTTTTCCTCTGAAAAGAATGGAGTGAATGTCTCAAACGAAGGTGCCCGTCTGACTATCCTGCCTAGCTTCACTCGGTCAGAAAGCTCCAACACCTCTGCCTCCAATGAATTAAGAAAGGTGTGTAGAGCCTTTTTCTGGATCAAAACTCTGCTGTGCTTAACCTTGTTATCTTCCATAAGCCGGAGGTAAAGGGCTGTGTGTGCTGTCAACACAGAGCTGGGGAGAAGGCTATCAGCTTTCTCAGATGCATCCTTGGCCAGCACAGCATCTGCACTTTTGTGTTGGTGGTGAGTGAGAGGCTAGCAAGCAGCCTCAGAGTCCCCTTCTAATTATACCACCAGTAGGTTGCAAGAGGCTTCAGGAATATTGACAGCTAACACCAATATATCATTGGCCTTGAAACCACTCTCTCTCCTTGTTGTATTTGCATGCTAAAGACTTAAATCTATTCAAATAATAGATTTTAGGCAGAGGCAGATTTAGGGGAGTACAACCAATTCGCCTGCACTGGGGCCCAAGCCAAAAGGGTATTCCAGGGGGTACCACAACAACGATAAGCTACGGAAGGCAAGAGGGGGCACCAAATTTTTGTGTCACTGAAATTTTAAGGCCCAATGCCCACCACTGTTTTAGGGGGGTTGTGAATTTCTTTTCCTATCTAAATAAGGATGAAAGCAGCGGCATCTCACCACTCTTTTTACCTAGAAAAGATTCTGGCGTGGGTAAGGGGAACACCTATGTACAAAGGCATTAATCACATTGTGCTGGAGGTACTCGCTTTTGCATATTGAGCGGCTCAGCTCTAATTGTTTCATTAGAACGATTCTGGTTCTGCCCAAGGCTCCAGCAAACACAGAAGGGAGGCGGGTAGAAAACAACAGAGGAAACCCTAATGGGCAATACTACAGCAAAGATAATAAATTGATCAACGCTCCACATCTGACATTAGTTAATTCATCACAGTTTTGCTCACTTAAGGGCAACTACAGAACCAATTTCTCAGTAAAAATTAGCACAAAACACAAAGCAATAGAAATTTGTGCAACGCTGTTTTCACAGTATAATGATAATAAAAGTGAAAGCTTCAGTTATTTAGAATTTCTGATAATCTTTGTTTGGTTTTAGGCAGAACTGGAGCCATAGAAAAGCCTGGTTCACTCATAATGCAAAGCCAAACTGTGGCTTAGCAAGTAAGCTTTGTAGGCACACAAAGAAAAATATTTCTTTTATGCCTCCACTGGTTCTGCTGCCAACATCTTACCCAGAGCTAAGCCATAGTTTGGCTTACTGTTACATGGGAACCCAAGGTCATGGTTTATCTAACTCCCAAACAAGTTTCTGGCTGAAACCAAGGTGTGTTCTGGATTTAGCACTCATGATTTGGAGAAGACAAACCACAAGCCTGGGTTTGGACATAACACTAAGCCAAATCATTTAACTCTGGTTAGTGTGGCAGCAGCAGAAGTGGGGGATGTTTCAGGCAGCCTTGATTTTGCCTCTGGGTTCCTACATGCTTGCTCATTCTCACAAAGCCATGCTTCTGCTTTAGTATTATATGCTAACAGGGTGAAAGAATGACACCATCAATGGCATGCATACTTGTGGTACGACAAGGTCAAAGCACATAAAGCGTTTAAAAACCATATTGTCAGGAAAGCACTGTTTAATGTCTGGATGAGATATAACGATTTGCTTGAAAACAAAACTCCAAGGTGGTTGTCACCAATGGAAGCAAAGGCTCAGAAAAAGCTCAATATGGAGGCCAAATGGCCGAAATATTGGGAAATTTTGGAACAAGAAGGAGACAGATTAAAACTGCAGAGTTTTGAAAAACTAAAAAACAAAGTGCGAGATTGGCTTCATTATTACCAAATAATGGAGGCTTACAATTTGGATAAGAAAACTGGCTTTCAGGTGGAAAAATCAAAATTGGAAATAGAACTGTTAAACCCTAAAACTAAGAATTTGTCAAAAATGTATAACTTGCTGTTGAAATGGAACACTCAGGATGAAACGGTAAAATCAGCTATGATTAAATGGGCACAAGATGTTGGACATAATATTATGATGGCTGACTGGGAACAGTTATGGACCACAGGTATGAAGTTTACGGCATGTAATGCCTTAAGAGAGAATATAATGAAAATGATCTACAGGTGGTACATGACACCAGTCAAGCGTGCAAAAATTTATCATTTGCCCAAAAATAAATGTTGGAAGTGTAAAGAGATTGAAGGTACATTCTTTCACCTTTGGTGGACATGCCCAAGGATTAAGACTTTCTGGGAGATGATTTATAATGAAATGAAAAAGGTATTTAAATATACCGTATTTTTTGCACCATAACACTCACTTTTTTCCTCCTAAAAAGTAAGGGGAAATGTCTGTGCGTGTTATGGAGGGAATGCCTACGGGTGGCATGCCTACGGATTTTCCTCCTCTAGAAACTACGTGCGTGTTATGGTCGGGTGCGTGTTATAGAGCGAAAAATACGGTACCTTTCAGAAAAAAACAGAGGCCTTTCTCCTGGGCATGGTCGGCCAATTGGTGTCAAAGAAGGATAGAACTTTCTTTATGTATGCCACAACAGCAGCAAGAATACTTATTGCAAAGTACTGGAAGAAACAATATTTACCCACCCGGGAAGAATGGCAGATGAAGGTGATGGACTATATGGAATTGGCAGAAATGACTGGCAGAATCCGAGACCAAGGAGAAGAGTTGGTGGAAGAAGATTGGAAGAAATTTAAAGTTTATTTACAGAAACATTGTAAAATTAAGGAATGTTAGAAGGATGTTGGAATGAAGTTATGTGGTTTTAGCAGAAATGATATAAAGGATTAAGTAAAAATGGATAGTTAATTGGTGAAAGAAGAGAGTGTAAAATTACAGTATGTTAAGATAAATTATTGGGATAAAAACAAAGATGGAAAGGATTTTCTGAAATATCTAATTGAACT
Organism: Podarcis erhardii; assembly: GCF_964252035.2. Taxonomy (NCBI): domain Eukaryota; kingdom Metazoa; phylum Chordata; class Lepidosauria; order Squamata; family Lacertidae; genus Podarcis; species Podarcis erhardii. Next base: position 28,874,594 of record NC_138504.1, read on the forward strand.
AGAATACAAAAAAGGGAGGTGTGAGGAGGTCAAGGAAATAAACAAATGGAAAATAAGTTATGGTAAGGTTTGATTTTTTTTTTTCCCTTTTCTTTTTTCTTTTTTTTTCTTAATTGCTTGTATTTTTCTGGGGGGGGGGTTTGTGTGTTTTTTGCTTGTCTGTATTCATGGTCTTGTTTTTTCTTGCTTAATCTAGTGTTTTCTTTTGTAATTTTTAAAACTGGAATAAATATTATTTTTTTAAAAAAAAGAATGACACCATCAAGAAGGGCATAAGTTTTGCTAGTTTTCCTTAAGTGCTCTTTGACCTAAGCATGGAAGCACTGAGTCAATAAGTTACATCACTGTTTATTCATGCCCTCTGATGAGAGCAGGCTGTGCTTAGCTTTCTTGTCAGGTACCATGTCAGACCCTCCAAGTGTCCCTATTTTCTGGGATTTACAGAGGTTGTCCTGGTTTCTGATTTGATCATGGAATGTCCTGCTTTTCCTTAGGTTGTCCCTATTTTCATCAGAGAAATGGTGGAGGTTATGCCATGAAAAATAAATATTGAAATGCCAATACCCATTAAACTGAGGAACACCCAGAAAAGACTATTTAATATCTACCATTGTCTCTGTAGACAAGACGAAAGAGAGAGGGAGAGGCTGTCTTTAATATGATAGTTGCTGGGAAAGGATCCTGTGAAGAGTCAGCTATGATGGGGAAATGAACAATACGACATCCTTAATTACAGTTTCTCACCAGGTGAGGGGGCTGGGTGTTTTCTCCTTCCCTTTCTCTTTCACTGTGGCAGAATTAACTCACTCACCCAGAATCAATGTACTTCAAGGGATTTAACGAAGTCCACCTAGGACTTTGATCTCTTCAAACTGCCTTTTAGACATATATTCTTGTTCCCCTCTCCTCGGTTAAAAGGCCTGTGAGACTTACTGGAGGGCAGGGTGAGAATACTACAGTCGGTGTTCCACTTTGTATAAATACTGCACCAATAGTTGAAGCTGTGAACCAGATTTCTTTTACAGCCCACTCTCACAAATGTTTTTGGACAGGAATAGCAGGGTTTATGGGGGGGGGGGTTGTATTCCGCCTCACACATCTAGAGCAAGGTGATTGGCAAGCATTATTATTATTATTATTATTATTATTATTATTATTATTATTATTATTATTATTTGCAGTGGAAATCTAAAGATGAAAAGCCATGAAAATTGTGCAATTACAGTGAAGCTGGTAAGATTCCTGCTGCTGTTACAGACAGATGTGCATAAAAAACCCACCTTTATATGGTCTATACAGGCACATTATGCCTACTGGACAAGGTGAAATGGGGGCACATTAAGTCAGGAGAAAAGGACACAGTTGGGCAATCAACAGCTAACCTTTCCTACGGTTCTTTAAAAAAAGTTTAAATTTTATTTTTTATTATGCTTTTATTTTCTTGTAAGCTGCCCTCTGGACCTGATTTAGGGCAAAATTCAGAACCATCTCAAATAAACAAAGCAAATGTGATTACTTAAAGATTTAAGGCACAAAGCAACCAAAGCTAAGCACTCTGTTGCTTTCGGTTTATGAAACAGGTAACACACATGTTAATCACTCCCAGTGAAAGTAATGAAACATAAAAGTGCTTAGCTTTGGCTCAAACATTCCCTTTGTTAATTAACTTATTAACTAAGCCCCCTAACCCTAATTTTCCTGCTATCTAAATGTTTTAAATTTATTGTTATTCAGTAATACGTAACAGGGATGCACTAACAGATATTATGACTGGCAGCAGTTACTGCCTGGAAATTTCCCCACATTGATTGTGGCTTCGAGCCTCTTGCCAGGGGTTCATTATGTGGTCTTGGGAAAGTCTCAGTTTGTCATCTGTAAAATGGGAATGGCAACAACCTCCCTTACAGGATTGTTGCGACGGCAAAGGCAATAAGTAGTGTTTACCTTTGCAAACTGAACATCTCAATTAGTTAAACTAATTAAATAAAAATAAATTATACAAACATTATTATTAGTGTTAGCAATGTCACATATATAATATACACTCCCAGAGGGCCCATAATGTGGAATGAAACAATATACTATATACAACTCAAAGACATGTAAACATTCATATCAAGCTGAAAAGAAAACAAATCCTAATGCAGTAGTGAAGCCCATTCTCAGTGTAAAGCACATGTGTGGACAGTCACTTACCCACAATGTGTCTGAAAATGTAATAAAAGAAGCAGGATGAAGAATTGTGGAGATATTTACCTGAGTTGCTAAGCTGCAAATTCACTTCAGGTGTTTCAGTGCTTTTCAGGAGCGTGTATGCTTTTGTATTTTAAAGGACAACCTTGTTCTTTGTGGGGGTTTGTAATAAAAATTGCAAAAGGACTCTACAAAATTCACTCTAAGCCTCTGTGTTACCTTATGGCTTGACCTTCTGACATCCATCTTTTATTTGCCATGAAACAGGCTGGCAGGAAAGAAAAGCCTCCACAAGAGGTGCTACTTTCAGCCAGATATAAATGCTACCGGTTCAGAATTACTATCCAGCTCTAGCCAAAAAAAGAAGCACTTGTGAAAAAATAGGGCAGCTCACCAAAAGAGGGCATATCTCAAGAACAGACTTCAGCAGTCATCTAATGGAACTGAAGAGCCCCATCAAACAATAGATCCGGCAGTTGTAGTCTCTCCTCTCTATATGGAAGGGTTGGCCTGACATTAAAGCCCTTACCGGATGCATCCTGACTGGTGTCAAAGCTTGCTATGAGGCCAAAGTTGGTCCCTGATTCCCAGTTCTTTACTTAAGGGTAGCCAGAATAAGAAGCTGACATTTACACACCATTACATCCCTAAATAAATAAGCTTTCCACCTGAAAATTAGAAAACCATGAACTGGAGACAGTACACACCAGCATCACCTCCATTTTAAAACTTGGTTCTTGCACAGTGAGCAAGAGGCCAAGATTTAGGAATAAGAAAGATAAGGTATGCACTGCCTGAACTGGAGTAGCCCAGCACTCATTTTAATGCTCAAAGTTAGGTAAATTTGTGTTTCTTGTTCAGGCAATTCCCTTAGTTGAGTGTTCAATAAGGAACTGGGTATCAGGAACTACTTCCAGCTGCATATTTTAGCTCAGTGGTTCCCAAATCTTTTGGGGGGCATGTTCCCTTGGTTTTATTCCCAGTGCTCCCTTCCCAACCTACCCTATAAAAAGCATTCAGAATGGTGGTTTGCAAAACCAACTAAGCAAGTGCTATTTTTCTAGAGAAAGAGGTGCTGGAACTCACCATGAACACCTCCTTTGTTCTCTTATAATGGCAATGGTGCCCACCTGAGAGGTGCCATAACCGAGTTCTGGTGAGTTCCAGCTGAAAAAAGCCCTGCAACTAAGGCTGGTAATAACAGAATAACTGGGGGGAACTGAAATTGACACATTTCTTCATCCCTAGTTGTTTCCAAGGGCTTGAATATTAGATAATTTTGAAATTTGGAGGCTAAACAGAATTAAGGGTATAGCCAGTGCTGAAGAAGATAGCTTTACAGCTCTCTTGAACAGCAGAAGTAACCCCCTATAACAAATTGATGTGGTACTTATTTCCAAAGTCACAGCATTTCCCTGTGTTTTGGAGTGCCAGTGGACTTCAACAAACGGAAAACAAATAACCTCTCTGCCTTCTTCAAACCACAAGATAAAGGTAAACACAACAGAGGCCTACCGCAAGATCAACTGCAAGTTGTGCCTAATATGGGATACACTTTATAAAATGAGGGAGACTCTGCATGAAATGGCGATCCTAATCTTATGGATGAGTTTGCCACCCAGCTGCCCTCCATGAGAAACATAGTCCAAGAGACATGGAAACAACTTATGTCTGTAATGGAGGACAGCTGGGTGACTAAGTGCAAGACTGAGATGGCAAACTCTGCAAAGGAAATGGGCCTCAGGCACAAGAAGCAAGTACAATGCATCTTGAGATACAAGCTCAAAGAAGTTGAGGACATAGTCTGAAGGGCAAACCTGGAGGGTGCAGAGCTTAAAGATTTAGCCTCCTTTGTTATTGATTGGTTCAAGCTGCTGATACCTGACCTAGTTATGGAGACTAATGATTTGGAATGTATCCACAGGGTCTCCGTGTAATTATTGGTTGGTTGATATTCTTGCTATTTATTAAAGAAATATATACTGAATTCAGATGGAAAGGATCGCGATTTCTAGCCAATCAATGTCAGGAGCAAAAAATAATAATACAGTATAATCTATCGGGGGAAGGATGGAAGGAAAAAATACACCCCTAAAGGTATTTCTGCAGAATTTACTTCCTTCTACAACTCCACAAACCCAGATACTGCTCAGATTAAGAACTTTTTACAATAACTGAGGAAGATGCATCCTTTTTGGACAGTAAAATGTCCTCCATAGAAATAACTCAGGTGATAACAAGATTACATTCAAGTAAAGCTCCTGGGTCGGATGCCTCTACAAATTGTTCTATAAACAATTTAAAGATTTTGATGCCTTATTTTCTTTGATTGTTCAATGATATCTGGGAGGTGGCATCTTTACCCACAACATGGCTTGAGTCAAAAATAGTAACTATACCCAAATCATACAAGGACCCCCTGTTGGTGAAATCATACAATCCAGTATCATTGACAAATCATAAATATTAAGCTGTTTGGGTGGATAGAATTAAAAGCTATTTGCATAAATTAATTAGTTCAGATCTAGCTGGTTTAGTCCCACTTCAGAACATTGCTGACCCATTTAGAAAATTATTGAATATTGTTTTTTCACTCCAGGTAGTTAGGCTCCCCTCTTACAATACAGTGGTACCTCAGGTTACATACGCTTCAGGTTACATACGCTTCAGTTTATAGACTCCACTAACCCAGAAATATTACCTCAGGTTAAGAACTTTGCTTCAGGATGAGAACAGAAATCGTGCAGCAGCGGTGCAGCAGCAGCAGGAGGCCCCGTTAGCTAAAGTGGTACCTCAGGTTAAGAACAGTTTTAGGTTAAGAACGGACCTCCGGAACAAATTAAGTACTTAACCCGAGGTACCACTGTAATTATTTAAGGCCCCTGACTGCCTGGAGTAGAAATTTTTGTTTGAAGCTTTGGAAAGGATGCAATTTGGCCCCAAATTTATTAAAACAATTCAGCATATCTATTCTATTTCCAAAGTAACAATTCAGACTAATAATACATCAGAACTGATGGATATCCAACAGGGGACAAAACAAGTCTGTCCTCTCTCTCCCTTTCTTTTTATTTGAGCAATGGAACTGCTTATATGCATCACCTGGGTATTCATATTAACCTTCCTATGTTCTGGGTCTTTACGCAGACTATATAATGGTTACAACCTCCCACTCCTGTGGAAGGTTTTTAAAATGAGAGATGGATTGATATGCACATTTAAGGGAGTCCGTGGGTCAACTTTCCAAAATCTGAAGTAATGTGCTTTAATGTCCCTCCTTCAATCCAGAATAAGGTATCAGTATTCCTCCAAATTAAATTGTGTCATCTACATTTGAGATATTTGGGTGCATATATCACAATGAATTTTAATAAGATTTTTTAATGATAATTTTTATAAAACATGGTCTTTATTAAATAAAGATATTAAAAGATGGGAAATGGGAACCTATTTTGTACTTGATAGATTGTATTGTTCTTCCTAAAATTACCTATCTTTTTCAAACTCTCCCTGTGTGGCTCTCTCCAGAACAGCTGCAAAGGTAGCAGAAAAAAATTAATTCTTTTATTTTTGCACAAAAGAGACAAAGGGTTTGTAATAAATTGCTTTATTTTTCTATTAAAGAAAGAGGATGGGGGTTTGCCTAATTTAGAATTATGTTATTTGGCCTCTCAATTGAGACATATACTTAAATTGGTATGATAAACAATAGACCCATATAGAGGCTGAGAAAATAGAGATTGGGTTCCCTTTAGCGTATTCTAATTTTCCAAAAGAGGATCTAGAGAGAATGGTATATGGTTCAAAAACAGGCCTAACAAACAATGTTTCAATGCTGGAACAGAAAATGTACATTAATAGCTCTAGTACATTCTCAATTGCCTTCCACCCCCTTTTTTATACTAAGAACTACACATAATATTATAATAGGGGAGGGTCAGGGAACTTTAATAAATATGCAAATTTTATTTTGAGAATGCTTCTAGTATGGAGTCAGAAAGGAAACACAAATTAAGAAACATTAATGTTCCATGGTTGTCATGGAGCTAAATTTCCACCTTTTAAAATAAAAAAAACATCAGCCAAACTGCTGCCACCTATAAATTAACTGAATTTGAGAATTTAATTACCATCACCTTTAAAGGTGGTAATAAAATATACAAATTCTAAACACATAAACTTTTAAAATAAATACATTTTTACTTTTAAGATGAACCTAATGGCCAGACAGGTCTAAGACTGTCATGGAGCTACTGTAAGATCTGGACTGGAACGTAGAATCATAGAGTTGTAGAGTTGGAAGGGACCCTTGAGGGTCATCTAGTCCAACCCCTGAAATGTAGGAATCTTTTGCCCAACGTGGGGATCAAACCCACAACTCTGAGATTAAGAGCCTGATGCTCTACATACTTGAAAAATACTTACGGCAAAAAAAGTGGCTTAAACATCATTTTCATATCATTTAGGCAAGATACAAAGAAATCACTCTACAGTATATAAATGGTAAATGATCCCCAGATGAACGCCATGTTTTGATGCATCCACCTTCCCAAAACATTAACGTGGATGTTCTGATATTGGAGTGCATTGCCATTTGTGGCGGGAGTTGCGTGAAGGTTCAAAACTTTTGGTCCACTGTTTTTTTCGAGAAATTAATGCAATTATGGGTTGTCATACTGTCCCCTCCCAATTTGCATTATTGTCCATTTATGAAGAGGCTGCCTTAAATATGCACATTAGTTAATTCTTCATTTATTAATTGCTGCCAGGGTTAATATAACCCATTTTCGGAAAGCCCAAGCTAGAGCCAGACATACTTATTGGTATGTCCCATACGATACTTATTGGTATGGGACGTAGCTTAGAAAAAGTAGTAGTCTTAGAAAAATTGACACATAAATTACAAGTTGCAATAATACATTGTTTTACAGTGGTGCCTCGCAAGACGAAATTAATCCGTTCCGTGAGGCTCTTCGTATAGCGGTTTTTTTGTCTTGCGAAGCAAGCCCATTGACAGCTTAGCGGATTAGCGCTATTAGCGGTTTAGCGGCTTTTAGAGGATCAGCTGATAAGCGGCTTATCAGCGGATCAGCTGATAAGCGGCTTAGCCGCTTAGGAAAAGGGGGAAAAAAGAGGAAAACCCCCGCAGGAACTTGCAAGACATTTTCGTCTTGCGAAGCAAGCCCATAGGGAAATTTGTTTTGCGAAGTGCCTCCAAAACGGAAAACCCTTTCGTCTAGCGGGTTTTCCGTCTTGCGAGGTGTTCGTCTTGCGGGGCACCACAGTACTACATATGAAAGTAAGAAGGGACACAGACAAGCCCCACCTACTGCTTATAAGTGAATTTGGTTAAGTCATTAATATATATCCTAATATTTCTTTCAGGGTTAACCCCCCCACACCCTTGACATAAAAGGGACCTGTATTACTGTATTTTTCGTCCCATAGGACACTCCATCCCACAGGACGCACCTACTTTTTGGGGGGGGAAATAAAGGAAAATTTTTTTCCTTTATTTCCCCCCCCAAAACCAGGTCGGGAAACAGTGGGGTGGCGGTGCTGCACCTCCCCGCTCTCCCCCGAGCTTGTGGGGCTGGCCGATGTTTGCCTGGTGCGAGGGGCGCTCTGCTTCAGGGCGCCCCACGCGCCCCCCGGGTGCGCAAGGCTTGCCGACACCTGCACGAAGCACTGGGCGTCCTCCGAAGGGCGCCCCGTGCTCCGCACTGCAGGCTGCCGCCCACAAGCCTTGCGTGCCCGGGGGGAGATCCTCCGGGTGCGCAAGGCTTGCGGACACCTGCACGGAGCACGGGGCATCCTCCGGAGGGCGCCCCGTGCTCCGCGCTGCAGGCTGCCGCCCGCAAGCCTTGCGCTCCCGGGGGGAAATCCCCCGGGTGCGCAAGGCTTGCCGACACCTTCACGGAGCACGGGGCATCCTCCGAAGGGCGCCCCGTGCTCCGCGTTGCCGGCTGCCGCCCGCAACCCTTGCGCGCCCGGGGGGAGATCCCCCAGGTGTGCAAGGCTTGCGGACACCTGCGCGCAGCACGGAGCGTCCTGCGGAGGGCGCCCTGTGCTCCGCGCTGCCGGCTACCGCCCGCAAGCCTTGCGCGCCCAGGGGAACTCCCCCCGGGCGTGCAAGGCTTGTGGATAGCTTCCTGGAGCCTGGAGAGCGAGAGACGTCGGTGCGCACCGACGCCTCTCGCTCTCCAGGCTTCAGCGAAAGCCTGCATTCGCCCCATAGGACGCACACACATTTCCCCTTCATTTTTGGAGGGGAAAAGGTGCGTCCTATAGGGCGAAAAATACGGTATGTTTAGTTACCAGTTTACAAAATATCTGCTATATAGATTTTGTAGTTCTTTGTTATATCAGCCTTCTGTTTCTCTGTTATTACTGTATTGCCACAACAGACTTTTATTTAAACGGAGCTATAGAAACACCAAGGATTATATCTTGAGTATTTTAGAAGAGGGTGTTTGTTTGTTTTTAAAAAGTGAGCCTTTTAAAATATAATGGCCCAGCGGACTGAGACCATTTTGGCACCACTGTATTTCAGCTGCACAAGGACTGACAGCTTGAACCAAGTAGCAGTCCAACGAGAAGTGCCAGATCAAGATTAACTGTAGTGTTGCCACTAGTTACTATAATGATTTTAATCAAAGAGTATTGTGAGAAAAAAGAACTCTGGTTTGGCTGCTGCGGGTTTGTCCTAGTTATCACAATGTCCAGATTTCTCATTAGGCATTAACAACGATAAACACTTTTGACCAGAAAATTCCATATTGAATCTTCAGGTCTTGTGTCTGAGAGTAAAGAGCCCATATGCATAAAGTGCATTTTTCTCTGCACCACTGAAAATATTCTTTAACACTTGTAATGGGGGGTGGGGTAGAGGAGAAATAAATGAATGCTACTAGGAATTGTCAATCCACATTAAATTTCATAGGGAGCACTGCAAACAAAGATGGCTTTGTGTTAATTATCTGCGCTGAAAATATACCTTCACATTATCTTCTTTGCATTGGATACTCAATTGGAAAAAAATATGAGGGATGGGAGAAAGAAATATCCTTTATGTGGCATCATTTCATTCAAAAGCCAGAACTAATCTGCCACTGGAAAGTGAGATTAAATATTTATTCATGTAGCCAGGATTTCACCTTTTTGCTGTGGCTACTGAAATTACAAGATTAGAGGAGAGAGCAAAGGCAGAAAAAAACGTACAACTGAGCTGTTTTGGGTATTTAGTACATCCATATTCTCTGTCATAATTTGGTGTCTCCCCCCTCCCTGTGCTGCACCAAGACTTTGAATATAGTTAAAATGTAATTTCATATGGCAGTGGAAAAACCACTCCTCAAAAAACCTTTCCTGGACTTGGAAAAGCTAAGTAATTACCGGCCAGTTGCTAATCTCCCCTCCTTGGGCAAGGTTGTTGAGCAGGTGGTCGCAGACCACATCCAGGTGCACTTGGAGGAAATTGGTTTTCTAGATCCATTTCAACTGGGGTTTAGACCTTGTTTTGGCACAGAAACTGCTTTGGTAGCCTTGTATGATGACCTCTGTTGGGAGAGAGGCAGGGGAAATGTGATGGGTTGTGAAGGGCACTGTTTAAGGATCAGGGACTACTTGGCCACCTCCACAGCCCATACTGGAGACCCCCAAAGCACGCATGCACCCATACATGGGCTACAAGTTGCCAGCATGTGCTGCAGAGTACAATGTCTACACACACTAAAAGGCAATGGTTGTTACAAAGATCTGATTTATGAGAAGGCACAACAGATGGTACAACAAACAGATCCAAACGAATGTGGGTGTTTGAAAAGGAGTATCACTGATCATAACGTGTTTTTACATAGACTAACTATGTGTATTGATTGATGGCCTTGAGTCATTTAAATATATTGGTGCAATATATAAATAAGTCAATATTTAATAATACCAAAAGCCCTCTAATGATGCTATAAAGGGAAGCAAAGGGGGGAGGGGGAAGATATCGAATGTATTGTTTTTAAAAAGTAGAAGTTAATTTAATATGGAATTCCTGAAACTGTCTCTATTATGCAGCATAGTAGCACAATAAAAATGTTTATCATTTTACAAGTGTCCTATCAACTATTGACATTCTTGCATTGAGGTTTCTTGATTCCCCTCCCCCTGTAAAAAAACAACAAAAGCTCTGATTTTCGTGATTATAAGGTTTGGAAAAAACATGCAGAATCACATAAACTGCATGTTATCACAAGGAACTGACACTCAGCTGTGCATACACCCACACTCAAACACCTGTTTTTGGAATAATCATCATAGCATGGAGAAATCACTAACTGATCACTTCACATTCTACACCCTACATGCCCACTCTAGATCTAGATCACAGACACAGGCTATGGCCTGCTTGACCAGACCAACAACCCATCTAGTCCACCATCTTCCCACAGTGGTCCACCAGCACAAGAACCCTCTCCCTTCCTGTGGTTCCCTGCAACTTTTATTCAGAAGCATGACTGCTTCTGACCATGGAGGCAGAGCACAGCTACTGTGGCTACCAGCAGGTAGAGAGAAGCCCAAATAGATCTAGCCCAAGCCACATCCCTCCATCCATCCAGCCCATAATATCTATTATGGAGCATGGCCGAGGGGAGAGATCTGCCATCCATCAAGTCAGGCCATAAGTCCAACTAGCTCACTATGGTCTGCTCTCCAGGTGTTGTTGGACTTCAGCTCCCACCATCTCTGACCATTGGCATTTCTGGCTATGGCTGATGGGACGTTGGAATCCAACAGTAGACCATATAGTTTTCCCCGTGCTACTGACATCTATACAGAAATTATATTTCCCCAAAATCCTGGGAGACAACTCTATTCCTGCAGCTGTAATTTGTATCAATTGTTTTCAATTCTGAATTTTAGAGTGCCATAACCTACCATGGGACCTGCTGGTGAAGGATGTTGCAGAAAATAAATATATTATTAATAATAACAGGGGTTTAATCTGGGGCTTCTTGTACACAGAGCATGTGCTCTACTACCAAGCTACAGAACTCAGAATAGCACAAATCAGCACTTTGGGATGGGGACCAGGAAGCCAGATTTAATCTCTCTTGCATAGCCTTTTTTGTACTATTCAGAATAACTACCTGATCTTATATGCATGCAGTTCAGGCAGCTGCACATACTTGGGTTTCGACTAAAGCCATTATGTGTAAACTAGGAGTAGGGAAACTTCTGTTCCTCTAAATGTTGCTGAACTATGATGCCTGTCCTCTCTGGCCATTGGCCATGCTTGTTGAGGCTGGCATGAGTTTCACTTCACCAATATCTAGAGGGCCAAAAGTTCCCCATCCCTGATGTGAATGGAATCTGAAGCAGCCCTGAGGTATTTCAGAGCAGACGTTTTCACAACACATTTACTGCCAAGAACCTGTCCCAGCCTTCCCTAACAGGGGAATATATTTTGGACCACAACTTCTATCAGTCCTAGCCAACACGGTTGCAGATAGTTGTAGCACAAAACATCTGGAGGGCACCAGGCTGGAGAAGGCTGGACAAGACAGTCCTCTCCTTGCTCTAAATGCAGAAGCTGACTGAACACACATTTGAATCTTGCTTCAGGACTGAGGATGGGACAGCACCCCCACCATACCTTAGGGCAGGGTTTCCCAAACTTGGCTCTCCAGCTGTTTTTGGACTACAATTCCTATCCTCCCTGACCACTGGTTCTGCTAGCTAGGGATTATGGGAGTTGTAGTCCAAAAATAGCCGGAGATCCAAGTTTGAGAAACTCTGCCTTAGGGCATCAGGTGCAGGGCAGGTGACCTGGCACAGCCAGTTCTGTCATCTTGAACACCAGGCCACTGTTTATTCTCCACTCCACCTGGTGCCAGCTTGCCACCCACTCAAACTAAATGACTAGGTTGAGGAAGGTTAATTGCACCTCCCCCCCACCCAAGAAGTTCAGAGTTATATGAAGAAGGTTCCCAGAGTCCCCCCATCCAAACTCAGGTGACATATGGCATTTAGTCAGGTACGTTTCCTTGATTGTTGTTATTATTTTATGAGAAGCACATGTGAGAGGCAGCAAACTTCAGCAGAGCTGGAGGGAGGTTCTTAACCCATTTATTCTCTGACTGATTTTTCCATTTAAAAATCACCTAACCAACTAAAGATGAGGGGAAAGATTCAGGATATGTGTTAGCAGCTTCGAAGGTTTTGAACCATTACCTGTAGGGAATGGACACAGCACATTGCACTGCTTCCAGAAGGTCCTAGGTTTGACCTTTGGCATCTCCAGATAGGTCTGGGATTGCCCCACCCCCTGATGGACCAATGTTTTGACTTGGTTTAAGACAGGTTTCTATTCTGTTACTTTTCATATTAAAAGTGATGCCTTGCAACATATATTGTGGCCTGAGACAGGAGGACAGCTTTGCTTTGCAGAAATTAAGCAGCACTCAACATCCACAACCAGCTTTTACAGACTGCAGCTGTGTATTGAGCTGCTCATCAGCTTCAAAATATATACAATACACACACACCATCAAAATCTGTCTCAGTCCCCACCCCTAAAAAAAATAAAAATTCTCTGCAATACTTTCAGTTTCAAAGCCCAAATTACAGCCTAGTGCTTCGAAGTGATTCTGGATAGAAACTGACAAGCATCAGAAGAGGAATAATCAGCCCAATATTCATTCTCCCAACCCAATGAAGTGGAAATATAATCTATTAGCATCAGTGGTGAAAAGTAAATTAGATTTTTAACCTGTTCCAGTTGTTGTTGGGTTTTTTTCTTTTAAAGTATTTTGATCTTTAAACCAACAGCTGCCTTTTAAAAGCTTGATTAGATGAATAGAAGCACATAGCCCTATGGAAGGCAGGAATTAAACCACAAGGAAATAAAATCCTAATAAGCGTTAACAAGCATGATTCATATATGACTAAATTATGCACCTTTCCCCCTTAATGCCTTTTCTAAACAAGTTTGCCCATTTTCTTTAAATTTAAATATGTCTACTACATATTATAGCATTATTTAGTGCCAACAAGAGGAATGGCACAGAACACAGTGTGCCACACTGGTCTGCTTCTTGCGGGTTTTTGACCCCATTTGAAACAAGCCAGGCTAGGATGGATGGAGGATTCAGATAAACTACAAGGGGAGGCTAGGAGGCAGTGATGCAGCTAAAGTGGATGTAAAGATAAAGCAGTGCAGAAATGGCTAGCCTTGAGGACAGCAAAACAGCTTCTTTTTCCTACCTGGCGAAATCCAAGGAGCAGAGAGGAGGGAGGGAGGGCCTGATGAATATATTTAGCTTACACAACTTCCTTCAGGGTAATGGAAGGACCAGTCAGACCCAAGAGATCTACAAAGGCTCATGCGGAGCTAGGACATTTGCTTGTGCTCTGTCCAGGGTCCTGAATGACACCTCTAGTTGCATTTGTTCTCCAAAACAGAGTTCTCAACCCATGACTGTAGAAATCCATTCCTGCTCTTTCTATTTATTTCCTGCTCTTGTTGCCTGCATCCAACCCCTGTTGGCAAGCTTCTTCCAAACCCTGCCAGGGCTCAGTCTCCCTTTTAATTTTCTCATATTTTTCTTATGCCAGCCTTTGCATAAGAACATAAAAAACTGCCTCATGCCAAGTCAAATCACGGGACCTTCTAGCTCTGCATTATGATTCTCCAAGTCTCACTCAGGAGGACTTTCCTAGCTCTACCTGGAGATGCTGGGGATTTTCTGCATGCAAAGTGTGTGTTGCAGCAGATGTGCTGAGCTACAGCTCTTGGCTTTACACCTTCAGCAAGTAAGGGACATGCTAAAACAGGGGTGGGGTAACCTATGTCCACCTCCTTTAATATACCTACACAAAGAGCTCTCTTAGGTGGAAACAGAGCAGTGGCTTCTTTCTGGGACTACATGTAAGTGGCTAAAGCTTTGCTAGTCTGAAAGGAAGGAAGTGGGGTACAATAGGGCACATGAGATCAAGTGTCGTCATAATTGAAGAGCACCAGCTCATTTATGGTACCCAGAGTGGGCAATGGAGAAGAGAACCAAAGATGCTTAAGTGGCATGATATAGAGCCTCTTTGATGGGTCACCTTTTAGCACAACTCTGCTGCTATGTGGATCTGCTGCACAGGGTGAAGTTGCGCCCTCTAATTAGGAATCATATTTATAAACTAGCTACATGGCAGAATTGTGGAAGGATGCTGGGCACTGCCTCCTTTCATTTATTACTCTGCCATAAATCAACAAGACCACCATAAAAATGAGATTACTATAAAAAGCCTGCACTTAAAGCCCTTCTTACAGAATTCAAAAGCTCAAACTGAGAAATGGAGGGAAATGGCTTGTAGCACCTCATATATCAGCAGGGCAGCTCTCCAATGACACAAGGACACAGCAAAATCCATTAAACCAAAGCCCATAGCCACACACTTTTACTATTATGCACATAGGTGTTACAGTGGTACCTCGCAAGACGAATGCCTCATAAGACGAAAAACTCGCAAGATGAAAGAGTTTTTCATTTTTTGAGTTGCTTCGCAAGACGAATTTCCCTATGGGCTTGCTTCGCAAGACGAAAATGTCTTGCAAGTTTGTTTCCTTTGTCTTGCAAGTTTGTTTCCTTTTTCTTAAAACCGTGCATTCACTTCGAGGAGCAACTCATAGCACGCGGTGTGGTAGCCTTTTTTGAGGTTTTTGAAGACTTCGGTGATTTTTGAAGCTTTTCCAAAGTCCGTGCTTCGCAAGACGAAAAAAATCACAAGACCAAAAAACTCGCAGAACGAATTAATTTCGTCTTGCAAGGTACCACTGTACTTGTATGGCTCAGACATGCTTCCCAAAAGCAAAACGTGGGCATTTACAACACTCCTCATTCTAAACTATGCTTATTATGGTCCTTGGAGGAAGGAGAGGTTAAAATCTTATATGAACAAGGGTTCCACAAAGATTCACCTAGTCTGAATCAAGCTGTCTCAATGGGACACCTGGAGACAAGTGCTGAGTATACAAGATGTGTGTGTTTAGCCTGGGGAAGAAGGCTCCACGTGTTGGGACAATGGTGAGTAGTCAGAAGGAGAAGAGGGAGCAGACCAGGAAAAGGAGGTGTTGGAAGCTGAAGAGGTAACAGAGTTTAGTGAGTAAGAAGAGGCTGTGGCAGAGAGCAGAATTAGGCAGAAGTGGAGGCTGTAGAGGAGGGAGGATGGGAGGCAGAGTGGAGGCAGGCTGTGGAAGAAGACAGGGAGTCTCTTCCTCCTCCTGCTCCCCTCCTCCCTAGTCACCCAGAACATGAAGAGGAATGAAGAGGGTGGAGCAAAGAAAGAGACGAAGGCACCTCAGATTGCTGGGGGAGGCGTCTTAGAGAGCAGTGGGAAGGAGGGGGCCTTCAGTCCTTGCAACAGCCTCAACAGGGCAAGACCTACTGGGTCTTCCTACTGAGAAGAGTTGCTGTGATCACTTTCAATGAAGTTTAATTTTATTATGTTTACATCCTGCCTTTCCTCCAAGGAACCAAAAGCATCCTACATATGGTTCCTAAGCAGCCTCTCATGTAGGCACTGGGTAAATCTAGACCTGCTTGGTTACAGCAAGGTGGTTGCATCAGGAACATTTGGATCAGGTCCCTGGACTTTTGCTTGAAAAGTGGCTCAGCTCCATCAGGATTTGTTAGACAGCAGACGATAATATGCACAAAAGAGGCATTTTCTCTCCTCTTCCCACCATAACATCTTATGCAGCTTACAAAAGGGGTGGGTCAAAAGCAAAAGTTGGGAACTACTCGAAGACCTTTGCATGGTCTGCAGCAGAACGCCAAAGATTTCCACTCCCCGCCCCCATTTCTTAACAATTACAAGAACTGTTCTTCCAAAATAAGGCTGGCGAAATGGAAAAAAAAAAAAAAAGGCAGGGATTACTCACAGCTCTGTCCACCACATTACTGCTTGCTCAAGTGTCTGTCTGCTTATTGCTCACTGCCTGCTTAAAGAAGTGTTGCAAGACAGCAATGGTATCACCAACACGTGTCACACGAGAAGAGCAGTGCCTCCAATCACAGCCTGGGTGTCTGCCGTTCCATCAGGCGCTTTTCTCAAGTGTGCTCTTCATGAAATACTGGGAGAAAGTGAGGAGGTGAGATATCCAGCTCGCCCAATAACAAGTAAGCTTTAGTTCCTGCTTGCAGGCTTCCCATAAAGGGCATCTAGTTGGCTGCTGTGAGAGCAGAATGCTGGACTAGATGGGCCACTAGCCTGACCCAGCAAGCTTTTTTATTCTAAAGTAGTTATTGTTGCAGGGGCTCCAACTCAAGAGGAATGGAGTGGGATGACCAATGATAAGTCTTGGGTGGAAAACACAGGGGTTGGGCTATCATTGCTACCACAGCCTACAGCACCTGTTACCAGAGATGGCCATGTCACTGCCTAATGGTAGGGTTGGTCTTGCACTTTGAGGAAGATCAAAAGAAACAGGCACACTAAAATAGGAGCAGGCAATTTTTGCTATATGATCTTGTCAACAACTGTTTATGTTGCTTGTGCAAATGAACAGGCCCTGATGCAAGACTGGAAGTAAGTTTCACACTGAATGACCACAGCATCAACACAGACCTGTAGGCTTGTGTTATTTACTAAGTAAATCCCACTGATTTTCATTTGACAGTATGCCATTTTGAATGGCATTTGTTTATCATAAATAGTGTGCATGGGATTACATCCTTAATTGCACAGATGCCATTAGCCAATCAATTTTAGCATTCTCCTTCCAGTAATTGCTTATCATGTTTAAACTCCTGAATGACACAGCCCCCAAATATCTGAATGACCACGTCCTTCCCTGCAGATATACTGGGTGCTGAGATTGGTAGAGAAGGACCTCTTGGTGGTTCCTCCACCCTCAGAGGCTCAGTGGGTTGCAGTCCAGGAAAGGGCTATGGAACTTCATTCCCACAGAGGTGTATCTGGCAAGTTCATCATACAGATTTGGAGAATGCTGAAGTCACACCTCTTTGCCCTGGATTTTGATACTTAGCATGTATATTTTAAGGACACACCTTATTTTTGTGGTTGTAAATTGTTTTTAATTGTTTTTAATATTGTGTTGTAATTGTCTTGTAATTCATCATCATCATCATCACCACCACCATCATCTTCAACTTAAAAAAACTGTGCAGTCTGATAACTTAGCAAATGCAGGAACTGTATCTGAAGTATGCAATGCAATAACTTTTATGTAGGATTATTTATTACAACAGCAGTCATAAAGAAGAAACGTGAAACACAGAGAAAAAAATGCTGTGTTGGCACTTTGCGATAAATAAGTGGGTTTGGGGTTGCAGTTTGGGCACTTGGTCTCTAAAAGGTTCGCCATCACTGCACTAGGTTGTTCCACTTGTGAGGCCCCTCCCCATCCCCCACCCTCACAACTAGAAGAAAATGGAAGAGTGTCATAAATAAAATTGAGTGAAGCCAAAGATGATGGCGGGTATTTAAAATTCTGCAATTCACAATTTCTCCTCTAAAGGACATAAGATGTTATTGTTAAAAATCATGGTGATTTTTAAAAAATGCATAAAATTAACACTGAAAAACATTTGCAATAACTGAACTTTGTAAACCTTTTGTGGAATAAGCATTAATTTTTAGGAAAATAAAGTTGTAATGTTATTCTTAAAAAAACACACCTTGAGTTTACAAAATATATTGCCTGGGAAGTGTAAATAATATGACCATGATTACCTGACAGTGTGGCAATTTTAGAATCTACTTTATGTTGCCATTAAAAAGTCAGTTTTAAAATACATATTAAGAAGTAAACTACAACCCTCAAATACAGTAAGGCTAAAAAAAAATTTTCTAGCCTTCCTCATAGCAAAATCACCCAAAACTTCATCAAAATTTGTTTGTCTAAGTTTGTCACTTTCAGTGTACATAATGCTCAGTGCGGACAACCTCTCTTGAGACATTGTGGCCCTTAATTCATTTTTAATTCTTTTGAGTCTTGAAAAACTCCTCTCTCCTGAGCAGTTAGTGACCATAAAGCTAAGAAATAGCCGCAATATTGTTTCCACATTAGGAAAGGCCAGAACGGGACCCAGAGCGATGCCGAAGCTGCATGCAGCTCTGGCATCGCTCTGGGAGCTTGCGGGGCTGGAGGAGGGGGAAGCCCTCCGCCAGCCTTCTAACCAAGTCGGGGGACAGCGGGAAAGGCGCACTGTGCCTCCCGCTGTCCCCCGAGTTTGCGGGGCTGGCGACAGGGAGGAGCAGGCTTCTCCCCGTCGCCAGCCTTCTAACCAAGTCGGGGGACTGTGGGAAACGCACACTGTGCCTCCCGCTGTCCCCCGAGTTTGCAGGGCTGGCGACGGGGAGGAGCAGGCTTCTCCGCCCCTGCCAGCCTTCTAACCAAGTCGGGGGACAGCGGGAAAGGCGTGCTGCGCCTCCCACTGTCACCCGAGTTTGCGGGGCTGGCGACAGGGAGGAGCAGGCTTCATCCCCCCCCCCCCGCCAGCCTTCTAACCAAGTCGGGGGACAGCCAGAATTGCATCCTTAACTTTTTTTGCCATGAGTTGAATAATTTCCTCACATATAGTTTTTGACAAAGAAGAGGGATTGCCTGATCCACAATGTCCATATTGATATGAGCAAGTAAAAACGGATCAAATTTTGCCACTAGTTCTAAAAGACCAAGATAATTGCCATTATTTGGAGATCCAAAGTGTTCATTGTCTCCCCTGAATGGTAAGCCTTGTTCTACAAGAGTGCATATTACAGCAATAATTCTTTCCATGACATGCCGCCAGTATAGTTGCTCTGCTTTTATTTGTTCCTCTAGCTTGGAAGTTAACGTTTGCCCACACTTCCTTGTTAGCTAGGCCAACATGGCATTCCTATGGTTCTCTGAGTTTTCATGACTTTGGGTAAGACGGGTATTTTCCCCCCCAGTCATCAAATCCACAGCTAAAGCTGTGGAAGAAGATGCAAGGCCTGGAAAAGAGCTCTTGTACAAAACCTGGACTGCTTTTTGTACACTTGTTTGGAATCTGAAAATGGTCCACAATGATGCAGAACTTGAGAGAGACCCCTCTCTACTCAATAGGATACTTCCTCATGTGATAATTCTGACCACAAACCAACATCTGGTATAGTAGGTGTATATTTGGCACCATCTTTATCTGCATTCGGAACACCTTGGACTTGGCCTAACTTACCAGGTGTGAACTGCAAAATCTGACTATTCACATTCTTTTCTTGTGGCTCTTTAGCCTCTCCCTGCCCAGTAAGTGACTCTTGAATTAGTTCTATATTTTCAATTTGAGCTAGCATCATGGCTGCTTCCTCATAATCAGCTTGCTGTTCCACATCCTGCTTCACTGTTTCTCTTTCAGGGAGGTTTTTGTCTGGTTGAATGCTTGTAGTTGGTTCAGACCGAATAGCTTCAATGAGTGGTTTATGCACGAAAGCAGTGATTGGTCTTAATTTCATTGTCATAGCATTTTCGAGTCTCTGTCTCTTGCATTTGCTAGCACCACTTTCAAATCTTTTACTCATGCTTAGATTAGAATCTAAAAATAAAAATAAAAATTAATCTTCAACTGGATAAATTTGGGCTTCTGTCACTCTTCAGTAGCTGCCACCACTCACTGAGTTCCCTAAGTCTTTCTTGAGGGGCAGTGAGACCCCTCTGGCTGACTCCTGGGGTTTGGAGATGAAAACTCCTAAATTTGGGTTTCTCCTGGAGGGTTGGCACCTGCACATTTTTGGGCTTTTTTCCTCCCAGGACCTTCTTAAGGCACTGGTAGTGGGCAAAGTGGAAGAGACTTTGGTCACAGCCCAGACTGGGCTTTTAATCAAAGAACAAATATTTTCTTGACTATCTACAAGTAACAGGATTTTAAACACAAAAGGCAGTTTAAATTAAACACAGAAAAGGAAAACACCACCAGACACAAATAAAATAAGACAAAACGCATTTCCTCTGACCCTGAACTGACCCCTATACAGTGGTACCTCGGTTTAAGAACAGTCCGGTTTAAGAACGATTTGGTTTACAAATCCGCAAAACTGGAAATAGTGTCTTGGTTTGAGAACTTTACCTTGGTCTAAGAACGGAATCCGAACAGTGGAAGGGCACCGGAGGCAGGAGACCTCATTAGGGAAAGCATAGCTCAGTTTAAGAATGGTTTTGGTTTAAGAATTGACTTCCAGAACAGATTAAGTTCGTAAACTGAGGTAGCACTGTACTTATTTTCCCTTGGGAAGAGGTCCAGTTACCAACCTGCAGCCTGGTCTCCTGCCTTCTAGAGGTAGTCCTGGATCCCTCCGAGGATCCCATCCTACTACTGGTGGAGAAAGGGGGTGCAGTGGAGGCGGTCCACCTTGGGTGTCATCCCTGAGGGGCGATTGCTGTGGGTGGCGCCCCCCTGGGAAGCTTGCCACCACTGGTGCACCCATGCAGGATGCTCGGCGGTGGCGCACCCCTGTGGGACACTTGCCACTGCAGGCGCACCCCCGCAGGCGGCTAGTCTCAAGGACAGTGTTTCCGGAAATGATACTATTGTTTTGTGATAGTCTTCATCAGCTGAAAACACTGTCCTTGAGACTTTTGGGAAGCCTTCTGTTGGAACTTTTGAAAAACATTTGAGAAAACCTTACTTTTTAGTCTTCTGAGACGTCTTTTGTTGAAACCTCTGAATAACCATTGTGAGACTGACCTTTGATGTCTATCTTGAACACATGGCTTGACGTTCTGTGCCACTAGTCTGTTACATTGTCTATATGAACTCCAATAGATTTATTTCTACCTTTTGATTTATATCATTATTCTATTACATATGATTTAAAAGTTATTAGCCTACATGTTGTGTCTATATTTCTGTGATTGGTTACCTGCTTTCAGCAATACGGGTCACTGTTTGGTAGTACCCGATTGGTTAGCTGTCAGATTCTAGAGCTCCCTATTGGTGGCTTTTGGGTAATTCACAAAATACAGAGTCCATTCATAAAGCAGTAACATAAATCTCCATTGGTACATATTGGGTGTATATTTCAGCGGCTGAACATACAGTGGCACCTTGGGTTACAGATGCTTCAGGTTACAGGCTCCGCTAACCCAGAAATAGTACCTCTGGTTAAGAACCTTGCCTCAGGATGAGAACAGAAATCGTGCTCCAGCGGCATGGCGGCAGCAGGAGGCCCCATTAGCTAAAGTGGTACCTCAGGTTAAGAACAGTTTCAGGTTAAGAACAGACCTCCGGAACGAATTAAGTTCTTAACCCAAGGTCTCAACTGTACAGGTTTATGGCCGTGCTGTAGTGTAATGCTTATGTGACTGTGAATAAAAGGTGGCTGGGCTCATCGTCCCAGGATTTTTAGGAAAACTGATTTCCAATAAGTGCCCCTCCATTTCCATAACAAGTCCTTGAGTCTGTACTCTGAATAGTGGCACCAGGGACCTAAAGGGGCAGGACTTGTCAGTCCAACCCCTGCACAGTCTCATCTGGGCTGGCCTTAAGGCAATTGGGCCAAATTGGGCCCCATGGGCCGCTCCTAAGGGCGCCCCCTCACCGGGGCAATCTAGATGGATTTTATTTATATCTCTAAGATTCTGCAGACTTCAGCTATGAACTGGGCCCTACAAAAAAAATTCAAGTTGGGCCCAGAGTCTCATAGTTGTTGGCCCTCACATGAAGCCTTGGGTTTGCAATTATGAGAGAGGGGAGACTGTGGCACTGGGGAGTGGGTAGGCTGGGGAGGCCCCCTAGATTTAGAGGCCCGAGTTGCCCTGCCCTCACATGAAGTCTTGACTTTGCAATTTTGGGAGAGGGGAGACTGCCTTTGGGGAGTGGGTGGGCTGGTGACGCCCCCTAGATTTAGAGGCCCTAGGCCCTTAGCCTATACATAAATCCAGCACTGCTGGTGGCAACCAAGTCTGGAACCAACCCACAGTGGCTGAAAGTTTTCTACCCAACAGCACTAGTTCTTGGACAGCAAATGAAAAACAGCAGGCCTAGAGAGAAATAGCAGGAATTTTATGATAACATGTGGCTTTGGGATTGCATGTAATGATCTTTCTTGAGGTAAAGAGAATTCAAGAAAGGAAAACAAGGAATCATTAACACACACACCCTGCCGCCCTGAAAAAAATCCTGCCTGTTTTGAAGCTAAACATCTCTGCAATCATCAGCTGATATATTAAACAAACTGCAAATAATCATTTTGCTATTTGCCTCATTAAATCTCTCTGCCCACAGAAAATGCCAACACACACACACACACATTTACATGTAAGAGAGAAAAGAAGACACAAAAAGGATGTTTAGAGGGAAATTAGGTATTTGGATTCAAACTGATTCTGTAGGTGTCCTAAAATCTTCCCCCATCAACTGAACTGCTAGGGGTTGAAACCAATTTCATTACACACCATGAGAATGAGTCTGCTTTCTTCTTCTTCTTCTTTTTCCACCACTAGAATCTGAGCCTAGAATCTGAGTCTGCAGGCAACTTCCAGTAATGCAATGCATTTTTTGTACATTGTTTTCACTGATATACGAATGCCTCGCAAGACGGAAAACTCGCTAGACGAAAGAGTTTTCCGTTTTGGAGGTGCTTCGCAAAACGAATTTCCTATGGGCTTGCTTTGCAAGACGAAAATGTCTTGCGAGTTCCTGCGGGTTCCCCCCCTTTTTCTAAGCCGCTAAGCCGCTTATCCGCTTATCCGCTAAGCCGCTAAAAGCCGCTAAACCGCTAATAGCACTAATCTGCTAAGTCGTCAATGGGCTTGCTTCGCAAGACGAAAAAACCGCTAGACGAAGAGACTCGCGGAACGGATTCTTTTCGTCTTGCGAGGCACCACTGTATGCATTTCTGTGCTCACTTTCCCTGAACAAATGATTTTTTCCGGTACAAATTATTTGATTGTTTTGTGAAGTGTAAACTAAGTGCTTTTGCACTGAGACGTCAATCAAATTTCTCCCTCCTACCAAAACAAACAGTGTGACCTGGCATAAGGCAGTCTTTCCATCTGCTGCCTGCATTCCAACTCCAGGTTTTCTTGATATGCACTTTAAAACACACACACCAAAAACTACCCTGTATTTCAGTCAGGTATTTTTATGGTATCATACAATGTTGTTAAAAACAAACCCCCCATCAAAGAAATGAGTTACAGAAGCACAATAAGAAAACAGCAGAGAGCAGCCATCAAAGCAATGCCACCTGCAGGGCAACAAAGCAGCGCAGCCCAAAAGGCATGAGAAAGGATGAATAGATTTGCCACTTTCTGCCCCTTTACTCTCCTCATCAGTTCACTCTGTTCCACTCCAGTTTAATGGGGATAATTTCTAAAAAATTTCTGGAACTGGAATCTGCACTCCAGTTCAGGGCTTTTGGGGTGAGGGATGGGGGATGGGGGGGATAGAGGGTATGTGTACCCTGGCTCTGCTCCCAGTTGCCCTCTAGGAGCTGGGAGGATACCTGTCTGCTGCAGGTAAGCTTCCTGTGCTTTTGGGGGGAGGATGTTCCCACACAATGCAGACCCCCAATTCTACCTTGCATGGGAAGCAGAGGAGGCTTCTTTCTGCAGACAACCATCCTCCATCCATAAGACCACACCATGTCATTATCGAGGAGGCAGGTTTAGTCATTGTTTGAAGACTATCCCTGCCTCCGTGTCTGGCCTTGACTGGATGGATACTGGAATCAACAGGGGAAACCCACATGACCTGAAAGTGTTGCTGTGTAATGCCAGGTCAATGATGAATAAAACCACTGCCATCCACGATCTGATTGTGGGTGGAGGATTTGACCTGGCATGTGTGACAGAGACCTGGTTGGAGGAAGCAGATGGGCCTGTCCTTGCCGCTGCTTGCCCACCAGGTTTCTCTTATGCACAGCAACCCAGGTCATGTGGGTGGGGGAGGGGGGTTGCA
This sequence comes from Podarcis erhardii, assembly GCF_964252035.2. Taxonomy (NCBI): domain Eukaryota; kingdom Metazoa; phylum Chordata; class Lepidosauria; order Squamata; family Lacertidae; genus Podarcis; species Podarcis erhardii. The sequence goes on from NC_138504.1 coordinate 28,898,713, forward strand.
GTGATTTTTAGGAAGTCACTAGCTTGCACCAGGCGTCCTACTGGGAAGATCCAGTTTTCTGAGTGCATGTTCTGGAAGTTGGGCAATAGGGGTAGTACAGGATTCCTTTTGGTGTACCGACCTCCCCACTGCACCAAGGATTCCCTGTCTGAGCTGCTTCAGGTCGTGGCGGATTTTCTCCTGGGGACACCTAGTTTGGTTGTCCTAGGGGATTTTAACATCCATGCCGACATGACCTTACAAAGGGCCGCTCGGGACTTCGTGGAAAGCATGGCCTCCATGGGGCTGTCCCTGAATAAGTTTGGCCCAACTCATAGTCATGGACATGCCTTAGACCTGGTGTTCACCTCTAGTGACGTGGGTGATCTGACACTAAGTAAAAGTGAAACAAAAGAAGTGCCATGGTCAGATCACTTCCTGGTGCAACTGGACTTCTCCAGAACCCTTCCCCTCTGCAGGGAGGTGGGGCCAATTCGGATGGTCCGCCCCCGCCACTTAATGGATCCAAATGGTTTCCAGAGAGTGGTAGGGGATGCTTTATCCCATGTTGATGGCCTTTCAGCTGATTCCCTGGTGGCCCGCTGGAATGCAGAGTTAACCAGGGCTATCGGCTGTCTGGCTCCAAAGCGCCCTCTCTGATTGCATGGAGCCTGGACAGCCCCATGGTTTTCTTCAGAGCTGAGGGCGATGAAACAATCGCTGAGACAGCTAGAGCGTCGGTGGCAGAAAACTCACTCCAAATCTGACCGGACACAGGTTACAGCTCAACGTCGAGCCTACCAAGTGGTGATAGCGACAGCAAAGAAGACTTTCTTCACCGCCTCTATTGCATCTGCAGAAAATAGTAGCAGGAGACTCTTTCAGGTGGTTCGCAATTTAACGGAACCACCTTTACCACCGGGACGTTGTAAAGACCCCAAGATCTCCTGCAACGATTTTGCAAAGTTTTTTGCAGATAAAATCACTCATATTCGGAAGGAGCTAGACACCATCGTGGGAGCAGGGCTGGGTCGGGAGAGTGCTAGAGCTCTGTCTGGTCAAGTTGCATGGAATCAATTTCAATCCGTTACCCCCGAGGATGTGGACAGGCTGCTTGGACGCGTGAAACCAACCACCTGTCTCCTGGATCCTTGCCCATCCTGGCTAATAAAAGCAAGCTGGGAAGGGCTGTGCGATGGGCTCTGTGGGGTGGTGAATGCTTCCCTCTGTGAGGGAACATTCCCAGATCCGCTGAAAGAGGCGGTCATTAAACCGCTTCTTAAAAAACCATCTTTAGACCCGGCCAGTATGGCCAACTATCGCCCAGTCTCAAATCTTCCATTCTTGGGCAAGGTGATTGAGCGTGTGGTTGCTGAACAACTCCAGGCACGCCTGGAGGATGCGGACCATTTGGATCCCTTCCAATCGGGATTCAGGCCTCATCATGGGACTGAAACTGCCTTGGTCACGCTGGTTGATGATCTCCGGCGAGCTAGGGACAAAGGTGAGAGTTGTTTCCTAGTTCTGCTGGATCTCTCAGCGGCCTTTGATACAATCAGCCATAACATCCTTCTGGACCATCTAGAGGGGCTGGGAGCTGGGGGCACTGTTATACAGTGGTTTCGCTCCTTCCTCCTGGGCCATGTTCAGAAAGTGGTGGGGGGGATGAATGTTCAGATCCCTGGGCCCTCACTTATGGGGTGCCTCAGGGTTCCGTCCTCTCCCCCATGCTTTTTAACATTTATATGAAGCCGCTGGGAGAGATCATCAGGGGGTTTGGACTGGGTGTCCATCAATATGCAGATGATACCCAGCTCTTCCTGTCTTTCAAATCAGAACCAGTGAAGGCGGTGAAGGTCCTGTGTGAGTGTCTGGAGGCGGTTGGAGGATGGATGGCGGCTAATGGATTGAAGTTGAATCCTGACAAGACAGAAGTACTGTTTTTGGGGTGGAGGACTCCCTGGTTCTGAATAGGGTAACTGTGCCCCTGAAGGACCAGGTGCGCAGCCTGGGAGTCATTTTGGACTCACAGCTGTCCATGGAGGCGCAGGTCAATTCTGTATCCAGGACAGCTGTCTACCAACTCCACCTGGTACGCAGGCTGAGACCCTACCTGCCTGCGGACTGTCTCGCCAGAGTGGTGCATGCTCTGGTTATCTCCCGCTTGGACTACTGCAATGCGCTCTATGTGGGGCTACCTTTGAAGGTGACTCGGAAACTACAACTAATCCAGAATGCGGCAGCTAGACTGGTGACGGGGGGCGGCCGCCGAGACCACGTAACACCGGTCTTGAAAGACCTACATTGGCTCCCAGTACGTTTCCGAGCATAATTCAAAGTGCTGGTGTTGACCTTTAAAGCCCTAAACGGCTTCGGCCCAGTATACCTGAAGGAGCGTCTCCACCCCCATCATTCCGCCAGGACGCTGAGGTCCAACACCGAGGGCCTTCTGGCGGTTCCCTCATTGCGAGAAGCAAAGCTACAGGGAACCAGGCAGAGGGCCTTCTCGGTAGTGGCGCCCGCCCTGTGGAACGCCCTCCCATCAGATGTCAAAGCGATAAATAACTACCTGACATTCAGAAGACATCTTAAGGCAGCCCTGTTCAGGGAAGTTTTTAATGTGTGATATTTTAGTGTATTTTTTTGTTTCTATTGAAGCCACCCAGAGTGGCTGGGGAAACCCAGCCAGATGGGCGGGGTACAAATAATAAATTATTATTATTATTATTATTATTATTATTATTATTATTATTATTATCCATCTCAAGGAGGATGGGACAGCTTGTGCACACATTTGTTCTCCCTTTCGCCAAAATACGAAGCCTAAACAGGGCTTACAACAGCACATGTGTGAATTGATAAAACTGTGAAAAAGGCAGCCTTGTTGCAATTGTTTGTATGGTTGCAGCAAGATTCTTTTTGTATGTAGTTTCATCGATGCACATGAAAAGATGGACCAAAAGAATGGATCAAAAGAATCTCTGCACACCCGTTAATACAATTGCTGAAAGGTTGGTGGGTTGGGTTTTTTTTTATAGCAGTGCACATACATTTTGGCAATGTTGGGATGAGGCTAGGTGTTCACATTAACTGAAAGCTGTGGCCAGATGGACACATCTTGTGCTCTGTAGAAAATTTAAGAACAATGACAATAGAAGAATTACAAAAATTCTATCACATGAATTCAGTTTTGAGAAAAAAGTATCCATTAACATGAAGCTCCTTATTCCTACTGCTCTTTAGCTTTCAGTGCATCATGGAAGCATCCCTAGTCTTGAGCAGATAAACACCTATTTACCTTGCAGCCATGACTCTTAAGATTATGTGCCAGGCAAAGAACCCCACTGAGAAAGAGCCTGACCTAAAGGCAGTACATGCCTAACTTTCCCCGGCAAGAGTACCCAAAGAACGGGGTCTCTAGATGATCTCAGAGTGTATAAGAAGATTTATGTGGACGCAAGTGCTTCATGGTAGGATTTTTCATATCATCACTACTAAACCAAAGCATTTTTACAGCTCTTGGATGCACTTAATATATACACTGCTTCCAAGCAAGAGTGAATTGCTGCATCAAAGCTACTGGGGCCCAGAAGCCATGCTTTCCCACTGTGCAAACAAAACTTGGGTTTGCATATTCTCTTCTCTTCTATTCCTCTTCTGTGCATCAGAGGAAGATATCAGAAGCTTCCATTTCTGATTTTAATCAAGCTGCAGTTCCCCACTACACCTGAATTCAGGAAGCTGTGGTTTGTTTAAACTCTGGTTTGTAATCAAGCCAGGATCTGAAACTCCTACCAGCCCTAGCCAACCCAGCACTAGGCAACCCTGCAGTCTAAAAGCTCTGGACAGCATCATGTTGTAAAGGACATTCAAAGAGGCAGAGGGCACACTCATGGGCGTAGTCAGGAGAGGCAGCTGCCCCCCCAAGTCAAGTAAATAAATAAAAATACTTAACTAACTGACAAATTGCATTGCCAATAACTTGGTTCTGGCCCCCCTGACAAAAGGCCTGCTCCCCCAATAAATCCTGGCTATGCCCATGCATACATTTTCCCTGATGCAGCTAAGCCTAGGATTTTCTTACATGAAGCCACATACATGGAGCTAAAAGTGCGAGCAGGATGCAAGCTGGACTGGCTTCCTGTCAAGATAGTGAATTTCATCACACCTGGACTCTAGATTTGAAGTTAAAGCCCACTTTGCTTTCTCTTTTTTTAAGCGTCATTTAATGGCTTTGGCTGGATTGATTGTGTTTAAACATTTCTAAACTGTATTCTAAACTGTATTGAAAATGTATTTGTAGGTTTACAAGTGAGGGAGTCATTTTTTGGGAGGTGAATTCCATTATGTAGTATGACACAACTTAATGCACTAAGGGCAGCATTTTTTGTATCGTGCAATTATAATTTCATGTGACAATGGGGCCTCTATTTGGTAATATGCCCTGCAACAGAGGGACTTAATTGCATTTGACCATAGTCTAAGTTGTGTGTGGTTTTTTAAAAAGCTTACATCTTATAGATGGCATGGTCATGATTCCTGTCTGCAGTGTTATATTCCATGCAGATGATGTTTTCTTGCCAATTAGCAGGCTCTGGGTTTTTTCCCCTCCCCCTTCTGGTCATCATGGATTTTAATGAAATCAGTTCAGAAGGAAATCAAAGCTTCTTCTGCACCCTTGCCTTACTAACTCGAAAACCACCACCACCCTCTATTATTATTACTTCTTCTTCTTCTTTTAAAAGTGTTAGAAATGCCCGATTTTTGCTGCCTTAAGAACCTGTTCATCCATCTATACAGCTGGGCACATGCAAATTGCACTGTGAAATGTACCTGCATATTCAAGTTTGTGCTAACAGAACCAGTTTTATTTCCACCCATTGAAACCTCTCCCCTCCCTTTGATTCTAAAAGCAATGGTACAGTCCACCACCTCAACTCCCCTCCCCAAGAGAATTCTGCAGTTGGGAAAACTGGTTGAATTTGATTAAACTTTTGGATTTCCTCCAATATTTTCAGCCATTCCATCTGCAGAAAAACACTCTACCAGCACTTGGCACATTGATAGTATTAACCGCCTCCTAAATCAGCAGCAAGTCTTGCCTAATAATTTGGCATTTGCAAGCTGCTTTGTAAATTGTAAAATCTTCGCGTCCTCTGGTGGAAGGAGGGATCCTTCCCTCAACAAAAAAAAATGGAGGCATAATCTGTAAACATTTTGGAGAAAGAAAACATCTTCCTGTAAAAATGCCTCTCTGCCATGTTTAATGAAATGGAGGTGGGGAGAGAAGTGTAAGAATAATAAAGGCAGAAATGAGATACAAACTTAATTTTCCACCTCATTCAGGGAAGGAGTATATTGCACAATGAGACTCTCTGGCTACAGAAGCTGCACTAAGCAAACAGGAGCTCTTCTGATGTTGATGGCTGTTGGGACAGCCTAAGAGAGGCCAGAGCACAGCAAGCCACCCACCAAAGCACCCACCAAACAAAAACAAATGGTGCCATTTTGTGCATGTATTTCTTTACTGCACAGCAAAGTCAGCAGGTGGAGTCCAAAAGCAGCTCCAACATCTGCTATCAGGGGGAAGTTTACTTCACATGTTATAAAATTCTTTCCAGGAAGGCATTTCCATGTCAGAATGCACATTCAACCTGCATGTTAAGTCATCTACATGTATGAATATTGTGTATGAAGGGCTGTTGTTGTTGTTTTACTCTAAGTGGTGTGTGTGTGTTTGTGCACGTGCGTGCGTGCGGCAGTCATTTCGGCAAAGGGAGAGGCAGGTTTGTGACCAACCACCAGAGGGCATACAGTGGTGCCTTGAGTTACAATCGCCTCAGATTACAAACGCTTCAGGTTACAAACTCAGCTAACCTGGAATAGTTACCTCGAGTTGAGAACTTTGCCCCAGGATGAGAACGGAAATTGTGTGCTGGCAGCACAGCGGCAGCAGCAAGAGGCCCCATTAGTGAAAGCACACCTCTAGTTAAGAACAGTTTCAGGTTAAGAACAGACCTCCGGAATGAATTAAGTTCATAACTAGAGGTACCACTGTATTAATTCCTGCAGCAGAGTGCCCTTCACATAGGTTTTTGGCAATGCGATGGAAAAAGCAGTGGAAACAGCTCCAAAAGCTTAAAATCACTATTTTGGGAGAGGTTTCCCCCAAAAAGATCAACAATGTTGGGGTCAGGAATTTTACTTTTTGAAATATGACAACTCTACTGTTAAAGTGGCCTTTGAGGATAATTTATGTTATAATTCTAGCGGTATCCTCAAACCACATAGACATTAACAGATTAAAATATAGTTAAGTTGGTTATTTTCCCAATTCAGATCCAAGCTTCTATGGGAGAAACAATATAAAAACACAGTATTTCATAAGAAACAACATGGCACAAGGCTAACACCTTGTGCACGCTGGTTCTAAACTAGGGATGAGAGAACACTGGATGCAGAGTGTATACAGAGCGTGTACTGTGGTATATGCTTTGATAGACAGGCTACATGTGAAAATATGTAGAAACTGTAAAAGAAAGTATGAAAGGATATTGTTGGGAGGATCTGCTTACTCAGAGTGTATTAAGACTGTGTCGATAATGTTTGTGCAGGAAAAGCTCAGTCTTGAGCTAGGCTGAGAGAGAGGAGGCATCCAGCTCACATAATGCAGGCATGCTTTTCCTCTGCAAATATGACTTAATTCAGTCCCTCCAAGTGTCCCTATTTTCCAGGGATGTCCCTGATTTAGAGAAGCCATCCCAATTTCTGATTTGATCCTGGAATATCCCGCTTTTCCTTAGGACGTCCCTATTTTCATTGGAAAAATGTTGGAGGGTAAGGAGTAATGAGACCCCCCCCAGTTTTTTTTAAATGAATGTTTCATTATGTTTTTATATATGTTGGAAGCTGCCCAGAGTGGCTGGAGCAACCCAGTAAGGTGCGTGGGGTATAAATAGTAAAATTATCATTATGGAATGGGACGTCCCTATTTTCATCAGAGAAATATTGGAGGATATGCTTATTTTGATGCATTTATATAAAGATAAAGGGACCCCTGACCATTAGGTCCAGTCGTGACCGACTCTGGGGTTGCGGTGCTCAAGCTACTTGGCGATTCATGAGTCGCCAAGCTACTGCAACCTCTTCTTCCTTTGCAATTCTCAGTGGGGTGGGGAAAAGGGACAGATCTACAAGGCAAACTACTTTACACAAAACTTTTCACGAAGCAGCCATAGCTTGGCTGGAGAACAAACATTTTGCACCTAGTAAGGTAAAGGTAAAGGGACCCCTGACCATTAGGTCCAGTTGTGGCCGACTCTGGGGTTGTGGCGCTCATCTCGCTTTATTGGCCAAGGGAGCCGGCGTACAGCTTCCAAGTCATGTGGCCAGCATGACTAAGCCGCTTCTGGCGAACCAGAGCAGCGCACGGAAACACCCTTTACCTTCCCGCCGGAGCCTTACCTATTTATCTACTTGCACTCTGATGTGCTTTTGAACTGCTAGGTTGGCAGGAGCAGTGACCGAGCAACGGGAGCTCACCCCATCATGGCGATTTGAACTGCCGAGCTTCCGATCGGCAAGTCCTAGGCTCTGTGGTTTAACCCACAGTGCCACCCACGTCCCATGCATTTATATAAGGCTGTGTAATTTATAGGCTTGTGAACTCTACTTCTGTAGGTTCCCCAGTAGCCAGTTTTATGACCAAGTAAAGCTGTGTTAAATATCACTATGATGTGGTTATTGAAGAAATCCACCACATTACACAGCCTAGCATCAGCTGATTTACACACAGCAGCAAGTTTTAAGTGAAAACTCCTAATTGCCTCTTCCCATCAGTGGCGTAGCATGGGGGGTGCAGGGGGGCCGGCCGCACCGGGCGCAACATCTGGGGGTTAGGGTTAGGGGGCGCAAATCCATGGGTTAGGGGGCGCAAATCCATGGGTTAGGGGGCGCAAATTACTTTCCTTGCCCCGGGTGCTGACAACCTACGCTACGCCACTGCTTCCCATATTTCCACTACTACCGTTAGTCCAAGCATCAGTTTATATCACAAAGAAACTATACAGGAACAAAATGACATTCTAGAGCGGGGGGCTGGGGGCTGGATTGAGTGGGGAGAACAGACCAATTCTGTACTCCTTACAGTTTTTGCATTTATTCATACCCTCTCTGACTTCATATTGAATAAAGAGAAGCCACACTAAGCATGAAATTAATCAAATAAAGAGTAGGCTGCAGGCTCTCCTGTAGAAGCCTCTACAGAGTCATCTCCCCTGTTGCGATCTCAGATTATATTTGCTCCTTGCACATTAGGCAATGCAGTCTTTTCATCCTTATGCTGCCGCTGCTGTCCTGCTTTACCTCTATGCAAACCCTTTTCACCCATCAGCCCATTCTGCAGCCATTATTGATTTTGATGCACCCTCAATGGTTTTCAGGCAGCAACAGAGCCTCATGGCAAATGCAGGTTTATTAAGAGCTTTATGGGGAGAATTTGATGGGAATGCTGAAGAAAAGGAGTCAGGTCTCTGAGCTGCTAAAGCACAATTATTACCAAAGCTAAGTGAAGAGGATGTCTTCTGTTATGCAACAGAAGATTTGTGGTGCATAGGAAAAATGAACTCCAGAAGAATCATCATAATCTGTATCAATAAATTAACGGCACAAGCACATTTGCAAGTTTTTATCTGTTTTTAGCTTATTACTATTTTTATTTTCTGAAAGTCTTAAGTTCTTCTTGTTAATTCTTCTTATTGATAATTCTATTGATCTTTTTTTAGTAAAACTGCTTTGAGGTTATGGGTTGTTGTTTTTTGTTTTTTTACAATACAATGAAGCAGTGCATATGTTTTATTAAATAAAACTCCCTGTCTATATTTTAATACTGCAAGAACAGCAGAGCTGCCTTATAAATGTTGCCTCTGACTCAGGATGCAGCTTCTGACTACGGGGTAAGGTGAAGTGTTACCCCCTCACAGCCCCTCTCCCTGTCCTGCCAGGGTACTTGAACTCGGGTTTCTTTTTCTGCCAAACTCTTTAATGCACAAATCTGAGTGATCCATAAGCAAGTCAAGGGTTAAAGGCACAGCAGGGAACTGCATGGCTAAGCACGAGCTGAGGCGCTGATCCAAGAACCTAATGCCTCCTGCCTCTTTCTTTTGAAGGAACAGTTGGACGGAAGCCTTAACGTGGCAAATGACAGGCATTTGTGCTCTGGGTAAGTAAACAGGAGTTTCTACTAGCGAGCAGGGTCTGCTGATATTGAATGTACATGAATCTTTTTGATAAAAGCTGCATAGATCTTGAGAACAGGGTGTAATTCCACAGTCATTAATGAAGCTCACTGGGTAACTTTGGACCAGTGACTCACTCTCAGACTAACACACCTCACAAGGTGGTTGTGAGGATAAAACAGGGAGAAGAACTATGTGTGTCACCTTGAGCTCTGGGGGAAAGTTGAGATATAAATGCACTAAGCAAGTAAACCAAAAGAAGATGGCCACTCATTGCCACTCTCTTCCCCCTAAGATTCTGAACTTCAGTTTTGTGAGTAGTGTCAGGGATCACTTACATGCTAAGCAACACAACATCTGGAGAGCTATAGGTTTTCCTCATCACACTTGGGTTAATGCTGCTTTCTAATATATACACAGAAGCATACATAGCTCATTGAGGAGGGAGTCACACAGATATTAGCTAATTGCTACTTATACCTGTCAGGCAACATGAGAGCAATGCCTATTGTTATAAAACGATAAAACTCTAAATTACGAAACTACATCAAGAATCTGAAAGCAACATTAAGAAATGCATGCGGTCATGAGTGAGTGTGTACAGGTCAAAAACAGAGAACATAGATGTATTTTCTCTGGCTCCTTCAACCTTGCTGAACAGTGGCACTGGATGTTTATCAGCAAAAGACAATAGACAATACTCAGTTTCCACCAGGGTGGAATTTTCTGAATGATTTTCAAATGCAACTGTTGAATCACCAAGTACTTCTCTGCATTGCCCCCCCCCCCCCGCCACCATTGCATTCAGCACAAAGACACAACTTACAATATGAGGGTCTTCATTCTGAATCCTCAGATGCAGCATCCTTACACAGAAAGAGTCCTTGGGCAGCAAACTCCTCAGGAGAACACGAGGAACCTTCTCCAAAGAAGCTTAAACCCTGCTGCCTAGAAGTAGCCTAAGGCTACTGGAAAAGGTGCTGGTTTCTAAGTGCTCAGGTGCCACACTAAGTGGGTCTGGCAAACAGTCATCACTGATCTTGCTAATTTAGAGCTCTGCTAGTTGTTTCATGACCCTGCTTGGGACAATCAGTTCTTCCTACCCACTGGTAGAGGAAGAGGGGGGAGCACATCGCCCCTGGCAGTGCGATCCCGGTAGGGTGCCATTGTGGCTGGCCCCCGCAGGCGGCACGCCATGCCCCCAGGATGCGCACCACACCCCTGTGAGCAGTGTGCCACGCCCCAGGACATGTGCCAGCCACGCCCCCGCCTGCTCTCCACCCCCAGTGCCGGAGCATGAAGCTCCACCACTGTTCCTACCCCCATTGAATGACACTTGTCCAAGGTCCTGCCCATCCCTGAGATTAATTTTCCATTTGCTGCAACATCATCTCACCTTAGTGGAAAATGTCACCATGGATCAGGGCAGTCTGACACTATATTTATTTGACGCAACACGAACGCATGTTGATGCACATATATACCCCAAAAACTGCTTAGAGAGGTTTTGCTTTGTTTACAATCCAGTGGCATATAAAATTATTTCCTTTCTCTGGTTATAATATTATGGGGGGGGCATAAATGGAATGGGAGAGTCCCTGCCCTCATTAGGAAACACCAGTCTGGCTTCATATCACATGCAGACATATCCAGGACTGAACTCAGTGGGACCACACTACAGCATTAATGTTCCCAGCTGGCAAGTGAGCTGGTAGCCCTTACTATCTGATGCTCAATTTGGTACATGCATACACACACACACACACACACTACACACACACACTACACACACACACACACACACACACACACACACACACAGTGGTACCCCGCGTTACAAACCCTCCAGGTTACAAACTCCGCTAACCCAGAAGTAGTTACCTTGGGTTGCGAACTTTGCCCCAGAATCAGAATGGAAATTGTGCGCCGGCGACACAGCAGCAGCAGGAGGCCCCATTAGTGAAAGCGCACCTCAGGTTAAGAACAGTTTCGGGTTAAGAACAGATCTCTGGAGCGAATTAAGTTCATAACCTGAGGTACCACTGTGTGCATGTGTGAGTCTCCCTGGAGGTAATGCGGGGTTATTGGGTCTTTGGTCCCTGCTTTCTGGGCTGCAGTTTTTAGGTAAATGGGCACCGTTATTCATAACTTAGTCCAGCCAGATCTGGCTCTGTGCCCTGCTCCCTACATTAAAATCAATGACGCCTCAATTACCTCTGTCCTTTACCTTGTGGTGGCAGCCTGACCTGATAGAGCCCAAGGATAGAAAGATGGTTCAAATTTCCAAATAAATAATGAGCTTTAAAAGGTTGTGAAGGTGGTTGTTATGGAAAAGCTTACACATCCTGTGGGGTACTGCAGAGCCTGGGGATTAGGCAGGTGTTTGGGTGGTATCTCTATGACCTATCTCAATAATTGTCCGCATCTCAATATAGTCTCAGAATAAGCACTGATTCATCTGGTATAAGGTTCAACCAGAATTTTCCGGATTTGTTTTCCTCATCCATGGTTTGCCTAGTTTGTCTATATTCCCCCCCTTACAATTAGATCTTAGTGCACTTTCATTAAAAAATAAATAAATGTGCCTTATATTTAGTACTTCAACGTCTATATCTATGCTATTTTTTCAACGTATACTTAACAAGTCTATGATGTGCATTTTTGGTTTCGCTTAACACCCCCCCCCCTTTCCCTTTCCTTTCTTTTTTAAACAAAAAAATATCTCAGCATTTGAAATGCAAGTGCCTCAGGCTTGCTGGGATCTCCAAGTTGTTTTGATTTTAGAACACAGAGCATATCAAAATATGAAATAAACTCTCAGATGCAAAATATCCTTCATTTGTGGCTGTGGGATAAATCAGCCTAATATAACCAAGATGTTGAAGACTAATTAATGCATGAGGGGGTTAAGACCATAGAGTGAGCTGTCCAGCCAGCTTAGCTTGGTCATTCCCCCTCACCTTGGAAGGAAGGGCTACCAAACTCTTTGTTCTCTCACTTCCACCATGTGAACCCTACTACTAAGTAAATCATTTTTAACCTACCTAACGTGTGGTCTCTTCCTATGCTAAGGGAAGTGGGGAGCTTTGAAAGCAATTAAAGAGAGGATATTTTAAAAGTCTAACAGCTGTTATTGTCACACTTTACTTAGCTGCATGTTTGGTGATTTTAAATCACTGCTGGGTTCTCACCCCAAACATGACTTGTCCCAAACTTGGATCTTGGCATCTAGGGGATTCCTTTTATTTCGCCATATCTATTTTTCCTTTTAGTAAATTAACCAACAGTAACATGGGAACAATAAAAGTAGCTGGCCTGACATGCAGGGTGATTGCAGGGGTTGCTGACATAATATTTATATGAAACATTTCTAGCACTTGAAATTTGCTACATAAGCCATAAATACTGTATTATCCATATTGTATTTTTCCCAGGGGCACAAAGGGTTCCACAGACATTATCTTAGGCATTGTTGCAAGAACCTTAGGCTGCAAATGCAAAATATGAACCAATCTATATCGGTATTTCATTATTAATTTGATTTCTTATCTGTTCTCCACCATAAGGTCCCAGGGCAGGTTACAGCAATTTAAAAATACAATATTAAAATAAGTTTTTAATATGAGAACAAAAGTGCGCTCATTCTGCCAATCAGCTGCCATTTTATGTCCCCTGGTATGGCAGTGCTTTAAGAACTTGTCACGCCTTCCATCTGCAACAGATTGCATGAGAAGCTGAAGAAAATTAACATTACAACAATCAAATCTCTTTGCTAATCTTGAGAGCCTTTCAAAAGAAACAGAGCGCAAGCCTTAGACCGGTGGATGCTCTGCACCACACTCCAATGGAGGAAGAGGCTTTCTACTGAGTCAGACCACTACTCCATTCAGTTTGGTGTTGTCTGCACTAACTGGCAGGATTTCATGCAGGAGACAAACCCAGCCCTACCTGCCGATGCAAGTTGTGGACCAAACTTGTGGCCTTCAGCATGTGAAGCAGATGCTTTACCGCTAAGCTTGCCCCCTCAGATGTCCAAAATGACTTTATTTGCCAAGCCCTTAACAAAACATCAGGTGTCATTAGAGGCAAACCACAGGGGTTGCCAGAATCAGATTGGCCAACCTTGAAACTACACACCCTGATCATGTGGCCTCAAATTATTTAAGCTGCTGGTGTGATTGTTGTTCCTCTCTTTCTGTGCTTGGCAAAGAAAGGCTTCCACCCTTTTGCCCTCATTCCCAAGCATCATAGTCTGTTTAAGAATACACTTTTGTATGGCAGAGACAGAACAGTTTCCAAACGAGGAGGGAGGAAAGGGAGAGGGCTCTCACAGCAGGGATTTGTGCAAGAAAAAGAGGTGGTGATCAGAAGCCAAATTGCTGTGATTCACCCAAACAAGTAAGAGAGAGAGGGGGGAGGGAAGGAGGGAGGGAAGGAGTGAAGCTCAGGATGACCAGAATTGGAATAAACCTGCAATATGTCCGCTTCTGTGCCAGGTTCCTGGGTAACTTCTATCCATCAGCATTACAACAGTCTTATAGCTCACTGGAGCTATAGCTACAGTACATTAGTGGCATCCTCAATGAAGAGAAAGTGCAATACTCTTTTCAGTCCACAGTGGAGAATGCATCATAAGGCAGGGAGGGAGGGAGGGATCGAAGGAGAAAATAAGGGCCGTTACGATCTAGTATATCGGGTCCTCCCTTAAAAAGGGCACGTATTGTGGTGAAACCCGCCCACCTCTCCCTACTTTTAGGGTTTTGCGCTTGACCTTGCTATGCTGTTGTGTGTTGTCTGTCGTTGGAACAGGGGCACGGCAGGAATCATCCCCAATTGGCTGACTGGCTGTTGCCATTTGGGTTTCGCCTGCCGCGTAGCAAATCATCACAACTTGTAAGGTTACAGATAGGCTCTCATTCAAGTGATAGAGATGGGAGAACGCTCTCGCCATCCCTATGTAAAGGGTATTCCGTTAAAGGAATCCAGGGACTCAACTGGTTTGGTCAACCCCTGAGAGGGGGGTTGTGCCCGTGCCTGAGTCCAGGGGGGCATTTGGGTGGTGGAGTTAGCCCATGTCCGACTTTCCGCTTATCCAGGTGTTCACCCTTGGCTGACCTATGCTGGAACCCTGGGTCAGTGCTACCTGCAAGGCAGGGAGCTAGTCAAACCAGAGCCTATGAAACCAGTCACTTTCTGTAATCAATAAAGTTATGGCCTAAATTCTGCCAAAAACCAAACCAAAAATTTGAGTCAAGTGTGGATTTATTTAGGGGGGAGATTTCTGGGTCTGAACACGCAACTAGGGTTTTTCTCAAGTATCTGTTATACAACTATCCGAGCAAAAGTGGAAGACAAAAACTACTCAAGCCTTCACCAGGGAAACAGGGTTAAAGTAGGTCACTATGCAGTCCCCATTCAATGAGAAGACCCTGCTTTGGAAAAACAACAACCTAACTACAGGGAAAAGGCATCTCAGCCATGTACTTGAGTGCTTTTATTGAAGAAACAGGTTTAATTGGACCCAGAGTTCATTGGGACACAATTCTGGGTGAGTGCATCTAGGGTTACAGCCTCTGCTGGAAAAACAAGGAAGAAAACAAGATCAGGGCTGGCCCTGCCACATACAAGGGTGCAATCACACAGAAGATTTTGGGATGGCATTACAGGGCAGGAAATGGCCCACTATTTATATTTTTAAACCCCATTTGGCTTCCCCGTCTCAGGATGCCTCTTATTTATAAAGTTTACATACAAATATTTGCATTCCAACTGTAAACCTCTGCACCAAAAGCGGCATATACCGGTAAGTAGATTTCACTAACTGCCATTACCCCGCTAATCCAAGTGGCATTTGCAAAAGCACACTATGATCTAATGTTGGGATTAAGCAGTGTGCAACTAACATGGAGAACGGGGGCAGGGGAGAGATTACACTACCCTACCCCAAAAATGCGTTTTCCTCAAAAATTCAGCCGGCTACCACCAGCAATGAGGTTCCCACCAGGTACCAGGCAAGCCTGTCTTTCTCACATTCCCCAAACTTATCACTATAGCTCAAGAATATTCAAAATTTCTGATAGCTGAGGCACACCCTTTTGTCTGAATCAAAATAAGAGACATAGTTCACTCCCAAAAGTGTGTAAGAGAGTAAGAATGAGCATAGCAGGAGTCCACCAAGCAGCCTAATCTGATTGTGTGATCTGATCTCACACACACACACATCCCCCCCCCCCGAAGGAAAGCAGAGCAGAAACAGTTATGCAGACAGGTATAAAACAGGCAGCCTGCTCTGAAGATGGGGACCTTGGACTTAAGAACATAACAGCTGGATGGATCGTTCTGGTGACCCATCTAGTTTAGCATCTTGTTCTCACTGTTGTTGACCAAATGCCTGTGGGAAACCCTCAAGCAATACCAAGCAGAAGAGCCCACTCCCTTTCTGTGGGTTTCCAGCAACTAATATTCAGAAGCCTTGCTGCTTTCAACTGTGGAGGCAGAAGATAGCCATTATGGCTAGTAGCCATCAATAGTCTCTGCCCCATGAATCTGTATAGTGTTATTTTAAAGCCATCTAGGTTGGTGGCCATCACTGCCTCCTGTGGGACTGAGTTCCACAGATTAACTACGAACTGTGTAAAGATGTATTTCCTTTTATGTTTTCCTGAATCTTCCAACATTCAACAATTCCCTTTCGTTTCTCATAGCTCAGTTTGGGAATACTCTATCTTGTGGAAAATATGTATGGCAAACTAACATGAAATAACAGAAAATTGTTTCCTCCCTCCCAGGAATCAAAACAAGCTCAGTCAATCAGTAAGAACACGATGCCACAAAAAGATACATAAATGATATTTTAGTATTGAAATGCATGTTGCAGATGGCACACCAGATGAGGGTCGATTCATTATTCACTCTTCTTGCAATGATGGCATCTCTCATTTTAGCTCCGCTATTTCCTCTCATTTTACTCACAAGCAAAGTTCTATGTTGTCTCCTGACTATGAACCCTGCATGAGCGAACTTTGCTAAAGTGACATTTAATGAATGATGCAGCCATGACTTGGTGTGCACTCTGCAGCATTAGCCAGGATCAGCAATCCTTGCAGTAAACAAGTAAGGGGCCAGTGGCAGAGCAACATCTTGCAGCCAAATAGGGCTAAATGAATACTGGCCAAGAAAAAAACAACAATATATGTAGTATATCATTAAAATTAATCAGGACAGAAATGATCAAAACAGGCCACACTCATTATAATCCAAAGTATGAATAAGATGTAAAAGTCAGCATTTGTCTAACTTTCCATCTGATTTCATAAGATTATCATCATTATTGCTATTAAAAGCATGTATTAGCTGCTTCTCCAATGCTTTCAAAAATGAATTCATTGAATGCAAACACATTTCAACAGCAGGTCAAAAGAAGGAAAGACAGACAGACAGACAGACAGACAGACAGACAGACAGACAGACAGACAGACAGACAGAAGAACAGCAGCAGCAGTAGCAAAGAACACAAACCATTCAAAACGGAAGGCCAAGAAATGCACTTTGCACACGTGCACTCACACGCACATGCACACACCCCTCACATGCACACACCCCTCTGGAGAGCCAGAAAAGGGAAAATATGCTCTGCTTAATATTCTCTCTCTCTCTCTCTCTCTCTCTCTCCTTATATACAGATAATTTTGATATTGCAGGACAGATATAGCTTAGCCACCATCATAATTTCCCTTCCCATTTTTGAAAAAACTCTTGTCATAATGTGAAAGACAGTTGATTTGGAGAAATGAGTTGGCTGGATGAAATTAATATGAAGTCCATCAGTGCAAAGACAAGTTAAATTTTGAGAATCCAAGTAAAGTTGCCTGTGTCATTAAAAAAAAAAAAGTTTGTACAAGGCCTGGAAATTTTCATGAATGGTGGTGGTGGTTGGTGGTTGGTGGTTGGTGGTTGGTGGTTGGTGGTTGGTGGTTGGTGGTTGGTGGTTGGTGGTTGGTGGTTGGTGGTTGGTGGTTGGTGGTTGGTGGTTGGTGGTTGGTGGTTGGTGGTGGTGATGACGACGACAATGGCAATAAATGAAATGGGCTTGCTATAGTATTGAACCTAAAGACTGCTTCCAAACCTGCCATTTAAGAACCAGCCCATTCCCTTCAATTACAACTTCCTTATTTATATAGGTAGGTGTCACAGGTACAGCATGTGACTGAGCAGTGAATCCTGACCACTAGGGTAGACGTTTTCAACACACTGCTGCAGCAATCATGGAGGCGATGGCAATCACACCACTCAGAGAGCATATTATCCACAAAAATGATGTGGATGGGTGGGGAAAATGGATGTTCTGTGCTGCCCTTGGGGTTCCCAGAAACTCTCGGGATATGACCTTCTTCATATGCAAGGCCTCGCAGAGCTATTTCAGTTGGGTATACATGCTCTCCTTCCTCTTACCTTTTGAAATAATTTCAGCACATTTTTTCTTTCTCTCCACAGTTGCGTCTGCAGACCTCTCTCCTCCCAAGGTTCACTCTCCTGGTGCCCGTCTTTGGGCAGGCAAAGAGAAGAGTGGAAGGATTTTCAGCAACTGACGTAAGAAGGCTGAAGATGACTGTAAAATAAAGGCAAGCAGGTTAGCGCAAAAATGCCCGTGCTCTGCTTACATATCAAGCTAAATTAAATTAGTGGCATCTACATAAGTGCCTCCTACTGTTTTTATTCCTACATACAAATACCGGATCTGTCAACTCAAGTGCAGTTATCATGGAAGCAGCACCAGGGGGGCTGGGGAAGAGGAGAAAAGCCAAAGTAATTTGTAAAATTAAAAAATCCATTAAATAGCAAAAGGATTCCAGAATGCTATCTTGGTTTCATTCAGGAGGGAAGGTGATCTACCCACAGCATCTGGTGGTCAGAAGCAGCACTGGCTCTGACTGTGGAGGCAGAATATAGCCACCATGGCTAGCAGCCATTGATGTCCAACCCTCTTTTAAAGCCTTCACTGCCTCCTGTGAGTATGAGTTCCATAGTTTAACTATGCACTGTAAGAAGGGTCCATGGAAGAATTCTGTAAGAATTTGAACCCCTCTGTCATTCCTTGGGGTGGAATGTATCTTGACTGGGCCAGTAACTTTTGTCCATTATTCGGTTGACTCCCAGTTTTATGCCTATTCAGTGATGAAGTCATCTATTTTCTTATTGAAAGTTACGGTATTTCACAGCAAGTGCTGCTCAACAGTGGAATGGACGCTTTCAGAAGGTGACGGGCTCTCCTTCCTTGGAGGTTTTTTAAACAGAGGTTGGCTGTCCATCTGTCAGGGATGTTTTAGCTGTGATTCCTGCATTGGAGGGGGGTGGATTACATGACACCTGGGGTCCCAACTCTACAGTTTGGCGTAGCTGTCAATATTTCCCTTTTTTAAAGGGAAATTCCCTTATTCCGAATAGGATTCCTCGCAAGAAAAGGGAAAAGTTGACAGCTATGCAGTTCGGTGATTTCATTTTGCTCCTGGTCCACCTTCTTCTGATCTCTCCCTCTTTTGACATTATATTTGGGGATGCAGATTATGGCAAAGTTTGAAGAAACATGTCACTGACAGGAGCAGCAGAAACAAGTATTTACGAAGCTCACTAGGTGATCCTGGGCTGTTCACTGTCCCTTAGTCTTCACCTTCCTCACAGAGTTGTTATGAAGATAAAAAGGGAAGGGGTAAGCCATGTACACCACCTTGAGCAAAAGGTGAGATATAAATGTAATAAATATTCAAAATGAGCTAAAATTTCAAAGTGAATTTTCACAATGAAATTCAAATATAATTATTTATTCAAGTACTTTTCACAATGAAATTCAAATATAACCCCAAGGCCACATGTGGCCTGCAAGGCCTTTTTTGTGGCCCTCAGCAACATTTGACACACACCCACACACCCTGCAGCCGTCATGCTGCCTTCCCAAAGCTGGGTAAGCAAAGCGCTCAGTTGTGGGAAGGAAGCATGAGGGCTCTGACAGTGCCCTAGAGTTCTCCAGCTTACTTCCCAAAGCTTAATTAGCTTTTTTTTTTTTTTTTTTTTTTTTGCTTGAGGTAAAGGACAAAATGTTACCCGCCCAATACATGTTCCTAAACTGACCTGACACATTTCCCCAAGTGGTGGACAAGCCACAATCACACCATACATTTGATACCACCGTACACCTATGATACCACTTTAAACAATCATGGCTTTCCCCAAAGAATTCTGGGACCTATCAATTGTTACAGGTGCTGAGAGTTACTAAGAGACCCCCTGTTCCTGTTCGAGCTACAGACTCCAGTGTGGTTTAACAGTCAATGCTTCTCTGAAGGAACTCTGGGAACAGATTTCCCTTGATCTGGAAACTATACCTCTGTTGAAGCAGCCTAGATTACTGCAATCTAATTTTTGTAGATGTTTCCACAACACAATTAGGGTCTCTTATTTGATCCTATAATTTGGAATGGATACTATTTTTGATTGCAGTTATGTATATTTTTTAAAATAAAACAAAAAAATCCTCACCAAAGCTTCAGTGTTCAAAGACTCCAAACCAAAATTTTCTACCTTTCTGACATCTCTTGCTAATGGTTTGCTCCCTTTGTTTTTGTAGGGCACTGCAAACATACATAATCAGGCTCTCTGTGCAGGACCCTGTGATATCCCTGTTGAATTATGCAGAACTGGAGACTCATAAATAATGGTTCGCTGCAGCACAAACAGTGGCGATCTGTAACGTGCCTACATAGTTCTCTGAAAGAGCTCTTGAAATTCTCCGCAAAGCTTGGAGCTTCAAGCAGCTACTTGGCATAAGCAAAAGCCAAACCTGAATGAAGACAACCCTGGTTGATTTGCTCATGACCACTCAGAAAAGTAATGGGCAGAGCTGGGAAAAGAGCCCAAGATGCTTTGAGAACAACAGCTAAGGTGCTGTGCAGATGCACCCTGGCATATTGCTGGTTGCCTTTAAGCAGAAGTGTTATTAGCAACATCATCACTTTCTACTCTTGCTGCAATAAATGGTGTGTATTTGGCTTTGCATCTACCCTGAGGTAAAGACAATGCTTGATGGTATCTTTAGAACAGCTTCCCCCAACTTTTTTTAGTTTAGAGAAAAGGCGAATAAAAGGTGACAATGACAGAAGCTGAAAAACTGGTGCATAGGATGGAGAACGGAGATAGAGAAGGGTTTCTTTCTCCCTGCCCCCCCCCCCTTTTGTAGCACTACAGTATAACTCATGGTCATCCAATGAATATGACTTTTGGAAGATTCAGGACAGAGAAAAGCAAGTACTTCTTAACACATCACATAGTTAAACTATGGAACTCACTCTCATAAGGCCACCAACCTAGATGGTGTAAAAAAAAGGATTAAACAAGTTCATGGAAGGTAAGGCTCCATCAGAAATTAGTAACCAAGATGGCTATGTTCTGCCTCCATGGTTGGAGGCAGAAACCCTTCTGAACAGCACTTGCTAAAAACTACAAGGTGGAGAGTGCTCTTGTTCTCGGGTCCTGCTTGCAGGTTTCCTCTTGAGGTATCTGGTTGGCTACTGTGAGAACAGGATGCTGGACTAATAGGTCATTGGCCTAATCCAGCAGGCTCTTCTTATGGTTTTGTGGTTTTTTTGGTAAAGTTTATTATCATTTCATGTTATAATGTATATGAAACAGAGAACAATTATAACAAATGAAAATTAAAAGATGAAAAACAGGCATTTAGAATGAGTAGCTGCATATGAATTACAATAACGAAGCCCAAATAAGGACTATCATTATCTGATTATTAAGTATAGTTCCAGGTTTGCCAGGTCTTCTTATGTTCTTAACCTGATTGCCCTGCAAATGCATTGGACTACAGCTTGCATCAGGCCCAGCCAGCATGGAGAGGAAGGCAGACTTCACTAGCAAAGAATCCCTCCTTGCCAACGGTTGCCATGTTGTGCTGCCAGCCAAGTCCAGATGCTGCTGAGTGTAATCAGAAGCCTCTGGACCTCATGGTGGAGCAAGAACAGGTTCCTCATGTTCCAAAGGGATTTTCTGGAAGTAGCTCAGGGAAGGTTAACCTTTTGCCAGGTAAGGCCAAGTGCTTCTGATAAAAGAAGGAAACAAGGACCTAGCTCAACCTTGAGCTGAGCCACCAACTCACTAGCAATGCCCACACTCTCAGTTCCCTTCTTTGTAAGATCATAGAGCTGTAGAGTTGGATGGGCCCAAAATAGAAGGGGAAGCTCAGCTCTTGTCCAATTCACCAATTCATAGTCCTCTTCCTAATTGCCTGGGGCAGATTCTTTAGTCTCTGTGGGTGATCAGGACAGTATCTGTTTAGGAGCCTGAGTTAGACAACCAGATGGGCAGCCATTCTGTGTTTATACAGCACCAGAGCTGAAAAAATAGGTGCCCCAGCACATTTTAGATACATTAGTTTTATTTTACTGGTGCACAAAAATGGCTCCAAATTTTTTCTAGACTGGGGGCAAAATTAGCCTCACAAGCAAAAGCTAAAACAAAACAAATTCCTTCCAGTAGCACCTTAAAGACCAACTAAGTCAGTTCTTGGTATGAGCTTTCGTGTGCATGCACACGAAAGCTCATACCAAGAACTGACTTAGTTGGTCTTTAAGGTGCTACTGGAAGGAATTTGTTTTGTTTTGACTATGGCAGACCAACACGGCTACCTATCTGTAAGCAAAAGCTAGAAAGAGCTGTTGTCATGAAGAAGCAGGACCTCCAGAAGATAGAGACAACTCAAAAACATCCTGAGGTTTAAGCATTCTGTGTCAGCTCAACACACAAGGGAAATAACCCTTTAATCCTGTGCACTGTGTTTCGTTTACTGCAGTGTTATCCTGCATGAAGACATTATGAAGGATATCCCTAGAGAAATTTAAGGCACAAAAAACATCCTGAGTTTGAACTTAATTCTACCATTCCAAAAAGGCTGTAAGCAATGGCAGATGACCTTTAACATCACTCACTTGTCAAGAGCTGCTCTGCTTCATAATGCCACACCAAATTATATATTGCTCCCTTCTCACTCTTGCAGGCTTTGCTTTTGGTTGGGACTTTAAAATATTTATTTTCATTCATCAGGAGTGCCTGCCATTGCTGTTATTGACAATGCACACCCCCCCTTTTTAAAAAAAGTCCCCTCAAGTCCCACAAAGCGGGGATTAGATCTTTTAAAAAGATAACAGAAAGAATTTAGCAAGTCACTAAATTTATTTCCAAAAGGGGCTCAACCTGTCTTATACTTCTGCATGCTAATGTGAATAGCTAACCGCAGTTAAAAATCGTGAGCTGTACACTGAGTTGAAGAGAGAAAGTGAACCTTTCGGGTTTGCAGGGAATGGGATCTTGATTCAAGTGAGATTTGCATTTTGATCCTAAATGGGATTGCAAATATGCTTAGTAAAAATAAATTAAAATACACTGTAATTATCTTATGACAAGTGCTTGATTGCGCTTATTCCATCATCTAAGCGTGATTTTTGCTAACCTTCTTGTAATTGTTGATGCCGGTGCAAAACCCTGAATGATTACTCCCCAGCCTTTTTTCTTTTTGTAGGGCTCTTATGCTCATAGTTCAAGATTAAAAGGTCCTAATATTTAAATGTGTTGAGCATCTGGGGGCTGGGGCTGAGCACCCTCAGTTCCCTGCCACCCCAAATGCTGTTATCATTGAGAAAAGAAGGGCACTCAACGTCTCAGAGCAGCAACACCACCTAAATGCAAATTAAGGACAGGTGGAAAATTTATCCCCTTTGAATGGAAGATGATATCAAGCCATATTTCCTAGTGCCAAAACCCCTCACCTGTGGCTGAGGATTCAAAAAGGCACGGGTTAGCAATAAGCCAAGAGCAAAGGAGATGACAGATGAAACAAACAGAGAGGAGATTGCAGCTAAAATGTCATAGGGCCATGACTACCAGTGGCATAACAAATTAATATTTGCTGGGATTGAGGCCAAACCCTATGCTAAGGGCAATTAATATAGAATTACAGGACAACAAAAGAAATTTAAAACAGGTCTACCATCTACTTCAAACTGGCCTAAAGACCATGAAGCCTCTAGCTGCCCTATTTCTGCATCCTGCCAAAAACCAGAGAAGAGGATGCAGTTCAAAAGCACGTCAAAGTGCAAGTAGATAAATAGGCGGGAAGGTAAATGGCGTTTCTGTACGCTGCTCTGGTTTCGCCAAAAGTGGCTTAGTCATGCTGGGCACATGACCCGGAAAAACTGTCTGCAGACAAACAGACTCCCTTGGCCAGTAAAGTGAGATGAGCGCCACAACCCCAGAGTCCTTCGCAACTGGACTTAACTGTCAGGGGTCCTTTACCTGTACCTTTTAATTTCAATATGAGTAGGAAAATGAGAGTACCCCTAAACATTTTTTAAAGGAAAAAAGCACTATCCAAGCCTAAATAGGTTTTCCCACATCCCTCAATACCCTCCTGGATTCTAGGGGCAGGTCTAGATGTTATATTCACTATGCAGATTGGAATGCCTGAGGTGAGCTTCCCACTCTGGATTTATAGGATTTCATTAGAATTCACCCTCTCAATTCTGCCCATCAGCTAGCAAAGATGAGTTCAGCAATACGAACTGGCAGCAACTCAGCTCTTTAGCAATAATAATAATAATAATAATAATAATAATAATAATAATAATAATAATATTTTTACCCCACCCATCTGGCTGGGTTTCCCCAGCCACTCTGGGTGGCTCCCAACAGAACATCAATAGCGATAATAAGTTCAGTTACAGATAGGTAGCTGTGCTGGTCTGCCATAGTCAAAACAAAATAAAAAAATTCCTTCCAGTAGCACCTTAAAGACCAACTAAGTTAGTTCTTGGTATGAGCTTTCGTGTGCATGTATCTGAAGAAGTGTTAACTTAGTTGGTCTTTAAGGTGCTACTGGAAGGAATTTTTTTATTTTGTTTTAGCGATAATAAAAAAGCAACAACATCAAACATTAAAAACTACCCTAAACTTAAAGCATATGAAGATGGTTGACTAATTTGTGTGTTTGCAGAAGGGTCTCCACAAGTTAAATTGGGACCTCTAAGGAGCCTCATACAGTCCCACATCCCTTAAGTTTTAACACCTCTGAGGTGTTAATATGTAAGGGATGTGGGACCATATGAGGCTCCTTAGAGGTCCCAATTTAACAGCATCAGTGTGCAGAGCGGTTTACAGAGTACAGAATGTGTTCAGGGTCAGTTACGCTGACAATTAAAACAGCAAATTCAACTACAAATCAGTGACAGGTAAATTCAACAACAATGAATAATCTTAAAGCACAATGTGACACTCATTAGGTATGAAGCTAAGAAATACCAAAAGCTGGAATAAATAAACAGATTTAAATTAGAAGCCAGCATGAGTACATAGTGACAGGGCAGATCTCAGTGGATTTTGTTTTGTTTTTTGCATACTATTGAGTATACTTGTTACCCAAATTCTAAGAAAATCCAAGTCAGTAGCGATACCAACTAAGCATGAGGTAATTTCTTTATATTGAATAAAATGTACCCCTAGACTCAGGGGAAGAGCAGGAATAATCCGCAGCCACATTCTTCAGTTTTCATTGCTGCCATTCTGGATTTTTTTTTTTTTTTTTTTTTTTACACCAAGGACAGCGTGCAATTTTTGTGAGACACTAAACTGAAAGTTAAAATTAAATGCCCCCAAATATGAAAAAGAGCAGATGATTTCTTCACAAACTGCCTAATAACAACAACACCTCCCCACTGTAAAAAAACCATCCTTCCACTGTCCAAAAATGCAAGTAGATATATAATGGCTATTCACTGCATCACCATGTTGCACATCAACATCAAATTGTGTATGGTTTTGCACATTTATAATCAAGTTTTATTGATGATGATTCCATAAATTTTATCTAGTTGTTCACTGCAGCTATTTGTTTCCAAGGTAACAAATGCACTTCGCTCAAGAGACACAGTAAATCATGATTGTTCTAAATTTGGGGGTCCTTGGCCCTTTGCACTGTGGAATAAATGTATCTCTCACTGCAGAAAATGATGCCAACATCACTTAAGACTGCAGCAATTAGCTTCAGTTTTGTTCAGATTTTTATAATTAAAAACACACATAGACATGAAGCTGTGTCATTGGAAAACAAATGCTGCAAAAACCACAGTTCCTGGATTTCTGGTGCCTTCATGAATGTTTTCATTCGTTCCCCCAACAAATGACTGGTCAGCCATTGCATTTGTTAGGAGGCCCACTGGGTGCCAAAACCAATCATTTTAAGTCCAACCCTCCAAAATTGTTAGCTAGTAAGTTTCGTAGCCACAGAAGCACCTCCACACCACTTTTGTCTCTGAGTTGGTGAATCAGGAGCCAGGAACCTCCTTTCAGGGGCTTAGATTTGGAGCAAAGTTCTTTAGTTGCTGACCATTTATGTGCACATGTCTATGCTATGGATGACTTTTTTTAAAGTTCTTGAAGTCAGGTAGGCAATTGGGTTCACCGGTAAATCCAGTTTTGGGTATGTCTCCATCCATATTATCATATGAGAGAATTTAGCATGACTGTATTGTGCCATTTATGACAGAGTTACGGACTGTGCAACTGCAATCTATGTGACCCCCTATATTTACAATGAAGCCTATGCAAGATCAGTTCAAAGCACCAGAACCTGACTTCAGGATCAGGAAACACATACTGGACTAAAACATGGGATTTCGACAGAGCAATAGCATTACGTCTGTCAAAGAGGTTTAACACTAAATGTTATAGTGGGATGAACACAAAACTTTTATAAAGCTTTGTTTCCGTGGTATATACACTGGAAGGAAAGAATTAAGGGTGGGTTTCTGGGAGATGTCATGAGATTGACATTGGATTTTTGCACGTCTGATTTGGTGCTAAATAATACAGTGGTACCTTGGGTTACATATGCTTCAGGTTACATACGCTTCAGGTTACAGATTCCGCTAACCCAGAAATAGTGCTTCAGGTTAAGAACTTTGTGATTTTGTCCTATAAAGCCTTAAATGGCCCAGGGACTGCCTCTCCCCATATGAACTAACCCAAACCATGAGATCATCATCTGAGGCACTTTTTTGTGTGCCTCGTACATGAGAGGTCCAAAGAGTGGCAACATGAGAACGGGCCTTTTCTGTGGTGGCTCCCTGCTTGTGGAATGCTCTCCCCAGGGATGCTTACCTGGCACCAACCTTCCTTTTTAACCAGGATTTTAACCTTTGCTTTTAACTATCTATGGCCTTTTAGAGTGGGTGGGATGTTTTAATGTATTTTTTTCCCTTCTGGTTTTAATATGCTTATGTGTTTTATTTTCGTAAGCCATTTCGTAAGTCATGGTAAAAAAATGACTAATTGCCATGAGTTGCCACAGCAAAAAGTGACTAATAATAATAATAATGGCACTAGGGTGAGGAGGAAGAGCGTAAGATCATATTCAAAATCCAGGTGCAAGGCATACGTGCTGAGTTTGCATTAAGGATATGAACTTTGGTTTCTGGGATTAGAATTTCTGTATCCTTTCAGATGCTCAGATGATGCCATGCCTTGTTTTCCAGCCAGACCCCAGGAAGAGTCAGGTTCAGGCCCTCACACAGACTCCTCAGATGCAAAGCTGTGCAAGTGCCCTGCCAAAATTGCAATGTGACATCAAAGCTACAAATGATAAACACCCATATGTTTTAGGCATATGGTCTTAATCATTAATGATACACCCTAACCTTGATCTCCTAGGTAACTTGGATTTTAAAGTGCAAGGTTACAGGAAGAGGAGGGGAGTGCTCCAGCTTTGGGTAAGAGAAGCAATTAAAAGAGAAGAAATGTAGCAACTGTATACACCGATAGTAATCAGAGATGACAGTCAACATTTCCAAAGGCTTCCTGACCTGCAATTTCAGATATTAAACTGCTAATCCTATGAGAAAATAATTACTTATGAACAGGCGTAGGTTTTTGGTGTGTTGTTTTTTTATATGTAGCAAGAAACTTTTTAGCCCATGGAGGCGGAGCATGGGCTTGGCATTCACGGGTGGATGCACAAGGTCTTTCGCCCACTATATGAATACAGCTCTGTGACTTCTCTTTCACACATGCAAACACCTGAAGGGCTGCACTATGGAAGACAGAAAAAAGTTGATCCTTACTGTTCCAAAGCCTAGGACCCAGAGCAATGGATCCACATCGCAAGAAAAGAGATCACA
This sequence comes from Podarcis erhardii, assembly GCF_964252035.2. Taxonomy (NCBI): domain Eukaryota; kingdom Metazoa; phylum Chordata; class Lepidosauria; order Squamata; family Lacertidae; genus Podarcis; species Podarcis erhardii. Next base: position 28,926,152 of record NC_138504.1, read on the forward strand.
ACTCACCCTTGCAGACAACCTTTTGACGGTAAGAGCTGTTTGACAGTGGAACAGGCTACTCCCCTTCCTTGGAGGGTTTTAAACAGAGGTTGGATGGTTATATGCCAGGGACTCTTTAGTTGTGATCCCTCCGTTGTAGAAGGCTGAGCGAAATGGCCCTTGGGGTCCCTTCCAACTCTACAGATGTATGATTCTATATGTGCTGGATCAGTCCACTGGTGTTGCCTCTCCCTTCGTGCCCCAAGTGAACTTGTCACCATATATGCAGCGTGTATGGCTTTATCCACATTAATGCTTATATTTCACCTGAGCAAAAGAAATTGGTCTTAAGTTGCAAAATTGATTTGTGGATCGGGGCAAGGTATGTGGCAGGTAGGTGGATGGGTGCTGTTACAGCAACGTTTCAATAAAAAGTAGAGGTACCGTAACAAGTAAAGCCTTGCAACTAAATTGCTGGTGCACAGAGTGCTTCTGCATGTATTCCCCCTGTTAATTTGGGTGGTTTGGGGGGGTGTGGCATATTTGGGTCCAGTCCCTGTTCTATTTGATTTCTTCATTGGTTTTCAGCTGTGCCCCTGGAGATAGTTAAAAATCGCTTCTCAGTGTGAGCTCAGTGTGAACAGCCCATGCTGTTTGTGCGCAAGCTCTGCATCAAAACTGCAAAGCAAAACCAAATCCATCCAGTGCACCTTTTTACTGTACAATATGCTTCATTGTAACAGTTTGGAAAAGGTAAAACAACAAATGGCACTAGGGGGTTGTTGTGCCATCTCCTGAGCCACCATGAACAAGTAAGAGCCAGGCTGGCTCACTCTGACCACAGTGCCACTGGTTGTGGGGTACTCTCCTGCTTGGTGGGGAGAAGACTGATTGCTGTAGACTGCAGCTGCAACCATGTCTACAAAAGTTGAACTATTCCAACACCACTGCAGTTACTGTTACATAAAGCAGCAAAAACGTAGGCTTATCTTTCATGGCTGAAATCATTCTTTGATGGGGAATTTTTTGACCTACACAAGAAGCAGCAGGGTCAGGGGCAGGTCTTAATTGCACTTCTTTTCGGCTGAAGCTGCAGAAACCAGAAGCGGGTAATGCCATCTGCTGGTTGCAATGCTTTTCTTCTAGAAGAAGAAGAAAAAGAAGCTGGTACTCACCATGAAGTTGGCACAGTACATGCCACACTTTTAACCAGTGATTTTCTTTTAGAAAAGAAAAAGGTCTTATCGAGTAATATGGGAAGTCACAGAAAAATATGAATGGTAACGTATGATGTTCTTAAGATGTATTATGTGAAGACCTAATAAAAATTTGATTTAAAAAAAAAATAGAAAAAAGGTCCTGATACTGCATACCCATGGTAAACCTGATACAGGGTACCCTGATACTGAGTACCCCCAGGAAAAAAGCATTGGCTGGTTGATATGCACCCAGACTTACAGCTGTCACCTGCTGGAGAGGTTTTTGTATCTCCATGGAACATCTCCTTGGCCACATCCTGGAACTACATATTTTATTTCATAAAATTTATACACCGATTGTAAAAACAACAACAACCAACAACAACCCCCAAAGCAGTTTACATAAAAAGCTAAAATAAAATTATCTGTAGGAGGAACTAATAACAATTTAAGGCTTACAAAAAGTTTGTTTAAACAAACAATAGACTAACAGAAGATTAAATCTCGCATCAATGTTGTGAACAACTTTTTAATTTGAGGATTCAGTATTTCACTGGCACAGCTAAATCGTGAGAGGAGGTGAACTGTTTCAACTTTAGGGGTTTGCCGTATGTTATCAGTCAGTAGGCGCTACTGCAATTGTTTGTTGACTTGACTTGATTTATGGGCGGGGTGTGGGGTGTGGAACTGCCTGCAACTGGAAATAAGTTTTCTGTTTGTTAGGTTCATTGGCAAAGGAAGTGTAGGTGTAAACAATGCATGAATTCAAAAACTTGTGTCAGGTTTTATGGCTTAATTTCTAAATAAGAGATATGGAGTCCATCTTGTCTGAAAATTGTGCTTGGACCCACTTACATGGAAGCTCTTTCCCAGTTCACAGATGTGCAGAGAATAATTAATTTTTCTCTCTCTTTTCAGGGAGAGGAGAAGAAAACGACCCTCTGCACAACAGTAACAGGACACATTACTATGTAAGTGCTGTACAAGCCCTATTGTAATGAAAACAGGTTAAAAATTGCAGCAATGTTAGGTTACAGATAGGTAGCCGTGTTGGTCTGCCATAGTCAAAACAAAATAAAAAAATTCCTTCCAGTAGCACCTTAAAGACCAACTAAGTTAGTTCTTGGTATGAGCTTTCGTGTGCATGCACACTTCTTCAGATACACTTCTTCTGAAGAAGTGTGCATGCACACGAAAGCTCATACCAAGAACTAACTTAGTTGGTCTTTAAGGTGCTACTGGAAGGAATTTTTTTATTTTGTTTTAGCAATGTTAGGTTTAGACTTTGCCTCATCTTACCATTGGTGAAGGGTCCTATTTTTGAATGTTCCTTACCAGACATTAAACTCCCCCACATTTAGTAAAGCAGCACACCAAGAACAGAATATACACTAAGACTCTCTCTTCTGTGTGCTAGTTTGCTACAAGCAATGTTTTTAGGGGTTACAGATGGGGTGCAGAATTTAAAAAAAATTAAAAGCACATAGTAGAAAATTATGCCATTTCATTCTGCACAATTATTTTACTTATTTAAAAAGCTTATACCTTGGCCTGTCCTAAAAACAGTCTTAACATCAGCTCTTATTCTGGTGCCAAGATTGATCCGGAATCTAATCTACTGCATTTAATCACTTACTTTCTGCTGCCTGGTCTAGTTTTTATTTTATTTTCCTGCTGCAGACATTATTCCCCAAATAATTAACAGAGACAATATTCCCAAAGTCAATACCCACTTTTTTATAATTTGCAAATGCACACAAGAAAACGAAGCTTTCTGCTTTGATTAGGGGTGCAGGTGCACATATATTAAATGTTTTGCAACAAGTAATTTGCAATGCTCAACTAGTGTGATGAAGTCAAGCACCTCGCCCAGTACTCGGCTGTTATGCCCATTGATTTGAAAATGTCTCCCTAATGCACTTATGCAGTTCATAAATGCAAGGACGCTTCTTTAACCCCTGTAGCTATTGATCAGGTTCCTTAAGCTTGCAGTCTGATCATGCGTGTGAATAAACCTTATGGTGAACAGCAAGAAAGAGGAAAAATTAGAAGCAAAACAAATAATAAAAAGATAACCGAGCAATAAGCTTTTTGTAAATCATGGTGTTTTTTTAAAAGGCCATATTCCTTATTTTTAATTCATCAAACTTTTTGAGAGTTCTGAGTATCTGATGCTTGAAATCATTCCCTGCAGTAGGAAATTTGGGTGGCTGGTTATCCAGCCATTTAGAAACACTTTGGACCACCCAGAAAAGGGGAGTTGTTTCTACATACTCAGGGGGGTTTATATATGTACAGTGGGACGGAAGTGCATAAATTGCAATATCATCCCATCAAAATTGGCCTGACAAGGGCCCATGAATCCCCAGGGCTTACAGAAGGTTGAGAGAACAGAGCCAGTGGGAGGGGGTACACCTCCAACTTACTGACCAAATCTGGTCTGCAAAGCTGTTTTCCCCAAGCCATGGTCACCTGTCGGGTGCGGAACAAGTACAGGAATGGCTGGATTTGCTGGGGAACACAGCTGTGCAACCAGAAAGCAGGCTTGAAGTCTCTTCCTGTCAGCTGATAAGTGATACTTCAGAGCTGCTGATCAGTGACACCCTTATCAATGCATCATAGATCTCTTTGGAAGCTGTGTGAGGTGCTTTGAAGTCCTGATAATCACCACCTGATATCATTGTAATGTTAGGGGATTGATGGGAGGATATGAACCCCCCCAATTATTCACCTATTCTACCACCCATCCTTGCCATTTTCAATGTTATTGTACCAGAAGGAGCAGGAGGATGAAAAAGAAGAGAAGGAGAAGGAGAAGGAGAAGGAGAAGGAGGAGAAGGAGAAGGAAGAAGAAAAAGAAGAAGAGGAGGAGGAGAAGGAGGAGTAAGAAGAAGAAGAAAATGAAGAGGAAAGGGAGGAAGAAGAGAAAGGAAGTTGTTATGGTGGTGATACTTTAAGATGGGTATTGCCAAGCAACAAGTAAACATAACTTCAGGTCTTAGATGAATCTGAAGACACACAGGAACACAATTACGACAATCCTCTTTTCCTTTGGGATTACATTTTCCCCTTACCCAGCTTCTGCCTTGTGCAAAGAGAAATAATGCAAAAACATAACATGATGGCACTTATGGCTCCTTGTGAATGAATCCCGTGGCATATAATTACTTTGAACTAGTTCTCAGGCAGTAGGTCATCATGGTATCAGGGCTAAGGTGCCAGTACAATCTGCTATGGTTTATTGTCCATAAGGGTGGGGTGCGGGAAAGACTCTCCCGTGGTGCATTTTAAGCACTCAGAAATCTTTAGACCAAGGCAGCAGTAGTCTTTAGGCTGCTGTTTGATTTTTGGAGACAAAAGAATTTCCTGACCAAGATCAAAAAGAAACACAGATAGGTCTTTGAAGTGTCAGGAAATGATTGCTTCTAATCATGGTTCTGTCACCAAGCTTTTCCTTGTAATGATCCTTGACTATGATCCCTAACCTTTGGAGCCAAGCCCTCCCATCTATAAAACATGACCCAATAATTCGAAACCAGCCACAGTTAAATGTTCGCAATGATTACTGCAGGAGGGAGCTCCCTCCCCCCTTTAAGGCCACTGCTTAACATTTCCTGTCCTATTTATTTAGTCTGAATCCTATCTCTCAAGTTGGAACTCAAGTTGGTGTACTTGAAGTTCCCAGGTGACATACCACCCAGAATGAGGCCCACTTAACTTCAGCAAGGTGGCTGCAACATGCCCACTTGGAGGGACCATTAGAAAGTCTTGGAATCCCAGGACAGAAGTGGGGTTGCAGGTGAAAGCAGCACTGCCACAACCACATAATCAGCATTCCTCTTCTTCCAAGGCAGTGGTAGCCAATGTGGTGCTCTCCATATGTTGTAGATTGCAACTTCCAAAAGCCCCAGGGATGGTGAGACTGCAATCCACAACATAGAGAAGGCACCATAATAGTTACCCCTGCTCTAAGGAGATAAATTTGGGTATTGTAAGGTTGTCAAGGGCTACTAATCATGATGGCAGTATGCTACATCCAGGATGGACACTATGTCTATGAATACAGCAGTGGGAGAGGGCTTGTGCTGTGTTCACGCCATTCTCCTGGGCTTTCCAGAGGTGTATGGTTGGCCACTGTGGGAAACAGGAAATGCCAGGCTAGATATCATTCATTACATTTACTAAGGGCTGTGTCCCTGCTCGCTCTACTCATGAACCCCCTGGCCAGTCGCTCCATATTAACCACCTAGAGCTTTCTGCTTCCCCACAACATGCAACTATTAAGCTTGCTTTTCACCTCCCCAACCCCATTTTGGAAGTCACTTCCCTTTTCTGCTCTGCAGTCCTACTTTGCACCCATTTTTACCTTCATCCCCATGTCCATGCCTCCTCCTTTTGTGCAACCCACCCCCGTGCACAGACCACCCTCCTGGTGACCTCCTTCGTGTTCCTCCTGCTATGAGCTGCAACTACTAAGCAAACTTTTCACTTCTGCCGAAGTATGTAGCCACCACCCCTTCCTATCCTGCAGTTCCTCCTTTCAATCCCATGCTTCCTACTCCCTCCTTTTTTTAAAATTACAAATTTTCTTGTTTTACAGAAGTATGTGTAATGTCTCTCGTATTTTTTCCATGTAACATTTTTACAAATCAGTTTCATTTGTTGAGACATTGGGGGGGGATATGGGGGGGGCCAGGTGGTGATGTTTCTATTTTGCTTAATATATGTAGGGTTTGGTGTCAGCGTTGCTTGTGCTGTTCATTTGTGTTTCTTTGGTGGTGAGAGAGGTTGGGGTTGGCCTAGGGTGTGGTTCTTTGTTTGTGATTGGCTGTGGTGGTCTTTGTTTCCGTGTGTGAGTGGGGTGGGTGGGTGTTTAGGATCAGGTTAGCCATATTGATTTGTATGCTGTTGGTGGATTATTGTCATTGTCATTGTCTACTTTTTCAAAACTCCATGCCTCCTCCTCTCTCCTATTATGCAACACCCCTTTGCGCACACACACACCCAGGAGGATATATGTTACATTATATATGTTACTGTATCTTTGAAATGAACAGAATGTTAAGAGCTAGGCTGCCAGTTACCTTGTTCAGTGAAGAGAAGGTTGAGTTCAGCTGATGTGTGTTGTGCATATATGGGTGTTTGCTTGCAAATAAAATACCTGTGCTAAATTACTGCATTGGATCTGGTACTTCATGTTGAAGACAACCCTTGATTCCAGGAGTAAAACACACTATGTGGAGGATCTCTCCCACAATTTTAACCCCCCCTCAGCGTCCCTCCCTTAGGCCATAGCCACCGATGTTGTGGAACCTGCCTTGTCTTTTGTTGCTTTCACCCCACTCCACCCCAAATTTGTGCAGATACAGGACTCTGATGAGCCCCTGCAAATCCTCTGATGGGGATTATGTAATGACCCAATTATTTTATATTCTTGACTAAAATGAGACCACTCTTGCTTTACTCTGTATCAAATGCCTGCTTAGGGGAGAAGATCTTACATGACTTATGTGGGTCATTTAATAAAGCATTAGCACATCACCTTTGTCCTGTGGCTTATAAATTTACTCAGCATCCCTTCAGGTTCACTGGGGACCTTGCTGCCTCGGAGGCGAAAGAAATTTCACCTCCACATCATGGGTGGGAACTGTCAGGCATCGCATCACAATGGGCACAGAATGATGCTTTCTGTTAACTCATTATAATTATATATTAGATGCCTTTCCAGCATTGAAGACATAGTACAATGATAAATCAAAACAAAACAAAACCCTAACTCAACAACCAAAAGATGAACAGCAGCAATCAGAACCAACAAAATCAGCTGCCTGAACCAAATGCCAATGGTTGGTGGGCCCTGTAGGAAATGCTTAGGAACCATTATCCTGACAAATGTAGCTGACACTTTCCTAACAAAATGCAGTCACCTGTGTTATGTTGCAAGAACATAGCATTACACTAGGAGACAAGGGACAGAGGATCAGGTGGGTGGGCAGGGGAGGCAGCAATAGTTATCAGAAAAGCAGAGAAGTTAAGAGGAGGAGAAAATAAGACCCCTGCGCTTTGCATAAGAACATAGGAAGCCCTTGCTGGTTCAGGAAGCAGGTCCATCTAGTCCAGTGGCCTGTGGCTAAGAACAGACAACCAGCTCTTTCTCAGAAGCTTACAAGCAGGGCTTGGTGGCAACAGCTCTCATCAACCACTAGGACTGATAAATATATTACTAATTATTAATTTATATTTTGCCTTCTATATGTGACCTCCCACCCATTGCTTTGTTTACCATGATGCCTGATGAAGGAGTCTGGACAACTTGAAATCATGCAAATAATCAATGTGGCATTTAGGTGGGCCAAATGAAGAGCTTGCCTTTAATAACCTTTAATTATTATTATTTATTTATTTTTAATTGTGGGCTGACTTTGCCTTTCATTTATCACACATTTCTCAGGGTTTAGTCATAGATCATTTATACGCTGCATTTCCCACAGATGCATTTGTTCTCAAAGCAGCTTACAGGAAATTATTGGTCAAATAGTGCAGTAGACATAATACATTTTTTAAAAATAGTATCACTATAACACTAACAATTCAAAGTTAACAATTCATACAAATGACATTAAAAGGAAACTGGGAGCATTAAAAAAAAGATTTCCTGAAAGGTCTGTTGGCAATACTCCAAAGAGACCCTGAAGCTGATGGAATGAACACAGTGGTACCTCGGATTAAGTACTTAATTCGTTCTGGAGGTCCGTACTTAACCTGAAACTGTTCTTAACCTGAAGCACCACTTTAGCTAATGGGGCCTCCTGCTGCTGCCGCGCCGCCGGAGCACGATTTCTGTTCTCATCCTGAAGCAAAGTTCTTAACCTGAAGCACTATTTCTGAGTTAGCAGAGTCTGTAACCTGAAGCGTATGTAACCTGAAGTGTATGTAACCTGGGGTACCACTGTACCCAGCAACCCCCTTGCCACTTTTATACATAAACTCAGAAAGCTGGAACTACTGTGTGCAGCCTTCTTGCGAAGGCTCCTAGGTAAGAAAGTAAGCGGCTGTGCCTTGAGGGCAAGCACAGTGTTTCTCCCGCATCTCCCCCTACCCACCAGAAGATGTCCCCTCAGGCCCAGGGGACAAATGGCCCACTATCTGGCTCCCAGAACTCTCTACAGGCCACACCACTGTGTGGCTGGGAAGTGTCCCTGGACTCCGATAATGCCTCTTGCTTTCCTGAATGGCTCAATTGCTCTACCAATACAATGCGTCTGAATACCAGCTTCTGGAAATTTCAGGAGAGGACAGCGCTCTTGTGCTAGAATGCTGAACTTGAACGTGGTTCAGCAGCTAGCAGGCAGGCAAAGTCAGTATTTTAACACTGGTGTAATATGCATAAAGCTGGGTGTCCCACTCATCACCATAGCATATATGTGCCCTGTTTACATAGAAAGCAAGGGGGACACAGGCTCAGGTAGGAAGGTAGTTTATACTGTGTCATACTAGCTCAGTTTTGCCTAAACTAACTGGCAGCAGCTCTCCAAGGTTTCAGACAGGGAACATTTCTAGTCCTACCTAGAGATGCCAGGGATTGGCCTGGGAATCTTCTACGCGCAAAGCAGATGCTCTACCACAGAGCTATAGGTTCTAAGGCATGGGAAAGGAAGGGTCCAGCTTCCCTCACCTGCACACCCCTTTTGATATACCCTTGTTTCCAAAGGATTTCTATGATAAATGGACTGGCTCAGCCACTCATTCACAGGGGCTTCACAATGTTCCCAGTCACTGTCTGTATAACTGCTCCCCCCTTTCTCAGGGGTTCTGCAATATTAATGTCTCAAGTGGCAAGAAAACAGAGATAATAATCCTGGTTTGGCCTTCCTTCTGTTGGGCGGGCAGTGGCGTTGGGACTGTGCATGTCTTTCTGTAATTGGGACTTCTCCCATTTATCTGTGTGAGAGAATGCAGAAACTAATGCAGGGCTTTGGTAAGATGAAAGGGGAAACTTAATTAAAGCAAGTTTTGAAGTCCATCAAGATGATTTTTTTTATCTTGTTCAGATTAGCAGCCATCTGAAATTACACTGGACTAGATGTTTGGCTTTGCACATGAAGCCCTTACTTTAAATGTCAAAACTCACACCAACTTCCTCTATTTTTGACGGTGTTAAAAAGTCTTAAATGATTGTGATGATTTTAATGCAATGCCTAAAAATTATGCATACCAGATGAAAATAAACATCGATTTTAAGTGTCACGTTGATTCCTTGTAAAGTCAATTAGTTGCAGGACAAAACTTTCAATATGAGAAATAGGTAGAGCCAGCATGGTGCAGTACTGTAGTTCCATATACCTACCCCCATTGCCCCCTACCCTAATATATATATACATCTCTTGGCATACATCTCTAAATAAACAATTAAGTCTGAATTTCAGCCATTTAAAGGCAATGGCTACATGAAAGCCCTTAAATATGCTGAGGCACCTGCTCTCCACAGGCTGGACCCACCATTGTTGCTGCCTTGTAAGCTTGAGGGTTGTGGGGGGGGGACGACAGTGGGAAGCAACAAGAATGCATGGGAGTGTGGGAGAATGGGGGGGGGCTTCCAAGGCAGGGGAGAAGATGGAGAAAGGAGAGAC